>NC_091245.1:195095000-195720000 GCF_042477335.2 Ovis canadensis
CTGCTTATGCTGCCACAGCAGATGATTAAAAGCTTCACTGCTACTTTCATTTTGGCTCACTGTTGCTTCAATCAGCTGTTCTGACAGCTCGGCTTGCTCTTCCAGCTCAGCTGAGCTCCTGACAGTATTTCTCTTTTAAACAAAATGGGGATCTTACTGAAATATGATTTTCTATCTGTATTGGTCAGGATTCCTACAGGAGACAGTCAAATTAGGATAATTCAAGGAGGTTTTATTTATAAAGGGGCCAATTAGTAAAGATAGGTTGGAGTATGGGACAATCACAAAGGACAGTTTGGAAACCCAGGGCTAGCAGAGCAGAGCTGCTGCCATCCCTGAGTCTGACAGGATAAGGAGGGGGAGAGGGCCTCGGAACCAGAAAAGAGAGCTGCACAGAGCTGGGATGCTCCAAAAGGAAGGAAACAGCCAGATTGAGGCCATGTCATAGGATGGAGCCGGGGGAAATAAATACCTCATATCTCTCTCCTCCTTCCCTCTGACTCAGGTTGTCCATTGGCTAAAACCAATCAGAAGCCAGAAGACGTGGAAACCCTGTGGCTCTGGTCCTCTCTCAGTGCAGAAAGCAGAGTGGAGACAGGGGAAAGTGAGTGTAGCCACACAGTTTGCTATCTGGCACTTTCCTCACATGGCATTGCCCTAGGTTATGCCATCACATTATGCCCTAGCCTGTTAACCTGATTTCCTTCCCAACGTCACCAGCATCTCATCCTAACACCTACACTACTGAGCAGGCACAGTCTACAGGACACCCAGCCCAAACACCTTAATCCCACTTGGGTTTCTAGCCTGGGGTACTGTTTGATGCTGTGTGTGTGTACACAGGCGTGTATGCACTGCAAATGTTCAGGTGTTATAATCTCCATCCCTCCTAGTACATGCTTCCTTCAATATTAGCCCTGAGTAGGAACATCCAGAGCCTACAGACGTGTGGCTTTGCACAGGTGAGACCCTCTGGTGGGCTGGTTCCTTTGAATCCTGCCCTGGTTCCCACCCACTCCAGAGTCTTCCTTCTTTCCTTGTCCAACATGAGTCACCCACCCACCCCCACTTCAGTACTGTTTCTCCTCAGTGGACAATCACAAGTGACTGGTGCCCTCCCAGACATCGGTACTCCACCAAGAGTAGGGTCTGGGAAAGAGTGATCTTCCTAGGCTAAGAGGTTCAGAATGAAGTGAATCCTCCTGGGACAGCGTGCAGCCCTCCCAGTTCTCTAATTGAATCTGTAATTGTTTAGTTCAAGTTTGCTAGGAAATTAGATGGAGAGACTACCCAGGCTAGACAGTCCGGAGCGGAGGTCCCTGGAAGGCAGCAGGGAGTGAATGGACTGCATGTGACAAGATAGGGTCAACCTTCCTCTTTTATCATCTGTCTACAAAGCCAATGGATACTGAGTTGCCAGGCATGGGGCTCCAGGGTCAGCTAGTGACTGCGCTCAGGTACAAGAAAGCTTATTTGCAAAGGAAACAGGAGAGAAGGTATAATGCCATGGTGGGGATGTGGCGAGCAGAAGGGAGTCATTTTATAGAACAGGAAACAATCTGTTGCGGGGATTATTATACCTCAGGAAGAAGAAAAGACAATTTGAGTTTTGGGGGGAGAAGGCAATTTGAACATAAACTGATGAGGGTGCCATCTGAAGGAGCATTCATTTCGTGCTTGTCAAAGCCCTGAACATGTAGGAGGACCCACAGCCACCAAGGGCAAGCCCAAGGGACAAATAAGACTTTCTGGCTGGGAGGGAGGTGAACGACCAGCGGTGATGTCCTCCCAGCACAGAGGGGGCGCCTGGCGCATTGATGCCAGACTGGTCATCAGTGTCTGCCCCGTCACCTGACATCACTGGAATATGCAGCTTTATAGGCCTTCAATCATCCCCTCATTCATTCGTTGGCCTGACAAACATTTAATATAGACCCTGCTCTGTGTTGGTTGAAGCACTAGGCAGAAAGAGACAGGAAAGGACAAGTCACCAGAAAGCTAACAGTGCAGTGGAGGAGAAAAAAAGGTTTCCAAATTTCCAGGGCAGTGAGGGGCTGTGATGGGGAGACAGTAAATATTAAGGATTAGGAAGGAGTGAGGAAGGCTTCACTCAGAAGTGGAGGGCTGAGGGAAGGAGGAGGAGAATGAGTTCATTAAGCAGGTGCTCAGCAAGTATGTCTGGACCCCCTCCCAATAAAAATGGAATGCATACATCATAAGAATTTACCAATGTATTGTGAATACTGTCAGTTTTTCTCTTGATTTACCTATCAAGTTGGAATCTACACATTAAAGTTTTCCATGGATAACAAGGAGGCATCCTGGAATCTCTTTGGGTTCCCAGCTCCTCCAGGGGCTGGCCTTCTGTCAGTTGCTGAAGAGTTCACATATCTGAGGGATAGCTAATAGCAGAAAGCTGTGAAAAGATCCCTGGGTGAGGCTTCCAAGTCAGTGAGACTGAGAAACTGCCAATGGTGGCTCAGGGCCTTTCAGATGTTCTTGGGTGAGAATCTGAGAGGCTGATCCCACTGGGCCCCCGGGCTTGAGAAAGACCTTGGATAGAAGGCCTTTGCTTCTGTCGCTTGGAGCAGCCTCTCCCTCCAGTTTATGCTCAGCTTTGTCCCCTGCACTCGGGCAGTCTGGTCCCCTTGGAATGGGGCTCAGTGCCTGTCCCTTTCCCCACCCCTCCATCCTGTCATAGATGCTGGCAGGATACCTTCTCCTATGGCAGACCTAGCAGGGCACCAGTTTCCACTTCTATTAAGCACAGGGGAGTCTGGACACAACAGAAACAATAGCCTCTGAAAAGCACTCCCTTTTTCTAGCTTACACTACTATTCTCTTCCCCACAGGACTGGACACTCTGTCCTTCTCACTGTCAATCATTACTGACCCTCTGAGAGCCTGCCATCTTGGAACCCACTCTCCCAGCCACAGGCTTAAGATAACCAATAACCTCCAGCAGAAAGAATGTAAAATTACAACATGCACGTACATCCTCTTGTGATGAGAGTGAGCAGAAATGCTGCTCAATCTCCAGCCTCCAAGCCCAAACCAAGTGTCTACCAGATGTGGGCTGACCGCCTGAGAGCGGAGGCCAAACTGAGAACCCGCAGAGGCTCTTCAAAGAGCTGAAGAAATGGCAAGAATGGGAGAATCTGATGAATCCACCAAGGGCTCACCTTCATATCACCAAACAGCTGTCCATGTCTTGTTCTCTTCTCCCTGGATAGTTCCTGTTTTCCACATGCAAGACACTCAGTACTTACTTGTTGGATTAACAAGTGAATATGTTAGATGGATTTGTCTCAAACTGTCTGAGGTTTTAACTACTCTGAGGAGATATTTTGGAGTCATAAGGACCCAGGCGCTTAATATTTCAATACATATGAAAACATCTGGAACGCACATAATTCCTTATTTGCACCCTTGAAAACTATGCACTGTTATGCAGAAAAAATAAGAAAAAAATCACTAGTGCTTGTTGATAATCACGAGGGGAAGAAGAAATTGTGGTGTATGTGTCTGTGTTTATGGGTAGCTGAGGACAGGGAAGAAGAGAAGAATCGTTCAAAAATGGAAAATCTCAAGTTTTAAATAGTTCCCTTTATGAGGACCTCCCTGCTCAGCTCCCGTGAAGACGACCCCATCCCTTGCCATTCACATCATCTGCCAATCAGTTCAGGGGTCTGCCCTGAGGTTGTAGTTGGTGACCACTTCTCCAGCTCTGGGGCCTCCCGAGCAGACATCAGAGCCTTGTTTAGCAATGACGACAGCATCTGACACCGACAGCTCTCTCACTGTCAGGAAGACTGTCCTGCCTACCAGCTGCCTGCTTTCCCCTCTCAGGGATGACGATGTACTGGTAATTCTATAGTTAGGGCTAGACCTCCTGCAGAAGAGGCGGAAGCCCTTTCTCAGTGTTGTGGCTCAGTGCCAGCCAATGGGCTAGTGGATTCTGCTTCCATCCTAAGGAGTCAAGGGTCCTGGAAAGGGAAGTGGGCAGCTAGAGCTGTATAACAAAGGCTAGAGGGGAAGAGATTGTTCCCGGTGACCGTACTGGGCTTGCACTAGGTCTGGGTAGCAGCTTAGGTGCAGTGAATGCCAGGCAAACCTGCCAGCTCCAGAGAGACAGGGCTTTTGACTCCCAGCTGAGGCATAAGCAGAGGAAGCCAGGGCTGCCACAGGAAATGGGACATTTCTGAGGTGCAGCCACCAGTGTAGTTGGGAGGCTCACAGTCATGTTGCCTGGGAGAGGACAGCTCAGGAAGCGATCAGGAGGGTGGTGGCTAACAGGCTGAGAACATCTGAAAAGTCTCTTCCTTCCCCCAAATTGCAAACTTTCCCTAAGCACTGACATGAAGCTGTTTATATTTCCTAGCCAAGATGAAATCTCTTGCTGACTGGATTTGAAGACAAACAGATTGTAAACTTTCTTCCTCTTCATGTGGTATTGGGGTGGGAGGAGAGAGAGACACTCATAGAAACATACAGACTGACATAGCTATAATGAATAGTCTTTCTATGAAGTATTTGACCACACACATGAATTAGTTGGAAATCAGCAGTCAGCCCTATTATCTGTTTGTACTCAAGTTAAAAAACGTCCCACTAAGTTTCTGCTTTTCTGACATTTTATATAGCTTGAAATAAAAATCTAACGATGAGAAACAGCAAATGCTTTGTTTCTTTTATCCGGGGGCTGGGGAGTGGGGAATAAAAATATATCTCCTACCCTTGTCAGTTAATAGATTTTAGTGGAATTGCTAGGCCAGAGTATCCTATTACAGGGAAAAACAAAACAGGCTGGGTTTCTAGTTTATTACCAGCTCTGGGATCAACTTCATGGTTTGGCTGATGTTTTCTGTTTTTCTTTAATGAAAATGAAAGTCCTTTGTGCACAATCTCTCTAAACTTTTAGAATAATCTAATTGTTCTTAAGTCCCATGGTTCCTATGGGGACACACGAAAGGCTCTTCTAAACCCATAATCCTAGGCTATAAAAAAATCTAGGCGACTGATCAAAGGTGAACTACCCACTTACAACTCCTCTTTCAAGGCGCCTTCCCATCTTCCTGACAGTTTTATAGAAGTGTTTCTCTTTTTCTGCAACCCAGATCAAAGATTTGGATGTAAGAGTCTCCCTACCCCCCACCTGGCACGGAAGGAAAGGATTATCTCAGGAATTAAAAACGTCAGAGAAGTGGGCTTACCCACCTCCCTGGGGGGTGGGGGCAAGACCTGGAGCCTTTTCTTGATGATAGGAACTGAGCCAGACAAAAGCAGGGGTGCCCTGTCTCTGTTCTTGCACAGGAGGAGATAAACTTATTCCATCTTCCAGCCTTCCAATTGAAATTTTCTGACCTTTTGTGCATAGTTTTAGTTAATATCTACAAGTTGCTAGAATCAGGTTTATTTATTGGTCATTGACCCTCCTTTCCCTCCCACCCACAGTAAACTCAAGTAGCAGTGCCCTCCCAGGCCACTGGAAGGTCCCCCAAAAACCTGAGTCTGGGTAGCCGTGAGCAGAGCAGGAGGTGGGGAGTAGCTGGACAGTGTTTCATCACATTAGTTCACAGCTTCATCCATTCAGTGGTTTGTTTTCAATACTACCCCCTACCTTTTCCTGGTCACACCTGGATCTTCTTTAGGTCTTAACAGTCAAGGTAAACTTCTTAAGAATGCTCCTTTGAGGGCAGGACATGCCTCCATCCCTGGGGACTCAGTGCCTAATCCTGTAAAGAGACACTGAGATTGGAAACAGGAGCACCATGAAGCTCCTCTTCCTCTGGGAACCACCAACCTACTTTCCCCACTTCTATTTAGTCCTGACCCTGCACGCTGGGTTTCATTAGGGCGGACCCTCAACGTAGGGGTGTTGAGAAGGGTGGAACACAGTTTCCCACAATTACATAATCTTTTTGTTTAAAGGGACTTGAGAGATCAACTAAGACTTCACCTACAGAGAAACTACAGGGAATCTGGATACACCCGATTCACCCAGAATTCACCAAGAGTCACCCAACCCAAGATAGGTCCTGAAACCAGATCTTCTTACTCGGGCTTCTGCTACCTTAGAGCTCAACATAGGATGCCCCTAAAGAAATTAAATTTTTGAAGGGTTTGGTCCCTTGGGGACTGCTAGTTTGACTAGCTGGTTATGGTTTAATGACAATGGGCATGGAGAATTGTTTGGGGATATTGGTGGAGGCATATTCTCCAGAACTACCATTCCTAGGGGGACATTCAACCCCTGAGGACCCTCTGCATTCTGGCCTTTCCTCTGCAGTCTTCCAACCTCAGTTCCCTATTTCCAGTCATTGCTTCTGCTCCAGCCAAATCCCTCTACTCATTGCTCTTGCTTCCTCTCTTTGCATAGTCCCCTTTGAGCGATTCCTACTGGAGAAGGTAATGGCAACCCACTCCAATATTCTTGCCTGGGAAATCCTATGGACAGAGGAGCCTGGCAGGCTATAATCCATGAGGTGACAAAGAGTCAGACACTGCTTAGCAACTGAGTGCACACGCATCCATGCTTTAAAGCCCATCTCAAGTCCCAGCCCGTCTTCTCCTGCAGTAGTACTCAGAACCTACTCTAGACACTTGCCTCTCAAAGTATGACCACAGACCTGCAGTACCAGCCCCACCCCCAAGCTGCTTAATAAGAGCCCGCATTTTAACAAGATATCCTGGTGACTGATATACATAATCAAATGAGAGACACACTGGTCTCAACTAGGGTGCTTCTAGTGTGAGCCGAGGACCAACAGCATCACCATCACCTGGGAATATGTTAAACATGCAAATTCTTCAGCCCCACCTCAGGCCTACTGAATCAGACACTCTTGGGTGGTACCCAACAATCTGTGCTTTAACAAGCCCTCCACAGGATTCTGATGCATGCTTAAGTTCAAGAAACTATCAGTTCAGTTCAGCCGCTCAGTCGTGTCTGACTCTTTGCGACCCCATGAATCGCAGCACACCAGGCCTCCCTGTCCATCACCAACTCCCGGAGTTCACTCAGACTCACGTCCATTGAGTCGGTGATGCCATCCAGCCATCTCATCCTCGGTCGTCCCCTTCTCCTCCTGCCCCCAATCCCTCCCAGCATCAGAGTCTTTTCCAATGAGTCAACTCTTCTCATGAGGTGGCCAAAGTACTGGAGTTTCAGCTTTAGCATCATTCCTTCCAAAGAAATCCCAGGGCTGATCTCCTTCAGAATGGACTGGTTGGATCTCCTTGCAGTCCAAGGGACTCTCAAGAGTCTTCTCCAACACCACAGTTCAAAAGCATCAATTCTTTGGTGCTCAGCTTTCTTCACAGTCCAACTCTCACACCCATACACAACTACTAGAAAAACCATAGCCTTGACTCGACGGACCTTAGTTGGCAAAGTAATATCTCTGCTTTTGAATATGCTATCTAGGTTGGTCATAACTTTCCTTCCAAGGAGTAAGCGTCTTTTAATTTCATGGCTGCAGTCACCATCTGCAGTGATTTTGGACTATACACAATCTTTATCTTATCCAGGGGCTTCAGGGGCATAGGACCATGGTTTAAGGTACCTTATCGCTATCTTGCAATTCTTGACTTTATCTTTGAGCTTGTGTTCTGCAAGTGCAGGCTCATGAAGCCTGTGAGGACAGAATGCTAGTGGATCCATGATGTATGGAATTCATCCAGGCTCAGGGTGAGATATAAGTGTGTTACATCTATGACTGAGAGAGTAGGCTGATAATAGATCTGAGAAGCCACATTCTCCTTTACAACCAGAACTTTCTTTGTACGCCCAAGAAGGTAATTTATTTTAAGAAATACAAATGACCAAGGAATTCTAGCATATCCTTTCTTACTCAAGGTACTTCCCTGCAGCCAATCACTTGCGCTGAATATCCTGACACAGAAGCAAAGGGACAGTGAGGACAATCCATTGCTCCTTTTCCTTTCCATCCGTTCTTTCTCATCAATAAGCTGAAGGTAAAGAGTGCTGGTAGAATGTGTGAGTGTCAAAAGGTTAAATAAAAACAGCTAAGCCTGTTTTATTTTTTTCAGTATTTCCTCTGTTCTAGTAAGAATAGGCTAAACATTTGCATACAAACTAAAAAATGTGAATAGTATAATTTTGGTGGTTCCAAATACTAGTTAAATGCTCTTATATTGCATTTAAATGGGCATTATACAATATAAATATAAAAGGTAAAATTCATATTAATAAATAAAAATTTTAATTAGAACAATGTAAAATAAAAAATACAAATCAAGAGAAACTGTAGAAGAAAGGAAAAAGTCTTATATTATAGTACCTTTAACAGTACTTTTTTCCTGCTCTTTGAACAAGGGGCTCCACATTATAATTTTGCTCTGGGGCTAGTCAAATATATTGCCATTTCTGTCCTATCTCGTCCAGTATTCAAACAGGAACATTTCTGAGAATGACATAGAACACTATTAATAATCCCTTCTGGCCACAGGTACACCTGGGCCTGTCCTGAGCAGTGCAGGGCATGGTTATCCTAAATTTGGAAGTCCATAATGGTGAAGGAGAAAGCAAAATAGCAGTAAAGGCATTCTGCTTTCTTTCTTTCAACTGAAGGAAATTTTACAAAGTTGTATTTTCCAAGTGTGCATGTGTTAACTGGTAGGCTAACTCTAGATGTTTTAGCAGACCACACAATGGGCTTAGAAACAGGTTATGCTTGCTCTTTCCCTGTTGTTCTACACATAGGAGAATCTTCTTGGTTATTTACCTTTAGCTTGCCCAACCTTCAAAACCTCAGCTTCTTTGTGTGCTTTTTCTTGCCTCTGACATTCTTAAAATTTTGTGTCATTCTATACACATCCTTGATTTTGTGCCCCTCCTCCCCTCTTTGTGTGTGTGCCCTCTTGAAATCAGAACTCATCAGCAGAAATGCTGTTTCCTTTCGATGTCTTTTTTTTCTTCCTCATTAGGATCATTCACAATTTTAGGCTCTGAATTTTGTTTTTAGAATCATCCTTTTTTTAGCCATACTCCCTTTCAGAGATTCTCACCATGAGATCATCTGTTTTGAACTTTTTGAAGTCTGCTTTCTTCAAGTCTGGAAGTCTGAAGACACGCATCTGACTTGTCCTGCTTGAATGGGATGAGCACTCTCTTCAAAATTCCTGTGAGTTTTGCATCACTAACAGTTCTTTGCTGGCAGAATCCAGTCTGTATAATCACTTCCCCTTGTCACCTGTTCCTTTCAAGTGATGAAATTTTCAACCAAGCCACTTAGGAATTTACTTAATATCCTGCTTTTCAAAAAAGCTGGGGACTTATAGACTTCTACTACTTGTCCATTTTAAAAGTCAACATTTGTCATTATGTTTTATTGCTGTGCTAGTTTTCAAAATATGTCTACAATAGTATCTCCCATCCCAGTTAATCTTATTACTGGTGACTTTGACATTTCTCCCCTCAATAGGTGGGGTCTGTATCTCCACCTCTTAAACACAGCGGTCTCGTGACCATGGCAGAAAGGATGTATGGAACCTCCAAGGCTAGAGCGTGAAGGTGAAAGTGAAAGTGAAGTCGCTCAGCTGTGTCCGACTCTTTGCGACCCCATGGACTGCAGCCTACCAGGCTCCTCCATCCATGGGATTCTCCAGGCGAGAGTACTGGAGTGGGTTGCCATTTCCTTCTCCTGGGGATCTTCCCAACCCAGGGATCGAACCCAGGTCTCCCGCACTGTAGGCAGATGCTTTACCATCTGAGCCACCAGGGAAATCATGTGATGTAGCTTCCACCTGGTTCTCTCTAGGGATGCTCATTCCTGGAACTGAGCAGCCATGCAGTGAGGAAAACCAAACTAGGTCAGGTGGAGAAACCATGTGGAGAAGTCACATGTAGGTATTTTGGAAGACAGCCCAGGTGAAGGCCCAGCCAATAACCAGCAACAATGGCCAGACTTATGAGTGGAAAAGCTTATGAGTTCAGATGATTAGAGCCTCCCAGACTTCACATCTTCCCAACTGAAGTCCTAGAGAAGGTAGCCCAAAGGCAAGCCATCCCCTTGTCTTTGTCCTGTCTGAATTCCTGATCCACAGAAACTATGAGAGAGAATACATACATGATAGTTTCTTAAGCCACCAAGTCTTGGGAGATGATTTGTGATACAGCAATGGAGAATACATTAGCTAAGAAACAAAAATTAAGACTGACTAAAAATCCATCATCTATACCCACTTTTCTGACTGGCTGATACTTGGTTTACTGCCATTACAAAAAGCTATCCCTGTAATTTAAATTCAATTCCACCAGGTGGAAGTGAAGCCATGATTGACTCAATACTAATACCGTCATTGGGCAGAGACTGTACTCCCTTTTCTTTTTTTTGGCTGCAGCTGCGCAGCTTCTGAGATCTTAGTTCCCAAACCAGGGATTGAACCCATGCCCTTAGCAGTGAAAGAGCAGAGTCCTAACCACTGGATCACCAGGGAATTGCCTGTACTCCCTTTTCTAAATCATACTTTTGTGTGACATTTAATCTTGGTTATTAAAGCAGTTAGATCATCCCTGCTTAGTATACTGTGTGAATTTAAGAAAGAGCAAAATTAAAACATTTCTCACATACTTCTCTAGCTGACTAACATAACACACAATTCTATCTAATTTCAGACCCCCTGTTGGAAAATGTTCCCTCCTATTTTAATTTATTGAGTCAGAGATTGTGTGGTTGCAATGAACAGAACCTATTCAAACTGGCTTAAGTAAAACAGAAATATGATTAGAAATAGAGGGATCTGGTAGAACCAAAAGCAGGAGTGAGGCCAGGCTTCATAAGAATGATGCCAAAAATGGCAAAGTTGATGAGAGCCAGACTGGTTTGTCTCTTCAAGTCTTTGCCTCTTAGAGCTCTGCTCCTGCTGCTGCTGCTGCTGCTGCTGCTAAGTCGCTTCAGTCATGCCCAACTCTGTGCAACCCCAAAGATGGCAGCCCACCAGGCTCCTCTGTCCCTGGGATTCTCCAGGCAAGAATACTGGAGTGGGTTGCCATTTCCTTCTCCATTTTAGCGCTCTATTGCCTCTTATATCTAACTCTTTAGGGCACATTTCTCATCCCTCTTTCTCCTCCTCCCACACCCCCTCCCTCCCTCCAGAGAGCATATTGTTAAGGACACTCTCTGAAGTCAAGATGCCTAGATTCAAATACTAGCTCCACCATTTAGTTGCTTATGACCTTGAGCAAGTTCCTTAAGCTTCTGTTCTTCAGTTTTCTCATTTATAAAATGGGGATGAAGAAACTAATTGTAATTACCTTGTAGGATTGTTGTGAGATTAAGTGACTCATATAAATAAAGTTCTTTAAACAGTGCCTGGTACTTTGTAAGTTTGGCTTTCATTATTATCTTTCTCAGCTCACTTTGTTCAGACCTATGTCCAAACACGGGTGCCCCAATCCCAGTTTCATATCCAACTTAGAGTTCAAGCTGCTGGCAGAAACCTGCTGTTTCTGAGACCCAGCGCCCTGTTCCTAGGAGAGAGCATCTGATTGCTCCAGCTGGGGTCACCTGTCTTCTCATGGTCCAATTAGCTGTGGCAGAAGGTAAGGGAGTTGGGGATGAGCGGTCTTAGCAGGGACAGGTGGAGTAGATTGTCTGAGAAGGGGCTAGTGTTGGTCCTCAGGAGAGGGCTTGTGTGCCACCACTACTCCAGCATGTGCAGTCAGCTCCATTTCCAACATGGCAGCTCTGGCACTTTGAGCCTTAGCTCTTTGAGCCCTTACTGAACAGGGGCTGTTCCTGTTATTGACCAACTCCAATAGCATGAAGAAAGTGGCTTCTTCCAGCCAACACTTCTGTTCTCTCTCCCACCTCTCCTGCAAAACTAGCTCTCCTCCTTCTGCTTGGCTTTGAGGACTCTAGTCCTCTAAGATACCACAATACAAGTGTCTCTTCCTACCAGAAGATGGATTTTACAAATCCTCACCTGTATTTCCCCCTTTGGCATCACAGTGAACCTTCCCTCTCTCAGAACAAAAAGGAAGCATCAGATCCTTCTCATCTGGTATTGTGAGTTTGAGCTATTAAGCATGGGGTGACTATTTACTTGTTGAGGCTCTTGCTGGTAATGGAAACTTTGAGAAATAATACTTTGAATTATTGATCTCACCATAGATAAAAAGAAAATTCAACAAAATGTTGAACAGAAAGGAGTTGGTTTATCAAAAGGATAATGAGGTTTAAGAAATACTGTTCATCTCCTTTCATTTCTATATAACATTCTGATTGCCATTAGATTTGGTCAGTTGGGGTAAAATGCTCTGAAGCTGCTTATTTCAAAATCTTAATGCAATCTTCAGAAATACTTGAATGTCATGGACAAATCATAGTGCTTAAGTCATGGAGCAGAGCTGACTGGTGGTCCTTCCTGAGAGAAAAAAAATGGCTGCATCTGTCTACTCAGTGCCAGGCCATCCTCTAATTGCCATGAGCTGACCTTTTCCCTGGGCTTTCTTACTCTTTTATTGGTGATTCTTTCTGTAAAGTCTCAGAAACCTTACAATGGCTGATATTCTTATTGTTTTCGGGTGTTACCATTAGACTTTCTTTCTTAGTGTCTGAGCATTGTGTATTCTTGAGGACCCTGTGAGACACAGAAAGAGCTTTTTAGGAGGGAAATGACCCATGACTGATCATTAGCTCTGTGAAATGACTGACTTGAAAGGAGGCATAATGTTCCCATCAACTATAAATGAGAAGATTGCTCACAACTTACGGTCTATATTCCCTGTATCCAATACCCCCATTTCCTTTCTTCTGAGTCATCCTTTATGAATTGATTGCTTCCCTCATTTTTTTCTTCATAGAAATTGCTCTCTAGGCAAGGTTGTCAGACTGATTTGCAGTTTGAGCCAAAGAAGCAACCGCTTTCACTCTACCCACTTCAACCAGAAGTAGACAAAACTATCGTAATCCAATCTAATAAAGCTTAGAAGAAAACAAGATGTGTGGCCTGCTATTAAATTATTGCTATCCTTAATAAACTGTAGATGTCAAAAATAACACATATAAATGCTCCAGGGCATGTGGAGACAATGAACACAATTTACTCCAGTAATAATTAAAGGGCTGTTGGTGTTCAATTCAGATACCCACAAGAAATAGTTGCTGAACTTCTCTGACTAGCTCCTCCAAAAAGGCCGCTCCACTTCTCTTCACCCTATCACTCTAAAGTAATATTTTGTGTAGCACTTACTAGTCTCTTATATCTTTACAGTTCTTATAGTTTTTACTTTTTATTGTTTACATTCTCTGTGAATGTAATGAAGAGCAGAGCCCTTTCCTGTGTTTCTCTCACCACTCTCTTCTCAATGCTTAAAACAAAGCTCAGTTTATAGAGGGCATCTAATAAATATTTGCTGCATTAACGTGCCCCCCAAATACCTGGGGCCTTCCAGACTCACTATCAGCTCCTAGAGAGTGTATCATCTCTCTTCCTGGACTCTCCTTGACATGGAACCCTGTTGGCTCTCCATAATCCACAATAGTAGACACTATAGCTATTGTTCCTGCTGGCAATGGTGAGGATGGCTAGGGGATCCGTTTGCTGGGGGAAAGGAGAGGTAACTTCCAGAGACATTCCATGGGCTACCCCAATTTTCAAAAGGCATTTTTTCCTTAGCCCCATCTTCAAAAGGCAAACTCTGAAAAAGCCAAGTTTTGCTATAAACTTAGTTTCTGATTAGAAACCAGTGAGGTGTATAGAGTGCAAACCCATGCAGCAGCCCATGAAGTGCACTGAACTCCAGGAAGCACCTAGAAACCAGGCCTGGTGTGTACTGAGCAATCGGAACTGTAGTTCTAGCATCAGAGAGTACCAGATGGAACCAGATACTCCTCAAAAACCTCATATTCTGGAATACAGGCTTGTGATCTTAGTCTTCTGTGACTTTAATGCTGTCTCCACTTGCCTCATGTCTGAAGCACACCAAGTCCTTTGCAAACCCTCCTGCATAGGCTGTTGCGCCACACCCCTCAGTTCAGTTCAGTTGCTCAGTCGTGTCTGACTCTTTGTGGCCCCATGAACTGCAGCATGCCAGGCCTCCCTGTCCATCACCAACTCCCGGATTTACTCAAACTCATGTACATTGAGTCGGTGATACCATCCAACCATCTCATCCTCCGTAGTCCCCTTCTCCTCCTGCCGTCAACCTTTCCCATTATCAGTCTTTTCCAATGAGTCAGTTCTTCGCATCAGGTGGCCAAAGTATTGGAGTTTCAGCTTCAGCATCAGTTCTTTCAATTAATATTAAGGACTGATTTTCTTTAGGATGGACTGGTTGAATCTCCTTACAGTCCAAGGGACTCTCAAGAGCCTTCTCCAACACCACAGTTCAAAACCATCAATTCTTTGGTGTTCAGCTTTCTTTATAGTCCAACTCTCACATCCATACACGACCACTAGAAAAACCATAGCTTTGACTAGATGGACCTTTGTTGGCAAAGTAATGTCTCTGCTTTTAATATGCTATCTAGGTTGGTCATAAGTTTTCTTCCAAGGAGTAAGCATCTTTTAATTTCATGGCTGCAGTCACCATCTGCAGTGATTTTGGAGCCCACCAAAATAAAGTCTGTCACTGTTTCCATTGTTTCCCATCTATTTCCCATGAAGTGATGGGACTGGATGCCATGGTCTTCGTTTTCTGAATGTTGAGCTTTAAGCCAACTTTTTCACTCTCCTCTTTCACTTTCATCAAGAGGCTTTTTAGTTCCTCTTCACTTTCTGCCATAAGGGTGGTGTCATCTGCATATCTGAGGTTATTGATATTTCTCCCGGCAATTTCCTGTTGCAGGTCAGTTACTTGTTTACATTTGTAACCAATCCTTGGGATCAGAGGTCATGTCTTGTCATTTGCCTCCCTCTTCTCAGCATGACTTTCAATAATTAAAAAAAATATCAGCCTAATCTTTATGTTTTCCTAAGCCACATGCTAATCTAGGGAAGGACTGGGGCTCATACATAAATATAAAATGTAATGGAGAAGGGTAGGGAATAGTAAAACAGCATATTTTATTCTTAGTTCCTGGTTGTCCGGCAGCTCCCATATCAAAGGCCAAGACGGGGGTGGGGGGAGGGCGCTTACTTCCTAACTGCTTTCATAGCTCAGAGAGAAGAGCCCTATTTTCCTTATGAGGGCCAGGCTGTGACAGAGCTGCCCAGTGGGAGTTGGAGGATATAATACAAGGTGAAGAGGAGGGGATCCTCCCCTTCCTGCTCCAGTGGGCACTGGGAGAAGGAAAAGAGATGAAAATTGTGGAAGGAAATAATCAGGCTGGAAGTTTATAGTTTACCTCCCCGCTCCCCCCACCCTAAGTTTGAAATCCAGATGGGTGAAGATGCTAGATGGCTTTTTAAGGAAACTTCCACTCCATGGTGGCCCCCTGGGAGGAATCAGCTTGTGCCGCATTACTAACAGGAGGCCACATTAAGAGCTGAAAATGGCCACTTCAAAAAATGGCCAGCCTCAGTGCTTTCAGGCCCCACTCCAGGCTCATGTGCCATGCAAAGGCCCATAAATCCCCATATACCCTTTGGAAGATAGAGATGGTAGCTGGGGCACAAGGGAGAGGGCCTATCAGGGGTCTCTGTGGAGCAAGGCAGAGTGAAACCTATCAGAGGCCTTAGGGCAGGTGGGGAAAGTGCCTGAGTCTCAGAGGGTGTGAGCCAACAAGGTACCCCACACCCTGACTGAATCACAAAGTTTCCTGTGGAAACCAGAACAGGTCAGACACCCAGCCGGCAATAGGAACACACAGGGCCCAGAGGCCAGCACATGACAGATAAGAGCTCCAAGGCCACTGCCACCATCTTGGGGTGGAATAGGGGGAGGGGAAAGACATCAGAACTTCTAAGCATTTAGCCCTATGAGTCTCTCAAAACAGGGACAGACTGAGCTACTATCGATTGGTAAGTTACTATTATCTTTACTCCCTTCACTGTAAAACAGGGACAGGATTCATGAGAAAGATTTGGGCAGTCATAGGAAAAAACCTACATTTTCTCCTCATGTCTGAGTAGTTGTGTATAGACTGGCAATTGTACTACCCATATTATTGAGTATCTACTCTTTATCTGAAGCTTCATAAAATTATGGTCTAGTGTTATAACTACTAGTGACACCAAAAATGTGAAAGTCTTTAGAATGCTTTTAAAAATTGATTTCTAATTAATGAATGTGGTTCCAAGATAACACTAAGTTTGAAAGAGCATATCAGTTGGTATCATTAGGAACAAAAGCCATCTTCCTGCTTGGTTCACACAAAGCCGTAGTAGTGTCCCCACATGCAGTAAGATGAGTATTCTCAGGGCTGTCTTCCAGACTCCTACCATCTCCTGTGAACTGCAGAGAAATTTAGAGGAAAGGAAGGCAAGGACAAAACTCTGATAGAAGGGCAAGTTGATAAACATGCCTATTTATCACTATACTTTCCTCTGCCTTTTTTTATCCTATTGATTTTCTTGCTCTGCTGTGTATGCCACTACATCTAGAATGAATGTACTTGTGAGCAACTTTGCAGCTGAGTGATGATAACTTAGGTAAATTATAGCTTCAGTCAAATTCTTCCCAGTCCCAACCTGTCTGGTCCCCAGAATCCAGGAGAAAAAACCATGAACTGTAGAATGGGGTAGAACCTGTCTGTGGGTCTCTGACCATCTGTATGTCGCCACTGACTGTGAGCTCTGGAAGGCCAGGGTTCTTCAGTGTATTTATCTTGGCAGCCTTGAGTTATTTCCCGATGTCAAATGAATGAAAGATGCATGAAACAGTCTGAAGCAGAGCTTGCTGCCCAACTCTTGTGCTGTGCTTAGTTGCTCAGTCATGTCTGATTCTTTGTAAACTTATGGACCGTAGCCCACCAGGCTCCTCTGTCCATGGGGTTCTCGAAGTAAAAAGAATGGAGTAGGTTGCCATGCCCTCCTCCAGGGGATCTTCCCAACCCAGTGATCGAACCCTGGTCTCCTGTATTGCAGGCAGATTCTTTACTGTCTGAGCCACCAGGGAAGCCCAGGAATACTGGAGTGGGTAGTCTATCCCTTCTCCAGGGGGTCTGCTAACCCAGGAATTGAACTGGGGTCTCCTGCATTGCAGGTAGATTCTTTACAGCTGAGCTACCAGGGCCCAGCTCTTCAGTTCAGTTCAGTTCAGTCACTCAGTCATATCCGACTCTTTGTGACCCCATGAATTGCAGCACACCAGGCCTCCCTGTCCATCACCAACTCCTGGAGTTCACTCAAACTCGTGTCCATCGAGTCAGTGATGCCATCCAGCCATCTCATCCTCTGTCGTCCCCTTCTCCTCCCGCCCTAAACCACCACCACCACCCCCTCACCAGCAACAGAGTCTTTTCCAATGAGTCAACTCTTTGCATGAGGTGGCCAAAGTATTAGAGTTTCAGCTTTAGCATCAGTCCTTCCAAAGAACACCCAGGGCTGATCTTTAGAATGGACTGGTTGGATCTCCTTGCAATCAGACAGTAAATCCCCAAAAGCTTGACATTACTGGAGAAAAGTCAAGGAGCATATCAGTCTTCCATGGGGGAGATTTGCTGGTCTCTGTCTTCTCACCTATGAAGCAGGTCTGAGGAAGCCATAGAGGATCTTGGGGTAGCTTGGGAGATCTTGGCATGATTGTGAGAGCTCTAGCATAGCCCAGATTATTCCTTATCAAGATACTCGAGAATATGGGGTGATTCTAAAGCAAAGATTCTAGGGCCTTCAAAGTATACTCAGCTCCCACTTAATAGACAAGAATCCTTGGGGGGATTGTGAGATCACAGGGAAAGTTGGGGGGAAAAGGGAGAGACCCTGCATGCTTTCAACTGTTATTTCAATGAGGGAGACTAGAGAGGGATGGGAATTCCTTGAGAAAAGGGATTAACAGTGAGCAGGGAGAAAGAGGTGAGAAATAGAGAGGGGCCTCAGAAAGGGCAGGGGGCTAGAGAGGCAGGAGTGAATGATGGAGCATTGGGGTCACAAGGGCTGTGGTCACAGCAGTTTGAGGGTTGGGAGTCATTGTTGATGTGGGGGGGAAGAAGGCAGACGTTGCTACATCTTGGAAATGCCAAAGAATCAGAGACCTTTGTAAAATCAGAAACACAAAGAGCCAGAAAGCCTCAACTCTCTGACACCTTCCTGTTTTTTTCACCAAGAACACTAAGGCCATGAAAAGTCAGGCCAGTATCCGGGCTGCACACGCCAATAGCTCAGGGATATGAAGGCAGTTCTGGGCGGTCAAGGCTCCTGTATGGTGCCCCTTGAGTCTCGTGCAGCACCTCTGGACCCCCAAAAAGAGGCAGTTTGACAGAGGAAATAGCCAAAGGAGAAGGATTTTTTTAAAGTCAGGAAGTCTATGAAATTTGCTCAGTAATAACAGACACCTTTCAGTGAACAGTATTTAATCCTATTAAAGCTTTGGAAGGTACTGGCAAATCACTGAGCCTTTCTTGACTAGAAGGGAATTACTGATGAGAGAATTTAATTGAGGCCATTGCCCTTCCCCAGAGGATCCCAGAGCAGCCATGAACATCAAATGTAGCTCTTCTGAGATGCCAGTAAGATTCCCTATGCCTCTCCAAACCTTTACGTCCCTCTAAAGAAACCAAACTCTCCTCAGTATGACATCCAGGACAGGATAAATGCATTTCTAATGAGGGATATACTCTTTAGGGGTTTAGACTCCATTGTTTCCAGGCTTTTTTAAACTGTCAACCAGTTGAAGGAACAACTAGGCCTGAGAGGAAAACATCTAAAGAGGCTCCTATTATCCAGGATCACAGGTCTAGAGCCCCTTCCCCTAAGGCCCTGTGAGACAAGGGGGCATGAATAGCAATGCTCATATCTCTGCCACCTGGGTGTTCTTGAGGTCCTCCTGGTAACAAGGATCCAGGGAGAGCGTGCGCAGTTTGTGTGTTTTGGATTCAGAGATAGCACTGACAGACCTGAGGGCAGGTGAGTCAGATTAGGAGAGGGCAAGCATGCTGTCAGAGGAAGTGTAGTTATCTGTGGCGAGGAAGTTGAAGGTCACCCAGAGTCCATTATGGGAAGAGAGAGGGGAAAACCGACTGAAGTGCACAGAGCGATACACATAGATTTAAAAAGCTCAGTGCTGGAGGAAGAAGGGAAAAGAGAATGTCCATATGACACAGCACAATTTACATGAAAAAATATATATATCACAGGAAATACACAAAAAGATAGATTAAATCCATGATTGCCTGTAGGGGAAGGAGAATGGGAGGGGTACATGCAGGAGAAAAGGGAATGAACGCAGAGCAGGGCCTTGTACAGACCAAAGAGGACAGAGTGCCTTGAGATCCATGGGAATGGGGGTAGTATCTGAGGACCCTCCTTAAGAAGATCAAAGTTTTTCCTAGCGAGTTTCAAGAAAAAGTCCAAATAAAACTAGTGCTCTAGGTTCTGTTCCTTCTCCTGCTGCTGCTGCTGCTGCTAAGTCGCTTCAGTTGGGTCCAACTCTGCGCGACCCCATAGACAGCAGCCCACCAGGCTCCCCCGTCCCTGGGATTCCCCAGGCAAGAACACTGGAGTGGGTTGCCATTTCCTGCTCCAATGCATGAAAGCGAAAAGTGAAAGTGAAGTTGCTCAGTCGTGTCTGACTCCCAGCGACCCCATGGACTGCAGCCCACCAGGCTCCTCCGTCCATGGGATTTTCCAGGCAAGAGTACTGGAGAGGGGTGCCATTTCCTTCTCCAGTTCCTTCTCCTGAAGAAGGTTTAATCCTTCAGGAAAGAAATCAGCCTTTGCCTGGTATGTGATCTTATGAAGGCTGAAGGGCCAGTGGTCCAGGAGAAGAGGGGCCTCTTGGATGCTATGGCCTATCTGCGGGACTTCAGCTCAGCATCCCATGTGTCTTAGGGGGTACAGGAGGGCGGTCCCCAATGAGACAGCAGCAGTAGAAAGAAGTGCTACTATCCACCAGAAAGGATGCATGCTCACAACACAGGTGGAACCTTCTGATTAGCTCTGAAATAAATTTTATAGTCTGAGAAGGGAGGACATAGCTCCCAGAAAATTCTTGAGGTGCATATAATGACCACCTTGCAGATAAGTAAACTGAGGCTTAGAAAGAAGACAGTTTGTTTGAGGTCATATAATTAATAAGTGGCAGAGATAGCATTTAAATCTTGATGTCTGTGACTCCATGGCTCACTGCCATGTTATAACACCTCCAGCGCAAATCTTTTTGTTGCATACACACACACACACACTTACATAGGCATGTTACTAAAGTTATATGTCATGAAACGAATTTATACTCTGGTTGCTTCTTCCAATCTGAGCCCTCAAGGGCACCGTGGAATGGCATTTCTCAGGGGGTAGACAAAGGCAGCTGGGATCATTGCAGAGGTCCTTGTGCAAAACCAACAAGAATGGCAAGAGTCAGCTTTGGGGAATGAGACCCTTTGGCCCAGGGTAGGAGGTGGAGCAGAGGGGAGGATGTGGGGTGGTTTCCAAGTGTGTAATGTGACTCCAGAAATAGCCACTGAAGACAGAACAGAGAGATGCTTTGCAGTAGACATCTCCTTGTGTGTAATCCTCATTTGTAATTCACCCGAGGCCAAGAGAAGGGATGAAAAAAAGGACTGTCACCTGTGAACTCTCTAGTTGGTCCTCATGCACTAACACTTACTAACACTAACTCCAAGTATCTCTGATGGCAGATGATGGGAGAAGAGGTAGTGGAATTTCAGGGTCTGAGGGATGTTAAACATCATCTCAGCTAACTCCTCTGTAGCTGGTGGAGAGCACAGTGACTTGTGCCACACCATGCAAGAATAAGAACTTAAACCCCTGGCTCCCAGGCTGGTGCTTGTCCACCTGCCACAGTGCCAGCCTTATCAGGTCAGCTTCAGGGGACAACTCCCTTCAGCCCACCCAAAGACCCTCTCTGCTCCTTCTCTGCCAGTATTCTCATTCTCTCTGGGTGACAGCAAGAGATGCCTCTTGGATTGGAAGGCAAGTGCTCAGGGCTGAGATTCTGCACAGATGAACAGTTTGGCCATGGCTGACCTCCTTCCATGCACCTTCTTTTCCAGCCTGTTCTTCAGGAACCCCTCCCCCCACATTTTATACCCACCCACTCTTTCTCTCTAAACCTGGTGTGGGAACCATGACCTTAATTTTTAAAATTCTGGTCAATTTATTTTTCAAAGAAACCGGGCCCTGATATAACCATGCAGGGGGCTCCAAGTGCAGGAAAACCAGAGCCTGTCATGATGGATTTTCTTTCTTTCCACCAAAGCAAGAAACGCTCCCAGAACACAAAAGACACAGAGAATCCTGTCTCTTTGGGGGATTTAATTATTGCCATTAGTTGTTCCCCTCTTCAGCAGTGGCATCTTTGCCTCACTGCTTCTGGAGAAGAGGGATGTAGAATTTCAGTTCTTAGCCAGACTGGGTGGGAGCCATCCCCCAACAGGAGGTAAGATAAGTGGCCACCCACACAGTTGCAGAGGCCCTGAGCCCCCAGACATAGCCACCACTCTCTAGTTGATCCCTGAAGTCCACCATCAATTTTATTTATTTAGCTTTGGCGTGTATTTGACTGCCAAAATTCAAATATTCCTGGAAGGGATGATAGTTATGACCACTATTTGCAACTTAGAATTGTTTTTCAGACCATACTCCAAAGACAATTTTTAGAGTAAGGGAGAAAATCAGATGGCTAAGGAAGGGAAGAAAGTGGAGGGGGAAGTGTTCACAAATTAGAGGTGAAGAAGGGCCCAAAAGGAGGCTGGGGTGCAGAAGCAGACTCATCCTGCCTCAGCGGCTGGCCTAGAGCCCTGGCTCTCAGTGTGGGCTCAGCATCTGTAGCACCGATGCCACCTGGATCCTGTCAGACATAGTTTCAGGAGCTCCATCCCAGACCTACTGAATCAGAAACTTTGGAGATGGGGCCCAGAAATCTCTGTTTTAACAAGCCCAGTCATGACTTTGAGACATCGTAAAGGCTGAGAACCAATGGCTTGCAATGTCTGTCCTATTTGGCAGGACCGCTCCTATACCCCACTGCTCATCAAGCTCCGTCCTCTGACTTGCCTTCTCTCTGCCCTGCAAGGGTGAGGCATGAGAAACCACCACTGTGTCTGGCTAGGAAAGCTCTCTAACCATAGGAGGTGGGATGGAAACAGAGCAGGGCTGCATTTGGCCAAAAGGGCAAGGGTTTTGGGTAGCGTCTGAGGAATTACTGATGAACTTTGATGAGTGAAATTGCGGGAGCAGTGAAAGAAGTTCCCCCAGGACAGCCATCTGGGCACCTGAGAAACTCAAGCAGGGATCATGCTGAGGGAGGAGGTAGAAATCCGGTGATAGAAGCCTGTTCAAGCCCTGATTGGCGCCCCACAGAGTGTGGGTTCTGGGCCTTGAGGTATCACTGGGTGCCTCCCTTCCCTCTGAATCAACTCCTCTTGGGTCTATGGGCTCCAGATCCACCTCTTAGACAAGTTTATCTCCTGGTTTATCCCAGTTTATCCCCCACCATCCCTCCTTGCCCAGGTAATCTTGCTACAGAGGAAAGGAAGAGCTCCAAGAAATCAGATGGTGAAAGCTGAAGCAGTCCTCTGCAAGTTGCACATGCTTTGAAATCTGCTTCCCTGCTCTCTTTTTCTCCATAGACCTTATCCGCATCTGAAATGTTATGGGTTTTCTTTTTTCCATTTTTTTGGTCTATCCTTCTACTAGAGCATGAGCCCCATTAAGGCAGAGATTTTTTTTTCTCCTATATATTTACATTATAATCCTCAAGGCTTAGGATAATGTTTAGCACACAGCAGGCATTCAGTAGTTTTTTTGAAAAAAATGAATGAATCTTAAATTTGTTCAAATTTCAAACTTTACTCCATGATCTATGAATACTTACTTGAACATAAAAATTATCCCCCATCTCACCAATGCTTGAGTAAAAATCAATGCCTCACATCTTCTACAAAGTAGGTGCTTCAGATGCCTGTACATACCACAGCTTCTGGAGCTTCCCGTGTAGCTCAGCTGGTAAAGAGTCTGCCTGCAATGCAGGAGACCTGGGTTCAACTCCATGGTTGGGACGATCCCCTGGAGAGGGGATAGACTACCCACTCCAGTATTCATGGGCTTCCCAGATGGCTCATACAGTAAAGAATCTGCCTGCAATGTGAGAGACCTTGGTTCGATCCCTGGGTTGCAAAGATCCCCTGGAGGAGGGCATGGCAAACCATTTTAGTATTTTTGCCTGGAGAATCCTATGGCAGAGGAGCCTGGTGGGCTACAGTCCATGGGGTTGCAAAGAGTCAGACTAAGCACGAGCACCACCGCTCCTAGCTCTACTACAAAGCGAAGCTTCATTTCTGATCAGACACCCAGGATGAGAGAGGATGAGGCTGTGATGGTCAGGGCCTGCTTGTGAAGGGAGGGTCAGTTGCCAAGGTGCTTGTCTCTGGCCTCAGCCAGAGTAGTGTTTTTGGGAGGTGGGAGTACAGGCAGGTTATATATAACCCAATGACAGACAATGTACACAACCTAGTCTAACCAGGGCCACACAGTGGACACCCAGTAAGGTCAGCAAAAATCTCTATTTGTATCTGAACTCCAGTGAAATCTTGATGAACAAGACAATCAGGATATAGCCTGGCAAGCTTTGCTCTCCTTGACCTCAGAAAACGGGTCTCAGTCCTGATGCTTCCCTGGTACTTGGCACAGTATGTGTCTAGAAGGCTCTAAATGAATGCTTGATGAATGAAAAATATTGTTTCCATTGATTTTTTTCTGGATATTAAGTTATATTTCAGGCCCTGTGGCTAAAAATCATTCTAAAATGCATTTTGCAACATTTCTACATTAGCAGGTGAAGAGTCCTGAACTTCCTTACATCATCCTATGGAAACACAGAATCTTGAACATGGTCATCAGCAAGTACGCCAACTTCCTTGATCACGTGTCATTGTAGTTCAGTTCAGGTCAGTCCCTCAGCTGCGTCCGACTCTTTGCAACCCCATGAATCGCAGCACGCCAGGCCTCCCTGTCCATCACCAGCTCCCAGAGTTTACTCAAATTCATGTCCATCGAGTCGGTAATGCCATCCAGCCATCTCATCCTCTGTCGTCCTCCTACCCCCAATCCCTCCTAGCATCAGAGTCTTCTCCAATGAATCAACTCTTCGCATGAGGTGGCCAAAGTTTTGGAGTTTCAGCTTCAGCATCAGTCCTTCCAGTGAACACCCAGGACTGATCTCCTTTAGGATGGACTGGTTGAATCTCCTTGCAGTCCAAGGGACTCTCAAGAGTCTTCTCCAACACCACAGTTCAAAAGCATCAATTCTTCAGTGCTCAGCTTTCTTCACAGTCCAACTCTCACATTCATACATGACCACTGGAAAAACCATAGCCTTGACTAGACGGACTTTGTCGGCAAAGTAATGTCTCTGCTTTTGAATATACTATCTAGGTTGGTCATAACTTTCCTTCCAAGGAGTAAGTGTCTTTTAATTTCATGGCTGCAGTCACCATCCACAGTGATTTTGGAGCCCCAAAAAATAAAGTCTGACACTGTTTTCACTGTTTCCCCATCTATTTCCCATGAAGTGATGGGACCAAATGCCATGATCTTCGTTTTCTGAATGTTGAGCTTTAAGCCAACTTTTTCACTCTCCTTTTTCACTTTCATCAAGAGGCTCTTTAGTTCCTCTTCACTTTCTGCCATAAGGGTGGTGTCATCTGCATATCTGAGGTTACTGATATTTCTCCCAGCAATCTTGATTCCAGCTTGTGTTTCTTCCAGTCCAGCGTTTCTCATGATGTACTCTGCATGTAAGTTAAATAAGCAGGGTGACAACATATAGCTTTGATATACTCCTTTTCCTATTTGGGACCAGTCTGTTGTTCCATGTCCAGTTCTAACTGTTGCTTCCTGACCTGCATATAGGTTTCTCAAGAGGCAGGTCAGGTGGTCTGGTATTCCCATCTCTTTCAGAATTTTCCACAGTTGATTGTGATCCACCAGTCAAAGGCTTTGGCATAGTCAATAAAGCAGAAATAGATGTTTTTCTGGAACTCTCTTGCTTTTTCCATTATCCAGTGGATGTTGGCAATTTGATCTCTGGTTCCTCAAGGGTATATGAAACTGGATTTGTTTTAACCCAAAAAAATCATGGGGTATTAAAAGAATGCCTTGATCTTTTTCCTTAAACCTCAGGTTTAGAGCTTATAAGCCTAATCTAATAAGTGGAGAAACCAAGGCCCAGAGAGGGGAAGGACATTCAATATGTGAAAAGCAATGTCAGAACTGGAACCTTGGTCTCTTGGCCCCCAATTCAACACTCTGTCCTGCCGGGGTCCAGCCCCGGTGGATCCAGGGTGATTCGAAGGTGGGGGGACGGAGTCGGCGTCTTTGGAAAAATACATATTTAATCACAGATATAGAGAGATTAGAAATGGATAGTGTAGTAGGAAGATCAGTGGAGAAAAAGAGGCTGAATAACTTGGATTACGTGGAATAGCATCCATGCTCCAGATGGGAATTCAGCCAGAAAAACGGGAGCAAGAAAGAAGCGACATGGGGGAATCAGTCTTTCCGGAAACTGATCCAATTTCTTTATTTTTGGGTTTGCTTATATACCTTTTGTTACACATAGGGATGAATACAGAGTCACGCGGGGGTCAGCAGTCCTGCCCTTTATCAAAATCAGGTGCTTCACATAAATGTATAAAAAAAAGGTACATCATCTTCTGGCCATGAGTGAGACCTGCTGACATTTTATGATGCTTTCTTTCTGATAACCAAAAAAACTTATTTCTTCCAAGGGTGTTTTTTCTTAAACCAGGCACCACCCTCCAAATAAAGTTACATTCCTATAGGGTGAGGGTGTAGTGAGTTACAATCAAGAAAGGAATTTATTTAACCCAAGGTTAACATGATTAATCTTAAAGGTTAATACTTATTTCTCCTATATGCTTAAAGGTTAATACTTATTTCTTCCTATATGCTAGTTATATTCATTATAAGAGTAGGGAACATGGAGATTTAGCAGCAAACATCAGCCCAACAAATGAAAATCCTTTCACCAATGCTCCCCTTAAGATCTATTTAGTCTTAAGATATGATAAAGTTACATTCTTATACAGCAAGGACACAGTGATATATAAGTACAGTGATCTATTACAAAAGAGAAAATCCATTAACTCAAAAAGTCTAGTATTGCTAACATCAAAAACTACCATATTTCCTTTGCTATATTCCAAATACATTGATTAATATATTCCCAAGTATCTAAGGATATAGAGGCCTGGCGGCGATCATTGACTCAACAAGAAGAAAAAGCCCTATGCTAATTAAGACTCTCAAAATACTCCAAAACTCTCTGTGCTGTTTATGGTTGAGAGGTAGTAAACAATCATGTGCCTAGTGGCAGCAGTAAGGATAATCCTGTCACACAAGCTAGTCTGTCAGCAGAGAGGTTTGACCTGAGACATCCTTGTTCCACCCAGAGCAGGGAATTAGCAGCAATTATTGACACAACAAATGAAGAGACCCTTCACCAATATAATTCCTAACCAACTATACTAATAATTTCTAACTCCCCAAAAGATTTTACCTTTAGTAAGTCTAAAACATCTCGTGCCTCTCAGGTTGGGAGGCTGTAAACAATCACATGTGGCCGGACAAACCTATACAAGTGGGCTAGATAACCTTCAGAGGAGTCCGTAAGCTGAAACACTCTTGTCACGCCCAGGAATTTTTATTGCTTTGGAGCTGCATGTTTACTCCTTCTCCGAGAGAAACAGTTATGGGGGAGAGCCCCCCGTAAAGTCAGAGGTGTAGGTGAGAGCATAAAACAGACTCTGGTTTTGGGGTTAGATGCTCGGGAACAGGGGGTTTCCTGAGGCTTGATCACGCCTTTGCGTATGCCAAGCCTCCTTCCTCATGACCTTTGCCATGGGCGGAATTCCTCACGCTGGCTCCCGGCACTGTCCATTTTGTTGATTTGTTTCCATCTCATAAGAATATAAAGCAGAGAAAAATTCTGATTTATTCATGCTTAAGTTCCATATTAAGGGAAAATATAAATTTTTTGCTAAGGATAAGTTTATTGAGCTCTTTATACTTAGTGCTGTCTTAGCTACTACAGGGAACAAAGCAGGCACAAAATTGTCCTCTATTGCACAGTGATAATCACAATGATAATAGTAAGTTTCAATTTTTGAGTACTTTTTTTACAGAAACATTGGGTGGTTTACATGTATTACCACCAATAATTACCATAGCATCCGTAAAAATAGATTTCTACATTAGGCCTTTTTGGGTTGCTTGTGACAGAAATCCAACTAATACAAGCTTAAGAGAAAAGGGAATTATTGGCACACACAAATGAAAACACCAGGAGTTGTCTAGTTTCTGGGTAGGCTGATCCATGTGCTCAAACAATATTATCAAAGATTTCCCTCTCTATCTCCTCTGTGTAAGCTTCACTTTCTAGTATATTCTTTCCATGTGGTGAAAAAGATGAGCCCCAAAGCTCTGACTCCCATGAGCTTTACAGCTTATAATTTCAGAAGAAAAGAGACCTATTCTAACCTAACACCTGCATCAGCTCTCCTCAAGACCTGAACTGATGCATTTTGGGTTATGTGGGCCCATCTGTACCAATCACCAAATCTAGTAAAATGAGAAATGTTGGCCACTCCATATCTCGATATGGTGGTGGGGGTGGGAAGGGTAGAGGGTCTTTTACAGCGGAAAAGAGGAGGGGACATTCATAATCCCATTTTACACTGGTTGAAACTGAGACTTAGAAATCAAGCAATTACCCAAGACCACAGGGCCTCTTAGAGGCAAAGATGGGCCATAATACATTCAAAATATCTGTCTCCACAGCCTATGTTTTAAATTTTTCCTTTTTTTAAAAATCATACTTTACAATTCATTTTAAAGGTGTACAATTCAGTGAAAACCTGTTTTAATCATTATCCCGGCTTTAGTGTTACCAGTTCTTAGCTGTGAAGTATGTGGTAAGTAATTTGTTGCTATTAATGGTTGAATTATCAAAAGCTATTGAATGATTTATTTTTTTAAATAGAAATCAATTAATTAAGGATTACCCATTCCCTGGTAGCTCAGCTAGTAAAGAATCCGCCTGCAATGCAGGAGACTCCAGTTCAATTTCTGGGTTGGGAAGATCCACTGGAGAAGGGATAAGCTACCCACTCCAGTATTCTTGGGCTTCCCTGGTGGCTTAGACAACAAAGAATCCGCTTGCAATGCAGGAGACCTGGGTTGGGAAGATCCCCTGGAGAAGGGAACTGTCTACCCACTCCAATATTCTGGCCTGGAGAATTCCAAGGACAAAGGCGTGTGGCAGGCTACAGTCCATGCGGTTGCAAAGAGTTAGGCATGACTGAGTGACTTTCACTTTTACCCATATAATAATGTCATCCTCATTTCCTTGTATTCTGATATACCCTTTTAGGTATAGCCAGCAACACTCCTGCAAAAGAGGGTGCTATCACCCATTTTGACTATTTCCTAGGAAAAAAAATGCTACAGCTTGGAGTACTGCTATGTCTTGCCATAAATAAAGCTTTCAACATTATAAAAGAGAATGAGTAAGCCCTCCAAGAAAGATATAGAGTATCCTAGAAATATTAGTAGAATGACAAATCTGTTCAGCAACATTGCAGATCATAAGATTAAAATTAAATCAATACCATTTCTAGACTCCAGTGATGAAGACTAGAAAAAAATAAAATGGAAAAAAGAAAGAGCATTCATTCCCTGAAGACTCTAAAACATTAAATATTTTGCACTTAACCTAATAGGACATGCAAAAATCTATTCAAAGAAAATTATAAACCTCTAATGAGAAGGAAAAAAGACTTACTGAACAAATAGAGCTTTTGGCTAGGAAGATTCTATTTGGAAAATGATACAAAAATGAATGCAATCTTGGGCCACATTAATACTCAGCTGTAGAAGGAGGGAGGTGGTAATCCTGCTTCCCCTGAGTCATTCAGACCATACTCTTAGGGAAACTGAAACAAACTAGAACACGTCTTGGGGAGGTGCAAGGGGAGGGACTATATGTGGCCAGGCTGGCAACAGGTCTGAAAATCATGTCACATCAGGAACTGAGTAGGTTTAATCTAGATGTTAGAGAACTTCAGGAATGTCCACGGGGTTAGAGAAGATTTAGAGGCAAATTGAAAGTGTTCCTTCTACCACAGCATAGAGGTATTAGACTTGCTCTGTGAGTGAAAATTATAGGAAGAGAGATGTTGGCTTGAATAAGGTAACAGCTTTCTAAAAGTCAGAACTGTCAATGATCTAAATTAAATAACCTTGTGAAGCAGGCTGAGCAAAATATTATCACCCTAACAAAGAGACGAGGAAAAGGTCCAGCAAGCAAAAATGACTTGTCTGTGATCAACCAAGAGGAGCACATGAGATTGTGGATGCCCCAGTACAATGCCCACTTGCCCAGGATGCTTTCATACCCAGCACTGAAACTTCAATAGATGCAGCAAAACAGGTGCAAACAGCCAGCAGGATGAAAGTCACAGAGAAGCTATCAGTGTCAAAATACGACAAACAACTCTGAATATCCTGTGGAGAAAAGGATCAGGCAAAGAGCAATGACTTCCAATGGACAAGTAGTGACTTCTGACAAGAAACAGTGATCTCTGTCAGGAGAGCAGGAATTTCAGACAGGAGAGCAGGGATTTTTTGACAGGAGAGCAATGATTTATGACAGGAAATCAAGGATTTCTGACAGAAAATGTTGACTTCTGACAGGATATTAGTGGATTTCTGACAAGAGAACAAGGATTTCTGAGGTGGTGATTCTTCTCAGAACAGTGATTTTTAAAAAGAAGAGGGGTGATTCCTGACACAGCAGTGATTTCTGACAGGAGACAGTGATTGCCGATGGGAGAACATGAATTTCTGATAGGACATTAATGCCCATTACAGAGAAGAATAGTGATTTCTGACAGGTCTTTGACAGGAATGAGGATGAGGGCTTTTTTTTTTTTCCCCAGGGAAGACAAAAAGGCAGCACAGAACAAACTGGAAAACAACAAGGACAAATCAAATTCCCTCTGGAAATAGCTGTTGGTCCTCAGTGTGAGGGCTTCCCTGGTGGTGCAGACAGCAATGAGTCTGCCTGCAATGCAAAAGACCTGGGTTTGATCTCTGGGTCAGGAAGATCCCCTGGAGGACAGAATGGCTACCCATTCCAGTATTCTTGCCTGAAAAATCCCGTGGGCTGAGCAGCCTGGCAGGCTACACAGTCCATTGGGTCACAAAGAGACGAGACTGAGCGAACACTTCCTGAGGATGGATGGAGGGAGGTTCATCAGTAATAAGAACAAGCTGGATATGGGCAGGCTCAAATTGGTCAAGATCTTGGGTTCAGCATCTCATTTGGTGGATGGGAGACTGAGTAGGCTGGAGGCAGAGTGTATGGGAGACTTACATCACAGTTGTGAGCATAAAGAAGTGGGAAATGCATTCCCATCAAGGGACCCAGAGAAAGTGAGGGAAATCTGAGAATCTTCAAACCCCACCCCCCACCCCCAAAGCAGTAATAACAAAGCCTTGGTTCTGACTCAGGAAATTCTAGTGAAAGCTTTTGGCCCGTTAATTAATTACAGATTCTTGGCAAAGTGGGTAGGATCGGAAAGAAATGATCTCTGTAAAGCTGTAGCCCTATAGCTATTCAGGAACCAGATTCTAACTTGGTGAAAAGTCAGTCTTGTGGTAGAGAGGAACAGGAATGAAAGGATGTGGAGGTATGCGCCTCTGACAGAACCACCCCACTCAGATGGGAGAGTGTCCTGCGCCGCTGCACACCAAGCATGCGCCTGAGAGCTTCCACGCCGTTAGGTGGGAGGGGGTGCAGGGGGAGGGCGGGCGAGGGCGCAACCTGGCTTGGGTCACTAACAGGAGCCTTTTCCCGGAGGTGGTGAGGTTTCCTCAGAGGAAAAGCCCAGCAGTGCACTGCGAAGAAGGATATGTCTCAGAGGGGAAGGAACGCTTTTGCTTTTTTTTTTTTTTTTCCCCTCAGACTGAGCTCTCATTGACCCCAGCTCCAAGCACAGCGTCCACCACGTGACTGGATTCCTGAAGGCTCGTAGCGCTAGGAGAATTCTAATTGTGCAGATCCCCAGAACAGCTGCAGCATCCCGAGCCAGGAGCGCCAGACTGGTACTTCCGACCGGATGCGGGGCTCAGCATAGCTCTTAAGACTCAGCCCTACGGGCCTGAGGCAGGGACCTCCCCCACCCCCACCCAACTTTTGCTCTCCACTGGGTCCCTTTCCTCCTAGAGATGCAGGGAGCAAGGTTTTCTTTTCAGCTGCTACCGCCTCTCCTCCCTCTAGGGATTCCTTTCAATCCCACATTTGATTTGGAGGAGGAGGAATTCCCCAGCTTTCCCGCCCGCCTGCCACCCCTTGATGCCCCTAATTGGCCTTCCTGGTTGCTGCAGATGTCAACTGGGAATTAGGATGGTCATTATAAAATTACAGATAAGATTTTTTTTTTTTTGGTCTCAAATTTGCATTTCTGAAGATGCAGTGATTTTTCTCAGGAGATAGTAGTTTGCTGGCCCTGCCTCACTTTGACAACTGCCCTAACAGACCTTCCCCAGACAAAGACCTTTCTTGCAAGCCTGCCTGTGGAGGCAGGTGAAATCTATGTCCTTAGTAGGGATTCTTATTCCTTCATTGCCTGGGTCAGTGCTCATCCACAATTTCCCAAGGAGAGGAGTGGGAACCAGCAGGCTCTTCAGAGTCTCCAAATCAGTCCCCTTCTGTGAAGACTCGAAAAAGTCTTTCTAGCTGAATGACTTTAGGCACGTTGCTTAAGCTAGTTACCTCATCTGTAAAACAGGGATAAGAATGTTTACTTCCCAAGATGGTTGAGGTGATTAAATGAGATTGTGCACATGTGTGTGTGTGTGTGTGTGTGTGGTGTCTGGCACCCAGTAGGTTTTGTGAATTTGGTCCCTTTCTGACTGGGGTAAGCAGGGCCACAGGAGGAAGCATCGTGTAGTTTGGCCTAGTCTGAAGGGACCCGGCTGGGCAGATGAGCCAAGGCTGAGATACCCTGGGTCCTTTACTTTCAGTGTCAGGTATTCTGGCTGGGGCTTTTCTACATGAAGACAGTGTCTCTCCTGCACAAAGGAACTTAGGCAAGCAGCAGCCCCTGGGTGTCTATGCTGGCACCCAGCCCACCCTGCTGGAGAAAGAGAGAATGGCACTTGTAAGGCTAGCCTTTATTATCACCCCCTGCCTCACAGTTAGACCAGGTTCCCCTCTTCTGCTTGTCATGGGAGGCCTTGGCCAGGTGGAGAGCAGCTGCCAGTACGATGAGCTCCTGGTCTCCCTTTAGAGGGGTCTCCTTAAGTGTTGTGGGGAGTGGGGGCAGACTGCTTGCACTGGGGCTCTTAAAAAGCACTCCTCCTCCCAGCAGGCTTCTCATGGGGGTGATTTGCAGGGTCTCAAACTCAGAACCATTACTTTTATATCCCAGGGCCCCCAAAGAGACTCTCTTTACCCAAACAGGTCCCCCTCCTTTTCCCCAACAGTTCAGTTCAGTCGCTCAGTCATGTCCGACTCTTTGCAACCCCATGAATCGCAGCACGCCAGGCCTCTCTGTCCATCACCAACTCCTGGAGTTCACTCAGACTCACGTCCATTGAGTCGGTGATGCCATCCAGCCATCTCATCCTCTGTCGTCCCCTTCTCCTCTTGCCCTCAATCTTTCCCAGCATCAGGACCTTTTCAAATAAGTCAGCTCTTCACATCAGGTGGCCAAAGTATTGGAGTTTCAGCTTCAACAGCAGTCCTTCCAATGAGCACCCAGGACTGATATCCTTTAGGATGGACTGGTTGGATCTCCTTGCAGTCTAAGGGACTCTCAAGAGTCTTTTCCAACACCACAGTTCAAAAGCATCAATTCTTCAGTGCTCAGATTTCTTCACAGTCCAACTCTCACATTCATACATGACCACTGGAAAAACCATAGCCTTGACTAGACAGACCTTTGTTGGCAAAGTAATGTCTTTGCTTTTGAATATGCTATCTAGGTTGGTCATAACTTTCCTTCCAAGGAGTAAGCGTCTTTTAATTTCATGGCTGCAGTCACCATCCACAGTGATTTTGGAGCCCAAAAAAATAAAGTCTGACACTGTTTCCACTGTTTCCCCATTTATTTCCCATGAAGTGATGGGACCAGATGCCATGATCTTCGTTTTCTGAATATTAAGCTTTAAGCCAACCTTTTCACTCTCGTCTTTCACTTTCATCAAGAGGCTTTTGAGTTCCTCTTCACTTTCTGCCATAAGGGTGGTGTCATCTGCATATCTGAGGTTATTGATATTTCTCCCGGCAATCTTGATTCTAGCTTGTGCTTCTTCCACAGAAATAGACTAAAAGATGGAGTTCAAGGCCCCAGCCATCCTGAAACTCTATGCGGCTCCAATAGGAAGGGGCTTCCTGTGCAGAGCTGCCTTGATTATTGCCCCTTTTCATCTTCATTTCTGTCTCAGATGGCTGGCAAGACACATGACAGGGTTACATCTCCAAGAGCTAACCTGTCCTTCTGCTCTGCTTCTCACTGGTATCCAAGGGCACTCCAGTGGACACTGACAGAAATACACGCTCACCAGCTCATGCAACTCAATATAAAAAATGCAACCCAATCAAAAAAAGGGTGAAAGGTCTAAATAGACATTTCTCCACAGAAGACATACAGATGGCCAATAGGCACAGAGAAAGTGCTCAACATCACTAATTATTAGAGAAATGTAAATCAAGATAACAACGAGGTATTGCCTCACACCAGTCAGAATGACCATCATCACAAAGTCTCCAAATGATAAATGGTGGAGAGGGAGTAGAGAAAAGGGGACCCTCCTACATCACTGGGAGTATAATTGGTGGAACCACTATGGAAAACAGTATGGAGAGCCGGTGAAAAGCTAAAAATACAGCTGCCATATGATCCAACAATGCCAATCCTAGACATATATCCAGAAAAGATGAAAATCTAATTTGAAAAGATACATACACCCCAGTGTTCAAAGCAGTACTATTTACAGTAGCCAAGACATAGACAACCCAAGTGCCCATCAACAGGTGATTGGTTTAAGAAGATGTGGTATATATACAATAGAGCATTCAGTTCAGTGCAGTCGCTCAGTAGTGTCTGACTCTTTGCAACCCCATGAACTGCAGCATGCCAGGCCTCCCTGTCCATCACCAACTCCCGGAGTTCACTCAGATTTACGTCCATCGAGTCAGTGATGCCATCCAGCCATCTCATCCTCTGTCGTCCCCTTCTCCTCCTGCCCCCAATCCCTCCCAGCATCAGAGTCTTTTCTAATGAGTCAACTCTTCACATGAGGTGGCCAAAGTACTGGAGCTTCAGCTTCAGCATCATTACCTCAAAAGAAATCCCAGGGCTGATCTCCTTTAGAATGGACTTGTTGGCTCTCCTTACAGTCCAAGGGACTCTCAAGAGTCTTCTCCAACACCACTCAGCCATAAAAAAAAATGAAATATTGGCATTTGCAGCAACATAAATAGGCCTAGAGAATATCACACTAAGTGAAGTAAGTTAGGTAAAGAAAGACAAATATGATACCACTTATATGTGAAAGCTAAAAAATAATACAAAAAAATCTATGTACAATACAGAAACAAACCCACAGAGATAGAAAACAAAATTTATGGTTACCAAAGAGAAAAGCAAGTTTGTGGAGGGGTAAATTAGGAGTTTGAGATTAAGATACACAGTATTATACATGATATAGATAAGAAATAAAGATTTACTGTATAACACAGGGAAGTATATTGTTTACTATGTAACACAGGGAAGTATATATATATATATATATATATATATATAAAACTGAAAAAAATAAATGCTCACAGAAACTGCAGAGCCTGGGTTTAGACATAAAAGTTCAATGAATGCTTGAAGAACCAGATTTTCTTCTCCCAGAGACTAGACAGACCTGAACTTGGGAAGCAGGAAGAGGCAGCTAGGCCTGGACAGGAAGGATGAAACTGCCTGAGTCCTTGAAAGAGGGGAGGGGCAGGGAAACAAGGGAGCCTGTGGAGGTGTTCTATGTTGGGGTCAGTGTGGACTCTCACCAGTCACCAGCTCTTGGTGCTTATAAGGCCTCAAACAGCAAATGGTGGCCTTGGGGACCAGAAATAGGGATGGGGCCAAGAGAGAAAAGTCTACTCCTGAATGGAATTGGGTGGAAATTTCTCTGTAAGTAGGAGCATTGATGAACTCTATGCATTTAAGTGGTTTTACTGTGGTGGGAATGCTCTTCTCAAAAGAAGAAATTTCCAATGGAAGAATTATCTAGAAAAAGGTGGAATCATTTTAGCAAAAATCTTCAGTTTAGCTGCATAAACCTAATTTAATTTCTCAGATAATTGGAATATCTTTTTTGGGGGTACTGTTTTTAGGAAGAAAAGGTAAATAATAAATCAAAAACAAATCAAGTGTTTATTCTTTAAATCAACAGAATATCAAACCTCCAAGGGACTCCCCTAGTCAGCACAATCCATCCCTATTACACTTTAAAAAAGGAGCAATTGCTGTTCAGAAGGATGACCCTTGAATCACCAGGGCATCAAAGAGAAGTTTCAGTTCACTGAGCTGCCAGAATAACTGTTTCCTTTGCATTATAGTGAAGTGGAGCTTGACCGTATTTCCAAATTAACACAAGCTCCTTGAAATTGATTTTTCAAGACTTCTAACATCTTTTGGATAAAGGCAACATTGCATATAAATTGAATGTACTGTGATTTGGGAATAAGCTAGTCTTTGAGAAGATCCCCATGTGGTTGCATCCTGAAGACACTTAGCTAGAATAATTCATGCTCGTGTTCTCACCTGGGCAGGGGGGACAGGGGTAGCATTCCCCTGGCCCAGGAATATTTGGCAATGTCTGCAGACAGCTTTGGTTGTCATAACTGGGGGGTGCAAGTGGGTCAGGATGCTACTGCCATATAGTAAGGAGCAGCCAGAGATGCTGCTCAGCATACCGCAATGCACAAATCAACCCTCCACAACAAAGCAGTGTTGGACCCAAAATGTCAATAGTCCTGAAGCTGAGAAATCATGGCTCAAGTTAATGGAAAAAGAAGATATATTCCTAGTGAGGGACAATAGCGTGGCTGCCCCGAGACTAGTCACAGGCCTCAGGGCCAGATCAGTCCTGTCAGCCATTGCTTGGGACTGGTCTCATCTTACCCACGCTTTTAGGATGGTTATCTGATCTATAACCAAGACTTTCATCTTTGATACAACAATCAGGATGTCTGAGTATTCTTTGCTGGCAGCAAGGATGCGCACTTGAGCCTGGAGTGGAACGTGAGTTGTTCCACCAGGACCTGAGACTGAGACTCTGGGTCAATGCCTGTCTTCCCTGGGTGGGGCTGGTAGGATGCCGCAGCGCTCATCTGGATGGAGCTACCTCCTCTGGCTTCCACTGGCAGCAGTTCTTGTAACCAATATCTTGTCTCTTTGGATACTTTAATGTCATCCATAAAGTCTGACTTCAAGCTGGGGCCAGAGTCCACTTAAGATGATTGTATTACTTGGCTGATCCATTCATTATGTTTCCTTATCACAGTTTAATGCAGGATTTCCCTGATCTGAGAGCGGAGGGAATTCTTCTGAGAAGCCAGCTAATCTGTGAGTGCCTGGTGGTTGAATAACTAACATAGTTTGCTCTAATCTAGTACCAGTATTTGTCAAAAGTATTAACACAATGTAACAATGAACAAAATATTATAAAATGTAAACAGTGGTCACAATTCATAACTTTTCATCAATATGTGTTTTCTTAATCAACAAATGCTGTTAAATACAAACATTATCATGTGGAAGATTTTGACGATAAAAAAGGAAGGCTTATACTGGAAAAACTGGGAACCACTGTTTGACTCTCAGAAGAAAATTTTCTATATTTATTGGTTTTGAGCAGGGAGGCTCAATACCCCAGGGTTGCCCTCCATCCCCATGTCCCAAAGGATCTGTTTGGTCACTGTGTCCCTAGGGACACACTGAGAACAGTTTTAACCCCTTGCATTTGCATGCTTTATAATTTCTACAATGTGTTCACATCTGTTATACAATTAGCTCTTCCAAGTACCACCTTCCTTAGGGAATAGTGAAAAGTAAAAATATCCATCTAGAAATATCTCTTTGATTTCCATTTGCTGCAGCAGGTAGAGCCGGAGCCTGGACCCCATCCTCTGACTTGGGACCCAGAACTCTTTTCATTCCCCATGCACTGACAATAGACCTCTCAGTGGGTTCTCATCCACTGAATACTGAACTCCACTCCACAGTATTAATGACTAGTGGATAAAGAGATCCAATCAGTATTTAAGAGCTTTGATGAATGAGTCTTTCACACACTTCTGAATCCTAGCTAGTTTATGAGAATTGCACAAAGGTAGAGACAACAGAATCGAGAAGGCAATGGCACCCCACTCCAGTACTCTCGCCTGGAAAATCCCATGGATGGAGGAGCCTGGTAGGCTGCAGCCCATGGGGTCGCTAAGGGTCGGACACAACTGAGCAACTTCACTTTCACTTTTCACTTTCATGCATTGGAGAAGGAAATGGCAACCCACTCCAGTGTTCTTGCCTGGAGAATCCCAGGGATGGGGGAGCCTGGTGGGAGGCCGTCTATGGGGTTACACAGAGTCGGACACAACTGAAGCGACTTAGCAGCAGCAGCAGCAGCAGCAGCAGAGAGAATGGAAAGTAATAAAATAGCACGTGTTCAGTTGACATGGAAACCCATGAGTACCTTAAGGCTCGTATTTGGTACAATTTCTTGAAATTCCCCTTGAGGGTTCCAAGTGATCTTGGGGTTCTTTGAACCTCACTTTGAACCTCGCTTTTGAAATCTGAAAAGTGAAAAAAATACTGAACTAGATTTATTTTTATCACTGTCAGATTTTATCACTGACATTCTATTAGTCTAAATCTATGAGTTCTATTAGCATCATCAAAGGAAGAACTATCCAGGATAAAATGAATGTTTTGTTACCTCTGTGTAAGAGGCATCCATTTAATCATTCAACCATCTAGTCATTAACAGACATTGATCAAGCGTAAGGTACTATGCTAAGCTCTGTACAGAGTACAGACTTGAATACAGAAAAAGTCCATTGAACACAAATCTGTGCTGCTAACCTCTGTAAGGAAATCAAGAACATTTACAAAAAAGTCATTATATTTGACTTACAATTGATGCTTTAAACCACTTTTGATGAAAAGTTAAGGGCTCTTCTATTGGAATGCAGAATATGCAGACAAAGAAAATTTCCTGCAAGTGACTCAGAAATTCTCTGTGCTCTAAACAGGCGCTCAAATGACTATAGTGTTCAGAGAAAACTAGTCATGGAACTCTTTACCTTCAGTTCTTTGTGATATGAATCTGCAATTTCATCATAAATACTTCAAAACGAGTTTCAGTGCAACTTTCTTGAGGGTGAGAAAAAGAATATTTGTTAGACCTAATCTAGAGTCTGGTATTGACTGTTGTACACTGTGGGATTTCCTTACTGCCTTAAAAAACTTTTATATAGTCTAATTCCATTATTTATGCAATACCTTTTCATTTGATCAAAAAGTAACTACATTTCATTTGGTAGGGGGAGATGAGATTGATTTGGCAAATAAATGGAAATCAAGGAGATATTTCTAGGTGGATGTTTTTCCTTTCACTGTTATATGAAAGATGACAAAATCAGGCAGGAAATTCTAAAAGTCTATGACACAAAGGAGGAAATTACTTGTGTGGTACCCTGTAGAGAGGATACACTGAGAAGGTGCTGCAGACAGAAAAAGTAAGGGGCTCGCCAAATTTTTTTTTTTTCCTTCATTTCTGAGCATCACTGCCACACCAGTACCGGACACCATGCTTTGAGCAGGGTTACAAAAATGAGTAAGATGCTGTCCCTACTTTCAAGATGCTTGTAGTCTACTTGAGGGAAGCTCAGCTGAATAAGTGGACAGTTCTAGCCCAGTGTGATCAGGGCCCTAATGAAGTCAGTACTGAGATTACAGGCATACAAAGGAGGAGCCTCACACTCAGGTTGGCGGCCTATGGGTGCTGCCTGGACAAGAGGCCCCAACGTGCTTTCCAGAACAGATATTTCACCTGTGACTCTAAAGAGAAAAATGCATACAGAATCACAGGTGTGATAAGAAATCTCTCAGAGGAAAAACAAGGGACATGAAAATACTATCAAATCCTCCTATGCCTTTATTCAATTATAGTTGGAAAGAAGAGAAAGGCAGACACAAAGGCTCTGGGATCCACAACACCTTCCTCCCAGGTCTGCTCAGGTTGTTAGGGAATCTCCAGGGACATCCATTCTTCCCATTAGCAGTGCGTTGGGCCAAAGAATGCAGCATGAATGTACTAATATTCTCTATATTGGATTACAAAGACAAGTAATTGCCATTTAAGTAGCAAGTAATGGTGAGAGCATTTGTTTTTGTTTTCATTCATTTGAACAGCAATTAATTTGTACCTAAATTAACAATAAAAATGGTTATGTGATCCAATAAAGTAGAAATGGTGGCAGGAACAAAACCAGTGTCTGTTTTAATCTACTAGCAAGGCCAAATCATACTTTTCCCTTCCCACTGTTTGTCTCTCTGGAGAAGGTTATTTTCAGGCAGGCAGAGCAGGAACTGAGCATGCATGCTGGCCCCTGTTGGAGGTCCAGCCTCAAAGGCTGTGGACAGGAAAATGGGATCTATGTGATGAAAAGCACTGTTGACTTGAAATGGTACACGCAGGTCATTACTGCAGCATGCTCCCAAGAAGGCCAGGAAACAGGTGTCTGGAATTGTTTAATGCAAAGATAGACACAGACAACTTAGATGTTAGCGCAGAATTAACAAACTGGTGTTTTGGGCAGCATATGACTAGCAGATACATTTTATTTGGCATAAAAGGGTTTTAAGTCTTTGGGTTTGGGTCCAATGTTTAAAAATTAGGATATTTCACATGAATATTCAGATCTCCAATCCTCTTGAGAAACTGGAGTATTATTTGCACCATCTACATTCCCGCCTAGCAAGCTTGGTTGGCGCTGAGTGGTCACTGTTCGCTTCAGTCAGGCAGTGCTTACCACTTAACTGCGGTTCCCACCGCTCCCTATGGTCCTGTCCTGTGCCTGCCTCTCTTATTAACTTGGTTGGCTCCTGCAGGAGTTTCTAACCTCTGTTTCACATTTGCCTGGTCACTTTCAGGAGTAACTGCTTTGTTCACTCTTTATAGCAGCTTCACTTTTTAATTTCCTGGAGCATTTTTTTTTTTATAGAATCTGGATGTTTTGGGCATAGAGGGTCCTCCCTGACTAAAGGTCTTACATCTTGTCACTATGCTCTTTGGGTTTGGCATTGAACCTGGGCGATAGAACCATAGACTTATCCAAAGGGAAGTTTCCTTGGAGAGCATCTTACCCACCTGCCTCATTTGGGAAATGAGTTTCAGAGAGGCCAAGGTACTTGTTTAAGTCACACAGAAACAAGTGTTATGACAGAGACAGAGCCAACACTGGAACCAATTCTAGTACTTTCCTACTACCTTTCAGGCCCTTCATGATACTTCATGTCCCAAAGCAAGAATATAATTTCTCAAGTTAATAATGTAGGCCTGTTGGGCAAGGAAACATTTGAACAATGTAGGCCTGTTGGGCACGGTTCTCTGCTAAGATGGCCACTAGAGATGAGTTGTGGTATTTAAAGCTTATTTTCTGATTCAGTCTGTTGACTTCTGAGAGCCTTGAACTGGGAGTGAGGCCAACTGGGTTGGAGTCCCAACTCTTCCTTACCAGCTGTGTGACCTTGGGCAAGTTTCCTTGCCTCTCTGAGTCAGAATTTCCCAAGGGCAAGACAGGAATGCCTGCCTCACAGGATGTTGTGGTGATCACAGGACATAACAAACATGAGAGTTCTCAGAAGAATGTAAAAGAGTTAGATAAATGCAAGTTACTATTAGACGCTGTTGAGCTTAGCTATCAAAGAATCCCAGAATTCCCTCATTTTAGAAGTGAGGGGCTGAGCCTCCAGGAACAGGGTTGCCCAGCCAGCTACAGGCAGAATTCAGATTAGGAGACAGGTCTCACATCTGCCCTGCTGTTGCCATAGCTGAACTCATGGATATCAGTTAAAGCTATGTGGGCCCCAGCACATGGGCTGCTGGTCATGGGGGGAAATGGGAAACACTCTAACCTCCCCTCGCAAGAGTTTGTGAAAGTAGCATCCCAACCTCAGACATAGAATCATGGAAGGGCTGTAATTCTATGGGCAAAGCCCACATCACTGGTGACTGATTCCCAGTCCGTAAGCATGGACTTGGAAGATATTAGACTGTGCAAATGAACACTGTTTTTGCAAATTTGTGGGACCTGCCAGCTCTCTCAGTTTAACTAGATCTCTGCAGTGACATCCAGACATGTTCTGCATTAAATTAGAGCTGGTAATTTCAGAGGGAAGCAGCTCTGAAATGGCAAGAAAGACAAAAATCTGTTCCTTGAAAAATGACACCATATGTGCCCGCATTGCAGCAGTTAGGGTAAAAGGCTTTTCCTCCCTTTGTTACTCATCAAGCCGCCAATGTTAATGTCAGATTTGCAACAGAACCATATACTAATGGAACCCAAATTAGGTCTAAAATTAGCTCTTAACAAGAAACTGGAGGCTAGCTCAAGGCAAGCAGATTTCTCTGACTGTGAGAGACAGCATTTTAGCAAAGCAGCCGCATATTGATATTCTTAAGCCTCAAAAAAGATCCCTCTTAGTGAATTGCCCAGGAAGAACTGTGCACAGCCTGCTGTCTGCCTGTGTGTCAGGAACTGGTGCTCAACCTGCAGTTTTAAGAAAACCTTTCCCCAGGCAGAACAGTTTTTGGGAACCAAAGTGAGGGTGAGGAGAAAGAGGGACTTCAGGGTCAGATCTGGGTTGAAGACTAGGTCCTGAGAGTAGTAGTGTTTAGAGCATGTTTGATTATCACTGTTTGTCTAACACCTTTTGCCATGATCTTAGTTTTCTGAATATTGAGCTTTAAGCCAACATTTTCACTCTCCTCTTTCACTTTCATCAAGAGGCTCTTTAGTTCTTCTTCACTTTCTGCCATAAGGGTGGTGTCATCTGCATATCTGAGGTTACTGATATTTCTCCCAGCAATCTTGATTCCAGCTTGTGCTTCTTCCAGCCCAGTGTTTCTCATGATGTACTCTGCATAGAAGTTAAATAAGCAGGGTGACAATATACAGCCTTGACGTACTCCTTTTCCTATTTGGAACCAGTCTGTTGTTCCATGTCCAGTTCTAACTGTTGCTTCCTGACCTGCATATAGGTTTCTCAAGAGGCAGGTCAGGTGGTCTGGTATTCCCATCTCTTTCAGAATTTTCCACAGCTTATTGTGATCCACACAGTCAAAGGCTTTGGCATAGTCAATAAAGCAGAAATAGATGTTTTTCTGTAACTCTCTTGCTTTTTCCATGATCCAGCGGATGTTGGCAATTTGATCTCTGGTTCCTCTGCCTTTTTTAAAACCAGCTTGAACATCAGGAAGTTCACGGTTCACGTATTGCTGAAGCCTGGCTTGGAGAATTTTGAGCATTACTTTACTAGCGTGTGAGATGAGTGCAATTGTGTGGTAGTTTGAAAATTCTTTGGCATTGCCTTTCTTTGAGATTGGAATGAAAACTGGCCTTTTCTAGTGCTGTGGCCACTGCTGAGTTTTCCAAATTTGCTGACATATTGAGTGCAGCACTTCCACGGCATCATCTTTTAAGATTTGAAGTAGCTCAACTGGAATTTCATCACCTCCACTAGCTTTGTTCGTAGTGATGCTTCCTAAGGCCCACTTGACTTCACATTCCAGGATGTCTGGCTCTAGGTGAGTGATCACACCATTGTGATTATCCAGGTCATGAAGATCTTTCTGTGTACAGTTCTTCTGTGTACTCTTGCCACCTCTTCTTAATATCTCTGCTTCTGTTAGGTCCCTGCCATTTCTGTCCTTTATTGAGCCCATCTTTGCATGAAATGTTCCCTTTGTATCTCTAATTTTCTTCAAGAGATCTCTAGTCTTTCCCATTCTGTTGTTTGCCTCTATTTCTTTGCATTGATTACTGAGGAAGGCTTTCTTATCTCTCCTTGCTATTCTTTGGAACTCTGCATTCAAATGGGTATATCTTTCCTTTTCTCCTTTGCTTTTTGCTTCTCTTCTTTTCAAGTATTTGTAAAGCCTCCTCAGACAGCCATTTTGCTTTTTTTGCATTTCTTTTTCTTAGGGATGGTCTTGATCCCTGTCTCCTGTACAATGTCATGAACCTCTGTCCATAGTTCATCAGGCACTCTATCAGATCTAGTCCCTTAAATCTATTTCTCATTTCCACTGTATAATCATAAGAGATTTGATTTAGGTCATACCTGAATGGTCTAGTGGTTTTCCCCACTTTCTTCAATTTCAGTATGAATTTGGTAATGAGTTCATGATCTGAGCCACAGTCAGTTCCTAGTCTCATTTTTGCTGACTGTAGAGAGCTTCTCCATCTTTGGCTGCAAAGAATATAATCAGTCTGATTTTGGTGTTGACCATCTGGTGATGTCCATGTGTAGAGTTTTCTCTTGTGTTGTTGGAAGAGGGTGTTTGCTATTTATGACCAACCTAGACAGCATATTAAAAAGCAGAGACATTACTTTGCCAACAAAGGTCCATCTAGTCAAGGCTGTGGTTTTTCCAGTAGTCATGTATGGATGTGAGAGTTGGACTATAAAGAAAACTGAGCTCCAAAGAATTGATGCTTTTGAACTGTGGTGTTGGAGAAGACTCTTGAGAGTCCCTTGGACTACAAGGAGATCCAACCAGTCCATTCTGAAGGAGATCAGTCCTGGGTGCTCATTGGAAGGACTGATGCTGAAGCTGAAACTCCAATACTTTGGCCACCTGATGTGAAGAGCTGACTTATTTGAAAAGATCCTGATGCTGGGGAAGATTGAGGGCAGGAAGAGAAGGGGACTACGGAGGATGAGATGGTTGGATGGCATCACCGACTCAATGGACGTGAGTTTGAGTAAACTCTGGGAGTTGGTGATGGACAGGGAGGCCTGGTGTGCTGCAAGTTCATGGGGTCACAAAGAGTAGGACACGACTGAGCAACTGAACTGAACTGAACACCTTTTGAGAACCCATAGACTAGAGAAAAACCAGTGATGGAAAATATTTATATAGATAAGCAATATTTAGCAGTTAAAATGGTTAATCATGAGTTATCTTCCACCATCCTGAAAAATTACCATCTGAAAATTTTTCTAAAGAATATCCTATTGGTAGTAACATTTCTAACATATTAATGGAGTGGTAAGTCTCTTTAACAGGTTCCCAAACCCATCAAGTTTTACTGCCCCTGTTTCCTCAGTGGTTCTAGGTTGGAATTTGAAGGTCAGTGGGTCTACATGTTGAATGCCACTTTGTTTTTGGAGTCACTCCAGGTTTGTGGACCAGGAGGTAGAATGGGTGGTTAGAAATCTATCCAAGGAAAAAACAAAAGAATGAAAAAACCAAAGTAAAGAAGCAGTTGGGGAGTAGCAAGAAGATGGCAGTAGTTTAGGTATGGAGTGGTATGAATTAGCCACCCTTCCATCAGGGAAAATGTATCCAGTTCTTATAGATGAGGAACCTATGTTCCTATACTCTCAGAGAAGCAATGAACTCGTTTGGCCAAGGAGCATCCCTGAATTGACATTTGGGACACATGAATGCAATTCATCTTCACATCCTGACCACATGCTGAGTATTGTCGGTTCAGCATTGGGGTGGTTGGGCTGGGGAAGTCTTCCTCTTAGCCTCACAGAGCTCAGTCTATTGGGACAAGATGGGTATATAGAAAACCAAAATAAAAGCAAGAGAGGGTGAGAGCAGCAAGGAAGGGCACAAGAACGTGCTTCAAGGCTGCAGATGAAGGAGCGATTAGCTTTGTGTTGTGAGTATCTGGGAAGACTGCACAGAAGAGGTGGCATCTGAGCTGGATCTGGAAGACTGGATAGAAATTAGTTCCAGGACTTTTAGACCAAACTCTAAGACTATCCATAAAGAAAAAAAGATGATGTCGTGAAAAAAGTTTTGGCTTGAGTTCTAACCCCACCTCAACATTAAAGATTGCTGTGTATCTTCAACCAACTCATTTAACTTCTCTGGCAAATAAACAAGATGGTATAATGTAAGAGCTCAAACACTATACAAATGCTAGTTGTTAGTAAAGGTATATGTACTGCCTCACAGGGTTGTTTTGAGACTTCTTTGAAACTGCTATTCAAGAGGTTATTTTTATAAAAAAAAATTCTAGAGTCTCTTGGCCCTAGAAAGAACTACAAACGTAATAAAGGTTTATTGAATTATCAGCAACTGAAGGAAAAACTGAAGCCAAGAATATACTGTATTAGGTTAACTGGAATTATAACTGGCAGAAACATATTTCTTGTTAAATAAAAAAGAACCCTTTTAAGTAAAACATTAATCAAGTTCTCTAATGATGTTTATAAATAAAATTTTAAGATGAAGAACTTGCTATCATAATTGCTCATTTCTCCTGGCACCACTTGGCAGGACAAATTTCATAAACTCACAAATTTTTGTGTCAGTACAAATAGATCCATCTCCTCTGATTTTCTCTGCGGTTCAGGATACGTGGTGCAAATACGCCAACTTCAGTGAGCATGGGCCTGCGCTTTGCCTTTTCTCAATCTGCCAAAGAGCTTCACAAGATGGTTTCTAACAAACCTTACTCATCAATAAAACAAACTCCCTTTGAACCTGTCCTTCAAACTTGAGAAGGAGAAATTAAAACAACAGACCACAAAACTTGAGAGTACATAAATGGGGAGTATACTTTGTTAGGGCTGCCATAGCAAAGTAGCATACACTGGGTGGCTTAAACAATGGAAATTTATTTCTTCACAGTTCTGGAGGCTAGAAGTCCAAGATCAAGTTGTCAGCAAAGTTGGTTTCTCCTGAAGCTTCTCTCGTTGTGGACAGCTATCTTCTCCCCGTATCTTCACATGGTCTTGTCTCATACCTGTCTGCCCAAATTTCCTCTTCTTATAAGGACATCAGTCATGTTGGATGCGGGCCCATCCAGGCTCCTCTGTCCATGGGATTCTCCAGGCAAGAATACTAGACTGGGTTGCTATTCCTTTCTCCAGAAAATCTTCCTGACCCAGGGATTGAACCCAGGTCTCCCACATTTCAGGCAGATTCTTTACCATCTGAGCCACCAGGGAAGCCCTGCCATATAACCCCATTTCACCTTAATTACCTCTTTAAAGGTCTTATCTCCAAATACAGTCACATTCTTGGGTACTGGGGACTAGGATTTCAACATATGAATTGGGGTGCAGGGGACAGCCTATATGAAGAAGATATTCCATATCTCTTGTAACCTTTGAAAAAACCAAAAGCCTATTGATAATTTTCCATAACACCAACAAAAGACAAAGACTCACACTCTCCTGAACAAACAGCACACGTTTGCAGGGCGTGTTTCACCCACTCATGGGGCTGCATGTGGCCGTACCTTTTAGCTAAAGCAGCACCAGTGGGAATGGGTTGTGGGAGAGGAAGTGGGGCTTGTCTGTCAATGTCAAGGTCAGCTGTGCCAGCATCTAAACTGCTGGAGCAGTGGGAAAGTGGAGAAAGAGGGAGGGTAGCTGTGCAGCTTTTCCAGGAACCATGTTGGTCTCCTTTCCCAACATTTTTTAAAGTAATTCTTCCTAGCCAGTTAGGAAATCTGGGAGCAGATCCTGAATCCCTGGAGATCTGACCCCCTCACGTACCTCCAAGCCCAATGACAGACAACATCTGATAGGGAAGACAGAGATGGAAAACACTGTCTCATTAGCAATTGACTCTGCCCTTTCAGATTTCTGAAAAAATCTGCAAAGAAAAGCAAGTGTGTTCAAACATCACTCCACCCCACCATGCAGATGGGGGACCGGGGCCCTCCACTCTGGAAGCTTCCTGGTTTTCCTGTGGAAACAATGAGCATGATTTGAGGCAAGCTACAGAATGCCTGCAACTTTTCACCTGTGGCCCTCCCTGGACAGAGACATGCCTAAATGGGAGTGACCAAGGGAACCAGGGCAGCATGGCTTCCGGTCTAACAAAATATGATCACCTAGGGATGGGGGAGCCTGGTGGGCTGCCGTCTATGGGGTCGCACAGAGTCGGACACGACTGAAGCGACTTAGCAGCAGCAGCAGCAGCAGAGACACTGGGACTAAGCCAGTCATGACCATAACAGGAATCACTGAGGGCCTCCTGTGTGCCAGGAACTTACGTATATTATACAGTTTAGTCTCCTCACTCTGAGGCAGAGATCATTACCTTCATTTAATAGATGAGAAGGCCCAAGTGCAGCAAGGTTACAAGACTCACTTCCCGAAGACCACCACCTCTAGGTGACGGTACTGGAGTTTGCACTAGAGCTAGGGCAGCGGGCCACAGGGTGGTGAAGTCTTCTCCAGGCCCCAGCCGAGCTAACAGAATCCGACGGGCCTCGCAGCTCCCCTGCAGGCCTACCATACCTCAGGGCCATCGCCACCAGAGTCAGCACCAAACGGTCCTCTCTGCCAAGTGCAGGCTCAGGTGGCCACTCGGTGCTCTGCTCAGCACAGCACACAGAGGGCCTTTAACAAAGAGGAACCGAACTCAGGTACCGCTAGGTCACGACACAAGCCACGCTAGGTCCCTGGGATGAACGCCAGCTCTGTGATCCTGGATAAAGTTCCTGGGAGGCCCAGGAGTGCACTGGCTGGATTAGTGGAGGGAGTGCTGGCCTGTCAGCCACCTGTGAGACTTCAGCTTTAGATTGAGAACAAAAACAAATACCCAGACCTGAAGGAATGGCCCTCTGTGATCTCTGGTGCCCCTCTTTTCCTCTGTTTACAATGAGGTGCTTAATCCAGGGTCTTTACCATGATTTCTAGTCTGAAACAGTAACTTAATCAAGAAGACAAAGTGGAGAACAGTTAGGCCTAATGCTGTCGCTGTGTTCATTTGGACAAATCACTTCCCCATCACATGCTCTGCTTCATTAGCTGCCAAACTGGGCTGATAATGCTGACCACCTAATTCCCTTAGGAGAAAGAAGACAGTGTTTACATCCAGCAGAGCCTGGAGCGCCTGGAGAAAATTATTAGGTAAACACTGTACCATTCAAATGGAATCTGGGCTTGGTTTTACTCTCACTGCCAAGGTAGAAGTACACAGCATTTCAGATACATGCTCTAGAGCTTTAAGAGCCTTTGTCATTTTCCTGAGTGCTGCGGGAAAGAAGGTACTAATGCGTTTTAGGAAACTATGTATTGAATAATTCTATCTTCTGGAATTTGGAAACTCTGGATGGGTGAGGGAAAATCTTATTAAGAAATCAATCTAGTGGTTCATTTCTATTCGCACACACAACCCCTCCTTCTTGGCAGGTGTCAGTCAAAACTTTATAGAAACACTGTCAATCTGGAGGAAATCCTGACTCATCCTCTCAGTCTCAAAGAGAGCAAGTATTTGTCTTTCCTTTTTTTCTTTATCGAAACTAGTTTCTTCCCCAAAGCCCTTTCTAAACAGTTATTGATTTCCTCTGGCTTGAACAGGCCATTAATAATGCTGGGTCCTCAGGAGTCCCTTTAATGTCTTGTCTCTGTGCAGGGTTGTATTTGCTTGCTGAGGCCCTCTGAGGGCCTGCCTCCCAGCCACAGGTGAGCATCCTGAAATGGACTTACAGAGTAATTCACATCACATCACACCCCAACCTAGGACGGAGGGTGGGGAAGTGAGCTTGCCAGACACCCACTTTGCCCCCAGCACCTCCATCTATGGCCATGTCCAATCCATGTCTGACTCCTGCTCTCAGCAGCCACCAGCAGGCAGGCATCACACACAGAGCTAACTGGTAACTCAGGTGACAGCTGCTAATAATAAGATGAAGGACATTTCCTAAACCAGATAGCGCACAGGCATCTCCAGAATCTCTTGGCCCTCTCCGAAGGCCACTGGTTTCTGCCCCAGTGTCCACTGCAGACTAGTTCGGTGTGGACCCCATCAACCTTCACCTGGGCCTGACCCCCACAGTGCTTCCCTTCAAGGCCGCACCACTCACCACCATCATGGGAACAGAGCTTCCCTCTTGACCTGACATGTAAAGCGCTTCATGGCCTGCATGGTGCTCATATATGTGCAACGGAAGAGTGGAGGAGCGCGTGTCCATGGGCCAGATGTCTCCACAGGAGGTAGAAGCTGGCAGATACACTCTTCTCTCTTCCTCTCCTGGCCGAGAAGTCATGTTGTATATGGTTGTCAGGTGGCCTCTCAGAAGAAGGTCTTGTGGAAGCAGCAGTTGCGGTTCATGCAAGTTGTGACTGGCTTGAAAACATGCCTGTCGATTGCTCCACCCTTTGCCCATATTTCTGCTCCTTGGGGTTGCATGCCCTAAGAAAGCAAATACTTAATCATTACCTCAGGCTCTGCTGTCTGAGGAACCCAGGGTAGACAGTTCTTCATAAACATGTGAGCATTTTTAAAGAGAGATCTTGAAGGAGGGGTTGTTGAGACTCAAAGAAAGGCATTCCAGTGATGGGATCACGGACAGCGGAGCTGAAGGAGAGTAAAGTCAATCCGGATTTTCAGAAATGGGGAGGAAAGAGAATGATGCTCTCTTTTGCTGCCTTGTCTCTGCATGCCAGTAAGCCTCCCCCTTCTTCTGCCCTTGCCTCGACCCAGGCTTCTCTTTGCCTGGCTCTGCTGTGACATGCTTTTTTTCCATTTGTACATTCTGCTTCCCAAGGTGCTTCATCCCAGAGAAACACCTGCTCCCTCTGAAGGAGGTTGCCTGAATTATAAATGATCCTCCAACAGAGAAAGATGTGCTCAAGTGAGGGGAAAGAGAAAAACAGGTAAACAAGTGGGTCAGAATGTTTCTCTGAGCATCCGAGGACAATGCAAACTTTGTTTTCCCTTGAGCCCCTGGTTTGAACCCTGAGATCAAGCTCAGAAGGCTTTGAAATCTTCCCAATCAACACTTTCTTCTTGAATTCTGGGTTTCTCCAGCTCTATTATTTGCCTCACCCTCTTTCCTCTGTTTGTGTGTGACCTCTTTCCATTCTATGTGTCCAAATCCTATGTGTTCTTCAGGACTCACAGCAAAATGTTAGCTCCTCCAGGAAGCCTTCCTGGATTTCCCAGTTGGGTATGATTGCTCTCAGGCCTCAGTCCTTTTCCCTTCTTAACTTTCTTACCTGTAATTGTAAGCAGCATATTAGTGGGGCTCTGACTAATTCTCCTCTGTGAGTAGTTGGTCAGGAAATAATGAGGAAGGCAGGAAGGAAGGGAGAGGAGGAGAGACTCTATGAGTCCGGACAAGTACCTCCTGAGGTGGGAATACAGCCGGGTCAGTGGCCAGTTTCCTTTGCCTTCTCCTTTTTGTGCATGTCAAGTGTTGCTAATGACAAGCTGCAGCAGAAAATCTCATCTTTGCTTCCCCAGGAGAGGCGTTGTCTGAGGTAAGTCACTGCATCCCTTCACCTCACTGAACAGCCTGCGTGCAAAGCCCGCTAGTGACTCCAGTGTGTGGGCTTACTGGGAGGAGGTGCGTAAGGACATGACAGACATGGGTCCCAAGTGCCCAGTCCGTGGAGAAAGAGGCTGTGCTGGGGCATGGGAAGGCCCTGTCACTTGCTTTCTCCTCAGTCCTCCTCCCTGGCAAACGCTCTCCTCAGCTTTCTCCTTGGCGTCTCCTTTGAGTCTGGTCTCCTCTCCTTCCTCTAAAACTCCCCAAGCTCTAAGTCCATGGTGACTGGATTTATTGTCTTGCACATTTAGACAATGCCCTTCTGCACATAGGAAGCCCTCAAACATATGTACTGAGTTAGTAAAGACAGACCATTTCCTTAATCCAAACTGCTTCAAGGGTAAGGAGACCCCACCCTGAAGACAGGGTGCAATCCTGGGGTCACAGGTGAGGCATATTGGCCATCCACATGGCTTTGTACACCTGCTGAGTCCTCTGCCTGATACAGCTCAGGCATCCTGTATAGCTGCTGGGTAAAATATAAGATGGCCAGTTAAACTGGAATTTCAGATAAATAATGAATAATTTTTAGCGTAAGTATATCCCATGCAATATTTGGAACATACTTATACTAAAGATTATGTGTTGTTTATCTGAAATTCCAATTTACCTAGATATCCTGTATTTTTATTTGTTGATCTGGCAACCCTCCCTGGGGGGCTCCTGGAACCCTGTATTGCAGCCATTCTCTGGCACCCAATTACAGCTCCCCTTTTGAGTCCCTGGGGCCGGGGAGATGTCAACTTCAGGAAAAGTCAGGAGTTTCTGGATTATTGATTTCTTGCCCACCACTCCAGTGTTCTTGCCTGGAGAATCCCAGGGACGGGGGAGCCTGGTGGGCTGCCGTCTTTGGGGTTGCACAGAGTCGGACACAGCTGAAGACTTAGCAGTAGCAGCAGCAAACTACTTTGCAACTAGAAAAGAACAATTCCATTTTTCTCTCTTACTGTTACTTTCAAGATGGGTTAACAATACATGCTTTGTCATATTATATATGCTATACATTACAAACCCACTAAACTTGGAGAGGGGGTTACAGCTTACAGAGCATGGCTGTATGCACTCTCTCTTCACCCTCAGGATAACCCTGGAAGTACAGGACTGGAAGGTGGTGATCACTGTCTGCTTCCTGGCTGGGGAATCAGAGGCCCAAGGAGCTCAGTGACTAACTGACAGTCCCAGCAGTGGTACTGGGAGAGCCCAAGCAAGCCCCAGGTCCTAGTTCCTGGTGCAATACTCCCCCTCCTACAGCCACTGGACTCTAAGCTAATTAGGCAGCAAAGGAGTCTATGGAGGAAGCTAAAAGTGAGAGGAAGTGCCCTAGAGGGATTAGGGTGGGGAGAGCAAACCAGAATGGCATGTTTTAATTGGTCTTTGGCTGTGCCAGCTCCCAGGGCAAGCAGCTGCTGTTTCTGAGTCAACACCTTGAGTGAGGCTCGGCCTGCCCAGAGTGCAGGCATTTCTGGGTTCTTCCCCACCCTCATCCCCCAAGTTTTTTGTGCAGGAAGTGAGTCTGTGTGAAGCAAAAGGTTTCTTCTGCTCTCTTAATTAGCCAAGCCACTTGGAGCCTGGAGTCCTAGGAATACTGTCCAGGGTCACCTAGAGCTTCGCCCCACCCTTCTACCCAGGTTATCCCAGAAGCCCCAAGAGACCTGACTCTGCAGATGAAGCTAGACGCAGCTCTGAAGATGCTGCAGGAAGCACAGAATCCTTTGTGAAAGAGTTTGAAAACTTGCATGCTACTTGGCAAATTTATTAGCGTTAGCAGTTATTCAGGGCCACACAGGAGGCATATGCCCAGCTATAACTCTGGACAAAGAGAAAGTTTCCAATAGGAAAAAAAGAAACTCCAGCCTCACTGAAGGCCTTGGGATTTGGAAAAATCTCTTCTCAGACAAGGAGAAGAACCCTGGACTTGAGGACCTTCTTGCCACTGAATTCACACAGCCAATGGCTTGCCTGCATCTCCACAAAGATGGTTAACAGGCATCTCAAACTTAACAGAGCTCTTGGGCTTCCCTGCTGGTCCAGTGGTTAAGAATCCACCTGCCAATGCAGGGGACACAGGTTTGATCCCTGGTTGGGGAAGATACCATGCCACAGGGCAACTAAGCCCTGTGTCACTACTGAGCCCTTGCTCTGGAGCCCATGAGCTGCAACTACTGAAGCCCACATGCTCTGGAGCCCACAACAAAAGAAGCTATGGCAGTGAAAAGCCTGAACAGTGCAGCTACAGAAAGCCAGTATGCAGTAAGGAAGACTCAGTGCAGCCAACTAATAATAATAATTTTTTAGAAAACTAGCAGAACTCTTGATGCTGTCCCACTCACCCCCTAACACATTAGTCCTCTAATTTTCCCCACCATCTACACCAAAATAAATTATTTGGGCTTAAGCCAAAAATCTATATTCATCCTTGATTCCTTTTTTCACATCTCTACAGCCAATCCATCAGCAAGATCTTTTGGTTCAGTCATCGTGACGTATCTCAAATCTGTCCATTTCACTTCACCTCCATTGCCACTGATCTCTTCCAGGCCACCATTATCCATCTGAAGAAACCAGCTAGGTTTGTCCATAGCCACCATGGCTCCATGACAATCCTTTTTCCCATACATCATCCCAAGGCCCTACGTGATCTGGTTCCAGCCCACCTTCTATGCAAAGGGCTTCTCTTCCTTCAGGTAAGAATTAAAATATCACACAACTCTCCCTTTTAGTACCTGAATCGGCCATTTTCATATTTATTCATCTATGTTTATTGTCATACTGCCTTCTTCAAAATGTAAGCTCTGTGTCTTATTCTCTGTTAGATGCCCAGTTTGCCAATGTATTAGTTTCCTAAGGCTGCCATAACAAACTACTACAAAATGAGTGCCTTAAAACAACAGAAATGTAATCTCTCACAGTTTTGGAGGCTGGACATGTGCATCAGGGTCTTGAAAGGACCATGCTCCCTGCAAATTCCCTAGGGGACAATCCTTTCTTATCTCCTCTAGCTTCAAGTAGCTCTAAGCCTTCCTTGGCTGTGGCAGCATAACTCCAATCTCTGCCTCCATTTTCACATGGGAGACTTCTCTCTGGATCTGGATCTGTTTCTCATCGTCTCTTTTTGTAAGGACATCAGTCACAATGGAGTAGGGCTCACCCTACTCTGGTAAGACCTCTTCTTAACTTGATTGTATTTGCCAAGACTCTACTTCCAAATAAAGTCAAGTTAACAGATATCAGGGATTAGGACTTCAGTGTATCTTTTTTTAAGGAAAAAAAAATTTTTTTATGCAACCATTTTGAAAGTCTTTTATTGAATTTGTTACAATATTGCTTCTGTTTTATGTCTTGGTTGGGGGGCCATAAGGCACGTGGGATCTTAGTTCCCTGACAAGGGGTCACACTGGTACCCGGCCCCCTCTCCCCGCAATGGAAGACAAAGGTTTAATCACTGGACTTCCAGGGAAGTCCCTAGCCTATCTTGTTTGAGGCACAATTCAACCTATAACACCCTGGCATAGTCGATGCTCAAAAAATATTTTGGGAATGAATGTTTTCAACTGGAGTCAGTAGATTACAGTGAACTGATTTCCAGAGCAGCAAATACAAGGCACACAGGGCTGAACCATAAGTGGTACGAACCCTAAAGCTCTATAATGCCACAGCAACCCACTAGAAAGAGAATAGGCAGATAAATCGGTTATTTGGTATTACACAGTTTTTTGAAATCTTAGACTGACTAATTTTTTCCCATTGATTTCAGTAAACTGACCAACGAGGCAGCCTGCCGTTTACAAATGCCTCTACACGTACCTGTCTTCAGCTCCTCACAGAGGAGTGGACATGTGTGATGGCTGAAGGGGCAGGGGCTCTGAGGGAGGGCGGGGCTTGCTAAGGAAATGCCAGGGCCAGGATGGGGCTTGGGCCATTCGGACGCCTTGGCCAGTGCCCCTGAAGGCAGTCACTGTGTGCGTTTCCCAGTCTGTGGTCAAAGTCAGTCAGTGTTCTTATAGAGCTACATGATAAATGCTTAAGAATGAGATAAATGCTCGAGATCACAAGATGCCAGAAACTTTACTCAGCTTTAAAAGACTCTAAATAGCCAAGACTTAGGTATTCAAAACTGAGGCTGATTCTGCATAATTCTATTTGGAAAAAGAAAGAAAAAAAAAGACTCTAGAGTAACATCTTTTGAGATTGTAGCTTTATAGTATTTTAGAGCTAGGAGAAAGAGACAGCATCAGGTTCTAGGAAGAGGCCTTTATCCTCAAAAAGGATGAAATCTCAGGAGTGGGATTAAGCCTCCAATGACCCTAAGACCAAAGCAGAGCATCCTAAGGGTGTCACCAAAGGGACTCAGAAGGGAGACTGTGGCTCTCCCACTATGACCCTGGAAGAAACTTCCTAGGGAGGGGAAATGCCTTTGATCCAGGTCTGGAGGGAAAGAAATACAAGTTTCACAGGCAGAAATCCATTCTGAAAAGAGAGACTAGCTTGAGCAAAGGCGACTGGAAAAGACTGGGTGTGTTAGTAACATGGGCACCAGTGGGGGCTTATGACCAGAATATGTGTGCTGGGCTCATTCGTGTCCGATTCTTAAGAGCCCCATGCACTGCAGTCTACCAGCCTCCTCTGCCCATGGAATTTTCCAGGCAAGAATGCTGGAGTGGGGTACCATTTCCTACTCAAGGGGAATCTTGCCAGCCGAGGGATCTGACTGGCATCTCTTGTGTCTCCTGCACTGGCAGTCGTATTCTTTATGGCGAGCACCACCTGGGAAGCCCAGGACCAAAAAATGTGTGTGTTAGTCACTTGGTCATGTTCAACTCTTTGCGACCCCATGGTCTGTCCATGAAATTCTCTAGGCAAAGATACTGGAGTGGGCTGCCATTCTCTTCTCCAGGGGACCTTCCTGACTCAGAGATTGAACCCTGGTCTCCTGCATTGCAGGCATATTCTTTATTGTCTGAGCTACCAGGGAAGCCCCCAAAATGAGTTGGGTCAATCAGTTCTTTATGCATGAAATACCGCTGGTTTGGGGTTCCAGCCCCAGCTTACTGATTCCTCAAGGGACTAGGCCCTGGGTCTCTGGGCCTGTCTCCTCATCTATAAATAAGAAGGTTTTCCAAAGATATTAAGTGAAGCCTCAAGGTCTGGTGGCTCAGGCAGTAAAGCATCTGTCTACAATGCAGGAGACCTGGGTTCGAGCCCTGGGTTGGGAAGATCCCCTGGAGAAGGAAATGGCAATCCACTCCAGTATTATTGCCTGGAAAATCCCATGGATAGAGGAGCCTGGTAGGCTACAGTCTATGGGGTTGCAAAGAGTTGGACACGACTGAGCGACTTCACTCAAGTTCTACAAAGATGCTGCTTTGATAGGCTTTCTTATTGAAATGCCTGTTAAGATTGAATTTTAAGAATGGTTTTTATGCCTTAAAAATGTTTAAAAGCCACTATTCTCAATAATCGATTTCCCTCCAACTGTATAATTCTAGTTCTTTATGCTGCAGGCTTCAGAGTTCCTCTGGCTATTCAAATGAAGCATGACTCATTTAGGATTTACCGGGTCCCTCTGAATTGTCTACGGTTGTATTAAGTCGTTTGACCTCTTTCCAGTGGAAAATCCATTTTTATTTATATCCTTAGGAGGAAAAGCCTGGGGCTGCTGAAAGAGTCCTAAGAAGCAAGTCAGCAGATCTTGCTTCATGCTGTAATAACAAATATCACCCATAAAGCAGCATAAATAAAACAATGAATATCTGTTAAATAAATGCTAACTAGTGACATATCACCTTCAGCGAGTCTACTTGCCCTGCGACCCTTGCTTTTACTCTCTCTAAAATCAAGGCTGGCCTGCCTCAAGGCACTTTTGTGAGGCTCAATGAGAGAATATACTCAGCTCTTTACAAACTATAAAGCACTCCATGTGTGTTATGTACCAGGTGGTTCTGGGTAAGTCAGGACTTGAGAGAGCAGCTCTCCTGGGTGATAGTGGAGGGGTGGTTTGACTCTGAGACCTCAGAAAGTGTCTGATGTTCCCTGACAAGTATTTCTCAGCTCGGTCATAAGAAAAAAAGAAAAAGATAAATGCATGTGCTACCCACTTCAGACATTTCACTCCCCTCCAAGTCCCTGTTAGCCTTCTTAGTCACAAGATACATGAAACTAAGACTTGAATGAAAACTGATAGAGGCCTAGTGGGAGGAGGCTTGGCCGAGACAAATCTGCAAGGAAGACTGAGGCAGGCTGCTGCTACTGCTGAGTCGCTTCAGTCGTGTCCAACTCTGTGCGACCCCATAGACGGCAGCCCACTAGGCTCCTTCGTCCCTGGAATTCTCCAGGCAAGAATACTGGAGTGGGTTGCCACTTCCTTCTCCAATGCATGAAAGTGAAAAGTGAAAGTGAAGTCGCTCAGTCGTGCCCGACTCTTAGCGACGCTATGGACTGCAGCCCACCAGGCTCCTCGGTCCATGGGATTTTCCAGGCAAGAGTACTAGAGTGGGGTGCCATTGCCTTCTCCTGACTGAGGCGAGAGGTCTTGTCTAACTTCCAAAGACATTTATCACTTCTTTGCACTATTTGTGAGCTCAAGATGGGGCTTATTTTATTTTACTTTTCATTTAGATCTTTAAGTGTATTTTTTATTGAGGTATAGTTGATGTACAATGATATATAAATTATGGGTGTATAATACAGTAATTCACAATTTTTAAAGATTATTCTCCATTTATAGTTATAAAATATTGGCTATATTCCCTATGTTGTGCAATAAATCTTTGTATCTTATTTATTTTATCACAACAGTTTGGGCTTCATAATCCCCTACCCCATATTGCCCACCTCTTCTCTCTCCCCACTGGTAACCATTAGTTTGTTCTCTATATCTGTAAGTCTGCTTTTTTTGTTATGTTCACCAGTTTGTTATATTTTTTGATTCCCCATATAAGTGATGCGTGCGTGCGTGCATGCTCAATCGTGTCTGACTCTTTGTGACTCTATGGGCTTTAGCCTACCAGGCACCTCTGTCCCAGCCCAGGGGCTGAACCCACATTTCTGGTGTCTCCTGCATTGGCAGGTGGATTCTTTACCACTGAGTCAATGTAAGTGGTACCACACAGTATTAATCTTTCTCTGAAGACTTTTTTTGTTATTGTTGAACCCCTAATTAAAGCCACATCATTAGGCCAATGAATGAGGACAGTTTCTCCTGTAGTTTAAGAAGCACTGATCCTTCCACTGAACTTATCCACTGACAACACATTCGTTTACTAAAACTCATCCAGTGATACCTGTCTTTCTCTAGTCAAACCACCATCACGTGTCTTTACCCTGCGCTGCCAGAGATCGCAGATGATTCAAATATGCTGCTGCTAAGTCGCTTCAGTCGTGTCCTACCCTGTGCGACCCCATAGAAGGCAGCCCACCAGGCTCCCCTGTCCCTGGGATTCTCCAGGCAAGAACACTGGAGTGGGTTGCCATTTCCTTCTCCAGTGCATGAACGTGAAAAGTGAAAGTGAAGTCGCTCAGTCGTGTCTGACTCTTTGCGATCCCATGGACGGCAGCCTACCAGGCTCCTCCATCCATGGGATTTTCCAGGTAAGAGTGCTGGAGTGGGGTGCCATTGCCTTCTCTGTCAAATATGCTAGCCTCCTTAATCAAGGGATTGAAACATCAAGAGATTGCAGCCCAAGCTAGGTTGCACAGTGGAATGTAAGAAAGAATGCCTTTGCCTTAACACACTCCATGATTCACCATCTTGTGGAACCCACATTCCTTAGCCTGGTGGAAGGTCTCCTGAGTTTGACTGCATTCTGGAGGGAGTAGGGTCTACTGGCAGAAGCCCTGGTCTGGAGATAGGAGACAGACCCCACCTTGTCTGCCTCCACTCCTGAGAGCCAACGAGCTTGTCCTTCCACTCTCCATGCCTCAGTTTCCCTGCCCATCCAGCAGGAAGCTTGAACTAGTCCAGCTGAAAAGCTCCATTCCTTTCCTGGGGTGCTGCCGCTTAAGAGGGAAGCTGAGCAGTTCTGCTTTTAGCACACTGATACCTGAGTAAGTTTCCTTTGTGAAGGATTCTGCTGCTAAAAAAAAGAAAGTGCTTAAAAAACATTGACTCTCACCCTGTGACTCTGAGGCTGCCACAACTTTCTGTCCCCCAACCCTGTAAGAAGCCCATATACGGCCACAGGGGCTTTACTCAAAACCCCACTCCGACATGCAATGCTCGGCTCCAATTCCAGCCTCACTTCCTCCAAGAAGCCAACTTACCTGCGAGGATCTCTGCTTATTCTGAAGAGCACTAGGTGTGGCCAGAGCTGTGCTGGCTTCGGAGTGCCCCATGCTGGCTGTCTCAAAGGTGCCGCACTTCCCTACCGAGAGTCTAAGACCCCTGGGGGCAGGGACCATGGTCTGGGTCCAGCGCCAATCCTGGGGCACAAGGTGAGAGTGAGAGGGTAACAGGCAGGAAGGCCAGGGGTCTCCAAATGGAGGAAATAGGCTGCGAGTGTCAGACATTTTTCTCTCTCTTAAGCGGCAGGAGGAAACAAACGAGCGATATTTTTTTCCTTCTCTACACAAATTTAAAAGGAGGTTTCTCTTAAAATACTGTCTTGCCATAATGACACCTGGTTTCACCTGAAGTTAACTATTCTCAAACCTTGAGTTAACCAATGCATTTTTCTTATGGAAATGTTTGTCTTGCTGCTGCTAAGTCGCTTCAGTCATGTCCGACTCTGTGCAGCCCCATAGATGGCAGCCCACAGGCTCCCCCATCCCAGGGATTCTCCAGGCAAGAATACTGGAGTGGGTTGCCATTGCCTTCTCCAATGCATGAAAGTGAAAAGTGAAAGTGAATGTCTTAAGCTATGTTAATGTACTATGCATTTACCCCAGACTCTGTGTTCAAGTTGGTTCTGCCTAATGGCTCAGAACCTACTTGACAAACCAGTATGTTATACTCAGACATTGTTCCCCTAATCTATGTAAACGAAACTATTTGTATGGTAATCTGCCCTTCTACAAGATTCAAGTCAATCCTTTTATGGCCCGGGATGAATCATCTGGTATCAAGATTAACCTAAAATGCATCTTATGGGTGAGGGGCCTGGTGCCATTCTGAGTTTTAAGACACTCCTTTCTTTCATTAACAGACTGCTAGTGACTATATAACATCCAGCTGAAGACCAGCAGGGGGGTACTTTCTGCCCCCTTCTGATGCCTATGTCAGAAGCTTTCTCTATCTCCTTTATACTTTAATAAAACTTTATTACACAAAAGCTCTGCACAATCAAGCCTCATCTCTGGCCCCGGATTGAATTCTTCTCCTTCAGAGACCAAGAATCCCGGCATCTTTTTGTGAGTCAGCAAGAACCTCTCAAAGGGAGACCTTGGGTATGAACGTGGCGGAAAGTGACATCACTGACAGGGCCTTGAAGTCTGCTTAGAAGATAGTCATGTCCAACTCTGGGCCTCTCCCCACTGCCAAAGTGCAGCCAGCACAAGGGAAGAGACAAGGTAGATTCCCAGGGCCGGCAGAAGGCGGAGTCTGAGACAGCAGCCATGCAGCCAACGCAGCTCCTGTAATAGCATCCCACCCCATTCCCATCCCCACCCCGACTCCTGACATGCTTTGGGCGAGGCTGCTGCGGCCCTGTAAACAGAAACTGCAGCTGCACCGTATTTCTTCCAGGACTCCTCTTCCTCACTCTTCTGGGGAGGAGAACACCTCTCTCCTATGAAGAGACTAGCTCTGCCTCATACCCATTTCTGCCCCAATAGTGGGTGGGCTTCGCAGGTCCCGTCTGCTCTCTGAGGGGCTTCCCAGGTGGCACAAGTGGTAAAGAACCCACCTGCCAATACAGGAGACATAGGAGACACCGGTTCGATTCCTGAGTCAGGAAGATCCCCTGGAGAAGGAAATGGCAACTCACTCCAGTATTCTTACCCAGAGAATCCTATGGACAGAGGAGCTTGGTGGGCTACAATCCACGGGGTCGCAAAGAGTTAGACGCGACTGAGCGACTCACACTGCTCTCTGGAGCTTGGTTTCTAAGGCCCTGCCTCACTGACTTTTCCAGGAGTCTGCCACCCCTTTGCCTTGCTTGGCTTCATCCTGCTTGCTCCCTGGGTTGCACCCTGGGGCCCTCACTCTTGGCTCTCCTTTGGCTCCAGCTGTGGGTTCTACCCCAACAGAGACACCAGCCTAAGCTGAGAGCCCAGGGCTAGTCCCTCCAGCAGGGGAGTTGAGACAAGGTAGGCTGGGCTCCTCTGATGATGTTCATATGACAGGCCAGGTAAGCACTGCTGTGCTTACGCCACCTGCTGTGCAGCAGCAGAGACCTTGGGGTCTCATAGCAGTGATACTTTCTGGGCATTAGACAGAACCAGCCTGATCTGCAGAGGCATCGACTACAGCTGGCAGTGCTGAGAGGAGATGAGTGGCTCCCCGAGTGCCCAGCATGCCAGCCTCCGGACAGAGGCCTGTGGGTGGGGGGTTCACCTCTCCCTCTGCAATCTGTGTGACCTTGAGCAAGGCCTCTTCGTATATTCCCTCCCTCCCTTTCACAAACATGCTCTGAGCATTTTACAATGGCCAGGCCCTCTGTTAAGGCTCTGAGTCTTCAAAAAGTATAGTCCTGATCAAGAAATTTGTCACCTAATTGCGGAAGCAGAAATGTGAACAAATAACTGTATCTTCCTCCTGGGACTCAGCTTCCCTATCGGTAGAATAAAGGAGCTCCAGCCCTGACACTCTTCAATGCTCTCACCACATTAGCCCATCTGTTCCCACCGGTCTGGTGAAGTGGTAGCCCACAGTCAGCAGGGCATCCATGGAGTTAGTAATAAATGAGGACTTGGATTGCATTAAGGGAAGTCTGCAGTGTGGCTTGTTGTGGCCAACAGATTGCTGTGGTCTGGGTCTTGCTCTCCAAATTTCCATTGTCTCAGCTACTTCGGTTAAAACTATCAAGGATTATTTCCAGCATATCCAGGGGATCCAAGGGGGATCAGATGAAAGACAGATTTTATTTCGGTGTTGGACCCAGCACTAAACTCAAAGCTCCTTCTGGTTATTGGTCCAGACTACCTGCAGGCCCACCAGGTCTACATCCCCCCCTTTCTTGGCTAGGAACTGAGGAATATGAAATACATTTCTGGGAGCATAAGGGGCTCTCAGGTTGAAAATGTTCCACTGGATTTCTGATGATGGTGTACTTGGTGGCCTAGGGTAGTGCTTAACTAATGTTTTCCTGGCTGGTGGCAAATCTCAGAGTTGCAGAGACCCTGATTTTCACTTCCCCATCTTTCTCACACCCACACCCCTCACAGCAACCACCCTCCCTCTTCTCTGTTTCTCAAGTTGAAACCCAGAAAAGGGCAAAGAAGACATCCAGGTTATTGGACCTGCCCAAGAAGTCTTCACAATCCAGTAGAGCAGGGGCCCCCAACCTCCGGGATCTAACGTCTGATGATCTGAGGTGGAGGTAATGTCAGACTAATAGAAATAAAGTGTACAATAAATGTAATGCATTTGAACCATCCCAAAGCCATCCCTCTCCCTGGTCTGTGGAAAAATTGTCTTCCATGAAACTGGTCCCTGGTGCCAAAAAGGCTGGGGACTGCTGCCGTAGAGGGCCTTCAGCCTGGGGTGAGAACCAGTGGAATAATGATCCCCTCGTGGAAGCCAGTGGTATCCTGCTGGTTCTATATTTATGCAGTAGTATTGATCACTTCACTTTTCTTTCTTTGTTTTCCTCCACTTATGTCCTCTTGATATCTTCTGGAATTTGGTTTTCAAGGTCCTTGCCTTACATCTTCAAAGTCTGCAGAGAGAAAGTGGTCCCAGACAGTCTGGCTCTCGTGGGCTGGTAGTTCCGGTTCCCCAGCTCAGAAGCACACACCTGTTGGGCACCCCAAAATGCAGGGGCTGCCAGAGTACTTCTTATTGCATTGCTCAGCTGGAGCATCAGGCCAGAGACAGGGGTTTGGCCAGGCAAACTTCAGGGGTAGTTACGGAGCTATTGAGAGTCTTGTGATAAACACTGGATCTTGAGAATTTCATCACTGTGTGGATGCTGCCCGTTCCTTCCAAGAGGGAGCAATACTTGCTTCTTCCCTGGGCGCTTCCAGAGATGAGAGGGCACATGGAAGCTGGTGGGACAGAGCCATCTTTACTCTGTGCACCAGCTGAATATCAGCCCTGTCACATAGAGGTGAGGAAACCTCCACTGCCGCCTCTGATGGGCTGAGATTGAAGCAACCAACTTTACCAACATAATTTGGTCTTATATTTGTTTGCTTTCCATTTATCTTTGAAAGCAACTTTTATCTTCACTGCCCTGTGGATTGGCAGAACAGCTTTTGATTAGGCATAGAGCAACACTTCAGTTTCTTCTTGAAACTGCTGGATGAACACAGAGGCTAGCAAAGAAGTGCTGCCCTGAGATGCTCTGGGGTGCTGCATGGGTCACAGCTTCTGCGAGAGTGACTCACAGAGGAAGCCCAGGCCTGCCTGGGAGGCAGGAAGGGTAGCATTTAATGACTGATGGGCCCTGGACCATGACAGACAGAGGCAGATGGGATGAGGTTCACAAGGACATTGCGTCATTCTGGGGGCGACCTGGACAGTGCCGAAAGCAGAGACAGCTACCAGGAGGACCACTCTTCCCTCATTTGCAAAACCTTTTGCCACTCTTTCTTTTAAAATTATTATTTGACCTTTTATTTATACATAATTTATAACTAACATCTAAGTTTTTACCTGATGCTCACGATATATTTTTTTAATTTATTTTTTAATGGAGGATAATTGCTTTATAACATTGTGTTGGTTTCCACCATATATCAACACGAGTCAGCCATAGGTATGGCCCTTCCCTCTTTAACCTCCCTCACACCTCCCGCCCCATCCCACCCCTCTAGGCTGTCACAGAGCACCAGATTTGGACTCCCTGTGTCATACAGCAAATTCTTGCCATTTTCTTAAAGGAAACATCTTCTGAATCGTCTGTGGTTTAAGTTAAGGTCTAGCCAAGCTTTCTTTTAAAAATAGGGCACTTTTACATAGAAATTGAATTACTAAGCAGTTGTCAACATCAGCATCATCATTATCAAAATGCCATCCAGGTGTTCAGCTAAGCAGATCCTGGCGCAAAGCAATTTAAATGAATAAACACATTTCCTCCTCATCTTTGGGAGTTTAGCTAAGAAGCGAAAAAACAACACTGATGTGGATAAAAATGTAACAAGGTATGCAGACATAAACCATGTTTTACAAAATCTGAGCCCATAGTACCAGGAAGGAATGAAAGGTGTGCTGTCTAACCCTCAGTCATTCCTGCATCCATTTGATAAAATGATGGTGCGCTGATTGCTGAGTCCCGGCTGCTGGAGAGAGGGGTGGACTTGAAAGGGGCACTGCAAATTCTTTTCAGTCAAAGTAACCCAGACTTGGAGCCCTTGAAGACAGAGAGCACAACCTGTTTGTGACTGAATCCTCACCATCCACTATAGGGCCCAGCTGTATTGATCTTAAGAACTATTACTGCTGTTATCATCCCTGTTGTGAATGTCCCTCTGTCACCTACTAACTATCCCATCAGATAAGACTCTTATAAGGAGGGTTAGCGCTCACAGATGTCTTCATCTTGCTGAATTTTGTGGCGGGTATGACCTATCACTGTTCTGGAAGCTCTTTCCCCAGGGTTCTGTAAACTGAAACAGCTATCATTGAGCACCATTTATTAAGCGGTAACAATTGCTGGTACAATGAAATAGGTGCCAAGGAGAATTGGAATTTAGTGTTGCAAGCCAGGACCTGGGAGCCGGAGTAATGAGCTGAGAAAATCCAAAGGGGCAATATTTGGGGCAGGGGTTACTGAAAGGAGAGAGTCAACTGGGAGGGGCCCTCTGGCCTAGCTCCAAGGATCTAGGGCTAAGGCGGTCCCAGGGATTCCCCTGCTAGAGTGGAGAAGAGCCACTTTCAACTGATTCTGAAGATATAACTCACACTTGAAAGGCTGTTTTGTACTTTCTTCTGGATTCCATGACTCGCTGGTGGTGCAGTGGTAAAGAATCCACCTGCCAACGCAGGAAAGGCCAGAGATGCAGGTTTGATCCTTGGGTTGGGACGATTCCCCTGGAGTGGGAAATGGCAACCCAATCCAGTATTTTTGCCTGGAGAGTTCCATGGAAAGAGGAGCCTGGCAAGCTGCAGGTCCATGGGGCTGCAAAGAGTCAGACATGACTGAGCATGGATGCACACACTCTTGCCTCTTATGTGGATTCCATAGCACATAGATAATGAAGAAGGAATTCATAGGGCCTGGACTCCATCTTAGGCCTGTTCGTGCTGATCATGCTCAGCCACCTTTCCAATGGACTCTGAACTCTGTATTTAGTGCCTATGAAAACAACAACAGAAGGATAAGACCCCTTCCAGACTGGGGAACCTTGAAGATCATATCTAGGTTACTCATCGCCTAAAAGAAAACATACACTAATCACCCCTTCCTCCAGACAGGCCATAAATTTTCCGGTATCTATCGGAGTGCAGAGTACATCATTAGAAATGCTGGACTGGAAGAAACACAAGCTGGAATCAAGATTGCCAGAAGAAATATCAATAACCTCAGATATGCATATGATACCACCCTTATGGCAGAAAGTGAAGAGGAACTAAAGAGCCTCTTGATGAAAGTGAAAGAGGAGAGTGAAAAAGTTGGCTTAAAGCTCAACATTCAAAAAACAAAGATCATGGCATCCGGTCCCATCACTTCATGGGAAATAGATGGGGAAACAGTGGAAACAGTGTCAGACTTTATTTTTGGAGGCTCCAAAATCACTGCAGATGGTGATTGCAGCCATGAAATTAAAAGATGCTTACTCCTTGGAAGAAAAGTTATGACCAACCTAGATAGTATATTGAAAAGCAGAGACATTACCTTGCTGACTAAGGTCCGTCTAGTCAAGGGTATGGTTTTCCCAGTGGTCATGTATGGATGTGAGAGTTGGACTGTGAAGAAGGCTGAGTGCCGAAGAATTGATGCTTTTGAACTGTGGTGTTGGAGAAGACTCTTGAGAGTCCCTTGGACTGCAAGGAGATCCAACCAGTCCATTCTGAAGGAGATCAACCCTGGGATTTCTTTGGAAAGAATGATGCTAAAGCTGAAGCTCCAGTACTTTGGCCACCTTATGCGAAGAGTTGACTCATTGGAAAAGACTCTGATGCTGGGAGGGATTGGGGGCAGGAGGAGAAGGTGACGACAGAGGATGAGATGGCTGGATGGCATCACCGACTCAATGGACATAAGTTTGGGTAAACTCCGGGAGTTGTTGATGGACAGGGAGGCCTGGCGTGCTGCGATTCATGGGGTTGCAAAGAGTTGGACACAACTGAGCGACTGAACTGAACTGAACTGATCGGAGTGTAACCTCAGGTTTATTGATTATTGGCTAATTGTTTGACTGTTTGAGCACATGAGCACATAGCACGTGAATCATGGGGTTATTGGGATTGTATTTCCCTTGATTTATGTAAGTCTAAAGGAATTTGGAGTGGTGGGTTCAGACATGTACACATGGGGTATAAAAGATTTTCACAAATGCTGGTCGGGGTCCTTGGCTAAGAGGAGACTCTGCCTTGGGCCCGCCAGTGTAACAAACTGCACTCCACTATCTGCATTGTCCTTCTGAGTGAGTTTGTTTCCCAGAATGCGTGGCTACAACAATAAGAGTAAAATTGTCTAAGAAACTAAAAACTGTTTTTCTCTTCCACTCTTCAGGGAGAAACTCTGGATTTGTTTTAGAGGCGTTTCTCCTTCCTTCCATAAAATAAAAGGAATCATACGGTCATCAGTGCTCAGCTTCCTCAGCTTTTCCTGTGTCTGATGGAGGCCGTCCATCAGACCTCCCCACATGAGCGGGGTGGAGTTTTCTAAATGGACTTTTGCAAAGTCCTGCAGGATGGGTGAGGAGGGCGGGGTCAGAGAAATGCAAAGCATCCCAGGCATCAGTCTGGGAATTTATTCCCATCTTCTCTTCTGCCTACAGAACAGCCCCTCCCCAACCAAACCACACCCCACCCCAAGTCCTCAGCCATCTCTCCTTGGAGCTGAAATTACCCCCAAGCCCTCTGGTGGAGATGTTGGCTCAGGTGAAGAGAGGGGAGAGCCTCTAGTCAGAAGGAATGCCTACTGAGTCATCACGCAGTGGGAAAAGGCAGAATTGGGGCAGCTGCCTCCGCTGGTCGGTAAAGAGAACAGGTATTTGCAGACCTGTTAGTTTCATGGACAGGCAAGAAGGAGGAGAGCCCATGGCCAGTGGAGATGAAATTCCTGGAGGTGCTGCTTCCTGAACCCTGGGGCAGGCTCGAGCCTTGCTGGAGGGGTATGGGCTGGGGGTGTCATCACATGAGTCTAGCAACTAGGCTTAATACCCTCAATAAGGAGGAGGGATGCTGAATGAGGATGAAGGATTAAAATAGGTTGGGGTGCTGTTCTAGCCTGAGGACATGAAACACATGAGAAAAATATATATACCTGATTGCAAATTCCAACAAGTTCCAAGGAGAGGCGGGATAGGGGTTGGGAAAGTTTATCATCAGCAGCTCCTTTTGCAAACCTGGGATAAGAGCTAAACTGGAATGTGGCAGGGATGGGAAAGCCACATGATAGCAATGCAACTAGTGAACGGCACTTTCCAAAGCTTGGTCACAGTCAACGTGCTGCAGAATAGGATAATGGTCCCGGGAAGCAGCAGGATCACCTTGCACCTGTTTTACAGATGAGAAGACTGAGATAGACGCCAGCACTCACCCACAGCAGTGTTCCTCAAAGCCAGGGCAAGGGACCCCAGTTGTGAACAAGATGACCTGGTGCTACAGGGTTAACGCATGTACTTCAACAAGCATGCATTTGTTGCAAAGAGCCACTTAAAATATAAGTAGCATCATCAAATCTGTGATTTCAAGGCTACTTTATTTAGAAGGATGCTGTGTTTCAAAGTGAGTTTATTTAAAGTTCATTTGAAGTATATTTTGCTCAGTCACTCAGTCATGTCCGACTCTTTGCGACCCTATGGACTGCAGCCTGCCAGGCTTCCCTGTCCTTCACTATCTCCCAGAGTTTGCTCAGACTCACGTCCATTGAGTCGATAATGCCATCCAACAATCTCATCCTCTGTCACCCCCTTCTCCTCATTTGAAATATTAAATAAATAATATTGTGTATGGTACTGGTTTAGAACAAACGAACAAAGCATGAAGGTGGCAAGCCAAGTACTGGTGGTGACAGTGATGACAGCAACCCGTTTTGCAACACTTACTATGGGCAGAAGCCTTTACATGTGTTAAATCATGGATTCTCACCACAGCTCCATGGGGTTGGTGCAACTGTTATCCTCATTTTACACAGAGGCCTGGAGGAGACCCTGGAAGGCACGGGGTGTGGGATTGGATCCAGGCACTCAGACCTCAGAGCAATGCTCACCAGGCAGAGTGCAGCTCACCACACAGCTGTGAGGGCACCTGGCTGGGGGCCCAGGCTGCAGGGGCTTTGAGACTCTGGGGTGGGGAGGCTGTTGCTATGCTCCCCCCACTTCCACTGCAGACCTACAGGAGACTAAATCTCAGGACAGCATTACTTCCCAGTGCAAATGAGGGCAAGTCAGTGACCACAGACCAGCTCCAGTGCAACCGGTTTTCCACACCAGGCAGTGCTTATATTGCATAGTAGATGTGAGTGCCTTGGGCAGAATCCTGGCTAACTCTGCTCCGTTTCAGGCTGGTCTTCCTGCCTGCCTGCTGAACTCTTTCAGATGGTTCTGACTGTATTTATGAGGCTGTAACAGACAGGTTGTCTCTGCGTGACAAGGGGAGGGGGAGGGACAGCTGGAAAATGCCTGAAAAGTAGAGAGGAGGAAGCTCTGCATTCAAAGGCTTGCAGGACCAGCACAGACCAAAAGAGAAAAGCAGAGGCTGACAGGTCCTGGAATGCATCAGTGGAGAACACGAAAAACATTTTGCTTCTTACTTTCACACAGCAATTGAAAATCTTCTAGCACAGCAGGATCCCAAGCTGGACCTGCCCTGTCCTTAGAGCCCACATGTGTTCAAGTTGAACAATGAATCATTTCAAAGACCCCCCCCCAAACCCACCCCAGCAAAATCTTCCAGCACACCCTCCAAGACAGCACGTTGTTTATGAGCAAGAGCTTTGGAATCCCAAAGTCACCTCTCATTAGCCTGGTGCCCTCACCTTTGACCTGTAACCTCTTTGCGACTCAGTCTTTCCATCTGCAAAGTGGGAATAGCAAAAGTGCTTCTCCCAGAGGGTACTGTGAGGACTAAATGAGAAGGTCTGAGCACAGCAAAGTCCCTCACTGTGGTAGTTGTTACTGTTATTATGCTTAACCCTCTGGATGGGGTGCAGGTTCATGACCTCTCTGAGGAGACCTGACTCAGATTTTAAGTTCAGGCTGATCTACTGAAACAAAGTAAAATTTTAGAAAGTTTTATTTTGATGTACTTAATGTCCCCAAGACAATAAAAAGAAGTGCATGCGCAAGTGTACTGATTTAATAGGACATTTTAGTCAATGGTAAGAAATCAGAGTGGCCAGGAAAGCGATCCAGAGTTGAATTCAGGATCTCTCCCTTAAGGTCTGTTCTCGCTTAAGTGCTCCCTGTCTCAGGGGATGTGCTAAGTGCACAAATATGTCTAAGTGTTGGGGCTTTGAAGGGAGGGGGCCCAAGAAAATGACAGCTCTCTTCTATTTCCAGGTCAGAACCATTTCTATGATTTGAGGCTGGTTGAACTGGTTAGGCTGCCCTGAACTGAACGTGCCTTGCAGAATGCAGGCTTCTACACAGGGGGTGTGAGTAGGGGTGGGGAAGGCAGAGCTGGCCCCACTAAGCTCATGGCATGGCCTGGAGACCAAACTGGATCACACCCATCTGTGGCAGGCAGTGGTGAATAGAAAACTCAGAAGGCCCTGAGCCATACTAGCCAAGTTCCTCCTCCCTAGTGGACCAATCAATTGTATAGGGAGCCACGGGGACAGAGCTCTAATAAGAGTTCCTTCACCAGGGAGCATAAGGAGTGGGGAATGAGTGTTCCCCTAATACCCTCCTCCACCTGGCTGCACAAGTTACATGCCTCAGAGTGATCTCAGAAACCCCCACCTCTCCCCATATCCTACTTACCGCCAAGTTCTGTCAATTTCCCTTCCTAAACTTGTCTTGAATCTGTCCTCTGTTCCATTCTACAGCCTCTACTCAGTAGCCCAAGACTCTGTCATCTCTCACCTGAATTCTCACAGGCCTCTTCATCTACTTTTGCTGTCTCCAATCTGTCTTTAGTTTTGGGGAATCCCCCCAGGGCATGAGGCTTTGACTGCCATCTTTGTTTCTACCTGTTTTCCAAGGCTGGTTCTCTAGCCTTCCTGCTGAATTTCAATGCTTCCCAATATCCCTGAATAAATTCCTTTTCTGCTTAAGTCAGGCAGTTAGTTTCTGTTGTCTTCAACCAAGACCCATGACTGGTATAGTCTGGGGCCAGCAGGGCAGTGTCATCTGACTTCTCTATGTAGCCAAACATGTGGCTGCCAAGCGTGCAGACACTCCAGGAGGGAGCAGGACTGCTCTGGCAGCCCCTAAGGAGGGCCTCCTCCGGAACAGGGAGGAAAGTTGGCCATTTTGAGCTAGATAGAGCCTTTAGATGGAGTCAGGGTTCCCACAGATCTGTGGGTGGAAACCACATCAGAGAAATCATCCTATTGTTGGGATATGCCCATGGGGTGGGCCACCTAATACACCGTGGACTGGAGGTCTGGAAAACACCTGGATAGGTGGAGGCAGAGAACCCACAACTGGTTCATGCCCCTGAACCTGCCCCTCCTGGGCCTTCTCATACTTGTCGTACTTTGACTGAAGAGACTGTACTCTGGTCATCTATTTCAAGAGACTTTTCCATTTCTAGGACACTGGGTCTACTCAAATAACAAAACATGGGAGGAAATAAGCAGAGAGTCAGAGTGCACTTACCACACTTCCTGATGCCTCAAATAATAGGATGTCAGTGCAGGAAAGGCCCTCGGGACTGTCTAGTCCTGTGGTCTCAGACGTCAGCGGGCCTCAGAATCATTCAGAATCACCAGCTTAACAATGTGGGTTCCCACAGATTTCATCAAGCCCACAGCTGATCCACCAGCCCTAGGGTGGGTTTTGCCTAAACTTTCCCAGTTAACAAGTTGGTAGAGAATAGTAATCCTAGTCCTTTACCCCCTCTTACACAGAAAGGAGCTGAGACTCAAAAAATAAAATGATGTGACCGAGGACCCCAGAGAATCAGTTGTTGACCTGGACCCCAAGCGCAGGCCCCCTGACTCCCACTCCACTGGACTGGCCCTGGCTCATGCAGGGCACGGCAAGTGCTTCTTTCCCTGGTTGGTTGCATGATTTTGGTCCCCTACTTCCCTTTTCTGATTATACGAGGAGCAGCTTGTCATGGAGAAATGCTGGAAGTCAGGATGGATACCCTGCTCTGTCCTTGCCAGAGAGGCTGCCGTGGGCAGGAGAAAACCCCGAGGGCAAAGCCAGGAATTGATACGTCAAGATCCTCACTCAACCTAACACAGTCACAGGCCCAGGTTCCAGTTCTGGATTTTCCAATGCTCTGTGTGACCTTGGACAAGTCACTCCCACCCCCAAGTCTCTATTGTGACCAGTTCCTAAAATGGAGATAAGTCTGCTATCCGCTGTCTATCCTGCCTACGTCATGGACCGCTGGTGTGAAGGTACTCTGTGGACTCCCAAGTGCTACCCAAGCAAGAGGGATTACAGGCACTGGAAATGTGACTGAAATACCAATTTCCACCCAGGGATCCTTGAGGACATGCCGGGCCCATCTTAGAAAGAGCAGAGGAAGTTAAGAGGCCGCCAGCGGTGCTCCAGGGAAACTCTCAGAGCCTTATGAGCTGGCTGGCAAGGAGAACCCTCTGCCCGCACAGAACTTCTGCGTCAGAATCTGTCATCGCCGAAGACCACCCTCTCACTCCCAGGGGTGTGTGTGTGCGTTGAGGGCAGGGCAGTCACTGGACCAGGGCCTTCCTGTCTGGCCAGGACCCTCTGTCCATTCCGTAAAGTGTCCTGGCTCAGGAGCTCCTAGGAAGTGTTCAGAGGACACCAGGGGTCCAAGAGAAGCCACACCCCACTCTTACACACTGCAGCCTGCTTTGGTTGTTAGAGCAGGTTCAAGAGGGTGGATTAGCTTATTCACAGTATGTTTTTCTATCTCACCAACATCACACCCCTCAGGACCATTTCCCTAGCTGGCAGGAGTGCCAGTTTACCTTAAGTTATCAAGACACCAAGATTCTTACACCATTCTGCCAATAACTTGCCTGTCACGTTGCTCAATCCCTTCACCCCTTTGAGGCTGTTTTCTCATCTGTAAATGTGGGAAATAATTTCTGTCCCTCCCTCCACTGTAAGTGTGCTGTGTCAAATGAGAACACTGTCGGGGAGGGCTTTTTTGTCATGATCTTGTAGGAGAAGCAGAACAGGGGAGGCTTGGACAGGGAGTGAGACGGTGGCGCGGGTGGGGGATACAGAAATGACCTTCAGCTCCCAGAAGCAGGGAAGCTCTATGGAACGATTTCATTCCTGTCTCTACCTGGGGCTGTCTCAAAGTGGCAGCTACTGGCCATTCAAAGAGGAGAAAACATATCAGACCCAGGGACCCTGTATGATGAAGCCTAAAGAAAAGTTTTCCATGAGAAGACCTAAGCAGCCACTTCCTTGACAGAGGTGTAAGGTCACCCAAGCAAGTGCTTTTCAACCCCTTTCCCTCCCCTCACTTTTTTTTTTTTTTTTTAGCGCATCCTATTCTTTACAAGATCTTAAAGCAAATTCCTTATCAGTTACTTTTGAAGAATCCCTGAGCCCCTAGGAAGCACCATTGATTTACTGCACAGATGAGGGAAACAGAACTCAAAGCAGGGGTGGAATGTGACCAACGCCACACAGTAAGTTGGCTAAAACAAATTTCAAAAACCACCTGGAAAGCAGACCTCTAACCCTCAGCATAGGTGTCTCCAGCTCAATAGAGCATCAAAAAAACATGCAAAGTTTCCTTCATTTCTCCAGCCATTTCCATACCCTTAGGGAAAGAGGCTCAGCACAGAGGTGTGGAGTACTGAATAGGCAGGTGTTGTATTGGCACCACTGTAATAAACATGTAATAAACATGAGTCTCCTGCAGGAGACTCATGGTCTCCTCTGAAAACAAGAATGTTGTTTCTGAGGCACTGCGCCCCTCGCTGAAATAAAGTGGAGCAGGATGGGCAGCTCTGGACGAATGGAAATTCCTGTCAGTTGCCAGAGCCTTCTCCATTGCTCCCCTGAAGGCTGGCGGCCAGGCCATGAGACTGAGCCATCTGCAGAAGGGCCCCAGGTGTCTCCCACAATGGCACCTGCATTTGTCATCAGCCAGAGTGGCTTTCTGATGGCCCTTCCTGCTGCAGGGGGCCAGCAGGGGTCAGACACGCCAATCCCTCCATCACGTCGGTCTGGGGCAGGTGGTCCACACACAGGAGGGGCGAAGGGCGGGAGAGGACTGTCAGGGACTGAAGACCAGGCATACGGTTCTACCACGAAAAGATTTATGAGACTCGACCAAGGTCCCCGACCGCCCAGACAGCGCTGGGGCAGGGGTCACCAGTGGAGGAGGGTGGAACTCATCTCAGCTGCCCGGCCAGGAGGCGAGGAAGGACGGGGTCGCAAGGCAACAGGAGGAGCCGCGGGGAGCCAAGGAGGCCACCCGGACGCCCCGCCTCCTGCTCGGGGCGAGTCAGAGTGCCCGCTTGGCTGGGAGCTGCTGGGCGGACGCCAGGGCACCCAGGCCCCGGCCAGAGCACATCCCCGCCAGCACAGACAGCAGACCACTGCTGCTCCGGGCCTGCCCGCAGGACCTGGCTGCCTCCCTTCCTCTGTTCTAGGGGTGGGGGTCACCCCTAGTTTAAAGCGAAGATGCTTTCTGAAAGGACCCGAGGTTAAGCAGGAGGCCCCAGCTTTCCTAGGAGATTTTGCTCACCTGGAAAAACAGGCCCTTCTGGGGGGTTAATCACAGGGCAGGGTAGCTCCCCAACAGGTGTTTATCAAGCCCTTAATCCCAGTGTCAGCTGGCAGACAGCAGGGCACGCTGCCTTCCCAATCCCAGTGACTCCTAGTCAAGAGAAACTCCTGTTCCAAGGAGAAAGACCCTTAGAGAACTAGAGCCCTGGAGTGGTATGGTTTGCACACTGTTCTAGGTGGAAAGCGAGGACCCTAGGGTAGTGCATGGGAGTTGATAGGGGTGAGAGATTAGAGGGCACCCCCATCCCCCTCCCTCTTTCATTTTTGCTGCATTAAAACTGCAGGAGACATCATTTGGAGAGAGTGTAACTAAGCACAAGTTTGAGGCCCTCTTTCAAATCTATTGTTCTCTTATTTTTATTTTGTTGTGCGTGACCTTGGGCAACCTAAAAACCTGAGTCTCAGGTTGTTCACCTGTAAAACAGGAGTAAGAATAGTCAGTCAGTCAGTTCAGTCACTCAGTCGTGTCTGACTCTTTGCGACCCCATGAATCGCAGCACGCCAGGCCTCCCTGTGCATCACCAACTCCCAGAATTTACCCAAACTCAAGTCCATCGAGCCGGTGGTGCCATCCAGCCATCTCATCCTCTGTCGTCTCCTTCTCCTCCTGCCCTCAATCCCTCCCAGCATCAGGGTCTTTTCCAATGAGTCAACTCTTCGCATGAGGTGGCCAAAGTACTGGAGTTTCAGCTTCAGCATCAGTCCTGCCAATGAACACCCAGGACTGATTTCCTTTAGGATGGACTGGTTGGCTCTCCTTGCAGTCCAAGGGATTCTCAAGAGTCTTCTCCAACACCACAGTTCAAAAGCATCAATTCTTTGGTGCTCAGCTTTCTTCACAGTCCAACTCTCACATCCATACGTGACCACTGGAAAAACCACAGCATTGGCTAGACAGACCTTTGTTGGCAAAGTAATGTCTCTGTTTTTTAATATGCTGTCTAGGTTGGTCATACTTTTCCTTCCTCCTTAAAAAGGTTGTTGTAAGGATTAAGCGAATTAATGCATGTAGTGCAGCTTATAACCTATCCTGCCTGGGTCACAGAGTTTTAGGGGTTGCTATTAATATTATTGCTATCCTTACTATTATTTTTTAAATGAGGCTCAGAACAGAGAAGGGACTTGACCAGGTGACAAAGGAACTTGGTAGTAAAGTGAGAAGCAGTACTAAGCTTTCCTGTTTAGATGAAGTTCTTGATGTTTTAGACCTTTTGAGATTGATGCTCCATGGAAATGTTTGAAAGTAAACAAAAGTCCATTTGGGGGAGGCCACACTGTATAAGCGGCCTCTGGCACAATCTCCTGGAGAAGGAAATGGCAACCCACTCCAGTGTTCTTGCCTAGAGAATCCTGTGGACAGAGGAGCCTGGTGCGCTGCTGTCCATAGGGTGGCACAGAGTCAGACACAACTGAAGCGACTTAGCATGCATGCATGCATTGGAGAAGGAAATGGCAACCCACTCCAGTGTTCTTGCCTGGAGAATCCCAGGGACGGAGCCTGGTGGGCTGCCGTCTATGGGATCTCACAAAGTCGGATACGACTGAAGCGACGCAGCAGTAGCAGGCACAATCTCCATGATCCTTGGGAAGTAAAGGAGGAAAAGGGAGTGCAGAGAAAAGGAGGGAGATGAGAGGAGGAAGAAAAGAGAAAGGTGGGGAGAGGAGGAGGAGGTGGAAGAAGTGGTATCTGGAGCCTCCTGAGCTCAGCCACTGAATAGGAGATGTCTTGTCTCTGGCTACTATAGCAAGATACCACAGACGGGTGGCTTATAAACAACAGAAATTCATTTCTTACAGTTCTGGAGGCTGAGAAGTCCAAGATCAAAGTGCCAGCAAAGCCAAGCAAGGGAGGGCCCTCTCCCTGGTTCATAGCTGGTTCACCAGCTGAGGACGCCATTCCTGAGGACTCCACCCTCGTGATTTAAGCAACTCCCAAAGACCCCACTGCCCAACATACCATCATCTTTGGGGTCAGGATGTCAGCATACAAAATTGGTGGCACACAAACATTCAGACTATAGCAGATGATCACATTGGGGGTGCACTTTAGGGGACACGCTCATTAGGTAGAGGAACTAGACCTCAAAAAAATTTGAAGTCTGACTTTTGTTTGGAGAATACAGTCTAGAGTTTTGGTTGCTCAGGGTCTCAGCCTGATTTATGGTCAATTTCAGTTCAGTCACAGATTCATGAGTCTCTCCTCAATCTAAGCTGAGCCCGGCTTGAGAGGGACCCTGCTTAAAACCTGAGGAACAGTCAGGGCTTGTGCCCAGCAGTTAAAGAGAATCTGGTTCTGAATCCTGTCACTTTCTGACTGACTGGGCAAGGATTTAAACCTAAGCCTCAGTTTAATCATCTATAAAATTGGGATTATAAATCTTGCCTCATAGTATCATCGGGAGGATCAAATGGGATAAGGCATATAAAGTGCTTAACCCAGGGCTTGGCACTCAGAAGTGCTCAATAAATGCTCAAGACTATTATCATCAAATGTGTCTGCCTGCCCCCATATGTGTGCAATGACTTCCTCATCTTCTGTCTGCTGTGGCCTGCATTAGTCAGAATTTGGTTTGCCTCCAAAGAAATAATCCCAAACTACATAATTTAGTAGTAATGTAGAAAAGACAGAAGTTTATTTCTTCTCACATAAAATTTGAGTAGCTGATCAAGTGTGGAAAGTAACAGTTCCCTTGTATCTGGGATTCAGACATTATCTTATAATGCCAGACATGGCCTTGACCCCATGGTCTAAATGGCAGTATCCAAGTTCCAGGCAGCAGAAAGACAGAATGAAGGAGCCAAAGGGTGCTTGTGGGCTCTCTCATAAGAAAGATTCCTGGAAGCTGTTTTACTACTGCTGCTGTGTCGCTTCAGTCGTGTCCGACTCTGTGCAACCCCATAGATGGCAGCCCACCAAGGCTCCTCCATCCCTGGGATTCTCCACGTAAGAACACTGGAGTAGGTTGCCATTTCCTTCTCCAATGCATCAAAGTGAAAAGTGAAAGTGAAGTCGCTCAGTCGTGTCTGACTCCCAGCGACCCCATGGACTGCAGCCCACCAGGCTCCCCCATCCCTGGGATTCTCCAGGCAAAAGTACTGGAGTGGGGTGCCATTACTAGTATGTCTGCTCAAATGCCATTGGCTAGAACATAGTCACATGATCACCTATAGCTGCAAAGGAAGTTGGGACATGTAGTCTCTATTATGGGCAGCCACGCGTCCAGCTAAACATTGATGGGTACAGTGCTATAGAAAGGGAGAATGTATAATATATATCATAAACCTGTAGCAGGCTCTGGCCCAGGCCTCCGGCTTGTGCAGGAGAGCTAGGCAGCTTGAAGTCAGGTCTCAGAGCACTAATAAACAGGAATGGGAGCATGTTGCTTCTCCTCAGCTTTCCCTGGTGGCTCAATCTGCAATGAGATTGTGGAATTCAGGCCTCCTGCTGTGGGTCAGAGAAAGTCCTATCCTGTTCAACTACCTCCTGGGCCCTCCCAGGCTTCAACTCTAAAGGCAGAAAGAAAACTGGAGAGGCAGCTAATGCCCCCTCCTGGCCAAAGAGAGGACGCTGAATGACACAGGGGTTCCAGGGGGCAGAGTGACACAGAAGGTGGGCTTGGCACGGCCTAATGGACTCTTCCCTGGTAGGAAACACACCTGAAAATTGTGGGGAGGCTGGGCCCCCAACTAGTAGCACAATTCAGATGCCTAACTGGACAGACAGATCTGCACTGGGCCTTCCACCCTTCTCTTCCTAACAGGAACACTCCAGTCGGCCACCTGGCCTCTGCCAGGGCTCAGGGAATACTTTCCTTCTCCTTCCCTCACCCCACAAAGGTCTCTGAAAAGGGAGGAGAGTTCACCAGCATCTCCCTACCCTGGTGCTTCTAAAACAAGCCATCAGAAGACTTCCTGGTGGTCCAGGGGCTAAGATTCTGCACTCTCAATGCAGAACCCAAACACAGACAGCCTGGGGTTGGGGAGGAGTGGTGATGCGCTCCCAATGCAGACAGCCCAAGGTAGGGGGGTGAAGGGGGTGGGAGGAACCAGTCCATCCTCCCCAAAGCTGAATAAATGGACTGATCTCCCTGGACAGTTTCAAAGGTTTGTGCTGGAGGAAATACCTCCTTGCCAGGGATGCACTTGTTATCCAGGCTTTGAAGGCTGAAGTCCTTCTGGCCAATAATTCCTTAACCCACCTGACGTCCTCTCAGGGATTTCTGGCGAGGAGGTGATGTAGGGCTGTAGAGTTTGTTCTGCATTTGGTAATCAGAAAGGAACACCTGGAGGAGGAAATTACCTCCTCTGTCCCAGGTCCCTGGAAGGAGCAGGGTGAGCAGTGAGGTGGACTCTGGCTGCTAGGGTTCGACTGTGAGTGTTTCCTGACTTCTGTCTCTGCCTCTGGAACACCCTTGGAGTGAGACCCGTGTATTTCTCTGAAAGGTTGAGGTGGCATTGGCTGGGGATGGCAGAGAGTTGCTTAGGCCTGGCCTGTACTGGCCAGGAGCCTCCTGAGTCCCTTCTCTGTGCTAGATGCTAGGGACCTAACGACCCCGCAAGGGACTCATTGTTACCCCCAGTTTAGACATACAGAAACTGAGGCTTGGAGAGACTGATTACTTGACATCACTGTGTTATCAGAAGGATGCAGAACAAGATTCAAAGTCAGGTCTGTCTGACTCCAGAGCTTCTGTTCTTTCTACCTAACCTTGCCCAGAATATTTCCAGCAAAGACTGTTTCTTTCCACTCCTCAGTCTGGCTACAGGTTCTCTGAGGTCCTTGCATCTCTAACAGGGCATCACCGAAGGGCTCTCTTCCCCAAAGGCTGTCTGCTCGGGGACCCCAGATTTGCCCCTTCTTTCTCTGCTGCATGAAAACAAGAGCTTTCCCGAGAGTATCTTTTTAGCGTTCTGCTGCATTTTTTTGTTGTACCCTTAACCTCACACAAAGTCGACCCCAAACCAAAAAACTCCAATTCATCATGTTCCTCGAGGCGGCATCCACCCCTCCTTGTCTGCCCTCAGCCTGAGCGTCTGGTCTGCTTCTGCCTTCAGCCTCCAGATCAGTGGTCACAGCACTGTTGTCTTGGCCACTTCCTGTTGTTGGCATCTGGACAAGGCCCAGCAGTGTTCTTCCAGGGACACTCACTTTTTATTTTTCCTCTGAGAAAGTCAGGTGACTCCACAAGTAGAAAAAGACCCCTGCCCATTCCTGCCCCCTCACATCTGCTGTCACCTGGGTGCTGAGGCTGTAAAGGGAAGAAGGCAGTTTGGGTTGTGTGTAGGCTGAAAATGACCAATACAGTAATTCGTTGCTGACAGAATAGAGCATTTAGTTCCTGCCCCAGATCATGGTATCTGTCAGTGACGTTTCTGGGAGAGCAGTGAGTTGTCTGCCACCAGATGCTCTGTGCCCAGCACAGCCCCTGACACAGATGCAAATAACAAAGAGAGGGAGCAGATGCTATTAAGCACACAAGCCCCAGGGGCACCTCTGAAGGTGGGAACTCGAAGGGCAAGTGTCTTATCCTCAGCTTGCTCCTCTATTCCCATCAGTTCAGTTCCATTGCTGAGTTGTGTCCGATCCCATGGACTGCAGCACGCCAGTCCTCCCTGTCCATCACCAAATCCCGGGGTTTACCCAAACTCAAGTCCATCAAGCCGGTGATGCCATCCAGCCATCTCATCCTCTGTCGTCCCCTTCTCCTCCCGCCTTCAATCCATTCCCATCAAAGGCCCTGAAATCACATCATGCCTTCCACTGGTTTCTTCTACTGCAACAAGTCTGTCAATCCTGCCAGCCCTCAGGGAAGTTTATGGTGCCTTCATAATGTCACAGACCTTTCACCAATCCCTACGGGCCTGCTGCTATTTACTTGTTTCCTTGAATGTGCCCTTGAGTCTCCATAACATGTGTTTTCTCAGCCAGCACCATGTTCTTTCATCCAGCACCATGTTCTTTCCTTGTCTCTTAAGGCCTGTCCTGCACCACTTTGCACACTTTGGGTCAGACATTAGGAGCCAAAATATTTAGTCAGAAAACAATATAAGTAGGAGAGAGAGGGAACCTGGCAGAAGAAACAACTCAGCAACTGAACAGAGATGGCCCAGCAGAACACAAGCAGGCCCAGCCAGGTGGTGGTCAGGATAGGAGCATGCCTGACCTGTCCTGGCATTCAGCTCCTTCTGAAAGCTGAGAGTGGAGTTGAACAGCACTGAGATCTGGAAACGGTGGGCACTTCCTCCTGAAACCCAGGTGACCACAGCTGAAGCTGAGAAGGGCAATCAGCCCACTGCTATTTCTGAAGGCACCCGGTGTGGTTACTCAGTGAACTGTAATTAAGCTCGTCTATAATTTGATAAGTGGGAGCAGCCTCGCATTTTATAGAGTGATTAAGGCTCACTGAGAGAACAGCACAAGGAGCTTCTGGTCTCCAGCATCCCCGGAGGCCAGTCCCCATTCACATCCTCTCTCCCCTCATGCATGTCATCAGTGCTGAGTCCGGGGGTCCCCAGCCACAGCCCTGGGAATACCTCCCGGCCCTGGTCTCTCCACCTCAGGCCCTCTCTCAGAGTCCAGACCAGGGGCAGCTCCATATTCAATGGACACACTTGCAGTGACTGTGGGAAAGGCTCGGCCTCCCTCCCCCAACTGCTATCTTCAAAACTGGGCTGGGAGAGAGTTGAGTTTAAATGCTCCCCACCCATCATTCCTTCACAGGTTAAATGACCAGCCTTTGAGTGGTCCAGCCCAGCTCCAGAGCCTTGACAGAGAAGCTGAGGCAGCCTGGGCATAAAGGAAGGGGTCCAAGGGATGGAGGCCAGGCCTGGATTTCTGCCTTGGCTCTCCCACTTCCTGGCTTTGTGATTTTATGCAAAACATTCCCCCTCCCTGAGGCTCAGTTTCCTATCTGTAAAATGGGAACAATAGCCTTGCCTAACTCCTAAGGCATTTATGAGGATCAGAGGAGAGATGAATTGTGAGGGGGCACGTGTGTATAAGAAATTGTTAGCATCTCAACAGACGTATTAAAACCCGCCTCAGATTTTCTTGCTGCTTGAGGGGACTTAGGTGACCATTCAGCCTGCTATGTGTCATCAAGAATGAAAGATGGAATAACCACAGCTGGAACCTTCTGCTCAGACAGTGAGGAGTATGGAAACCTTGTTAAGTGACAGGACTTGGCCATTTCCAACCCAGTGCTTTGTGCAGTTCTGGGTCATGGCCAAGTGTCAAAGGACTTATGTCACAGATGGTAGATTTCAGCTGTCTTCAGGTAAATTTTCCCTAACCAATGAAATGCTGTCTTAGGAAGCAAGGAGAAATTTGTCACTGAAGGGCTTCAAAGCCTGGCCAGCTGCCTGGAGGCTGGGAGTCATGCTGGATGATGGCTGAGTCTCTTTTCCTTCTCTGAGGTTCCAAAGGTCCTGGTGGTCTTCCCATTCCTAAGTCCAGGCCGTGGGCCCAGCCTAGTAGCTGCTCACCCTAGACTTCTGAAGCCACAAACTTCACAAACCACCTTCCTTAGTGCCCACACACATCAAAATGGGCCTAGATGCTCTGGGTTTGCTTGGTCTACAACCGAGCACTGGAGCCCCACAGCCCTCCCTGACACAGATCCGTATCTGAGGGTTCTCAAGCCGTGTGCTCACACAACCTCATGCCCTCCGAGGGCAGCTCCTAAATGTGTTTCTGTTCAAGGTGAGGTGACAGTGTTCTTGGAGCACACCCTCAGAAAGGCCAGGGACGGGGCACTGTGAGCCAGGCCAGGCAGATTCCCTCGGAGGGCCACTGAGGGCTCCTCCAGCACAACCCCTTCCAGGGAGCAGTGCCCCGAGCCTGGGAGAGGGAAGGAGATGGGGGAGGGGAGGAGAGGCTCATGGGGCAGCGCTTGTGGTTGTACCGTGCATATGCCTACAGATCTTTCTCACTGTTACGTAATTGAGGTATTTTTTCCCCTCCTTATTTTAGATCTGGGTGCCATCTGCCCTGCTTTCCATGCATCACTAACTCCGGGCTGGAGGTTAGAGCTGACTTGGCCGCCTGGTTCTATCCCTCCCTTGGTGAGAGACATGGGGTAGTCTGTTTCCTCATGTGTAAAATGAGATAATAACCCCACCCTGCCTACCTCCCAGTGCTGCTGTGAGAATCGGAGGAGGGGAGGGGCTGAGCTGGCTGTGCACGGGGCCTGGCACCACACAGATGGGCCTGCCTGTGCTCTGACAGCCCGGGCCTGGCTCTACCCAAGCTGAGGGAGCCTCTGCTTGCTCGCGTCCACACCTGCACCAGAAGAGCTCGGTACAAGTTTGCAGAGCCAGGCCCCACTTGAAATACAGGAAGTGAGCAGAGCGAGCAGGCCCGCTGCCCTGGGCAGCAGGGGCACTCCGAGCAGCTCATGGCAGGCAGGGCCAGGCCGGTCTGTCAGCTGCTTGCACAGCCCTTGGCCCTGGGTGGAATGTTAAGCACAGCCCGTGCTCCATAACAAGGTGCTGTCAGGAGCATCTTGCAGAAAGCCCTCACCCAGCCTCCAGCCATCAAGGGAGGGGCAGTTGAAGGCACGGGCCCCTGTCCCCACAGAGAGAGGTACTATTGCACCAAACCTTGGGTGCAGGCCAAGCCCAGCCAGCACCCTGCTCCCCAGGGCCAGGCTTTGTCTGCAGCTTCCCCTCCTCTTGCCTCAGGCCTCATTAAGGCCTGGGACCCAGTGCTACTACTGGCTCAAGGTTACACCATGGGATTGGGGTGCAGAACTCACCCACTCCCCTCCACCTCACACCCCTTGAGGAAGATCCAATGAGACAAGAATGCCTGGTTCCTGGCCCAGGGCCCTGTGTGGGTCCCTGCTGCTTGGGAGATGGGACTATACTCCGAGAGGACCAGGCCCAGAGCTTCGGGCCTGAACTGGAGACACATCCTCAAGCCTTACCAACTGAGCAAACCTTTCCAAGAAGAGGGTGCCAGAGACAGTGCTCCTATCCAAGGCAGCATCAGCAGATGTCATTAGTCCTAAGCAGCCCCAGACAGCAGGAGCTGGTGACAGCCCCACACCCCTACCCCCACAAGAAGGGGCAGCTCTGCTGACAAGCAGTGGGGGTCTAGGTACCAGGTGCCCCTGACCTGCCCGCCTAGTTCCCAGGCCCCTGGGGTCACAGGGTGAGGTGATGATGAACAGCACCTCTCAGGAGACTTCTGTGCTAGCCCTGGATCTGCTCAGACCCACTGTGATGCTGGGTGAGTCACTTCCCCTCTCTGGGTCTCTAATGTCATTTGTAAAAGGGGAACAGACATCTGTTCTGCCCACTTCAGCTGTCTCTTGTAAAGTATCAAAACTAGACCTGCCCCCAAGGAGGCACTCAGCCACCAAAAGGTGAATGGTAATTGTGAGGTTTTAATTCAGTTCAGTCGCTCAATCATGTCTGACTCTGTGTGACCCCATGGACTGCAGCATGCCAGGCTTCCCTGTCCATCACGAACTCCCGGAGCATACTCAAACTCATGTCCATCGAGTCAGTGACACCATCCAAGCATCTCATCCTCTGCCGTCCCCTTCTCCTCCTGTCTTCAATCTTTCCCAGCATCAGGGTCTTTTCCAATGAGTCAGTTCTTCACATCAGGTTTTAATTAGTTTTGAGGTCATCTGGAGGGAAGTTGTTCTGGGTTTTTCAATCACTGGGGTAAAAATTAGAAATCAGGGTGGCCTGCAGGGCAGCCTAGCAGTTCTGACTTACTCCTGGAGGTCCCAGACGTAGACGTGGCTTCTCCAGTGTCCGGTTTACTACTGATCCTGACCCACAGAATGTGACCATCTCCCTTTCCTGCCAGTTCCCAGGCGTCCATGCACATGAACAACTGCTGCATACATTTTTCCTTAATAAAATTAGGCATGGACACAAAATCTCCCAAGATATAAAAAATGAGATTCTGAAAAGCAAGTTTTGAAAGGCAATGGCCATCAAGTGTCCCTCCCAGGGTTTCTGAAGGGTTTCAGCCTCCCTGCCCACCTGTCACCTACACAGGCCCTCTGGGCCTCACTCCGCACACAGTGAGCTGGGCAGGGCGTCCCTGATTGACAACACAGGGGACAAATCCCTAAGAGGTAAGCTGAATTCAATGGCTGTGAGACCCTCTCTTCTTTGGCTTTGCCTGAGCCCTGTGGCAGGTTCCAGCTGCCTAGGTTCTGCCTTCTTCTGGGACCAGACTCCATGTTTAATCCAGGAAACTACTAGAAGAGCAGGAACACTTTCTAAAGGGGCTTTGTGTCTTTGTGCCTGGAGTTCTTCCAAGGTGGGAAGCACTAGCCCTTTGAGACCTCAGGCTTTGGTGGAAGCTCCCAAATCGGGAGCTGAGGCCACTCCGGCTGTGAAGGAGGCAGGGCGCCCTCTAGCGGCAGGCCTGGCCCTTTCAGGGCGAGGCAGAAGGGCTCGTTTGATTTGCAGGGCTGGAACTCAGCCCTGTCTCAAGGTCTGCAGCTACCTAGAGAAGGGTGTTGCCTGGTTCCGGTCCAAACATGCAGGTTCTGGACAATTTCAGGGATACTATGAATTTAGCCTTCAAAGCCAAACCCAAGAAGTGATAACACAAACTACTTATCAGTGACCTGGCTTGATTAAAAATAAGGCCATAGCTGGAAGGAGAGCGGTCAATGAAGGCCACACTAGAGTGCATACAACAGGTGTGTGTGCAAGCACCACATGAGACAGGGAACCTGGACCCACCCAGGGGAGAAGATGCCACAGTGCACGTCCTATATATCACAGCTCCTGCCAAGGACGCCCCATCAGCATGCATCCCACCCTGGGCAGAACCAAGCGGATCCAAACCAGAAACAAACTACCCCTTAGCCATTGAGCACCTCCACACGTTTGTCCTAAAACAGGTTGGAGAAATCTCAAATGTAAATCTCCTGAATGTTGCCACCCCCTTCACTCAGCTCTGAATCTCCGGCTGCAGGCTGCACACAGCAACACCAAGGACATGCAAAGAGGTGCACGGTGGGCACGTGGTGTGCACGGCTGAGGCAAGGAGGGTGCAGAGCTCATTCCGGATCCTCCAGTGACTGGCCCCAGAGCCAGCCCGGAACATAAAACGTGAAGAGCCACCCCGGAACATAAAACGTGAAGAGCCACCCCGGAACATAAAACGTGAAGAGCTGCCCTGGAACATAACCCGTGAAACATTTCTACAGCAGTGGCAGAACACACACCTTGGACCTTTATATTTTATAGAAATCAATATAAGCAAAATTGACTTATAAGCAATAAAAGGGCAACTCACGTATCCTCTTTGGGCCAAAAATGCTTCATGTACAAAAGAAAAAAATACCCATTCTTTTAACTTATGAGGCTGGTTTAAGGCTCAAATTAGATATATTTTTTCAACTGGTGTTTGGCTTTAAAATATAAAGGATTTGTATTCTATTTTATAATAAATCTGTTGTTAACATAAAGATATCTACCTAAAATCTTTGTATAAAATCAACTCCAGAAAGACAGATGCACCATGTTTGCCCTGAGGTTTGGGGGCCCTGCCCACGACTCTGCACCCCAACTGAGAAGGCCTGAGCCATTCACTGGGTATGTAAATTGGGCTGGGCTACCTGCTCTAGTTAATGCTCAGACTGGTGGCGGGTCCTCCTGGGATGGGACTAATCCACCAGTGAGACAAGAGGTGATGGCACAAGCCCCTCCCCTGCCCTCCCTCCATCCTCCTCCCCCACACCCAGGGCCCCCCAGCAGAGGCCAGAGTGAAACTTGTCAGTGGATATAGATCCTGTCGGAGATGGCTCCGGGGAAGTGGGTCATGATCTGCATCCGCAGCCACCAGTAGTAGTCCATGGGGTGGTAGCGAGTGTAGGGAGTGGCGGCAGTCAGGGCGTGGGTCACAGCCTTGATGACAGGGGAGGTGTCTGTGGAGCCGCTGGTGCAGTAGCTCTCCATCCTGGCGACCTTCTCATCGAAGTACTTCCTGCCGTAGTCCTGGCGCACCACCTCAGGTAGCTCCTCCCACATCTTGTTGGCGATGGCCTGGATGCGCTCAGTGCCGCCGTAGAGGCTGGTGGCGGCGATGAAGTTGCCGGGTTCCACCACGCTGACCTTCACTCCCAGCGGGTGCATCTCGTAGCGCAGGCAGTCAGAGAAAGCCTCCACCCCGAACTTGGTGATGCAGTACGGGGAGCGGGCCACGTTGGCCATGCGGCCCATCATGCTGCTGATGTTAACCACGCGGCCTGTAGAGGAAGACAGCAAACACCGGCTCAGGGGCCCCGCCTGCAGGGGGCCTGGGGCCTGGCGCGTTTCCGGAGGCCTGCTTACAACCCGGCCTCTTGGCCCGAGACCCCTTTTGCAGCCTGCATGGCTGGGGCTCAGCCTTCTGAACCACTCAGGGTCAGGCAGGTTTCTCGTTTATAGTGGAGGCCAGCTCAGGGCAGCATCAGCATCCCTGGTATTTCCTGGGTAGCCAGGTGGGCCCAGGCAGGATAGGGAAGGAGAAAAGAGAAGTAGGCTCTCAGAACAGGAGGGCACAACATAAAGGTCAACAGCTCTGTCTTGCCTGCCACGTTCTCCTATTGCCAGTAACTCCAAACTGTTATTACCTGGCCTGGCTCTGTTGCCAAGCAGGCAGAAGCATGGTTCCAAACATGCCTTCAGGTCTAAGACAATAACCTGAGCTGAGCCTCAGGCACTAGGGGAGAGGGAACCTGGAGAAGCTCTCCCACAGGCCCAGCCTGGGGGCACTAGGAGTTGACACAGCCTCTCCCTGCCCTGGAGCAGTAGGTGTAGAAGGAGCCCATCCAGCCTTCCCCGGAAGGCCAGGCAGACCACAGACCCCCTTGCCCTGGGTGTGCCCCCAGTAAGTCAAGGCACGGCCCCACCAAGGCACTATGGGGAGACACCTTCCAGAAACCTCCAACTTGGAAGTCGCTGAAACGTTGGCGTTTTCTTCAAAAACCCCACAGCTGCTCTTTGGGTCCCTCCTGCCACTGCTGGGTCACTGGGACGGAGGGTATGGATCTTCCCTTTTTTGCCATATTGTCTGCTACTCTAGGGAGAAAATGTGAGCCCGGGACTTCTTAGGTGGCTTGCTTACATTTGGCTACATAACATGGTTTGGGCATTTTGTCTGTTTTGCCAATTTCTAATCTTGATTATTATTTTCAACTACTACCACAATTGTCTCATTTTTAAACTATGGCATAGTAACCCATAGGATGGATCTACAAACATTTACTTAAGCACACCTCTGTCAGTACGTGATGTATACACAAAGCTCTGTGCACAAGGGTGGTTATTTGTCTAGATTAAGTTCTCAGACTAGGATTACTGCTATAATCTTTTAGCCTTTGGTGTAGAATGCTGACCTCTTACCTGCTCTACTGTCTGAAAACCACACATCCCTTTCCACCCCCTGCCCAGGGCACCCCCACTGGCCACCATCCACAGGCCCTGTGTCACCCCTGGGGATTATGGGCTCAGCCAGTGACGGTGGTGGGTAGTGGGTGCTCTGAGACCTGTTACCATTCTGAGCGAAGATGGAAAGGCAGAGCGGGTCCAGGGGGCAGGAAGTGGGTCCCCTTCCACCTTACCTTTTGCCCTCCGGATGAGGGGGAGGAAGGCTTTCGTCACCCGAACAGTGCCCCAGAGGTTCACTTCCGCCACCTCCTTGTAGGTCTCCATGCTGGTGAACTCCACGTCTCCAAACGTCGAGATGCCCGCATTGTTAACCAGGCCCCATAAGCCTGCACCGGAGGAGACAGAACTGGGTCACCGCAGGGCTCAGCCTCAGGCATCACCCAGCAGCCTGCAGCCCATCCTCCTATGCACTTTCATTCCTTTTCCCCATAACTTGGCAGCTTCTTGTCCAAGGCTCTCAAGACATGTTCTAGAGTCACCCAGGAATAACCAGAGATGGAGAGGTCTAAAGTGCCGGCTGTGACCTCCCTTCAGTCTACAGTTTCCAATTCTCATCTCACTTCTGCCTGCAGCCTCTCTGATCCATCACGACTCAGCCCTGATGGCACCCCCAGCCCAGAGCTCCCCCACCCCTCACCTTACTCACTTCTACCCTCCAGTCTCATCCTGCACCCTGCACCTGTTTATTCATTCCTGCCTCTGAGCCTTTGCTTATCTTCTCCCTCTTGCCAGAAACCAGGGAATCCTCAGGAGTCTTCCAGGCCAAGTCCTCTCTGGAGAACCAGAGAAGGGACATAGCATCCAAGGTCACACAGCAAGTCAGAAGCTCAGCCAAGCCTTGATGTCAGGTCAGGCCCCAGTCCAACTCCACTCTGAGATGCTAACAACTCCTCCATCCTCTGCTCTCCGCTCTGAACCACGCACTACGGGCTAGATGTCATGTGGTCAGCTATCAATATGTCATCAGTCATCAATATGAACACTGAACACACCTGGTCTTTGCAGGTAGCAAAGACCCCTCAGCCTGTGTGATCCCACGGGCCTTAGTACATGGTCAGAGCAAACTCTCTAAGTGCACTTGGGTTGTGTTTCCTGCAAGACCAACTTGAAGGATCATCCGAGTGCACTTAGTCTGATAATTACTCTCATGGGTAGGGAGCCAGAGGACCTGAGAGGGAAGCCTGGCTTCAGCGGGACCAGTGAGGCCAGGGCAGAGCTGAACTGGGATGAGACAGTGAGGGTCAAGAGACAGCGAGGGAACGAGACAGACAGCGAGAGACGAGACAGCGAGGGGCGAGACAGTGAGGGGACGAGACAGCGAGGGGACGAGACAGCGAGGGGACGAGACAGCGAGGGGCAAGACAGACAGCGAGGGGACGAGACAGCGAGGGGCGAGACAGTGAGGGGACGAGACAGACAGCGAGGGGCGAGACAGCGAGGGGCAGCCTTGTGCAGCGGGGCCCCCTCTGAGTTTTGTTTTTTCAGGTACAAGGACTGGACATGCTGGAACTCAGGGCAGCTGGGCCCTGCCTCTTCTCTGCGGAAACCCCCAGGGTTGAGTCTCCCGTGGTCGTGAAAGTGCTCCTTCCCAAGATGTAGCCTCGGGCAGAGCTGCCTCCTGGGGGCTGTCCCCTCCTGTGGGAACTTTGGCCTGCTTCACCCCAGTTAATCACGGAAGTGAGTTTGTGTAAATGACAGAGTAATTGGTCTCTAACTGCTTTCCTTCCGTGTTACCCAAATTAAAGCTTTGGCAACTGACCTCTTGTGCTTTCTCCTTCAATTATGGAGAATTAAGAGCATTTATTAGAGAAAGGAAATTGCCGGTTAACAAAGTGCTCATGACACTCTCACCTCCACTCCCCATGGCAACCAAGCAAAAGCCACCCCCTCAGTGCTCACGAGTGACCTCACAGTGACGCAGCCACTCCCCTCCACCCCGACCCCCTGCAGACCTTCCCCTGGGAGTCACTGCCCCCTCCTCTTCCCAGGAGGAGCAGGAGGCCTCTCAGCAATTGTCAAGGCCGACACTTCACCCTCCACTGGCTTCCACATCATGAGCCATCCACCTATCTTTTTATGCAACTTTCACTCCTCTCCCGTCCATGCTTCCCTCCCTTCAACAGTGTACACGTTAGATGCTCAATAAATGTATGTCAGGTGAATGAGAATGTAAATATCAATACCATGTTTCAGATCCCAAAGAACTTTCTCTGAATCATGCCGCCCCTCACACCACTGTCTGCTCTCCTTCCCTCCATGGCCAGGCTTCTGAGAACACGAGCTACACTCTCCAGTTTCCCTTTTTCCTGCCAGTCTGGGTCCCAGCCCCACACTGCTGCAGGGTGTCCAGGGCATCCCCTTGCTAGGGATATCTCTCCCACCCTCATTCCCTGCCATCTTCTCTGACCTCAGCCTGCCCCCGGTGTGAGTGCTACTGATACCCACACACCCGCTTCATCTCCCCTGACCCCTTCTCCCACCTGTCCTCCAGGGTCCTGTCCTACAGCAGCTGCCATGCAATGACACGCGATGCTCAGGCAGCCCCATCTTCCTTATGCTCATCAAAGTTCCCAGCTGCTTTGTGTTTGGTTCATTTGGACAGTATACATGACATAAAACACATACCGCCCTTTTATCCACCTAAAAATTAATTACATCTGACTCCAATGTGAAGAAAGGTTAACTGCACTTGACCTGTGGAAGCACAGTGCTCCTGGATTTCCGCTCCGATGATGCGATAAGTAACAAGTCTGTGCACCCAGGAGATCCCTGGAGTCCTGGGTCAACATTCTGAATAGACTCACAACCTTCCTGCTGGTCTGGGTGACAGCTGCTTTCCTGTAACCGACACTTCGCCACCTCTGAGTAACTTCCCATGCACCCCTCAAGAGTCATGGCTCTCCCAGCCTCACCACCTCCTCCTGATGGTCATTTTCATCCAAAGGTCCCCAACTCACCCTAACTAACCACCAAGTACTCAAGCCTGCTTTGCTAGTAGTTTCCCTCCGCTAACAGTTTCCCTGTCATCTTTGACTCCTCCAGCCCCTTCATTTCTCCCCCATCTAATGAGTCATGAGTACTTTAAAATTACCAAGAAGGAGCAAAAGGATGGCCGCTGGGCCCTGAACTAAGCACTTTGTATCCATTCATTCACCTGATCCTTATAACCAATCAATAGATACTGTATTGTCCCATGTCCAGATGAAGCAACTGAGACTCAGAGAGGTTAAGCAACTTGTTCAACATCACCCAGCTAACCAGTGGATAGGATGGCGCAGGACCCAGGTCTGCATGAGGACACAGCTCTCGCCCTTAATCCCGTGCTGCTGCTGGCTTCCTCTGCTGGGTCGCTAGAATCACTGCCTTCTTTCTGGCGTCCACAGCATTAGTTTGGGTCCCTGTTGTTGGAGAAGCTCTCCCAGGTGTTCCTGTCAGTTGCTCTCCTCCCCCATCCTGATCCGACCCGCTCCACCAGGCTCTCCTTCTCAGCCAGCCACTTCCTGCTCCTCTGCTTCCCTTTGGAGTGGGATGTGCGAGCCTCCTTTCCCAAGCTTGTCACCCACTGCCCGCCAAGGACTCTGCCCTCTCTGGGCCTGGACAGTCTGCCTCTCTTCTGATACCACGGCCCCTCCTGCCTCCACGGTGTCCTAACTCTGCTCAGCCGCCCTGACCCTCAGCCTGAGTGCAGCTTCTGTTGAAGTGCTCCTGCTGTGGTTGGATCGAGCTGTGACCCTCACAGATGGGCACCCTCAGGCCCACATGGTTGAAGGTACAAACCCAAGCTCACACCACTAGTAAGAGGCTAAGCCCAGAGCAACTGCAGCCTTCTCACTCCCAGACTGAGTACGCCCCAGATGCAGGGACCTCCCTGACCATGGCATAATGTCCCCAGTGTTATAACCGATCCTCATAGGTCTGGCCGTGAAGCCACTGACTTCCATTTTGCCCAACTACAAACTTCCTCTGCCAGCTCATATCCTTTCAGGTGCTCAGCACACTACCAAACATACAGTAAGCACTCAATAAATGTTTACTGAATGCAAGGTAAGAGGCAGTTTCAAGATCAGGCCATGCCCACAGCCTGCAGGTTGGTCCACTTGCTTGGCCTTTCCCTATGGTGGTGGAGGAAGGGCTGGTCACAGGCTCTGGATGGCCGGTCCCTCAGGTCCCTGTGGGGGAGCAAAGGGGCTGGTGGCAGAAGGCTCACCAGCTCTAACCTGATAATCTCCTTCATCTTACCACCACCGCTGGCTCTCCTGGCTTTGGCAGCAACTGTTCCACAGAGCCAGGGTGAAGGGCATCAAACTCACCATCAAAATGTGATGACTCTCCATCAAAATGTGCCTTCCACGCTGCGGGAACTGGGGGTGGGGGTGGGAAGAATGGACTGTCTCCTGCAAGGTTCCTGCTGAGGTAGATGGGTGTGCGTGTGTGTGCTAAGTCACTTCAGTTGTGTCTGACTCTTTGAGACCCATGGACTGTAGCCCGCCAGGTTCCTCTGTCCATGGGATTTTCTAGGCAAGAATACTGGAGTGGGTTGCCATTTCCTTTTCCAGGGGATCTTCCCAACCCAGCGATCGAACCCACGTCTTTAATGTCTCCTACTTTGGCAGGCAGCTTCTTGACCACTAGCGCCATCTGGGAAGTCAAGGTGGGTGGGTGGAGTGAGTCAAAAGCGGCCACAGGCTTAGGGAAGGCATCTGGTCTGCAGCTCAGGGAGGGCGCCATCTGGTGGTCAAAGACAGTATCGCCTGAGAAGGAGGCAGGGAATTTGCACTATGTAAGCCAGAAAAAGTTATGACCATCATTCAGAAAACTAAGATCATGGCATCCGGTCCCATCACTTCATGGGAAATAGATGGGGAAACAGTGGAAACTGTCAGACTTTATTTTTTTTGGCTCCAAAATCACTGCAGATGGTGATTGCAGCCATGAAATTAAAAGACGCTTACTTCTTGGAAGAAAAGTTATGACCAACCTAGATAGTATATTCAAAACCAGAGACATTACTTTGCCGACTAAGGTCCTTCTAGTCAACACTATGGTTTTTGCAGTGGTCATTTATGGATGTGAGAGTTGGACTGTGAAGAAGGCTGATGAATTGAAGAAGAATTGATGCTTTTGAACTGTGGTGTTGGAGAGTCCCTTGGACTGCAAGGAGATCCAACCAGTCCATTCTGAAGGAGATCAGCCCTGGGATTTCTTTGGAAGGAATGATGCTAAAGCTGAAACTCCAGTACTTTGGCCACCTCATGCGAAGAGTTGACTCATTGGAAAAGACTCTGATGCTGGGAGGGATTGGGGGCAGGAGGAGAAGGGGACAACAGGATGAGATGGCTGGATGGCATCACTGACTCAATGGACGTGAGTCTGAGTGAACTCCGGGAGTTGGTGATGGACAGGGAGGCCTGGCGTGCTGCGATTCATGGGGTCACAAAGAATCGGACACGACTGAGCGACTGAACTGAACTGAACTGAACCCAGAAAAACCCACTCCAGTGTTCTTGCCTGGAGAATCCTAGGGATGGCGGAGCCTGGTGGGCTGCCGTCTATGAGGTCGCACAGAGTCAGACATGACTGAAGCGACTTAGCAGCAGCAGCAGCAACCCAGAAAAATGGGGCTTCCCTGGTGGCTCTGTGGTAAAGAATCTGCCTGTCAATGCAGAAGACGAGGGTTTAAGCCCTTGTCAGAAAGATCCAGGGGTCAGAAAGATCCCCTGGAGAAAGAAATGGCAACCCACTCCAGCATTCTTGCTTGGGAAATCCCACGGACAGAGGAACCTGGTGGGCTAGAGTTCAGGGATGTAGCCCCAGGGGGGTCGCAAGAGTCTGACACAGCTCAGTGACTTAATAATAAACAATAACAACCCAGTAAGAGACATCCATGAGGGGCTGGCGGTGGGGGAGAGGGGGCTGAAGGAAAGGAAAAGGGAAGAGACCTGGGCAGCCACATATACGGCAGATTTATTTTCTTTTTCAAATCTAAAAAATCTTCAAATCTTTTTTTCCAAAAAATGCAGTACTAGTTAATTAAGGTGATGGTGAGTAGTTTAACAACCCTTGCAGGAATGCGTCATGTGGAAAAAAGGGACAGGGAAAAGGTTTTTGCACCAGGATTGGTGCTGGGATTTGGCCCAATCCAAGGGCAGCGGGGAGCCTGGGGTCCTCCCTGACTTGCCCAGTTAGGCTAACTGGGCAAACTAGTATTGGGATAGAGTTGATTCTGTCTTCATGGCTGAGGACAAGGACCAGGGTCCTGAGCTGCCCCCAACCCCAGTGTAGCCCTGTTCTGTGCTCAGTTCTACCCTGACACTTCCTTTCCATGGCTGTTTTATCACCACAAACCCACAGGCTGTGATGAAGTCGGTTTATGGTGCTGACTGCAGCTGTTTTCCAGCCTAATCATTTATGAAGGCAACCCAGAGAAGGCAGGCAGGGGAAGGATTTACCACCGGAGAGGAGGCGAGGCAAGCTGTACCTTCCAAGCTGGTAATCATCCCAGTGGGACCCATCCTGCCTTTGCTTAATGGGGCAGGAGTCTTGGCTCTGCCTGTTCATTACTAAACAGATGTTCAGTGAGTTCTGGGACTCATGGGCCTCTCCTCAGAGAGCAGAGGGGCCTGGGACTGGCCTGCTGTGGGGGTGGGGGTGGCCCTGGGCTGACAAGGTGATGTATCAGTGACAGCTTCTCTGAGAGCCTCACAGCATGGGAGCCCCTGGGGTCACCACTGGGGGATGACAGCATCTCCACCTGACTGATAAATGCTCAGCAGCGTGGCCAGCACTGGCCCAGGTCACCCACCCACTTGCCAGCTCCCTACCACCGACTGAAGTAATGGCTCAGGAGAGCTGCCCCACCCTACTCTGCAGGATGGCAGAGGGCTGAATAAGGCACCCCCTTTCTGCCTGGGCTGACAGGAAGCTCGAAGGTAAATGTCCTGGAAGAAGTGATAGAACCAGAATGCAGCACCGTCCCACTGCAGGAGCCGTGTCCCCTCCCCTCTGCTATACGACAGAGCCTCTCCCACCAAGGTCCTCCATGGCCTGGACCGGGAGGGCACTCGAGTTCTTATGATACACAATTTTTTGCAGCATGTGACCCTGTTGGCGATGGGCCCCCAACTTTCTGTTCCCCTAACTTCTGGGGCACTGTACCAAACCTCTCTGAGAGTTGTCTTTCTCTTCTCTGGCCCCACATTGCTTCTATTCCCCAGGAGTTCCTCCTTGCATCTCCTCCACTCCTAGTCTCACTTCCAACCATGCACACCTGATTTCCAGCCCACAGACCTCCGGGGAAGGGGGTGTGTGCATAGGCATGTCAGCATCTCCCATCCCTCGGCTGCTCCTCCAGTGCGGGGCAGCAGCTGTCCAGGATATAGACCTTTCGCCTCTCCCTCACCCCCACACACAAAGCCCAGCCGCTCTGTCTCCACAATACTCCCTGAATCTGGTGCCTCCTCTTTTCCAGCACCCAGTGTGCTAATTCAGGAGGCTCACACTCACGCTCTCCCTTTAAGCCCCCCTCCACACTGCCACCACCGTCCCCAGACTACAAGTCTGAGCAGGTCATTCCTCACAGCAAAGCCCCTTCAGTGGCTCCCCTTGCCCTCAAGAGAGCAGCCACGCTCCTTCACGTGGGCCCCAAGCCCTGCACGACCTCCCTGCCTGACCTCATGCTGCCAACACAACTGCCAGCCTGACTCTGACTGGCTGCCCATCAGCACAGCCTGTGTGCTCCCCACCACTGTTCACACTCTCCCTCCCACTTGGAATGCCTGTCCTGTGCTCTGCCAACCTGCCCTGGCTGACCCTACCCCAGCCCACCCCAAGACCAGGCTATGTCCCTCTGTCCCATGTTGCACTCCGAGAGGGGATATGGAGATTATCTGGGTCAACTCCCCAGTGAACTGTGAGGTCCCTGGGGTCAGGGGCTGTGTCTTGGCCATCTTTGTATCCCCGGCATCAGCCCAGCACCCAGAGCTGCACTCAGTGAGGACTGGCTGGGTTGGTCTGTATGGCCTCCGTGCAGTGTGAAATTTAACCTATTTCCTCCACTCTGCAGCAGGAAGAAGAGCCCAAACAAGAGAGATAGCATATGGAAGGGGGTGTTTGGGGAGGGTCCCCTCAGAACAGCCAGCCCAGGTGCCACCCCCACTGCCCCAAGGCGCCCTTACCTTTCTCAGGGTCCTCCAGGCTTGAACGGATGACCTCTGCTGCTTTATCCACCTCTTCACTTTTGCAGACGTTGAGCTGGACAGTTCTTAAGCGATCACTCTTCATGCTGTCCAGCTCTTTGACCCCATCACTCCCTTTGTCCTGGGGAGAAGAGAGGAGCTGCCGCACCCGCCTCCTTCCCACCCAGCCTGCGGGATGAGGACCAGGGCCAAGGCAGGGAACTGCCCCCAGTCCCAACCAAAGCCTGGGGCTTACACACAGCTTATTAACAGTCACAGGGGGTGGTCTTTGGGGACCCACCTGGGCCTGCTCCACCAGTAAATGGTTCTAGTCAACCCCTGAGCAAGCTGGCACATCAAATACCAAACTAAGTGCCTCAGACACAAGCCCCCAAAGCCCCCTGGCAGGATGCTATCTCCTAGCAGAGGTCACAAACCCAGTACAGACCGGGGCCAGGCATGTGGGGATCAGACAGGGTGGAGGGGTGGAGGGTGGAGCTCAGGAACGGAGCACACGCCCTCTCAACCTGCCAGCTGTTGTCCATGTGGGTATGCAATCCCAGGGCTGCCAGACGCTTAGATTTTTAAGCTAGTAACTAGGATCTCCTAAAGTTTCAAGTGTTAGAAAAATTACCCTTAAAAAAAAAAAAACCCACTGCATGCCAAAGCACACCCACAGCTGCATGTGACCAGCAGGTTGCCAGTCGGTCACCTCTGTTCTAAGCCAAGAGCCAGTCACACCATCTTGACCAGAGCCAAACTGCAACTGCAGCTGGGTCACGAACCAGGCTCTGTGCACTCAGGTGCGTCCCTTAAGAGGGGCCCAGTTTTTCCAGACACCGCTATTTCCAAGGGCATCGCCACCTGCACTGACCTGCTCGGGTTAATGGCATGAGGAAATCACTTAAAAAAAAAAAAAAAACCTTCCTAAATGACAAAGCACTATGCAAATTCAAGTATTATTAAACAAGAGAAAAGTGTCACTCACTCAGCACTCATGTCTTGGGCCTCTATCATGTTCAAGCACTGGGCTAATAACACAGACATGAAAATAAATAACAGCCTCTGTTCTCAAAGAGTCACATTTTAAGGAAGGAGGCAGATGTGTGAGCAGACAAGACTGGGCAACTATGCTGCCTGAAAGCTTGTGGGAGGCAGGAGGCTGCCCAGAAAGTGGGGCGGTCAGGGAAGGTCCTCCAAAAGCAGTGCCAGCCGAGGACATGAACCAGAGGGGTACTGGGGGACCAGGCACTTCCTGAAGAGGATGACTCTGGTCCTACCATAAGCCACTGAAGGCACAGCAGAGGTAGAGGAGGTGGTGGGATGCGAGGCCAGAGAGTCAGGCAAGGGCCTGCTTGGGGGCAGCGGTGAGCAGATGCAGCATCTGAATAAAGCAGACATCACTTATTGTTTATTGTGCTTCTCAATGCTGTTTGAAGTGCATTATCTCATTAGTCCTCCCATCCAGAGCAGGGTGTATTACCATACTGCCTATATTCTATGACACACACTTTTTCACCATAGGGGTGAGCTACAATCAATGTGAAAATGAGACACTGTCAAGTCATAATTTGACCGGCAGTGACTTTTCTCAGTGGCCCACAGAACAGTGATGCATCTTAGGAGAGGACAGGAGTAGCTGCCAGAAGATGAAGGGACAGAGAGATGCCTCACTGTTCCATGGACCACTGAGAAAAGTCACTCAGCCGAGGGCTGGCCTGGGCTACATCTGGTACTGAAACAAACATCCCCAGCAAGGCCAGAGCAGGGAGCATGAGGATGGCTGTGGGGGAAAGTTCTCTACAAGATGTGCTGAGTGTCATCAGTGGTTTGAACCAGGAGGCCCCTAACCCTAGGCCTGAAGAACCCACATCATGAATGTCAGAGGGACCGAGAAGAGAATGGGGGAGGCTCTCTATCACGTTGGACCACCAGGCTGGAGAGGACTGGAGAGGATAGTCTCTCTGGAGAGGACTTGGGAGAACAGGATGGCAGGGGGCCCACTTGTCCTGTGCAGCCCAGAAAACAGAATCAGGGCAGGGAAATCAAATGCAGCTCAAGACAAGGAGTGACTTTTACAGTCTGGAAATGGCATGGGCTACCCTGGAGGTGTTCAGACAATAAGGGTGGATGTGGGGTCTGTCGGGATGGGAGAGCACGGTACAGAGAAAACTCAGGCATCAGGCAGGACATCAGGCTGACCCCCTTCTAATATCTCTTCCACCCCTAAACTGCCAGCTTCTCCAGGGAGCCTCCCCAGAGGCCCTGGAAGACTCAGAGGCATGGCTCCCTAAGCCTCTGCCCTGCCTGGCACCAGGAACACCAGATACATCAGAGTCACCACTGCACAGAGCAGCCAGGGTGAGGCCTGCCTTGCCCAAGACTTGGCCCTGCGAACCCCTGGATGTGCTGGTCTTCCTAATCGACATGGTGCTCCAGCTCCAGGGAGCAGACAGGCCTGAGCGCCTGCTGCCGTCCCCCCGGGGTCCACCAGAGAAGAACTGCCCGGACGCCGTCTTCAAGTCCAGAGGCTGGAGGGGCTGCTCACAGACACCTCTCTTTCCCACGTACGGCAGACGGGCACTAGGAAAACACCTATCTTGTTTTAATTCAGTCTTTGTATCGGGGCTCCTCAAAAGCCCCTCAGGATAGAGTCTGCATGGCCCAAGTCTCCGAGGGCCAGTGATGTCTGCTCCAATAGAACGATTCCAGCTGAGATGACTAGGCGCTGAGAGTTCTTCCTCCTCTGACCTCTGTTAACCCTGCCACCATCGTGCAACAAACAACTCTTGAGCCCCACCCTGGACCTCTCCTGCGCCTCTCGCCAGCATCAGGCCCCTGCATCCCGGGGGAGAGCCCCACCCACTCTGGGTTAGGGTGGCCCCCAACCCAGGTTAGGGTGCCCACAGGAACATAGTTTGGCTGCTTGACAGCTAAGAGCCTTCTCACAGAGAAAACCACAGCTTCCAGCTCAGCCTTCAGGCCCCCAGGAGAGAAGCCCCACCCTCCCACCTTCTCCTGAAGCCCCCTCTCCACCCCGCCCCCCGCCCTGCCATCCCATGTCCTCTTCTGCCTCTGAGCAGCCTCCATGTCCGGCTTCCCTGTCAGTTGGCCTCCAGCTGTTCAAAGGAGCCTTTTCCCAACCCCCTCAGCCCGCAGCCCGCAGCCCGCAGCCCTTGGCAGTGTGTCCCCTTCTGGAGCCTCCCGTCCCAGGGCCCAGGCTGCACTGTCCAGATCATTCCACCTCCTCGCTCCAGGGTTTCTGTGTGTGTCTACGTCTGTCTTGCTGCTTAGGGACAAGCATTTGGTCCTTCAGTGTTGGTGCCTGTGTAACCAGTTTCTTGATAAACCCACTTCTTTCATAATCCCTTTAAACTACATCTGTAAGCTATTTTTCCACCCCTGGATGAACATTCAGGCAGACTTGTAACTTTTTACCAGACTTGTCTGGTAACTTTTGCATTCATTCCCAGATTAACAGAGAACTTTTTTGTTTTGGCAGAGAGTCTGGTTCAGTCTACTGATCCACTAACTCCAGTACAGCCTGGCTTGAATGCCCAAACCCTCAAACTTATATCCAGCTTAGAGCCTGCCTTGACCCAGGCCTGGCAGGGTAGGGTGTGGGGGCGGGGTGCCAACTAGCAGGGCTGGAAGCTGGGCGTCTCACTCTTTTCGAGCTCATCCTTGTCTCCTGTTCCTTAGTCTCTGACCCTTTCAGACTTGGATGCAGGGACTGGCCAATGAAAGGGCGAGACCATGGTCTTCTGGCGGGTGGGGGGTGCCGTCGTCGTCTGCTCCTGGCGCCCTGGGACAGCAGACGCACCAGAGGTGGCCCTCCCTTCCTGGGACACTTGTGATTTCCACAGAGATCCCTCCACTGGACCACTCCCTCCTCCACAGAGGCGTCTCCTCCCTCAGCCCGGGCCTCAGCGGGACGCCGCTTTGGGGTCACACACAGCCTCTCAGGAGTCTCACTGCATCTCATGCCCTTAAGGTGTCTCCAGGCAACTCTCCCACTGTCCACATCCAGGCAGCAGTGTCCTGGCTGGGTGGAAGGACAGCCCTCTCTCACTGGGGCTACGTCTGCTCTGCTTCCATGAGCCACTCTGGCCTCACCTGGGGGCTTTTAGACTTGTTTCGGTAAACATTAACACATCATTTTGTGACCTCTAGTCACCAAGGCACAAAAGGTAAGCTCTCCAAATAAGCTCCCTGAAGCCCACCTCATTTTACTTGAGACCAGAGGGAAAATATACTCTAACTACCGTCTCTAAACTTCCAACCTCTTTTATATCAGTTAACGTTGAGGCAGGTCAGGGGCTAATCCCAGCAGAAAGGTTTCATGGTTTCTCAGCATCTTACTGTTAGGCAGCCTAGCACCTCAGGGAGGTGAGGACACTTGCCATGTGTTACCTGCAAGCATCTGCCACATATATTAGAAGCATGGAGACAAGAGGAGCAAGACTGGGGCACTGAAATATTACAAGATGAGCCAAAGGAGAACCAGCAAAGGGGATGAAGAAAAACCTAGAGACCAGGGTGTCCCTGAAATCAGGAAACAAAGCGTTATAAGCAAGAGTGGTTTGTTTAGTCAAAGCTGCTGATGGGTTGAGTATGATAATGGCCTGAGAAGTAACCAATGGATGTGTCAAGAGAGAGGCCGCTGGCATTCCCTGATAAAAGCCCAATCAGAGGCATTCTGAGCCCTGCCTTCACCGTTACAGGGAGTAGCCCTGGTATAGCTTTTATGGGGAGCAATCTGGCAGATGTGAATAAATTCTAAAATCTTTCCACCTAGCACTTTCACATCTAGAAATTTTTTCTAACAATCACTAATGAAAACCTGCAGAGACAGGAACAAGACTATTCACTGTGGCTTTGTTTGTAATAACAAAAGCGAAAAATAAAGGGCACAGATGGACTGCAGTTGCCATGGGGCTGCACAGAGTTGGACGCGACTAAGCACGCACGCCCAGGCGCACACGGGCGGGGCACGACAGCTGAAAGGAAAGGCTTTACTTTTTATATCACACACTTCTATATTGTCTGAGTCTATTATGAATATGTGCTACTTTCAAAATTCAAGAGAAATAAACGTTGAAAGGACAAACTCTTCTCTGATCTGGAAATATGTTCAAACCATGACAATGCGAATTATTACCCGTACTTGCTATGTTATTGAACTTTTTCACATTGCATGGATATTGTTTTATAGATATTAAACCTAGTGAAAAAAACTCCTTCCCAGGGTTCCTACTGCCTTCAAAATGAGGAAAAATGTTTCACCCACTGAACAGAGACAGTGAGTTGTTCTTAACACCCATTCTTCCCTTCGTCTGTAGCAGTAAAACCCCTGACTTAAAGCAGGGTACATATTGTTTCAGAATAACGACTACATTTACCAGCCTCCCTAGCAGCCAGGCAGGCCATGTGACTAAGCTCTGGACAACAGAGAGAGAGCGCGGTGCCATAAGTGCAACTCAGGGCTCATGACTTTCAAGACCAGCAAGAGAAGCTCTCACAGTAAAAGAAATACAAATTACAACTACCCTGAGATACATTTCTCATTTGCCAGACTGGCAAAAATCAAAAGTTGAAAGCATACTCTTACTGGTGAAAGTATGTAGAAACAGGTATTTTCATACATTGCTGTGGGAATGTAAAATTACACAACCCCAGTGATAGGAAATTGGGGGATATCTTTTTAAATGATGACATATTTCATTAACCCTTAGACTGAAGAGTCACCTCACTCCTAGGAATTTACCCTAAAGATAAACTTCCAACAATATGTGAAAAAAAATACCTATTCACAAAGTTCTTCATTATCACATTATTGATAACTGCAAAATATTGGAAAAAACCTATATGCTAGTAAATATATAGGAACCTGTTGGAGTACACTGTGGTCCACTCACACAATGGAGAGTACTGCGATGCTGTTTAAAAAATGTGAAAAAGATCTCTGTGAACTCACATGGGGTGGTTTCCAAGATATATCAGTAAGTTTTTTAGGTAAAAAAGAGTGCATACAGTATGCAAATGTTTAGGAAGGTAGAAATGAAAGAATAGAGTAGAAAAAATAGGTGGTGGTGGAGTAACATCACTTTGAGTTTACCTTTTTATATAATTTTAGCTTTAGATCCTTGTTAATGTCTGCATCTTCTAAAACTAAATAAATCAAGAAGAATAGAGAGGAACAAAATACAAACAAATGAGTCAAACTATTTTTCAAATAAATAATATAATAATGTGTGTATATATGCTCAGTCTCTCAGTCGCGTCTGACTCTTTGTGACCCTATGAACTGCGGTCCGGCAGGCTTCTTTGTGGGATTTTCCAGGCAAGAATACTGGAGTGGATTGCCATTTCCTACTCCAATTTAATAATAATATTAATTAATCCAAGTAACTTTTAAACATGGTACTTTGTATACCTTTTTTATAACTTTTATATAACCTTTGTATAACTTTTTAAACACGGTACTTTGTATACCTTTGATCAACAGATTAAAAACACTTAAAGAACTCTTAGGCTACACTGTGGTGACCGGAGTCACCGCAGGATAACCTGCTGCGGGAGCAGCTAAGAGAAGGTCCCGTGCTGTTGCACCTTCACGCCTACCTTGGCAGGAATGCCACGGCCGTGGCCACGTGTGCCTAGCCTGCTCCCAGCCAATGACCAAGCAGGACAGGAAGCTACTGGGCCACTCCTGCCCGAGACAGGTCTCCTCCGACAAATAACCTTTGCCTGGGGACTCCCCATCGTCCCAGCTGACACTCTCAGACTGTTCTGCAGTCTGAGCTCTGCCTACCTAATCCTCTTCCTTCAAATTTCTTTTCAAAGACCTGCATTGCAGTCTAAAGGACTTCCTTGACTCTTCCTCCTCTGTTCCCTTTAGCCATTACAGGCATTTCCTAAATCAATTTCTTAATATATCTAATCCTGTTTTGGCACCTGCTTCTCACAGGATACAAACAGACACAACAACTTAGTAGGTTTGCTGTTTGTAGTGTATGAATGTAGCAATTCTGAAGCATTTGTGTATGTATTGTAGGATTAACTAAATTAGTTAATATATATCCACATAGTTGGGAGTCAGCATTCTAACTACAGGAAAAGAAAAAAGAAAAATGGAACTAGGGAAGCAGGAAGAATGCTACTGTGATGAACTGGAATAAGCCAGGACAACCTTATGAATTATGTGTGTGTGTGTGTAATATTTATAGGAAATGTATATAGGAGATAGATACAGTATATGAATATATAAATGCATGTATGATTATATACACATCCCAGCGTTGGCCACTGAGGCGATCAAGGAGAAGCAAAGCCCCATTAACAACGATCACATCTAATACTCAGATGTGAAGTCGCTCAGTCGTGTCCAACTCTTTGCAACCCTGTGGACTGTAGCCTACCAGGCTCCTCCGTCCATGGGATTCTCCAGGCAAGAATACTGGAGTGGGTTGCCATTTCCTTCTCCAGGGGATTTTCCCGACCCAGGGATCGAACCCAGGTCTCCCGCATTGCGGGCAGACGCTTTAACCTCTGAGCCACCAGGGAAACCCTGGTATGTTGGTGTCCAAATTCCACTAAAAGGATTCAGGTAAAAATACATCTACATGGAGACATGTACGTGAATATTCACAGCAACATTATTCATAAAGGCCAAAAGTCCAAACACTTTTATCCAAATATTTATCAATTAGTAAACTTTTAAATTTAGCATATGCTGGGCCTGCATGTTTAGTTGTGTCTGATTCTTTGCGACCCTTTGGACTGTGGCCCGCCAGGCTTCTCTGTCCATTGCGTTTTCCAGGCAAGAATACCAGAGTGAGTTGCCGTTTCATTCTCTAGAGGATCTTCCCAACCCAGGGGTTGAACCTGCGTCTCCTGTGTCTCCTGCACTGCAGGCAGATTCCTTACCTGCTGAGCCGTCAGGAAGCCCTTAATGCAGCATATTCATACACTAAGATACTAATCAGTAGTAAAAAGGAATGAACTACTGATTCAGTCTACAACTCGATGACTCTCAAACACAGTATGCTAAGTAAAATAAACCTGGCACAAAAGACTATTTATTGTATGATTCTGTTTATTTGAATAGTCCAGAAGGGCAAATTTAAAGAGACAGAAATCAGTGGCTACCTAAGACTAGAGGGAAGAGTGGGTAGGTGTGTAAATAATCAAGGGGGAAATTTTTGAAAGTTGGAAATGTTCTAAAAATGGATGGTGGCAATGGTTGCACGATGGTCTCCTAATTACTTGTGCAACTGCATGTCCCAGCGCTTCCTTTCATGCCCCCTAAATTCTACTTTATGAGTCCCAGTGGAGCCTCATGCTTCCAAGCATATGGTTAGGTTATTCCTTCTGTCTGTCTGACTGGTCATTCCTCTCAAGTCTCCATTTATGACAGTTATTCATTCTCCATGGCCCAGAACGAATGTCACCCCTTCTGTCATGCCAGAATTCATCCTTTCCTTGCATATCCTCTGTTGCCTACATGGGCAGGCAGGTTCTTAACCACTAGTGCCACCTGGGAAGCCCCCCTTCCTTCTATGTATTCTCATTAAGCATTCTTTGCACAACACTGAGAACACTCTCCACTCTAATTCTTCGAGCTGTGTCTGTGCATACTGTCCCATCACTGGACAATGCTCCTTGGGGACAGAGCATCTAACATCATTAGCATTTGACAAATGAATGAATGAATGAAGCTATGAAGAATAAGGGACACTGAAGAGAATGGAAGAGCTATCAGCTGCTTTAAGCAACAGATGAGCCAGTTGTTGGCAAAGCAATTAAAACCAACCACAAACACTGGCCCAGGTTCTGGGCAGTACTGATATTAAACACATAGCTTGATGTAAGATTCTGGGAAGATGGCAGAGTAGGAAGCACCAGGAAAGTCTCTTCATCTAGAGAGTGCACTTGCAGAATCTGTCTGATGTAACTTGTCTGTAAGACTCTAGAGTCTGTTAAGGCTTGCAACTTCCAGGAGAATGCGTGGATGGTAAACTGCAGCCGATTTTGGCCAATCTAACCACTTCTATTCAATATAACTGAATATTACTGAATATTATTCTACATTACTGGAAGTTGTAGCAATTAGGCAAGAAAAGAAATGCAAGATATCCTAATTGGAAAGGAAGAAATAAAACTATCTGCTTGCAGATGATATGATCTTACATGTAGAAAACCCTAAAGATTCCATAAAAATATCACCCTGTTGGAACTCAAAAATAAATTCAACGAAGTAGCAGGACACAAGTCAACACACAAAAATCAGGTGCATTTCTATACATAAACAATGAATGACCTAAAAAGGAAATTACAAAAACAACTCCATTGACAATAGCATCAAAAAAGAATACAATATTTGGGAATTAAATTAACCAAGAAGGTGAAAGATTTGCACTATGAAAACTACAAAACATAATGAACGAAATGAAAGATAATAGAATAAACGGAAACACATCCTGGGTTCATGAATCAGATGACTTAATACCGTTCAAACGTCTACTACTCAAAGCAATCTAAGATCTAATCGAATACTTAGCAAAATCTTAATGATTTTATTTTTTACAGAAATAGAAAAACCCATCCTAAAATTCAATGGGAATCCCAAGGGATTCCAAATAGCCAAAACAATCTCAAAAAAGCAAACAAAACTGGAGGACTTAGACTCACTGATTTTGAAACTTACTACAAAGCTACAAAATAGCCTAGTATTGGCATAAAGATAGACATACGGGTCAATGGAATAAAATAGAGAGCCCATAAATAAACCCTAATACATATAGTCAAATGATTTTTGACAAGGGTGCCTTAACCACTCAAAGGGGAAAGGACAGTCTTTTCAACAAATGGTGCTGGGAAAACCAGATATCCACATGTAAAAGAATGAAATTGGACCCTTACCTAGTACCATACACAAAAATTAATTCGAAATGGATCAAAAACCTACACGTATGTAAGACCCAAAACAATAAAACTCTCAGAAGAAAGCATAGGGCAAAACTTCATGACACTGAATCTGGCAATGATTTCTTGGATACGACACCAAATATGCAGGTAACAGAATTTAAAATAGGTAAATTGGACTTCATAAAAACTTTAAAATTTTGTATATCAAAAGATAGTATCCACAGAATAAAAAGGCAACCCACAGAGTGGGAGAAAATATTTACAAATCACATATCTGCTAAAGACTTAATATCCAGAATATGTAGAGAACTCTTAAGACAACAACAAAAACATTCCATTAAAAAAGGAATTCAATAGACATTTCTCCAAGGAAGATGTATGAATGGCCAATAAGCACATCAAAAGATGCTCAACATCAAAAATTGTGAGGGAAATGCAAATCAAAACTATGATGAGGTATCACCTCATACCCTTTCAGTTCAGTTCAGTTCAGTCGCTCAGTCGTGTCTGACTCTTTGTGACCCCATGAACCGCAGCACGCCAGGCCTCCCTGTCCATCACCAACTCCCAGAGTTCACCCAAACTCATGTCCATTGAGTCAGTGATGCCATCCAGCCATCTCATCCTCTGTCGTCCCCTTCTCCTCCTGCCCTCCATCTCTCCCAGCATCAGGGTCTTTTCCAATGAGTCAACTCTTCGCATGAAGTGGCCAAAGTACTGGAGTTTCAGCTTTAGCATCAGTCCTTCCAATGAACACCCAGGACTGATCTCCTTTAGGATGGACTGGTTGGATCTCCTTGCAGTCCAAGGGACTCTCAAGAGTCTTCTCCAACACCACAGTTCAAAAGCATCAATTCTTCGGTGCTCAGCCCTCCTCACAGTCCAACTCTCACATCCATACATGACCACTGGAAAAACCATAGCCTTGACTAGACGGACCTTAGTCGGCAAGATAATGTCTCTTCTTTTCAATATGCTGTCTAGGTTGGTCATAACTTTCCTTCTAAGGAGTAAGTGTCTTTTAATTTCAGGGCTGCTGTCACCATCTGCAGTGATTTTGGAGCCCCAAAAAATAAAGTCTGACACTGTTTCCACTGCTTCCCCATCTATTTCCCATGAAGTGATGGGACCAGATGCCATGATATTCGTTTTCTGAATGTTGAGCTTTAAGCCAACTTTTTCACTCTCCTCTTTCACTTTCTTCAGGAGGCTTTTTAGTTCCTCTTCACTTTCTGCCATAAGGGTGGTGTCATCTGCATACCTGAGGTTATTGATATTTCTTCTGGCAATCTTGATTCCAGCTTGTGCTTCTTACGGCCCAGCGTTTCTCATGATGTACTCTGCATACAAGTTAAGTAAGCAGGGTGACAATATACAGCCTTGACATACTCCTTTTTCTATTTGGAACCAGTCTGTTGTTCCAGGTCCAGTTCTAACTGCTGCTTCCTGACCTGCATATAGGTTTCTCAAGAGGCAGGTCAGGTGGTCTGGTATTCCCATCTCTTGAAGAATTTTCCACAGTTTCTTGTGATCCACACAGTCAAAGGCTTTGGCATAGTCAATAAAGCAGAAATAGATGTTTTTCTGGAACTCTCTTGCTTTTTCCATGATCCAGCGGATGTTGGCAATTTGATCTCTGCTTCCTCTGCCTTTTCTAAAACCAGCTTGAACATCTGGAAGTTCACGGTTCACGTACTGCTGAAGCCTGGCTTGCAGAATTTTGAGCATTACTTTACTAGCGTGTGAGATGAGTGCAACTGTGTGGTAGTTTGAGCATTCTTGGGCATTGCCTTTCTTTGGGACTGGAATGAAAACTGACCTTATCCAGTCCTGTGGCCACTGCTGAGTTTTCCAAATTTGCTGGCATATTGAGTGCAGCACTTTCACAGCATCATCTTTCAGGATTTGAAATAGCTCCACTGGAATTCCATCACCTCCACTAGCTTTGCTCGTAGTGATGCTTTCTAAGGCCCTCTTGACTTCACATTCTAGGATGTCTGGCTCTAGGTGAATGATCATACCGTAGTGATTATCTGGGTCATGAAGATCATTTTGTACAGTTCTTCTCTGTATTCTTGCCACCTCTTCTTAATATCTTCTGCTTCTGTTAGGTCCATACCATTTATGTCCTTTATTGTGCCCATCTTTGCCTGAAATGTTCCCTTGGTATCTCTAATTTTCTAGAAGAGATCTCTCTAGTCTTTCCCATTTTGTTGTTTTCCTCTATTTCTTTGCATTGATCACTGAGGAAGGCTTTCTTATCTCTCCTTGCTATTCTTTGGAACTCTGCATTCGGATGCTTATATCTTTCCTTTTCTCCTTTGTTTTCCACTTCTCTTCTTTTCACAGCTATCTGTAAGGCCTCCCCAGACAGCCATTTTGCTTTACATATGATGTAGTAATTCTACTTGTGGGTATATACCCCCAAAGAATTGAAAGCAGGATCTTGAGATAGCTGTACACCCATGTTCATTAGCAGCATTATTTACAATAGCCAAAATGTGGAAAAAACCCAAGTATCCATCAACAGATGGACAGACAAGCAAAATATACATACATACAATGGAACATTACCCAGCCTTAAAAAGGAAATTCCGTAATATGCTATAGCATGGGTGAACTTTGGGGACACTATGCCAAGTGACATAAGCCAGTCACGAAAATGCAAATATTGCATGAGTCGACTCATATGAGGTACTCAGTCAAATCCACAAAGACTGAAACTGTAATAGTGACTACTAAGGGCTGGAGGGGAGGGGAAAATGATAGTTAATGTTTATATTAGGTATACACTTTCGGTTTCACAAGATGAAAAGTGTTATGAGGATGATGGAGGTGATGATTGCACGATAATGTGAACATATTTATTACCACTGAACTATACATTTAAAAATGGTTAAGATGGTAAATGTTATGCTATGTGTATTTGACTGCAATTTTAAAACCCTACAAAAAATAACAATGATGATGAAAATGACTCATTTCTTACCTTCATTAAACAGCCAGCAAACACAAGGAAGCCTTCTGAATGCAGATGTTTGGCCAAGGAGAACCCAAATCCCGAGTCACAGCCCGTGATCAGGACAGCTTTGCTGCCAACCTGTTTCAAAAGGTCAGACTCCACGTTAGGAATCCAGGATCGCGGGGGCTGAATGACCAGGCCTCCTCTGGGCAGCAACAATTAATTAGGGCTTCCTGAGTGGGCCAGGCCTGGTCCTCCCCACCTGTTTTTTCTGTTTGGAGAAGCACCATGGTGTAGTAGAAATGCCTGGACTCAGAATCAAGAGACAGGTTCTAACCCAGACTCTGTTACCAACTAGTGTTGTTGCTTGAGAAAGTCACCTCCCTTCTGGGCCTCAGTTTCCTCATCTACATTCACCATCATCACCATCTCCATCATCACTGACATCTTCCTCATCAAGTATTGAGTACTTATCATGCAAGGCACTGTGTATGCATTATTTTAAATCTCACAATATCTCCATACACTAAATGTGATTATTACATCGTGTTTCAAGTGAGGAAACAGACATTTTTAAATACCCAACATCATTAGTGATAAAGCTGGAACTGAAACTGGGTCTGAGAGATTTTAGAGTCTGAACTCTTAACCCCTAACTTCATTTGATGGGGTTGGGGGTTGTTCAGCAAGTGAGAGATGGCTCTGAGTGCCCTGGAAGCATGGAAGCCCTTGCTCTGAGGGTGTCTTAGAGCCTGGGAGCCCAGAAGGAGGCCTCTGACCACCTGGCTGGTTCCCAGGTAGCCAAGCTGCCACTTACCGGGTCCACTGAAGCAGCGTAAGTCCGATGGCCAGCAGGGACAAAGGGCGCAGAGTAAAACATCAGCGAGCCTCTGAAAGAGGAAAGAAAGCCATGACGAGAGGCTGCGGTCACACCAGACCTTGTTCTGAAAGTGTAAGTCGCTCAGTTGTGTCCGACTCTTTGCGACCCCATGGACTGTATAGTCCAGGGAATTCTCCAGGCCAGAATACTGGAATGGGTAGCCTTTCCCTTCTCCAGGGGATCTTCCCAACCCAGGGATCAAACCCAGGTCTCCCACATTGCAGGTGGATTCTTTACCAACTGAGCCACAAGGGAAGCCGAAGAATACTGGAGTGGCTCTTCTCCAGGGGATCTTCCTGACCCAGGAATTGAACCAGGGTCTCCTGCACTGCAGGCAGATTCTTTACCAACTGAGCTATGAGGGAAGCCCTTGTTCTAGAACAGAAGCAACTCAGCAGACCCTCAGGCATCAGTGAGCACTCCACTATTCCCACCCCAAACCCCTCAGGACTACCTGCTGGTACCACTGAGGAGGAGGGCCTGTTTCCTCCAGGGTTATTAGCCTGGGAGAAAGTGGGCTAGCAGTCATAGTGGCCATTTTTGCCACTGTGTAGAGAGAGCCTTCCATCAATAGACCTTTGTTAATAAAGCCTTGTACAAATTCAGTGCCTTAATCCTTAGATTTTATGTGGCTTCCTCATAGTTTTTTATTTTGAAATAATTTTAGATTCACATAAAGTTAAGAAATAATACAGAGAGATGTCCTGCACCCTTTACCCAATTACCCCTACTGGTAGCATTTTGCACAACTCCAGTATGGTATCATAGCCAGGACATTGACATATGCAGGGAAAACACAGAACAGGTCCATCGCAAGGATCCCTTGCATTATTCTTTTATAGCCACACATTCCAACACCTAACTACTAATCTGTTCATCTGTTCTGCTCCTCTATAATTCTGTCATTTCAAGAATGGAATCATACAGCATTAACATTCCTGGGGTTGGTTATTTTCACCCAATATAATTCTCTAGAGATCCATCGGATTGCCACATTTCAATAATTTGTTCTTTTTTATTGCTAAATTGTATTCCACGGACCAAGGTCATCTGGGTTGCTTTCAGTTTTTAGGACTATTACAAATAAGTTTCTAGGACATTCCTGTATAGGCTTTTGTGTGAATTTGTTTTTCTCTTGGGTAAATGCCAAGCAGAGCAATTGCTGGGTCATACAGTAGTTGCATGTTTAGTATTTTAACAGACTTTCAAACTGTTTTCCAGAATGGCTATAGCATTCCACGTTCCCAGCAGTAATGTATGAGTGATCCAGTTTCTCTATCCTCTATCCTCCAGTTTCTCTATCCTCACCAGCATTTAGCAGTATTACTATTTTTCATTTTAACTGTGCTGGTACCTGTGTAAAGATATCCATTGTGGTCTTAATTTGTATTTCTCTAAGGGCTAATGACAAAGCCTTTGACTGTGTGGATCACAATAAACTGTGGAAAATTCTGAAAGAGATGGGCATACCAGACCACCTGACCTGCCTCTTGAGAAACCTATATGTGGGTCAGGAAGCAGCAGTTAGAACTGGACATGGAACAACAGACTGGTTCCAGACAGAAAAAGGAGTATGTCAAGGCTGTATATTGTCACCCTGCTTATTTAACTTCTATGCAGAGTACACCATGAGAAACGCTGGGCCGTAAGAAGCACAAGCTGGAATCAAGATTGCTGGGAGAAATATCAGTAACCTCAGGTATGCAGATGACACAACCCTTATGGCAGAAAGTGAAGAGGAACTAAAAAGCCTCCTGATGAAAGTAAAAACAGAGAGTGAAAAAGTTGGCTTAAAGCTCAACATTCAGAAACAAAGATCATGGCATCTGGTCCCATCACTTCATGGGAAATAGATGGGGAAACAGTGGAAACAGTGTCAGACTTTATTTTCGGGGGCTCCAAAATCACTGCAGATGGTGACTGCAGCCATGAAATTAAAAGACGCTTACTCCTTGGAAGAAAAGTTATGACCAACCTAGATAGCATATTCAAAAGAGACATTACTTTGCCGACTAAGGTCCGTCTAGTCAAGGCTATGGTTTTTCCAGTGGTCATGTATGGATGTGAGAGTTGGACTGTGAAGAAAGCTGAGCACCGAAGAATTGATGCTTTTGAACTGTGGTGTTGGAGAAGACTCTTGAGAGTCCCTTGGACTGCAAGGAGATCCAACTAGTCCATTCTGAAGATCAGCCCTGGTGTTCTTTGGAAGGACTGATGCTAAAGCTGAAACTCCAGTACTTTGGCCATCTCATGCGGAGAGTTGACTCATTGGAAAGGACTCTGATGCTGGGAGGGACTGAGGACAGGAGGAGAAGGGGACAACATTGGATGAGATGGCTGGATGGCATCATTGACTCGATGGACCTGAGTTTGAGTGAATTTCGGGAGTTGGTGATAGACAGGGAGGCCTGGTGTGCGGCGATTCATGGGGTCGCAGAGTCGGACACGACTGAGCGACTGCACTGAACTGAACTGAAGGGCTAATGATGTTGATCATCTCTTCATGTGCTTATTTGCCATCAGTATATCCCTTTCGATAGAATGTCTCTTCATGTCTTTTGTACATATTCTTATTGGATTGTTCTTTTACTATGGAGTTTTGAAAGTTCATTATATGTTCTAGATGCTAGTCCTTTGTTGCATAGGTAATATGCAAATATTTTCTCCTAGCTCATAACTTGTCTTTTCATCTTCTTAACAGGATCTTATGTAGAGAAATGGTGTTTCATTGTGATGACTCTGATTATTTAATTTTTCCTTTTAAGGACCAAATGTTTGGTGTCAAGTTTCAGAACTCTTTGCGTATGCCCCAAACCAAGGATTTTCTCCAATTTTTCTCTAAAAGTTTTATAGTTTTGTTTTACAATTTAAACCTATGATCCACTGTGAGTTAACTTTTGTGTAAAATGTGAAACTTAAGTCAGAGTTGGTAAGCCTCTGCCTGCGAATATCCATGCTCCAGTCTCATATTTTGAAAATGTTATCCTTCCTCCATTGAACTGATTATGCAAATTCTTTGAACTGATCTTTGTCAAATTCTAGTTGAGCAAATCTGTGTGGCTCTATTTCTGGATTCTCTGTTTCACTGAACCATGCACTCCCACCTTATTTTTCTTTTTCAAAATGGTTTTTACTATTCTATTTCCTTTGCCTTTTCATATAAGTTTTAGAATAATCTTATCTTTATCTATAAAAATCTGACTGAAATTTTTATAGAAATTATGCCAAACTTGTGTATCAGTTTGGGGAAAATCAATGTCTTTACTCTTTTGAGCCTTTCAATTTCTAAACATAGTGTGGGTCTCCATTTATTTAGATCTTTGATTTCTTTCATCAGTATTATATAGTTTTCAATGTACAAATCGTGTATAATTTGTTACATTTATATCTAAGTAACTCATTCTTTTGAGCAACTATGAATGGTATTGTTTTAGATTTCTAGGATATAGAAAAAGACTGATCTGTGTGTGTTATCACATATTCTGTGTCCTGCTGAACTCACTCATTAGTTCTGGGAGTGCTTTGTGGATTCCTTGGGATTTTCTATGCAGTCAATCATATAATCTGCAAATTAGGGACAGTTTTATTTCTTCTTTTACAATCTGTATGACTTCTACTTACTTTTCTTGCTTTACTGTACTTCCTTACTGCACTATGGTGAATCAGTTACCTTGCTGCCCATCTTAGGGAGAAAGTATTCAGTCTTTCACCAGAAAATATTAATACAATGCTAGCTGCAAGGACTTTTATAGATGCTCTTTATCAAGTTCAGGAAGTTTCCTTCTATGCCATTTTTTCTGAGCGTTCTTAATCACAAATGAGGATTAAATTTTTTCTGTATTGATAGATTCATATGATTGTTCTTCTTTGATTTTCAATTTGGCGGATTACATTAATTGATTTTCAGTGTGAACCATCTTTGCATCCGTGAAACAAATCCACTTTTTCATGGTTTACAATTCTTCTAATATACTGCTTAATTCTATTGGCTAATATTTTAAGCAGTTTACATCTATATTCATGAGGGGTATTGGTCTGTAGTTCTCTGTTTTGTATGGTCTTTGTCTGGGTTTGGAATCAGGGTAATACTAGCTTCATAAAATAAATTGGAAAGAGTTGCCACGGATATGGATGGGCATTCTGGCTCCCCGCTGGGTCTCCACCAACACCTTCCTGACTGTGAGGAGATACAGTGTCTCATTGCTGCTCCCCATTGCATGCCGGGGGTGTACAGGTTACTGCTGAGAGGTGGGGGAAGTCCTGATTCTCTTTCTCCACTAGATGTCCTCTGACACTCCCCCATCCCCACCTCAGGCAGGGAGGGCACATTATTACGGAGGTGGGGGGGTAGGGGGGTAGGGGGGTTAGGTGGGGAGAATGTAAGTCCTGGCCCCTACTTGGCTTTCTCTGACACAGCCTCTGGTGAGGACACTGGTCACACATGAGTAGAATGGTAAGGTCACTACACCCAAAACTAATTAAATGACCTTATCTAAATAATCACTATATTTCCATAATCCCAGGATTTGCTGTACAAAAAGGACAAGGTGTCCCTGGCAGAACTGTGTTTGTCCCCTGCCATCCCTTTGCACTATTTGATATTTTAGAAAGCTACAAAAAGTCACAGCAAGAAAAAAAATTATTTCAAACTGACTTGTTCCCAGATTTTCTCTAACTCACTTCCCCATATTCAAATCTATCCATTCAAAGGTGGGGGTTGTATTATACTGGTGTGTCATATATATCATATATATGGGTGTATTACAGCAGGCGCTACTGCTCACATCCAGCTGTCGATGGCAAATTTCTACTTCGCCAGAGAGCACACGTTGGCATGGGAAATAACCATCCATTTTCTAGTTGCGGGGACTCTGAATTTAACCCGCCACTTGATTTTACTCCTCTCAAATATAAAAGAAAGAAAAAGGCATTATTTTTCCCTTGCTCTGGCTGCAAAAGAAGAAACTGAGGTAGCAGAGCACATGGAATCCTCTTGGAAAAGGCAATTTCCAGAAGCTCTCAAAGAAGAGCTGCTTGTTTAATTTGTATTTAGTTGGCAAAAAAGTTTGTTTGAATTTGTCGTAAGCTGTTACAGAAAAACCCAAATTTGCCACGGACAGCTGGGTACGAGCAGTAGCACCTGGTATAATGCACCCAGGTGTAATATATATACATTACACCTGGTGTAATACAACCCCCAACTTTGAGTGGATAGATTTGAATATGGGGAAGTGGGTTAGAGAAAAGCTGGCAACAAGTCAGTTTGCAATAATTTTTCTTCTGGCCAACTCAATGCTTTCTCTAAATCACACCATTCAGTGAAGTCTTGCGACATTTCAGTTAACTGGTTTCACGAGCGAGATTTTAAAAGGACTGGTATCTAGGCGAATCCTAACATGTCGACAGCACACAACCCACACTGAGACATTTTCTCCCAGGGTATCAAGGTCATGCATGACAGGGACTGAGGAACTGACCCCGGAAGTGCGTGGGTAACAGGTGGGAAGGCCAGAACTGCAAGTGGCAGACCTTTTTTTCCCTTCTCTGTTGTCGAAACCGGTTCTGCCGAAGACTAACCTTTTTTTTTTCTTTTCTCAAACCTTGGGCTGATAATGGCTCAACAAACCAATAGTCATGTCAATTGATTCAAGGACGCGGGATGACACACCTTGTTGGATCCTATCTCACAACTGCATACTGTGGGAGGGGCCTGGTGAAACTCCCTCGACGTGGAAGTGTCTCTCTTACCTGATAATAGCTTTCTAACAGACACAAAACACCTTGCTAAAAACTAGCAAGGGGGCACTCTTTCTGTTCCCTTCTGATGTCTGTCAGAAGCTTTCCCTATCTCTGTTATACTTTAATAAAACTTTGCTACACAAAAAGCTCCAAGTAGTCAAGCCTCATCTCTGACCCTGGATCAAAATCCTCTCCTCTGGAGGTCACGAATCCCGGCATAACACACGTCTCGCAGCAGCAACCTTTCAACAGGAGAAGAGTAAGGGGACATAACAACTAAATGCAGGGACCCTGGTTTGTATCCTAGACTGAGGAAAGCTGTATTTGTGAGCTATCTGATGAAATCTGAATCAAGTCTGTAGTTAACAGTATGATATCAGTGGTAATTTCTTGGTTTTTAATGAAGGTACTATGGTTTTGTAAGACATTAACATTTGGGGAAGTTAGGCAAAGGGGATACGAAATATTTTTGTACTATTTTTGCAACTTTGTACAAATGTAGAGTTAGTTCAAAATTAAAAAAAAAAAAAATCTGATGAAAAATATTCTTCTATGCCTTGTGGGCCCTGCGGGAAGGTCTCTGTCTTCCAAGGACACCACTGCATGTGCTTTGCTGGTAGACGGTGGGTACTGAGAGACACCTTTGAGAGTCAGACCTTATTATGTGTGAAGAGCTCTGCTTTAGCCAGAAAGTGTAGCAGTCAGGGCCACCTCCACCCTTCATTTTCTTACCTTGTCCCATTTTCTCTATCAGAGAAATTCAGGGTTTTCCTTGGGAGCTGTGACAGGGGTCTGGAGAGGCGGGCTGTCAGCATTGTGGCCACAAAAGGCAGAATGGTCAGGCTCCTCCTGGTGGGCTCTGAAACACAAAAAGCACCCTCATTGCCTGTTGCCTTCAGGGCTTTGGGCAGGAATGGCCATTTTCCTTCCAGGCTGTAAAAGTCAAATCGGGCTCTGTTCTGCCCAGGTCCAGTTACAGCACCAGACAGTCCCTGCCTGCCACCCCCCTCGCAAGCTACAGCCTCGTCTGATAGAAAGAGTCAGATAGCTGAAACATCTAGAAACCTGGAGTCTGGCTCTGGTTGTGTACAAACTCATGGGGCAACCCTGGATGAATCATCACCCGTTTGTCGCATGAGGAGATTGGGCCAGATCAGCAACCCTCGAAACAGACTGTGCAGCAACCAGTGGGGCACTTGCGGACCTGAGCCCTCAGCGAGCCCAACTCCATGAGTCCCATTCTCTAGCCTGTGTTCCCCATATCCAGCAAAACATCCATCTCAATTTGTCCATGTGACCCCACAGGCAGTTTCTCCAGCCCGGGGCCACATATCATTTGATTCAGCTCTCCACCTCTCTCCCCACCTCACCACACACAGGGTCCAGCTCTGGAACTAAATTCATCCAAAACCCATCACAGCATGGAGGCTAGAGCTACAAAATGAGACATGCTCGAATTAATCTAAATTAAAACACACACACACACACACACACACACACACACACAGTCTCTCCCACCACCCTACCACTCCCTTTTCAGGTTAAGTCAACCTTGTTGCAACAAGACCATGTATCACTAGTGCCTTCAGTCTACTCAGCACATTGACTAGTTGTGCATTATGAATTGTTGATCAGTGTGTGCTCTAGTTGCCCTCCTGTTCTGGTTAATTCCCCTCTAGTGACCCTCCCTGGCCTAAGGGAAGGAAAGGGAGGTGGGGAGGGAGTTGAGCCAGGCAGTCACATTCAGGGGAGCTGTTGCTCTTTTCCTGGTGAACTGTCCTAGTCTCTTGGCACACCTGCCTGTGTTGGGTTAGACTGCCCTTATCAGTCTAACAAGGCTCTGCCTGAGATGCAGCTCCTCCCCTGCCATCTTGCTGCCACCCTAATCTGATAACCAGCCACCTGGTTCTAGGTCTGAAATAAGTTCATTGACTGGCCAACCCCCACAGTGTTCACTGTAGGAGGCAGGTGGAGGTGTTCCATCTGTTTAATCCTTGGGAGAGCAATATATAGGGCTTTTTGTCTTGTGTGATCCTTCCAGACTGTGCAGTAGGCTCTTGCTTCCACTCCTGCCCTTATTTGCCACACAGCATTGCAGCCAGAAAGATCTTTCTAACACCAGGCAGGTTGTGTGACTCCCTGGCCTAGAAACCTCCCTTCTTCCCACGCCTTCTGGAGTGTGCCTCTGCCTTCCTTCCTGGTCGATCCTGCCCTCCCCGGCACTCGCTGTGCTGCCGCCACGCTGACCTGAACACACGCCAAGCTCTTTCTCGCCTCGAGGCCCTGGACTTTGCCTTTCCTCACACTGGATGACTGGGTCCTTCTCACCCTTCTGACTTCGGAGAGGCTGCCCCAACCCCCCATGCAGCACACACAGGGATTGCTCTCCGTAAGATCACTCTTCAATCCAACATTCTCTTGTTTCGTTACTTGATCTCTCCCTTCCAGCTCATAAGCTCAGTGAGGCCAGGCACCTGGTCCATCTTGGTCACCACTGAACGCCCCGTGCCTGGAAGAAACCCGACACGAAGGAGGCACTCAGTGAGTCTCTGCTGAGTCGGGGTGAGCTGTGGGCTTAAAGCCCACCCCCACCCCATACACCCACAGACTAGCCCTTCATGGAAGGCACAGGCCCATGCTGGGCTCAGATTCTTTAAGGGGGTGCCCCTACCCCTCCACCCCCTCAAGTACTGAGCAGCTGGCTGAGCACACACATCTCCACCTCCTCCCGCCAGGACTGGAGTCTGAGGTCACCGCCACTGGGTAATTTTAAATCCAGTTGTTTATAATTCAAGCCCTTTCCATCCCTTCTGCTCAATGCCTGTGGCAGAGAATGCCTCAATGTCATCTCCAAATAAAGGGCTGCTTTTCAACTTTATTTTCCTTCAAGTCAGCCACATCTAAAAGTGCTGGCATCAAAATAGCTTAAAGTGCATAAAAACTCAGCCCCTTTAATAATGCACTACTCACACTGTAGTCTTATATACAAAATACTAGAATTTTAGATCTTTTTTCTTCTGTACTTTTACATTTCTTAAATATGTTGCTATTTTCACTCCAAATACAGTGCTACAGGCAGTGAAATTGCTGCACACTCTTCAGGGTGGTTTGTCATCTTAGTGTCTTGTGCTGGGCTTTAGCCTCTGTAAATACTAGCTTCTCAAACTTGAGATGCCACTCACTTGCCTTTTGGTTTGGAAACAGAAATGATTGTAGGAAGCAGATGCTTCAAGGGGACAGGCAGAGCCCCTGTGGGGGGTGGAGACCATCTCTTTAGCTTTGAATTCGTTAGCTGCTCCAAGGGGACCAAATTTATAAAATAAAATATAGCTGTAAAATCAAAATGCTCAAGTATGCTCTGGAATCTGGGAGAAACTTTTCTGAGAACACTTAGGTCTACTCTCAAGGGTACCTCCTTTCCACTGTCAATGAAAAACCCATGTGTAACCCCCGGAAAGTATACTGTCTCAAAAAAACAAAAAACACCTGCCTGAATCCTTGTCTTGATGCTGGGCTCACTTGCTACATTCTGACAGGAAGATCTTGCAGAAGACACAGCTGGTTGCCCTCCTGTGCTCAGGGTCAAGGTGTCCCCTGCAAGTGGCAAACGTTCCCGGTACTGACATCCTCAGAAAAGGCAGGGCGTCAGCAACAAACAGGAATCCAGGAAGCAATACTTAGGCAGAAAAGAGAACCCAGAGTTCTGGAACTGAGGGAGTTTCCAGACATGAGGTCTGGATGGGCCCTGGTACTAACAAGTGGGAAGGGGAGGGCAAGTTGGGTTTAAGCAAAGAACCATCCTATGCAAGGACTCCACACTGAGGTGCTCAAAGTCAGTAAGTGGTGTGAGACTCCAAGGTCTGACAACCGGCAGCCAGTTTCTAACATACTCTATTTGGCTATTTTGTTTGGCCAGCCTAATGTTTTAAAAGGCAATGTAACAAGGCAGCTATGTTATGCTTGAACTCAATACAAAAAGTTTGTACTTACTATTTTAAGCCTACCCATATCACCTCTGTTAACTGCCTGGCCACTGTGGGAATCAGAGTTTGAGATCTCACCAGACAGGTGTCTATCATCCTTTGGCTGTTTTCCTTCTGATCACTTTTAGTATAATCTTGCCTGAAGATTTCAGCTCAGCTCAGCTACGCATGTTAACTATAGAGTTAATGGGGGTTTCCTTGACGTCAAGCAAAAAGGAAACATGAGAAGTTTTAAAGCACTTATTTTTAAAAGATGCCTATTATTCCTTAGAGAGATAACTATTCAGAAACAAAAGGCTGAAGGAACACTAAATGATATCATAGATGATGTTCTCCCTATCATTTTATCATAAATGCAGAAGTGACTTTTATAAAGCTGCCTTTAACAGGGACCTTCAATAAAAGCCAAGGATTTAACTTTAAAGCTCAGTTCAGCAAAGGCAAACCTAACACAGACACTTGTATTAATCCAACAGATTCTAGTCACCCGATTAGACTTGGGTGATGGCCAATTCTTCTCAGAAAATACATCACACTCTCTGCAGTGGCCAAATTTTGGATGTCCATCTTGCTCACCTGATCCCTGTCCTTCCAGACTTGCCTACTGTATACAGTGTTTGGCCTTTGATGCTGCAGTTGTGCAGTGAGGAGCACCCCCGGCCCCTACTCTCTGGCCATGGAAGACTATATCAGGGAGAGACACCCGACCCCAGATGAACCCATTATTCTGTTTCCTGGCACTGTGAAAGCAAGCAAATCAGCCTCGTGGGGCACAGACATGTGACCTGACTGCTGGAGCTGGAGAAGGCAGATAGGCAGCTATGTGACATTGAGCCTGAAGCCAGAAAGTGAGAGATGGAGAAAGCAAATCTGCAAAGAGAGAAAAGTCAGGCACACATGTAGATAGAAACAGAGATGGAAGTGAAGAGAGAAAAAAACTAACAGAGCCTCCTGGGGGCAGATCTGCTCCTGACACCAGGCTGCCCTCATCTTCAGCTCTGTAAGGCACGTGGTATCCTTACTCTTTGTGTTGATTTAAACATGCTTAAAATCAGTTGCAGCCAAAACAATACTGGTGAACACACACTGAAAGCAGGTTCTTTCTGCAGACACTATCATCAATTCTTAAGCTTGCCTGATATCCTGAGAATGCCACAAGCTTGCCGGATATTCTGAGAATGCCACGCTGCACAACTCATAATCATAACAGGACATGAGCTTCTCCCTCTTCACATCTGTCAAGGAAACATCTGTCCTTCCCCAAAAAACTGCTACCAGAGCCGTCAAAATGGCCATAATTACAACCACCAGATTAAGCAGCCATTCCATCCCTAGGAGAACAGGGCTTGCCTACCAAATTCAAGTCAGAGCAGTACACAGTAGGCACATAATATTTGAATGCTTTAAGAGAGTTTGCAGCAGAGGAATACCATATTGGGCTTATATTTTAACATGATAACTCTCACTGGGTTAAGAATAGACTGAGGATGGACAAGGGCAGAAGCAAGGAAACCATTTATAAGCTATGGCAATAATCCAGGACCATAACGTCCAGCCATGCAGTTTGTGTACTGCACAATTCCAGCAAAATGTGAAGAGGTACTCCCTGAAGACATGTATATAAAGGGCTGTCACGGAGGAAACCGTGCTGGTGGAAACCACAGAGCCAATCAGACGAGGTCAAATCTGGCTGTGTTTTGAAGGGAAAGCCTTTACTGACAAATTAAATGTAGGATATGAAAGAAGGAAGAATCAAAGATATTTCCAAGATTTTTTTTCGTGCAGATGTTAATTTAAAAAAAAAAGGCATTAGTACAACTGATAGTTTAAGGAGCATCCTACTCAGAAGTGATTACCACATTTCAAATCAGAATGTACAAGCCTGACACCCGGTCCTCACCAGGTCCCTCCAAATTGTATCTCCAACTATGCTTTTCTCATCTACTCATGCAGTTTGCTACATCATCTCTCAATAAGCCTGTACTTTCCAATTTTCCTGCCTTGCTCATCCTATATCTAATCTGAGGTCTCCTTCATCCATCAAGCCGATTCAAATAACCTTCAAGAAACCTTTCCTGACCCGCTAAATAAAAAATCAACCTCATCCTTATTTGCATTTCACTCTTTCCTTATGCGTCTCTGAAACTGCACTTAACCTAGGCTGGGTAGCATTAAAGGTATCTCTGTTTATAACCATTCACAGTCCCCATCTGATCACCAGTCTCAACCCGGACTGTGACTGCCCCACAAATAGGACCGACGTGTTCTTTCACTGATTTCAGGTTCCTCCAAAATGACTACTCTGGTGTCTGACAGGAAGCAGCCGCTCTTTAAATGTGTATTGAGAGAATACTAGGGCTACGCACATTTCAAAGGTCAGCTTCCTCGCCCGCTACGGGCATATGCCCTGTACAGGGCGGGGCTCCAATGCTCTGGTAGAAAGGACGATATTTGATGCGTCATAAAGGATCCTGGCAGTCGGAAGCCCACCGTAACTAAACGTGTGCCTCTGCAGCCTCTCGCAGGGTTAGAAGGTGACTTTACATCAGCTGACTTGGGGCACACTTTGGCAGACGGGTTGGAAAAAAACACGCAGAGATCAACGGCGCTTAACGTGGCGCGCGGCAGAATACCCTCCCCCAGCCGGGCGCGGCCCCGAGGCGCACAGACCGCCCTGAGCCCTGTCTCAGACGAGCCCCAGCGCGCCGGGAGAGCGTGGGACACCAAAGACGCGCAGGCGCCAACTCGCGGCGCGCGCTCTGGCCGCGCATCCGGGGCAGCTCGGCCAATCGCAGGGCTGCCGCACCTTCCCGCCTACCAGAGGCGAGCAGCCGAGGGGGCTCGGCCCAAGCCGCGCTCCCACTGGCTGAGACGGCACCGCCCAGACCCAGCTGCGCAGTGCGGGCGCCAGCAGGCTGCTGAGGCTCCCGGCCTTGCCCCGCCCGGGCCCACCACCACCCCAGCATCTCCCGCCGGCTCCCGCGGCGCCTCCACCTTGCTCGGTCCTCCGGCCTGTGCGGTCCTCCAGCAACACCCGGCTCAGCTCGTGCTCGAGGAAGCTGGACCGGCGGCCCGACTGCTGTCCAGCATCCTTCCCGAGGGCGCCGCGGGAAGGGAGGAGGCACTCCCATCACCAGCAAGTCCCCGAGAACAGAGCCTGGTGGAGGACGTGGAAGGAGGACGAGGGATGCGGGACAGGCCGGGAGAGATGCGGGGGTTCGGGCTAGAAAGCAGTTCTACTGGCTTCGGTCCTGGCTCGGTCTCCAACTACCATGTGACCTTGGACCGGTTTTTTCCCTTGTGGCTGTGCTCGCCTCCTGTTAAATGCGGCGGCAAAGAAGAGTAAGTGCAGAGGGTTTCACTTGGGAGACTCGGCGCCACATGTTCAACCTGGGTCTCCTCCTACCGAGCACATTATTCCGAATAATAACCTTCAGGCCGGGAGGGCGGAGGATGAGGATTACCTGGGGTTGAGGCAGGTCTGGACGGGATCGATACATCTTTTTACACCTTTACCCCGGCCTTGTTCGCAGGGCCCAGCCTACAGGATGTGGTGCCCCTTCTCCACCCGCATCCCCGCGACCCGGCTTAAGGGCAACGCAAATCCAAACCAAGCCGAGCATCATGCTGGTTTAGGGGTGCCCGCTCATCACCCCTGAGCTGCACAAGTGCGGACCCCTCCTCTTACCCCAAAACAAACTGGCGCGGGTGCTCCAGTTACAGAGGGCTCAGCTGGTGCGTTCGCGATAACCTGGCGCTTCGCAGGCAGCCGCGCTCGCGTCCGGTACCACCGACTGGGGGCGCTACCGCCGTTTCCTTCTCGAAGCCCCTTACCCGCTCTCACTCCGGCTGCCTCCACCCTCAGCTGCCGCGGTGTGCCGACAGACAGTGGCTCAGCCGTAGGGCTGCGCGGGGCGGAGCCCGACGGCGGGCGTTGCCAGGGCGGGGAGCGGTCCGCGCCGCGCCGCCTTCTTTGTCCTGGGGCGCCAGGCACAGCCCCCATCCCGCGGAGGGTAACTCTATTCTTTAGGCGCCTAGCCCGGGATTAACCCCTTGCTGACCGTCCTTTAGTCCTAAACCACGCTCAGATCTCCTCCACCGCCATCCTGGTTCTGGAGCAAGCGGGGAAAGACCACCCCGGGGTATGGGTAGGAAGGTGAAGGTGCCGCCCCAGGAAGTGAGGAAAGCTGGTGAGACTGAGGCGCCTTCCAGGACCTATGCCTATTTACTGTCTCTGGAGCTCATTGAGGCAGGTGGGTTGGTTGGTTGGTTTTAAAGTTTGTCTTTTGATCAGATGAAGTTAAAATTTTGTTATTCCAATGGGTTAAAAAAAAAAAAAGATTTAAGAATATCACAGCTTCCCAGAGTTTCAACAAAGGAACAGTGGAGGCTGATCTCCACAAGTCAAGCTTCCTGCCAAGTTTCCTGGATGAGAAACCAACTGAGGAGAAGGAAGCTGTCTTGGCAAATTAGTGGCAGACATATGTTTAGGTCAAATTACGGAGAACTGATTGGAGAGGGACCAGGCAGATGAAAACAGGAAGGAAGTGAGGGCCCTGTGGGGCTTTAAAGAAACCTCTCAGCTCCACGTTATGTGAGTTTCTTGAGGGCTGAGTCTGTCTTCTTGCTTTATCTCCAGCTCCTGGCAGGTAGAGCTTTGAGGACCTGGAGAAACGTGAAGGTAGGGTACTCTTGTTTTTCTGTACCCATTTCATAGACAGGCTCAAGCTTGCTACAGTGGTGTTTTTTAGAATAGTCACTGTTACAGCATACCACTGCCATAACATAGATCGCTATGTTGGGTCACCAGGTTATACTTTGAGGTTTATGCATTGCTTCAAAAGCAGGGCTTCCCTGGTGGCTCAGATGGTAAAGCGTCTGCCTGCAATGAGGGAGACCCGGGTTCGATTCCTGGGTCAGGAAGATCCCCTGGAGAAGGAAATGGCAATCCACTCCAGCACTCCTGCCTGGAAAATCCCATGGACAGAGGAGCCTGATAGGCCACAGTCCACAGAATCGCAGAGTCGGACAGGACTGAGCGACTTCACTTCACTTCACTTCTTCAAAAGCAGTTGATTAAAGAGTTAATATTTCCACCCAGGAAAAACATACTTCCTTCCTACCTTTGGACTCAGAATTTATGGAAATAAAGTTCTGTTTATGGAAGGCAGGACAATTGATGTGTCTATGTCTATCTGACTCCATTTGTGGCTGACCTCACACCTTCCCAGCCCATCTTTTTATTCCAGCTTTGCTGTGGCAGCCTGCTACACACAGATGTAACCTGAGAGGACCTTGCTTCCGCTGTACTTCATATCTCAGGGCTTCTCTGCCACTGCATTCTGGACCCCTGCAAGAAGCCACAGCCCATTCGAACATAAACCTGGAAGTACAAAGGAATTAACACGTCCTTGGACATCCTCTAACCAAAGCGAACAGAAGCTAGTGGAGAAATGTTCCACTCTTCCGTGGGCAGTTACGAGGTACATTTTGTACAGCACCTAAGATGACAGAACCCTGGCTGCCCGTGGTAGTGTCCAACTTAATCAGCTCAGTAATCCACCCTTGGATTGCCTTTTTCTTTCCTGCCTTGGCTGTTTGACTCTTCCTAGTCCTCCAGTCCTGTTCCTTGGGATTCATTCCCCAAATAAACTACCTGATAAAATTCTTGTTCAGAATCTGTTTTGGTGGGGGCGGGGAAGTAGGGGTGGATCCCAGATTAAGCCAATAGTTAGTGCAAAAGAGGCATCTCAACAGGGAACTAAATTCAATATCCTGTGATAAACTGTAATGGAAAAGAATATGAAAAAGAATGTAACCATTTCCCTGGTGGTCCAGTGGTAGTTAAGAATCCACCCTGCAATGCAGGGGACCTTGGTTCAATCCCTGGTCAGGGAGGTAATATCCCACATGCCACCAAGCAACTAAGCCCACGTGCCACAACTAGAGAGTCCACGCACAGCAACAAAAGATCCTGCATGATGCAACAAAGATCCCATGTGCTGCAACTAAGATCCAATGCAGCCAAAGAAATAAATATTTTTAAAAAGAATGTATATATGTACAGCTGAATCACTTTGCTGTCCAGGAGAAACTAACACAACATTGTAAATCAACTATAATTGAATAACACTTTATAAAACACATAAAAGACCCAGGCAGCCAAAAAAGAGGCATTTCAGCCCAACTTTCAGGGTATTCTCAGCAGGCCTTCCCCAAGTCTGCTGATGAAGAATCCATTTGTTCTGTTTGAGCTTTTGTTCTTTTTATTCCCCAGTTGCTCTGCCCCCTGAGTGAGTGAGTGGGTGAAGTAGCTCAGTTGTGTCTGACTCTGCAACCCCATGGACTGTAGCCCACCAGGCTTCTCTGTCCATGGGACTTTTCCAGGCAAGAATACTAGAGTGGGTTGCCATTTCCTTCTCCAGGAGATCTTCCCGACCCAGGTATTGAATCCGGGTCTCCCGCATTGTAGGCAAGCGGTTTACCGTCTGATCATTAGTAAGCTCTTGGAGGCAGGCAGGAAGTATCAGACTCCCAAAAGACAGACCAGCTGAAGGGCAGGGTCTAGGTTAGGGTTGAACAAAGCCATTCTCAGCCCCACCTTACAGCTTTTCCCTCCTTCTAAGGGAGGTCCTGACTGCTGACCAGCAAACTGGAGAACTTTCAGCTCTGGGGTTGAACATGGAAGCAGAGACAGGGTGGGGCCCAGGTCATTCCCAACACAGCATGTTGCCAAGATTATGTCTACTTTTTGACCTACGCCCGCTGTGAAAGCAGTTCCTCTGCTCAGATATAAGGTCTCAGGCCAGGGTCTTTGGCACGTAGCACACTTTATCTCATTTCAATACCAAGAGACTGCTGTTGCAAATTACCAAACTAGGTTTGCGAGGAAACAGCCCTTAGTCCCAGCCCTCAAGAAGGGAAATGAGACATGTACGTAAGCTAAATGAATCCTTAGAGGCCCTGTAAGTCTTCTATAAGTGAAGCGACGTGAAGTCGCTCAGTCGTGTCCGACTCTTTGCGACCCCATGGGCTGTAGCCTACCAGGCTCCTCTGTCCATGGGATTTTCCAGGTGATAGTCCTGGAGTGGATTGCCATTTCCTTCTCGAGGGGATCTTCCCAACCCAGGGATCGAACCCGGGTTGTAGACAGACGCTTTACCGTCTGAGCCACCAGGGAAGTCCCTTCTATAAGAGGGGCTTGTTAAAGTAGTTGAGTGTTCTGGTGAGGCTTCAGGACAGGGTCTATAGAAGGGTAGCATCCTGACTCTCAGGATGAAGCCCCCTCAAAAGATCCCCCTCCTAATGGATTCCTCGTTAGCAAACTCAGGAAAGGTCTGCTGAGAATGACCCTGAAAGGTGGGCTGAGATGCTTCTTTTGGGTTAACCATTGGCTTAGTCTGGGTTCCCTTCCCAGAGAGCCCCAGTGTTTGCTCCTGTCCCTCTATCGGGTCCCAATTGCTTCCATGTTCACAAATCTAGGAGTTTTTTAAATCCCTGCTCAGACTAGCCATTCATCTTCCCAAGTCCCAGCCCTCCTCTGGTAGACCTGGCCCTGCCCCATCTCTGAACGCCCCTGCTCTTCTCTTCCTTCAGTATTAAGTGTCCAAAAACAAACAGATGTTTGTGTATGTGTTAGTTGCTTATTCATGTCTGACTCTGCAACTTTATGGACTGTAGCCCACCAGGCTCCTCTGTCTGTGAGATTTTCCAGGCAAGAATACTGGGGTGAGTAGCCATTCCCTCTTCCAGGGGATCTTCCTGACCCAGGGATGGAACCCAGGTCTCTGGCATTGCACAGGGATTCTTTACAGTCTGAGCCACAAGGAGCCCCCAATACCAGATGGTGCAGGTTAAACCCTGCCCTTAGCTGGCCACCTGGGAGCCTTCCAGTAAACCATGAGGGCAGTGTTCTGTGCTGAGTTATCCTGGGCAATAGAGAATCAGCACAACACCATTTACTCTCCCAGACCCTGGAGGCCTCCCATTTGTTTGATGCAACTGAGTTTTCATTTTTTTAAAAAGTTTTTTTTTGGCTAGAAATCATGTCCTTAGTCTGCAGAATTTTAGAAGTGTTGAGTAGCTTTTTCTATAATTGACAGTGAAGGAAATAAAAAACCCAATGTACTATTCTAAACAAAGCTGTAGTGCTCAGAATCTAGTGTGCAAGAGAGCCCTGATCCTAACGTGACTGTAACACTGAATTCTACCCAAGGATGAGAACTGGAGGCCCAACCTTCTCCCTGCAATGAATGAACAAGTAAGTAAAACAAGGACTTAGACCTTATGGGGAAAAAAAGGGTGTATCAGGCATCCACATCCCCACTCCTTTTCTATCTCTTGACATTAAATAAATAAAATTTAATTAATGTATATAATTTAAATGATTGTTTAAGCCACAGGTTTGCGAGATATTTTTTTCTTTTCGTGTGTGTATTGCAGAGGGGGGAACCGTTTGGAAATTTAGCCAAAGTTATTTTGAGGTAATTGGGATCTTTGAAGAAGGAAAAGTATGAGGAAATAAAAAACGACTGTTTCTCCCTCTGCATGTCCACCCCAAGCTATAGCACTACTTGAAACTCCTTCCTTCATGCAGCTTAGTTCAACTGAGCTGTTAGATCCCAGGCATCCTGCTTTGTACTGGGAACACAGTAAAAACACAGTAATGGGGTCCCTGTCCTCAGTAACACGACTTAGCAGCTGATGACTGATCACTGGATACCAAACACTATACCAAGGGCTTTGTGTGCATTATTTCACTTAATCTCTGCACCTGGCCTAAAAGTGACCCAAGATTATTCCCATTTTCCGTCCAAGAAAGTTGAGGCCCAAAGAGGTCAAATAATTGCCCACAGCAATACAACTAGAAAGTGTCAGAGACAGAGCCCACACAAGTCTGTCCTACTCAAAGGACTCTTAGCACACCACCAACTCTTCTAAGGTTCTTGCTTTGAAAAAAGGATAAAAATCCCGATCATAAAGCTATTTGGAGTACAGAAGTTTTTGTAACCAGTTGGGCATTGTTTTGTGAGTAATCTTAACAGAAACTGGAGTTGCTTTGTTCCACTGAGATTTCTTTCAGTGAGTACAATACAGATGGCAAGATCTGATGCCCTCAACTAGGAAAAGAAATTATAGGTCCTAACTGATCATATCAACTTTGAAAGACAAATATACGGGACAAAATTCTCAACCCTTAAATCTGATTTAATTTTCTGAACTTCAAATTCTATTTTTTAAAGAATAGTTAATATGTTATAACAAATTATTTTTAAAACCACAATATAAAACCATATGCTTATTTTATTAATATCTTTTCATTACCCCCCCCCCAATGAATGTTTATTATTTATATTTTCTGCTTATTGCTTCTGGGCCAGAGCCTACCATTTCAAAAGGGAAATTAAAATACCAAGTTGAGGCCTTCCATTTTGGGGTTGCCAGCACCTCTTTCCAAAGGCCTATTTGTTCCTCCCCAACCTCCCCTCCCCTCACACCAGGCTCCTCCCAAGACTTGGGTTTTCCTTCTGCTGCTAGTTTTCACACACAGCATTTGCTCACATTGGCAGACTGGAGCAAGTCTCCCTCAACCATATCCGCAAGCAGGATCTTCTCCAAGCAAGTTACAAGCCAAATACACCTGGAATTCTCTTAATTCTCAGTCGATAGGGTCTAATAAACACTCCCTGGAAACCTCTTCCAGGTATATTATTCCAATGCTTGTCTTTAACTGGGAAGGGGAATTCTCACATTCATATGATAAGCAAAGCCAACTAATGCTAAAATACAATATTCAGATTTGAGATGTGTTTTGTGTTTGTCATTGAATAAGCCAAACTTCATCTTAATAACTGTTTGCTTTAAGCTTAAAATGTCTGTAAGTTTGGCCCTCTGACAAGTGGAGGGTCATGGGTGGATGCTGCTGCCTAGGGATGAATAAGAAAAAAGATGCCAAAGGGCAGCTGCAGCTGACTGCATAGTGAGCTCTTCCCACCAGGGGTGTGTGGGCAAGAATGAGCACAGGAACTGGTCTGAACAGAACGAAAAATATCCAGAAAGTGCCCTGAGCCCAGAATCAGGACCTGAGAAAGGCTTTGGACAAGGCCAGCTGCAAGAAGGTGAGACCAAAACTTGCCTCTTAGGCATCACAATCAGGTGAAGGCGAGTATGTCTGCAATATAGAGGGTCCCATCATGGCTCTTAGTATTGTACCTTATAACTAAAGGCAGTGGAAAATTACAGCTGCTGAGTTCAGGCAGCACTGCTAATGGTCTAGACTCTTCATAAATGAAAGTTTGGATCACCCCACAACGCAGGAGACCTGGGTTCCATCCCTGAGTTGGGAAGATCCCATGGAGAAGGAAATCGCTTCCCACTCCAGTACTCTTGCCTGGAGAGTTCCATGGACTGAGGAGCCTGGCAGGTTACAGTCCATGGGGTCACAAAGAGTCAGACACAACTGAATGACTAATACTTTTACTTTTTCACTTCACCGGGTAAAGACCTGCTGAGGGCAAAGGGAATATGGAATGGGCAGTGGAAAAGATAATTAAAAATACCAGCTACAACCATGTGGCCAGTTACAGAACAAGGGCTATAACTGTTATGAGTATTTCTTCATTTTGTAATGAATATGTGCATGTTATCTTTCTTTTCTCTCTCATCCCCTTATCATGTAACACAGGGATCCCTAACCTTTGGGATCTAATGCCTGATGATCTGAGGCGGAGCTGAGGTAATAATAATAGAAATAAAGTACACAATAAATGTAATGCGCTTGAATCATCCTGAAACCATCCCCCCAACCCCTATCCGTGGGAAAACTGTCTTCCATGAAACCTTTCGGTCCCTGGTGCCCAAAAGGTTGTGGACCACTGGTGGAACATAAGATGTTTGACTTTGACTTTGTTTTTGACTCTGTATTATACATCATACTATTGTTAACCTCACATCACAGTATTAAGTTATGGGACATCAGTAAGTGTGACTATCACCCAAGGACTTTGCATCCTGTTTTGGGGAAACAGTTAGTGCATTTTTAGTTGTATACAGCATAGTTGTATCATGAAGGTTGAATTATGACTTTGTTATTGTTTTTATTTGGAGAATTAGTGTGGTCTAAGGAGACATGTATGGGTGCCAGGTTGACAAGGAGTGAACTGCGATGGTTAATTTTATGTGTCAATCTGGCTAGACCACAGAGCCCATATATTTGGTCAAACATTATCCCGAATGTCTCTGTGAAATTGTTTTTGAATGAGGTTAGCATTTAAATTGGTGTACTTTGAGTAAAGCAAATTACACTCCGCAATGTGGGTGGGCCCCATCCAAACAAATGAAGGCCTTAGTAGAAAAAGACAGACATCTTCATAAGAAGAAGAAACTCTGGACAGACCACCTCTGGGCTTGAATTGCAACTCTTCCCCAGGTCTCTGCCTTGCCAGATTAACCTAGATTCTGGACTTGCCAAGTCTCTATAAATGTGTGAGCCAGCTTCTCAAAATCAATCCCTTTTTGTTTCCCTCTCTCTTGCCATCCACACACAGCCTGTTGGTTTGTTTCTCAGGAAAACCCTCACTAATACACCCACTCAGAGTGGTCTGCTTCCCTGATTGGACCCTGATACTGCATTGAAATAGACCCTTCTACACTGGGATTGGTCTCTCTTTCTGTCTGGAGGGCAGGACTCAACAGAACCAGGAAAGGCCCTTACTCAGGAGCCCTGAAGCAGAGGTAGGAGGGGTGGTCCCCAGCCAGGGAGGAACATGACAAAGCTTGCTTTTTTCACCCTCTCCATCCCTGGGGGTCTCTGCGGTCACTGCCCTCCAGGGTCTCATAGCCCAGGGAGGTGGACAGACATATCTGTGGCTTACTCCTCTTCAGGCTTGGGTCAGATGATGTAACAGGCAAAACCAGGAGGCTCTGGGAGGATGGAAATGGGAGCTGTTCCCTAAGCTTTGGGCCAAAAAACAGCCTCCATGGAGGAAGTGACTGCCTGGGATTTCAGATTATAAGATAGATGGGATATTTTTTCCTTCAAATTATATTTTGAAAAAAGTTTAAACACATAAAGAAAGATGAAGGAAGAGTATAGTGAACACTCATATAGTCATAATCTAGATACACCAATTGTTAGCAATTTGTCATATTTCCTTCCTCTCACTGTATGTACACATACACATATATACTTCACTGAGTCATTTAAAAATATGTTATAGACATTATAACACATCATTCCCAAACATTTCACCATGTATCTCAAAAGAACAAGGCAATTCTCTGACACAGTCATGACACTACCGACATGTTTAAGAAATTAAACATTGGTAACAATATGATTTAATTAATCTGTACTCCAAATTCCTTCAATTAGCCCAATAATGCCCTTATACTTTTGTACTTTTTCTACCTTAATCAGGATTCTAATAAGGTATCATTAACTTACATTTAGTTATCTGTCTCTTCAGTTCCTTGTTTATCTAGAACAGTATCCTGCCTTTTCTTTTCTGGAGGGGAGGATTTTTCATGACATTGACATACTCCCAAGGCTGGATTTGTTTGACCATTTCCTCATGATTGGATCCAGGCCAAACATTCTCGGTAGGCATACAATAAACGTGATTCTACTTACTCATAGGTAGAATTTGGACAGACTGAGATAAGGAGGGATACACCAGACAGAAAACAGTAAAGAGTTTCTCATAGGTGTGAGAAAGCCCAGCATGTCAGGGAATAGCTGTGACCCCAGGGAGCTGCACTGTGGCGTGGGGCATGGGGGCAGAGGGCAGGGAAGGATGTGTTAGGAGGATGGTCAGGGAATTGTGGTCTGTGTCCATTGGCCTCTGTTCAGAGGGTGCCGCGGAATCACAGCCTCTGGAGGCATATAAACTTTTCATAAAAGCCGGAACAGAAACAGACTGGAAGTAAATCAGCTGATCTGACAGGAGGTACCAGTCTGTGACCCAGAGGTTGGAGACGCCCGGTTAAGGTTACACAGCTAACCCAGGAGCATGTCTTTTTTTCAGGAGACCTTGGCCAGCTGGGGTATCTCTGGGTGATTCTAGCACAATGTTTCCTCATAGCTGGAGACTCCTTGAGGCAGACCAGGGGTTTCTGTTCTTGCCTCTTCATCCCTCCCATTTCACCAGGTTCTGCAGCCAGCCTCCAGTGCAGGAGGAATTCAGTTTACCAGCCACAGCATGCTAGCTCCTCCCTCAATCACTGGGAAAGGTCTAGGGCGGGAGAGGACAGAAGGCACAAGTTGGGGTCCTACCAGGCCAATTAGAGAAGAGTTGAGGAAAGCATAGGACATGAGAGGCTGTGCAAAGGGGTGTAGGGTAAGCGGGAAGCAAAAGACCAGCAGACTTAGCCCAGCCTTCCAGTTCTGACCGAGCTAGAAGGAAAGGGGAAACTGGCAGGATGAAGAGAAAGGGGCTGTGCTGGGGTCCAGCTGTGTGCTGGGGTCCAGCTGTGTGCTGGGGTCCGGCTGTGTGCTGGCGTTCAGGGCACACCCAGTCATCCTTGGAGGTTTGCCCTCGAATGGCCTCTTAGTTTCGTGCGTGATGTGAGGCTGCAGTGCCCACAACAGAGAAGGGTGAAAGCCGTGCTTACAGGGAGAGTATGTTCTGGAAAGAAGAGGCTGCCTCATGGCATGAGTCCCACGCCCCCCGCCCCCCGCCCCATACCACACATAGTTAATAACAGAGCGCCATCCATGGTGCAGGGGTCACAGCTGGAAGGGGGGTCGAAGCGTCACATCCCAAAGAGATGTCTAAGACAGAAACTACATCCAGACACCTCAAAGGCGAGGCTGAAGGCAAGAAAAAGAAAGTTTAAATAAAAGGAGTCAAAACTACTGTGATTCCAGGCATATAATTATTAATCTAGAATATTTAGGGTATTATTAGAATAATAACAGGTTCAGTAAGTTGGTTGAATACAAGACAAATATAGGGAAAAAATGAAAAGCTTTCCCATTTAGAAAATGTAATGTTAAAGAAAAATTCCTAAGACTCACACTACAACAAAAAATATAAAAACTCGTAGATAACAGGGAAATGCAAAGTCTTAATAAAGAAAAAGCAAACTGTAAGTCTTTATTGAGTACCATGAAACAGACTGAAAATTAAGAGAACATACCATGTTTCCAGTTTGAAAGGCAATATTAAAATGATGGATCTTTCCCCTACATTTATCTAGAATTCAATTCAATTTTTCTAGAATTTGGTTCAGGGGCAGGTGGAGGTACAGGAGGGAGAACCTGACCAACTGATTCTGAATTAAGCAGGAAAATTTTTAAAAATGCCTCATAGATCAAAACATACAACAAAGTTAATCTACTTAGTATATGGTATTGATGCATGAATTTAAAAAGCAGATTAATGGAACAAATGAGCAGTATGGAAACAGAACCACAAATTAATGGAAATTTAAGACAATAAGAATGGCACTGCCAATCAAAAAGGATGAATTATTTAATGGTGTAGGGACAATTATTTACATATATACCACACATGCAGAAATTAAAATAGATTAAATATCTAAAGTGAAAACTGAAACTATAAAAATACTAGAAGGAAATATTAGACTATCTCTATTAGCTTGAGTTTGGAAAAGGTTTTGCTAACCCCAACACATTGCTCTGGAGACATAAAGGAAAAGACTAAAAGATGAGACTCCTTAAAAATTTAAACTTTCATACAAGGAGAGCCAGCATTCAAATCATTGGCTGAGAGAAAACATTTGGAACATATATAACATATAAACAAGGGCTAAAAACCCACAACATATAAAGTGCTCCTACATATGAGAAAGAAAAAGATAAGTAATCTACTTGAAAAAATACACATAGGATAAAGCACAATTAAAAAAATCAAATGCCTAATAAACATAAGAAAATTATGATAATAAACCAACTTTAAAAATGCAAGTCAAAAAAAGGTATATTTTAAATTCATGACATTGATGAAAATTAAAAGGTTGAAGAGACACAAGGAGGCAGCACCCTCATACACTGCTGGCAGGTGTGAAATTTTTTGAAAATAATTTGGCAGCATGCATGATGCCCCTTGACTCAGCAATTCCGTTCTAGGACTCTATTCTATAAAAATACTAACGTATTTCACAAAGATGCATGTATGTGGGTATTTGATGCAACATTATTTGTAACAGATTAAAAAATGGGTAATAATCTAAAACTGGAATTTTAAATAAATTATTTAATTTTAATTAATTAAAGTAATTAAAATAATCTATTAATAAAAGAAATAACTTTAAATTAATTTTATTATTTAACCAATTGATTAATTTTTATTATTTTAAAAATTAAATAATTTTATTTAATTTTGGTCCACCTATTCCCAAAATATTGTCTAGCCAGAATGACTGCTTTTCTGGGATCACACTTCCTCATGTCCTGGGCTTCTCTGTCCCCGAAACATGAGTCTTGCTTGTTTGTTTTTAAACCTACTGTGCATTCAGTATTGGCCTAGAATGTCTGTCCCATAAAGGTACACCTTTGCTGTATTTCTATTGTCTAAATCAGGGGCTGGTACTTCCCAAAGGATCCAAGTCTGCTTTCCTGGCCACAGTTAATTGATTTATGGTGCTCACCTGATCCGTGGCCAACCAATCAGAACCCTTCTCTGAAGTTTTTGAACTAGAAGTAAGAAAGAGAGCTAGTCTAAAGATGTAAAATCTTAACTTCAAGGGGTAGCTGGGGAGTCCTCCCAGAAACGTCATTTTTGCCCTGTGAAGCGGACAAATACAGCTGACTGGGCCACAGAAATTATGAACAGTGTGTGTGTGTGTGTGTGTGTGTGTGTGTTAGTTGCTCAGTCATGTCCGACTCTTTGTGACCCAGTGGTCTGTAGCCCACCAGGCTCCTCTGTCCATGGAATTCTCCAGGCAAGAATACTAGAGTGGGTTGCCATTCCTTCTCCAGGGGATCTTCCTGACGCAGGGATCGAGCCTGGTCTCCTGCCCTGCAGGCAGATTCTTTACTGTCTGAGCCTCCAGGGAAGCCCATGAACAGAATAAGGAAGCTGAAACACAGAGAAGGCCTGCAAACAGAGAAGGTGAGAGAGACTCATTCTGGCTCTGGCGTCCCTGTCTCACGAGTTTCCAGAGACATCCTGTGACTATTCTTATGCTCTGTTCTCCTTGTTTAAACTAATCCCAGCTGGCATTCAGTCACTTACAACCAAACAAGTACTAAGTACTATGCTTTCCCTCCGTGGAACGCTGTGCAGCCTTTAAAAAGACTGTCACCAAGTATATACATAAAGCCAAGAAAAGATATCCAGGATATATTGTAGTGTGAAAAAAATTAAGGTAAAGAATAATGTGTATACAACAAGTCCACCAAAAGATTTCTTTTAATTTTAAGAGAACTATTTGTTTGTATAGTATACAAAACTACAAACCTTTACTTAGGCATGGAAAAAGATGTGGAATATTAGATACCAAACTCCCAATAATTCTTATTTCTAAGGGACTAGAATGGAAGAGAGATTGAGGAGCTTTGACTTTTTGCTTTATTTCCAAACTGTCTGAATTTTTTCACTCTAAGAATATATTGCTCTTTTATGCTTTAAATAAACTTTTTATTTTGAATAGTTTTAGATGAATAGGAAATTTGCTAGATAGTGCAGAGTTCCCATATACTCTTCGCCCAACTCCTCTAATGTTGATATTGTATAAATCATAGTATATTTGTCAAAACTAAGAAACTAAAATTACCACATTGCTATTAACTAAACTCCGGCTTTAGTTGGGTTTCACTTGTTTTGTTCTTTCCCTGCTATTGTTCTTTTTGTGTTCCGGGATCTGATCTCAGACGCCGCGTTGCATGTGGGGGTCGTGTACCCTAGTTTCCTCTAATCTACGATAACTTCTCAGTCTTGCTTGATGTTCAGAACTCTGACAGTTTTAAAGAGTTCTGTGGAATGCTCCCCAATTTTTGTTTGTTAGAAGTCTTTCTCATGATGTTGTTGTTTAGTCTTAGCTGTGACTCTTTGCAACCCCATAGACTGTAGCCTGGCAATCTCCTCCATCCGTGGGATTTCCCAGGTAAGAATACTCGAGTGGGTTGCCATCTCCTTCTCTAGGGGATCTTCCCAACCCAGGGATAGAACCTGAGCCTCCTGCTTGGCAGGAGGATTCTCTACCGCTGAGCCACCAGGGAAGCCCCTTTCTCAAGACTGGACTGTGGTTTCAGGTTCCAGAGGGAAGATACCACGGAGGTAAACGCTTTCCTCATCACGTCACAAAGGGTCAATGTTATCAACATAACTTCACTGATGATGTTAGCCTGGATTACTTGGTTAAGGGAGTGACTGCCAGGTTTCTACATTGTAAAGCTCCTATTTTTCCCTTTCCATATTATTCTTTGGAGGCAAGTCACTAAGTCCAGCCCACACTCAAGAGGATGTAATTAAGCTTCAAAATCCAGGTATATTACTTTTTAATTAAACAGACTTTGAGAGTAGGGGTGCTGCCCTATACCTTTTTTTTTTTCAATTGCTTCAATATTTATTTATACATTCTACAAATATACACTGAGCCCTTACCATGGGAAGCACTGGCCCCTGATCTAGACACCAGAGATACAGCAAAAGCACACCTTTATGGAACACACATTCTAGAACAATACTGAATGCACAGTAAGTTTAAAAACAAACAAAAGGCTAAAGGATCCAAGGAGCTACAATACAGAACCAAAAGTATGAGTGGAGTGTGAGGCGCAGGCAGGGCACAGTCCCAAAGGCAGGAGAGTGAGCAGGATTACTCAATGCTAGAGACATGGCCAATCCCCATGGTGCAAATTAAAAGCCCTGTCACAGACTTCCCTCGTGGTCCAGCGGTTAAGAACCCACCTACCAAGGGCAGGACATGTGGGTTCGATCCCTGGTCCAGGAAGATCCCACGTGCTGAGAGGCAACTAAGCCTGTGGGCCAGGACTATGGAGCCCATGCACTCCAGAGCCCATACTCTGCAACAAGAGAAGCCGCCACAGTGAGAAGCCCACACACCAAAACTAGAGAAAGCCTGTGCACAGCAACAAAGACTCAGCACAGCCTGAGTAAAGAATCTCTTTGAAAAGTCCTATCACATGGTTGAACGGGTAAGCTGAACTTACGTGAAGGGGCTGAGCCAACTGAATAGCATATGAGAGAATATTATAAGCAATTCCAGGCACACAATAGACACTTCCTAGGTATTTGTTAAATAAATAGATGATTTGTTAAATAGATAGATATTTGTTAAATAAATATTCAACTACACTGAATAGGCACATTCCTGCTTATTCTCTTCAGCACTAAGAAAATCCACCAAGACCTTCCAAGGTAATCCAGGGAAGAATTTCAACACTGGGGAGTGTGGCTGCCCCTCACTGCTCCAAGTCCTGCCTCCCCTTAGGTACGCCTGAGGCTGCTCCCCTTTCGCTTCACACTGAGGAATGGGCACAGAACTTTCCCCTAACTCTTGCAGGGCCAGGAGGGCAGAGTTGTTCTGAAACCAGGCTGAAATGTTTGCCCAGTCTTGCCTAGAGGTTCTGAGCAAACTGAAGGGAATGTAAGTAGGTAACAGGCAGCCTGTTTCCAGAAGTGGTAGCAATGGAGTCACTCAAGGGAACCTGCGATCCCAGTTAAGTGGGGGAGTCCCTGGAGACCACCGCTTAGCTCTGTGCCCGTCTTTACTTCACCTCTGAGGTGTCCTCAGAGAAGGAAATGGCAACCCACCCCGGAACTCTTGCCTGGAAAATCCCGTGGACAGAGGAGCCTGGTAGGCTACAGTCCATGGGGTTGCAAAGAGCTGGACACGACTGAGCGACTTCACTTTCACTTTCTGGGATCTCCTAGCATTTTTGCTGTCTGAGGTTCAATAGGACAAAAAGCAAGTGTTCACCGACTCCCCTTGTCCTGAAGGCAGACAGTCAGAGAGGAGCCCCCAAAGGGGAGCCTGCTCCTCTCGTTCTGTTCCTGCTCTTGCCACTGTACTCTGAGGGACAGGGTTGTCAGGGGCGGCCTGTGTCAAAATGACAAAGCTGTGAAGGACTCTGACTTTATAACAAATTAGCAAGGCAACAGGTCTGAACACTTTTCAGAGTCGAAAAACCAGCATCTGGTTTCTGCCACTATTTTGCCATGTGACCTTACAATCTCTCCTTCCTGGGCGTCCGTCTCTGTATAATGGGATGACAAAGTGGGCTTGGGTAAATCTGACGATGGCTTAGTGCTCCTGTGTTCCATCATTTTTATCCAGGGTGATGCCCTCCTGACTCCTCCATGAACTTCACTGCCCTTTCAAGTGCCCAAGACCTATGATTCAAGGCACACAAGCAGGAGTTAAGGTAGAGAACCAGGGAAGAGGCCAGTACCCTTCCCAGTGGTAGTTCCAGCATGTTTGAGAAACCACAATGAACGAAACTGCCTAGAGGTGGAGCTCCCTGCTTAATGGAGAATTAAGCTGTATGTTGACTTGATGGTTTAATTACGTATTATCACCCAGCCATGTATCACGAGATATTTTAGGTAAACAATACTCCCTCAAATATCAATAAACCTCTGCCAGCGAAGAGTGACTCACCATGGGTACACTCATAATTGCCTTGCTTCTCTTCTAGGAGAAATTAATCTGAGTGTGACAACTTAGTTTGGGCCAGAAACAGCAAGAAATTCAATTTAATGGGCTTAAATTAATTAAAAGAAGGCTTTAGAAGATGCCTCTAAAATCATGGATTGCACAAATTTGAATTCTGCACAGTTGTAGATATTTATCCTTTTTAATAAAATTATCATATAGAATGCATGATTTTCATTTATCTCCCAAATGCTCACTGACATTTAAAGTAACCTCAGTCCTTAGAAGGCTTTTTGAACCTTGCCTTCCTGATAGTTGCTCTCTCTCTCAAACCCTTTGGATACTCCAAGTGAAGTTTTACAGATCTTGAGACCAAGGTCAAATGACTGCCTTAGAAAGGCAGTGACCTCAAAGATCCAGGTCAGCTGATGATGGGTCCTTGGTGGCAGAAACAGCTAGCAGGAGATTTAGCTCTTGGCGTCTCCGGCGAGATGCACGTGTACTTCCTGCCACCACCACGCCTCCTGGCCCCTGCTTCACTCCCTGTGGAGCCTTGAGCACGCTTGCACAGTTCATGGCGTTTGTCCAGAGCCATTCACCTTGACCCATGATCAAGGCCACTCTGGCCTGTCTTGGACTTCCCCTCTGGGTCTTATTTTCCTGTCTTTAGGATAAGCTTACCTATCCCTTATATCTAATACTGACATCCTTTCTTTATCTTTGCTTCTATTCAACCCCACTCCTTTTAGGGGTTTAGTGATCCCAGGGAGCTAGCAAGTGCCCTGAGGCATTACTGTGAAAGAGGGACCTCTTCTCAGGGGAGAAGTCTCTGAAGCAGAGGGACTCGGAGCATCCTTCCATGGAGAGATGCCTTAAAGGTGATGGAGTAGAAATGGGCCCTCAAACTTCCTCCTGCCTTCAGGTATCTGCCCCTTACAGAATACTCATACTCATACCCTATTGGCCCAAGCACGTCATAGTGTCAGGCCCTGGGTAACGCAGTCATCTGACTTTCCAGTCCTCATACTTCTGTCCTCCTCTTTACAGACGCTTCCCTGCTGCCTTGCTTGCCTCTTTTCTCCCAGTGGGAAATTTGCTGTCATCCTTGTCTTTGTTCCTCTATTCATTCTCCCATTGGCCACTTCTAAGGTTTTCTCTCTATCATGGATTTTGAACAATTTGATTATGATGTTCTTTGATGTAGTTTTCTTCATTGGGGTTGATTGAACTTATTGAATCTGTGAGTTTATAGTTTTTCTCAAATTTGGGGAATTTCTGGCCATTATTTCTTCAAATATTTTATTCTGTTCTGCCTTCCTTCTCCTCTCTGAAGCCGATCTTTGGTCAGGAGGCAGTATATGTGTCCAATTTTGCTGGGGGTTGGGGGAAGCATATGCAGTTTTTTATCTTAGGTCCAGGAACCCAGGGCATTCCTATCCGGGCTGCAGTGGAGGGAGCCCAGTGGAGGTGCCCTGCAGAGGCACTATTTCCCACCTGACTACCCAACCCTCTGGCCGCTGATTCATGAGCATCACCACAGTCCCAGTGCCTGCCCCTCCTACCCCAAGTCAGTAGTGACTCCCTGGTGGCCTACGTGTGGGCGCCTTTCTTCCTCACCCTGGTTGAGGTGGTAGGGGCTCTGGTAATATATTTCCAGGAGAAAAAGTAGGTGGAGTGGCTTCATCATCACCGCCACCCCTGTGCAGCTACAACCCTGTTGAGATACAAGAGGCTGAACAGGGGCTCTCCTCTGACATGGGGGACCCCAAGGTAGTACATGCCTGGCAGAGTGGCTACCAGCTCAAGCGAGTGCCTCGCTGATGTGAAGACATGCTCTGACCACCTTACCCCGATCGTCAGAACCCTCTGGCCTGGAGCTGGCCTGGAGCGCGCAAGGCCGAGTGAGCTGCGGCTTCCTTCTGCTGTTTGTACGCATCCAGCGCCCCCTGCTGGATACTGGGTGTCCCCTCCTCCACCCACCCACCCCTCGCCCCGCCCATTCCCAGGGGGATCCCAAGCAGCCAGCCTCACCCTCCTACCCCTACACCACCTCTCTCCCCTCTAGGCCTTCAGTCCTGTGGGCTCTAAGCTCACCACCCGCTCCCAGGCGCTAATGGGAAATTTTCCTTCTGAGTTAGAAGGGTGGCTGAGAGACAGAGCTCTGCTCTTTCTATGGGCATCGCTTTTTTTTTTTTTTTAAAGCCCGCCCTGCCTTGGCTTTGGGGTTATTTCCATGGTGATAGGCTGATGTGTAGTATTCAGTATATATATTTTATAAATAAAGTGTTTTGTGGCAAAAAAAAAAAAGCTTACAGTAAGATGGGTTTTAGAAAAATATAAACAGCATGTAAACAACAACCATTAGAAATAGGAGAAAAGAAAAATGATAGGTACATATGAAAGCAGAAAATGTCTAAACATTCTAGACATTGGCAAGAAAAAATGAAAATAAAAGATAAATGACAAAAAGAGAGACAAACATATGCAAAACAGGTGACAAAGAGCTAATTAGCTTCATGCACAAGAGAACATTTACAAATAAAGTGAGAGAGAGAAAGAAAAAGAAAGAGGAAAGGAACAAAGATATAAAACAGCTAAGAATCATGTGACTGTGTTCCGCATTACTAATTTTAAAGAAATGCCCATCACAGTTCAATATACCATTTCTGTCCACCGCCTCCAATAGACTAAGCGGAGTCACTCAGTCGTGTCCGAGTCTTTGCAACTCCATGAACTGTAGCCTACCAGGCTCCTCCGTCCATGGGATTTTCCAGGCAAGACTACTGGAGTGGGCTGCCATTTCCTTCTCCAGGGGTTCTTCCCAACCCAGGGATCGAACCCAGGTCTTCTCCATTGCAGACAGGCACTTTACCATCTGAGCCACACATTTAACATGTACAAGGGTAGAGTAATAATGCAAATGCATGCCCACATATCACATTATTCAATACATAAAAGTTATAAATCAAGCAAACCATCAAATAAAATATATTACTTTCTCTTAACAAATATATCTCAATCGCAACCTGACAGGCCAGGTTTCAAGTTTAGACTTCTTACACCCCTCAGACTTCTGCATCAGAGATAACTTCCAGCCCCTAGTTCAAAGCCTGTCTCTTTTTTCCCCACTCTAGCTCCATCCTCCACTGTGAGATACCTTGGGCCTGTGTGTGTGTGTGTGCACACCCAGCCCACACATCCAAGCTCTGTCTACACTTCATATAGGACCTAGGGATGAGTATACCAGCCATATGATCTTGGAAGAAGCCTGTGCTTACCCCAGAGGTAGGCTTAGAGCTCTTTGGAAAAGAAATCCTAGGGTCTCAGATACCCAGAGCATATCAAGAAGTGGAGGGGTGCAAGCTCTAGGTCAACACATCCCCTTGAACCCATACAGCCCATTCCCTTTGGGAAGGGCACAGTCAGAGAGAGCCAGAATGGAGCTTTCCTCAGCTTAGAGTCCATGGCAGGGATCCCTCTGGCCCTGTTTCCAGGAGGTACTAGATGTAGGGAAATAGCTTTATATACTGATTGGTTCAAATTAATTTGGGGGAGAGATCAATGTGACAATATCCTCCAAAATCCAACCCAGCAGTTCCGCTTCTAGTCATGAATCATCTCGAGTTATTTGCAGAAGTGCCTAATGGTGTTTGCAAAATTATTTTCACTAAAACGATATAAAATCAAAAGGCTACAAATATAAATATCTAACAGTGAATGGGTAACTAAATTACAGTACACTCATGCATTGAAATATATTCTGCAGCCATTAAATAGGTTGGGCTGATATGAAAAGTCTTCAATACATATATTTTAAGTCAGAAAAGCAAATTGATATTTATGTTGTATGACCAACTGTGTATGTTTGTGATGCTTACATTTGCTACAGATTTTTCCGGAGGAATTATAAGAAACTATTATAGGTGATTGCCTCCAATTAGAAGAGCAGGGATTGATGTGTGTTAGTGACTAAGTTGTTTCCGACTCTTTGTGACCCCACGGACTAGCTCACAAGGCTCCTCTGTCCACGGGATTTCCCAGGCAAGAACGCTGGAGTGCGTTGCCATTTCCTTCTCCAGGGGATCTTCCCGACCTGGGGATAGAACCCGGGTCTCCTGCTTTGCAGGCAGATTCCTTACCATCTGAGCCACTAGGGAAGCCCTGGGGATTGATGGTGGAGATTTTTACTTCACACTTCTTTCTGTCTGAATTTGTTGTCAGTGCATTTAGTATTTTCATAATTAAAACAATAACAAAAAGATACTCTGTGAACATTTCTGAGATGAATCCAATAACAACCAAGAATCCATTAGGTGTGCAGGGAGTACGTGGGCACTGGGGCAACACAACTAAGAATCTCCTCTCCAGTTTGGTGGAATTTTGTTCAGCCATTTGCTGCCAGTTCTTTCTCCTTCTTCATTTTCAAGGTGGCAGAACCCTTAGAGAAACCCTAGAGAAAACATGTCACACGGTGCTTCCTTCATGGATTTCCTTAGAAGGCTGCCATCTGGGCAGCAGTGAGTCAGCAGCTCCTCTCGCTGCTGGTTCATGCACAAGCAGCTGCAGGTTTTGGAACAAGCTCAGGCCCCAATGTTACCTAGTCTCACCGTGTGGCCAGTGGATCAGAGGGACTCTCTGTTACCTGGAAAGCAACTCAAAGTCAGCCCTTCCCAGCAGTATCAACCCCCTAATTCTGAGAGAAGCCCAAAAAGATGATCTCTACTGAGGCATGACATCCTCCATGGCAAGGTCTTGATTACTGATCTGGGAGCTCCTGGACTTCAGAAGTACAGATTGCCTCTGTACGACAGGCACCTAGGTGATGCTTTGCAGTCATTTGCTGGACTGACCTGTCTCACGTCTGTCCAGCCTGTCCCCTCTCCCGCCACATCACACATCCTCTGTGGAGAGCTGACTGTTCCTGAGCTTTGTTCCTTTGCATTTTGGAGCACTCATTTCCTAAAGGTGGGCCATCCTCTTGCGGAAGCTGCCCTGTGCATCTGGGAAAACTCACCAAGGGAGGAATTTCTTTTACATTTAATTAATTTAGGTATTGTAAAGTTTTTGGCTGTGCTGGGTCTTCGTTGCTGCTCAGGCTTTTCTCTAGTTGTGGTGAGCAGGAGCTACTCTCTAGCTGCGATATGCCAGCTTCTTATTGTGGTGGCTTCTCTTGTGGTGGAGCATGGGCTCTGGGGTGCTTGGGTTTCAGTCAGTGCAGCTCCCGGGTTCTAGAGCAGAGGCTCAGTGCTTGTGGTGCACAGGCTTAGTTGCTCCACGGCACGTGGAATCTTCCTGGATCTGGGATTGAACCTGTGTGTCCTGCCTTGGCAGGTGAATTCTTTACCACAGAGCCACCAGACTGAGGTGGCTCCCAGGAAGCCTCCAGTTCCTCCCAGGAAGCCCCTGAGAGGAACTCTTGATGACTTGCTCACTTTAATACTGAGAGCTTAGTCTAGAAAATTTAGAAAATAAAAATTACTAGTCAAATAAGATAAAAATTTCATTTCCCTCCACCTTCCTCCTCCAGCAGAAACCCCTGTGCGACATACTTCCCCTGTGGAACTTCTGGCCTCGTGTTATATATCAATTCCAGGTGCCCACTTTCCTCAATCTGTTTATTCCCTCACTGCCAGGGTGTCAGGCATGTCCACTCCAGCACTCAACGTTGGCTATCGCTGTTTCCAGGCTTCTAGGAATCACTGTAGAGTTCGCCTCATGCCCTGGGGTCCTTGCCAGGATGTTAAATCTGCCATCTTGAGAAAGTGTCTGCCAAGTCAGCTCTTGCTTAGTTACTTGGGGGCACTTACATCCCAGCCTCTTGGATCAAGCACTCTTCCCTAAGCAACCAGTTGTGCTTGCTTAAGAAGCTGAGGCCTGTTTAGTAAGGAGCTACCTTGTATTGCCTGGCCTCCTCACTTCCTTTTCCCCTTTACTCTTACTTCCTTGGAACTCAGCCCCTTTCTGCAGTAGAGATTTAGCCTGCAAGCTTGGCCTCAGGCTCTGTTTTCTGGGGAAACTAGGCTGAGGCCACCATCTTCATGAATTTACCTGTTCTGAGAAGAGAAGATTTCTTCCTGGCCCTTAGACTGGTGAGTGTCCAGAGCAGATCTGTCTAGCCTGGGGGTGAAAGCAGAAAACCCAACTTTTGTAGACATATATAAAACATTAGGAAGGGTGACAGAAAGGTTGAATAGGCATTTAGCAGTTTCACAATTTAGTCCCTCCCTGTAATGACGGAGCATTTTTTCATTGAAAGCAGCTGGGGATGGTACTTAGCCCCAGGCAGCAGAGGGGAGTAAAGGAGAAGGGGAGAGAGTACCGTTTGCTTTTTTGGTTCACAACCTGTACTGTGTTTCTCCTTTTCTCGTGGTCCATGATGCTCCAGATCCTGCCAAAGTATGGTGAGTCAGTGTATTGGGGAGGATGAGGGGTTAGCGGAGGGAGTAAGGGAACCTGTTTCAGAATTTTAAAAAGCCTTTAGTATAAGAGCTACATTGTAAGAAAGGAGGGGAGTGTTTATTAGGCAAAAACTGGTGACCACCACACCTAGGTACCTTAAGATTCCAAAATCACAGACTTTATTTTGCATACAAGTTCAAGAACTCTTCCAAGAACGGCTTTATAGTCAGTAAGTGGACGAGGGAACCTGTAAAGGAGAAGACGCCACCATGACTGGCAGGGGAGAGGGAGGAAGATCTTTCGGTCATAAGTTGGCAAACTTTAACATGGTTGTTAGGAAGAGTCTCTAGCGGTATACCTTTGAAAGTATCACTATATTTGTCTAGTAAAACATTGAGTCTATCCTATTGTTGAGACCCTATTTTTCTGTAACCTATTACCACGGAGCACTGTCTCATGGAGAGGCTCATTTGTTCATCACAGTCAATGGGAAGTGACCAGAAGTTCAAAGTCCAGTGAGAAATCTATCGTTATATCTCATTTCTGAATCATCCCAATAATTTCCTCTGGGACTCCAACTGCTTAATAAAGATGTGCTGTGCTTAGTCTCTCAGTCGCAACTGACTCTTTGCAGCCCATGAGCTGCAGCCTGCCAGGATCCTCTGTCCATAGGGATTCTCTAGGCAAGAATACTGGAGTGGGTTGCCATGCCCTCCTCCAGGGGATCTTCCCAACCCAGGGATTGAACCCAGGTCTCCCGCGTTGCAGGCAGATTCTTTACCATCTGAGCCACCAGGGATGCCCAAGAACACTGGAGTGGGTAGCTTATCCCTTCTCCAGGGGAACTTCCTGACCCAGGCATTGAACCAGGGTCTCCTGCATTGCAGGTGGATTCTTTTTTTTTTCCTCGTCAAAGGGAATGTTTTATTTTTTATTTTATTTATTTATTATTATTATTATTTTACCTTTACAATATTGTATTGGTCTTGCCACACATCAACGTGAATCCGCCACAGGTGTACACGTGTTCCCCATCCTGAACCCCCTCCCTCCTTCCACCCCCCCCACAGCATCCCTCCGGGTCGTCCCAGTGCACCTGCATCCTGCACCCTGCATCGAACCTGGACTGGCGATTTGTTTCATATATGATATTATACATGTTTCAGTGCCATTCTCCCAAATCATCCCACCCTCTCCCTCTCCCACAGAGTCCAAAAGACTGTTCTATACATCTGTGTCTCTTTTGCTGTCTCGCATACAGGGTTATCATTACCATCTTTCTAAATTCCATATATATGCATTAGTATACTGTATTGATGTTTTTCTTTCTGGCTTACTTCACTCTGTATAATCGGCTCCAGTTTCATCCTGCAGGTGGATTCTTTACCAGCTGAACTCCTAGGGAAGCCCATTAATAAAGATATAAGATCCAAAGGGAAATAAGGGGTCCAAGCAAAATAAATTCAGATTAAAAGTATGATTCTACATCATAGTCTTCAAAGCCAGGAGAATGAAGAAATACAAACAAGACGAATGAGAAGGGGCCCTGACCTGAGGTAAGGCAGGAAAGCAGTGGTTACTGGAGGGAGTGGATGCTAGAAAGATGGTTCTCAAGCCTGGCTACATATTGGAACTGATAGCCACTGAGTAAAGGGACAAAGTAGGTGATTGTGTAGTTAACCCCGCTAGAGAATTACAAGTAGAAAAAATACGGGCGATCCTTGTAAGTTAATGATTACTCAAAAAAGCAGGTTTGCTTAACCACAAAACCAAGCAGGCTTGCTTAGCAGCAAACCTATATTAGAAGCATGAGACATGCCCCAAGTAATAAAACAATGGTGGCCTGGGACCTGCAGCAGCCCAGCGAGTAAGTGAGTTAATGATCCTAAGGACACGTTCTCTGCACACATTAAAAAATAATAATTTGTGGACCTCGCTTGACCACATAGGGACAAGAAAACTCTCCTGCTCAACCTGGAGGAGGAGCTGATGATGGAAGCATGGTGTCTTCTCAAGAAAGACAAAGAAGTCCTTCACCCCCTCCGCACTTTTCCTTCAATTATAAAACTGTAGCCCAGTAAGTTCTTGTGGTGCAGCACCGCCCACCACTCGAAAGCCTCACAAGTGTCCTATTTTAATAAATCACTTCTATCATTTGTCTCTCACTGAACTCTTTTCTATGCTGAGACATAAAGGACTTTAGTACCAGAGTTCTTCAGAGCCCCTGGAAAGATACCCAACAGTTTCAGAACCACCCAGGGAGCTTTTAAAAAAAAATTGCTGTTGCCTGGTTACCACTCCCAGAGTTTCTGATTTGATTGATCCAGGGTATGACCTGGTTGGTAGAAACGCTAAAAGCTTCCCAGGGTGATTCTAATGTCAACTCAAGGCTGAGAAGCATCATTCTGGAGGAAAGATACTTCTCTCTTGATGCTGTTTACTTGTCTCCATCTGTTCCTGTCCCCGTTACCCAACCAAACTTGGGTCGGCTCCCCTGTGCACGGTGAAGCCCATCTGCTGATACCTGCTTGTGGCGGAGGAAAGTGCAGCATTCACTGCAGTGCACCATGCAAGGAGTCCAGGCAGCTCCTCCTTGAAACACCTGAACTCCTCGATGACTTTCAGGGAAAGGTCTTGAAAGACGGTGAGGGAGAGGGGTTGGGAGGTGCTTGATCAGCTCGTGGATATCCTTCTGATTGGTTGATGGTGAGGTAATCAGGGGTCAATTTCAATGTCATCAAACTTCTGGGTCCAGCTGATCTGGGGTCTTTGTGCTTGTGGGCAGCATACAGTTAACTTCTTCTCCCTGGTGGGTGCCAATTACAAATTGGTGCTTGCCAAGGGTGTTTGCCATCAGCCTCTGTGGAGATTGAACCCTGCGCTGCTGCAGTTGCCAACCTTCAACACCCCCTGAGGGGAATTCAGGGTAGAGAGTGAGGCACTCTGATACAGGGAAACTGGTGGAACAGGTCTTTAGATAGATATTTTTGGGAACTGATTTCATGATCCCAATCCTTGCGTATCTTCATATCTAGAAAAGCACTAAATCCTTTCATGGTGACATCAGCTCCTTGTGATTAGCAGAAAAACTTCTGTAGAATGAGTGCTTGATTGTGCTGAACTCCCCCTTCACCAAAATCTTATATATTGGCCTTCCCCCACTACCTTTTTGGAACAGTTTCTCAGAGCTGTCTGAGGTGCTGTCTCCCAGGCTGCAGTCCGTCCTCGTTTTGCCCCAAATAAAACTTAACTTGCAACTCTCATGTTGAGCATCTTTTTAGTAGACATGGGAGTTTCAGTATCTGCCAAAGAGGTCCTCGGGATACTGTCTATAGCTCGAGAGGAGGAACTAAAGTTCCTTAACTTTAATTGCTAAACTATTATCATTTTGTCTTCTTTGACTATCCCCCCCGCCCTTTTTTTTTTTTTTTTGCATTTTCTCGCTTCTCCAATTAAATTTGCTCTTTGGAACTTGGGGAAGACCTAGGAGGCTAAAGTTTTCTACAGACAAGAGGCAGGTGGAGGACACAGGGCAGGAGCTCTGTCCCAGGAAGTTCCCAGAGGATCCCACTCAGTTACACCCCTTATTCTTAACAGCCTTTCCCCCTTGCTGTTGGCCAAGGCATCTTGCTGCAGAGCTCAGAGGGTCTGTGCTGACTGCTCAGGATGGGGAACAGAAGTTAGCTCTGAGGTGTGTCCTCCTTCCTACTTGGGCAGGGACTCAGCCCCACCCTCCAGCCTCCAGCTTCCCTCTGCCACAGGAGTAGAAAAAGTTTCCACTCTCCTGGCAGCATGCTGTATACAAAGCAAAGCTTGGGGAAGAGTGTCTTGAGTAGTCCAGAAAGCCCCACCAGGAAGAACTACACAGAAGAGGGCAAAGTGAGAACCGTGCACACAAAATTCTCATTTCCTTTTCAGTTTACACTGAGTCAAGAAAAGCCCTGTGCAAGGAAGGCTGAGGGGTCTTTCCTCACTGAGAAGTCCATATGCTCGAAACTGGTCTGCTGCAGTCGTGGGGTGAGCAGGTAAAACTGTTAGGCTCATTATGCTTTGAAAAATGAATCAATATGCTTCCAGGTTCAGACAGACTGTTTCTGATGAGACCCATTTGGAAATGTGAAAAGCTCTTTCTAAAGGAGATTGCAGTTTCTACAGAGTTCTACAATCTAGACTGCTATAGCTTCCACTTCCTGGAGACCTGATTAACCTTAAAAAAAAAATAAATGGGATCCTTTCTAATTTATTTCAACTGGACATCAGCCATAGATATCAGAGATTGAAGAGATAAGTGTTTTTCCTCTAAAACAAAATGAACTTGGGCCATCAGATCGGTGTGTACATTAAGTGCTTGGCTGCCTCTTGGGAAATCTGTATGCAGGTCAGGAAGCAGCAGTTAGAACTGGACCTGGAACAATGACTGGTTCCAAATAGGAAAAGGAGTACGTCAAGGCTGTATATTGTCACCCTGCTTATTTGACTTCTATGCAGAGTACGTCATGAGAAACGCTGGACTGGAAGAAACACAAGCTGGAATCAAGATTGCCAGAAGAAATATCAATAACCTCAGATATGCAGATGACACCACCCTTATGGCAGAAAGTGAAGAGGAACTAAAAAGCCTCTTGATGAAAGTGAAAGAGGAGAGTGAAAAAGTTGGCTTAAAGCTCAACATTCAGAAAACGAAGATCATGGCATCTGGTCCCATCACTTCATGGGAAATAGATGGGAAACAGTGGAAACAGTGTCAGACTTTATTTTCGAGGGCTCCAAAATCACTGCAGATGGTGATTGCAGCCATGAAATTAAAAGACGCTTACTCCTTGGAAGAAAAGTTATGACCAACCTAGATAGCATATTCAAAAGCAGAGACATTAATTTGCCGACTAAGGTCCGTCTAGTTAAGGCTATGGTTTTTCCTGTGGTCGTGTATGGATGTGAGAGTTGGACTGTGAAGAAGGCTGAGCGCTGACGAATTGATGCTTTTGAACTGTGGTGTTGGAGAAGACTCTTGAGAGTCACTCGGACTGCAAGGAGATCCAACCAGTCCATTCTGAAGGAGATCAGCCCTGGGATTTCTTTGGAAGGAATGATGCTAAAGCTGAAACTCCAGTACTTTGGCCACATCATGCGAAGAGTTCACTCGTTGGAAAAGACCCTGATGCTGGGAGGGATTGGGGGCAGGAGGAGAAGGGGACGACAGAGGATGAGATGGCTGGATGGCATCATTGACTCAATGGACGTAAGTCTGAGTGAACTCCGGGAGTTGGTGATGGACAGGGAGGCCTGGCATACTGCGATTCATGGGGTCGAAAAGAGTCAGACACGACTGAGCGACTGAACGGAACTGAAAGGTATTATTATTCAGAGCTGGCACTGGCTAGGCAGACCATCAAACAGGCCATGCAACTTCATTTTGGGGCATGCCCAAAACCAATGGTTATTAGGAGTTTGGAAAGGACAGCCTGCCTAGGGGGCGGGAAGAACAGCAAGGGGAGAATTGCCATAATTGTGCTTCTCTTCTCTCTTGGAAGCCAGACAGGGCCCTAAGATCTGCCTGGAGCAGTGATTCTTAAACCTTAGTGTGCATCAAAATCACTCCCAGTTTCTGATTCAGTGGGTCTTGGGTGGGGCCTGAGAATTTGCCTGTCCGACAGGTTTCTGCGTGATGCTGATACTGCTGGCCTGGTACCAAACTTGGAGAGCCACTGGCTGGGAGAAGGAGAAGCTGAAAAGGAAGTTGTGCTAGAATGCTGGAAAACCCACTGTTGAAACTAGCCTCAAATGGTTGTGCCCCTGGAAACCAGACTGGGAGCAACTTTTTTCTTAATTTGCAAAAAATAGATGCCAAGAGTTACTCAAACAAGCACCATGAGAAGCTTTCTGTTTTGCTAAAAGAAAATTACCTTAGAAACATCTCTTATGATGATGACTTAAAACACCATCTGCAACTGGGCCATTACTGTCCAAGGTCTTTCTACCTAGTCTTCCTGCCCCTGACTCCAGCCTGCGCTGGTGGCCTGGCAGAATCTCAGAATGTCTTGGTGAACAGCTCTATGAGGTTGTATTAGCACTGAGAATTAAACAGGGGTGTTAACCTCTGTTTTGCCACTACTAACCACATTACCAGAGAAGGCAATGGCACCCTACTCCAGTACTCTTGCCTGGAAAATCCCATGAACGGAGGAGCCTGGTGGGCTGCAGTCCATGGGGTGGTGAAGAGTTGGACATGACTGAGCGACTTCACTTTAACTTTTCACTTTCATGCATTGGAGAAGGAAATGGCAACTCACTCCAGTGTTCTTGCCTGGAGAATCCTAAGGACAGTGGAGCTTGGTGGGCTGCCATCGTCTATGGGGTCACACAGGGTTGGACACGACTAAGGCGACTTAGCAGCAGCAGCACCAGCAACCACATTACTTCTCTCTCTCTGGGCCTTGGCTTCCCCATCAATAAAAGGAGGGTTTTCAACAAGGTAATATTGATACTTGTAATTTATTTAGCACTTGCATATGTATCGTCTCACTTTATCCCTCTGAAATAATTTTTATTTCCTCTCCACTTTTCACAGAGAAAGAGAACTGGAAAATCACAATAATTTGCAAGACCAATATTAAAAGTGGCCACAAAATTCTGCAAAAACTAACATGAACGATATAGCTCCTATGTTACTCAGTGTCCCTTATATAATAATTTATGTGAAAAATTCTTTCTAAAATTGAGTGCCTGATAAATATTTCCCTCCAGAAGATGTAATCTGCACCATTTTACAATACAGAATCAACTTCCTAACCCTTCATATTTTCCTTCTTTACAGCTGCCAGGAAGAATAGAGCTAATTATGCCAAGATTATAATAATTACTTAAATCTCAAATTCCTGGTAACATTATCTCTCACATCCTCTAAATCCTAATGCCTAAATGTTTTCTTACATAGATTATCTGTGTTTAGCATGACAGTGTAATTCACCATCTAAATGGGGCCCTTTACAAAATGAAAGAGAACACCATGAATAATTATGTCACGGTGATAGATGTATACCAGGACTGTTTCAGGCAAGCTGGGATGGGTGGTCACCCTACCTATAATTGGAGACAGATTTGGCAAAAATTATATACAAATAACAATTTGATCTCATAGGTGTGGCAGTTTGAGGGTCTCATTAAACTCACTAAAGTCACATAGAACTGAAGAAAGATTATATAATTCATAGGAAACAACAGCGACAAAAGATTCTGAATGTATTTGCGAGACTGGGAAAGGAGAAGGCGTAGTGCCGAGAATGGAGCCTTCTCCCTCTAAGCATCCCAAACCCTTCATTTCCTAAAGCCTGCCTTCTAAGCCCCGTGGGCGTCACCTCCTATAGCCAGTGGCAGCTCTACAATTCCTTATAGGAGGGGCTTAAGCAAGGCAGTCTGCTCAGAAGGGAAAGGGGAAGGGGGCTTTAATCCGAATTGTTGTTGTTATTCAGTTGCTCAGTTGTGTCTGACTCTTTGTGACCCCCTGGACTGCAGCACTCTAGGCTTCCCTGTCCTTCACCATCTCCCAGAGCTTGCTCAAACTCATGTCCATTGAGTTGGTGATGCCATCCAACCATCTCGTCCTCCATTGCCCCGTTTTCCTCCTGCCCTCAATCTTTCCCAGCATCAGAGTCTTTTCCAGAGTCAGCTCTCCGCGTCAGGTGGCCAAATAGCGTAGTAATCTGAATCTGTCAGTAGAAAAACTATCTTCCTAGGCCTTCCCCAAGTCCCAAAGAAGAAATTTAATCAGAGAAGTGAGAAAATGTAGAAAGAAAGGGAAACAGCCAAAATAATAGTGTGGCCATTAAGCAAAATCAAGAACCTTAACTTCCCCCTCAAGGGCTATAGATAATATCCTGAGACACGTCCTTTGAGCTTTTGGCAGAGACTGAAACCCTCATCAGGTGGAAAAAGTTAATTGACTGCTGTCCACAAGCCTGCAGACCCCAGACCAACTGGAACCAGGAGATTGATGATGTTGACTCCCAATTACATCACCACCAACCAATTAAAAGAATGTCCATGAGCTGATCACACACCCACAACCCCTCTCTCACACTGTCTTTAAACACCTTTCTTTAAAAGCCTTTGAGGAGTTTGGGCTTTTAAGTACTAACTGCTTGGTGCCCTGCAATAAACACTGAACTTTCCTTTGCCACAACCCAGTGTCGGTAGACTGACTTCACTGTATGTGAGGCGAGCCGATCCAAGTTTGGTTCAGTAACAGAGGCAGGTAAGTTTGCTTTGTCAAGGTGAGTCGGGGTGAGGGGTGGGCTGAGTCTTGGGTGTTATGAAAGAGGAAGATAGTGCAAGAGGGATAGACGTGTTTGGACCGTGAACAAGCCTCAGAGACCAAGTGTGCACAGTTGGGCTTCCTGGAAATGAAGAGTCCCTTCAGTCCATCCTCCCCATCTCTCTAACCCATCCAGTTAAGCTTCGCCTCTCAAATCCCCCGCAGGACTGTTTCCAGGAACCTCACTGGACTGCAGAAAGCCGCTCCGTCCCTTCCAAGAACCAACACTAGAGGTCGCCATTCTCCAACATCTAGCAAGTCTCCAACATCTAGCAAGTCGCCTAGAGACGCTCCATCTTCTGCTTAAATTGCAAGTTGGAGGGCGGGCCGCATCCCCGGTGGGAAGGCGCTGCTGGGGCCAGAGCTCAGAGGAGGAGTGAAAGTGCAAGTGCAAGTGAAGTCGCTCAGTCGTGTCCGACTCTTTGCGACCCCGTGGACTGTAGCCCACCAGGCTCCTCCATCCATGGGATTCTCCAGGCAAGAATACTGGAGTGCGTTGCCATTTCCTTCTCCAGGGGATCTTCCTGACCCAGGGATCGAACCGAGGTCCCCCGCATTGCGGGCAGACGCTTTAACCTCTGAGCCACCAGGGAAGCCCTCAGAGGAGGAGACTGAGCCTCAAAGCTCTGAGCAGAGGCAGCGCGAGGTTGGGCGGTGAGGTGTGACTGTAGGAGAAAAGGACCCATCTTCATAGTCCTTTTTCCTGTCCCAGCCGTTCCTGGGTGGGGAGGATGCTGTGCTTTGTGGGGAGTCCAGAGCCTTGGGATCTGAGGACTTGCCTGGAGGCAGGGCTGGGGAAGACCAAATACAGATAGAAGTAGTCTCCACAAGAGACGAAAACGTTCTGGAGCAACAAAAGCCTACGCAGTCCGGAGAGAGCCTCAGATAGTTATGTGCGAATTGTGAAGTGCTACACACACCCTTTTTAATGGTTATTCTCTGCAGACTTGGAGACCATGTAAGGGAGGCCCAGGTGTCCCATGAAGGCTGTCTTGGGCCAGGGCTCACAGGAAAGCCCCCAGCCTGGCTTGCCCCTGGTTCTCTCCCGCTGTGTTCTTCTCGCCCGAGGCTTTCTCGCAGAGCCTTGGTTTTCTGTGTAAAGGGGGAGGACGGTTTCTAAATGACAATTCTATAATCTTTAGTTTTCTGGTCACAACCATCCTCAGCTGGAAGTCACAAGGGCTTGCTCTGTGAGCAAATTGGTGTTACCTAGTCCAAGCTTGCTCTGCTTGCCACACGACAGGCCAATAAATCAAGAGAGGAAGTGTTGAGGCAAGGAATATGACTTTATTCAGAAAGTCGGCTGATGGCAGACTAATGTCTCAAAATAACCATCTTGTTGGGATACCAGGTTCTTTTATAGAACCAGAGAGAGAAGCGGTGAGGAACTAAAGTCAAAAGGCAGAATAGAAACGGAGAGGCAGTAAAGTAAAAAGGGCTATTAGTCTTGCAAAACAACTCCAGGAAGGGATGTGTTAATCTCTTCTTTCTTGCAGCCATTCACAGATGGGCGAGGTCAGATTATCTCTTTATGAGCTGAACCAAAGACACTTTAGTTTAACAGTCAGGCAGAGGGGCAGAGTCCTTTGAGGCAGACTCTTGAGAGTCCCTTGGACTGCAAGGAGATCCAACCAGTCAATCCTAAAGGAAATCAGTCCTGAATATTGCTGAAACTCCAATACTTTGGCCACCTGATGTGAAGAACTAACTCAATGGAAAAGACCCTGATGCTGGAAAAGATTGAAGCTGGGAGGAGAAGGGGATGACAGAGGATGAGATAGTTAGATGGTATCACCGACTCGATGGACCTGAGTTTGAACAAGTTCCGGGAGTTGGTGATAGACAGATAAGCCTGGTGTGCTGCAGTCCATGGAGTCGCAAAGAGTCAGACACAACTGAGTGACTGAATTGAACTGATTATGTATGATTATAACAACAACAGCAACAAAAAGCAAGCCAAAGAAACAGTTCCAACATGGAGTCAGAATTGATTCTTCTCTACAACATGGGAACCCTGGGGCTCAGGGCGGTTAAATACCTTGCTGGAACCAGACTAGAACCCTCTCCTGCTCACTCTTAGGCAGCGCTCCCACACTGCCCCAGCTGCCTTCTCTCACCAGAGGGCTATTCACCTCCTCAGAAAAGACCCAGAGCTGAAAAGAAAACTCTGCATGGGCCAAAAAGCTTTAAACTTGGCAAGAGCCTCAAAACAACAAGAAAAGGAAAAGGAACAGAAGCAAGCATACCTCTGGGCCCTGTGAGCAGTCCCTCAGTCCCTAAGTGCTGAGTCATGTCCAACTCTGTGTGACCCCATGGACTCTAGCCCACTAGGCTCCTCAGTCCATGGGATTCTCCAGGCAAGAATACTGGAGTGGGTTGCCATGCCTTTCTCCAGGGGATCTTCCTGACCCAGGGATCGAACCCATGTCTCTTAAGTCTCCTGCATTGGCAGGCAGGTTCTTTACCACTAGCACCACCTGGGAAGTCAGTCCCTGAGGCAGGGCCAAACCAATATCCATCTGCCCTCTGACTTGGGCCTTTGGGATAGACAGTGAGGTCAGCTGCCTGCCACTCTAGCACCCCCAAACTTTTCTTCATCCAGACAGTATGGCAGAGCTCAACTGGGGTGATTATGCACCACCAGTGCTCCTGTGTCCCAAGTGGAATGCAGCTGTTTGTGTCTTAACTGGAGAACAAATAGGAGATGGTTCCACGTAAAACCCAAAGGAGCCTGGCAGGTCCACACACTTGGCACACAGTAGCTCCTCCTCCTCCCACTGCAAGGAATAGTGCAATCCACTGCCCATCTGCAAAGTGACCCAGAGATCCTCCCTTGACAAACCATCCAAGCCAAGCATCCTCAGGGGCTATGAGTCATGCTGACTTGTGGCACACAATGAAGGTCTCTGTAATGGCAGAACCAGTGTTTAATGCAAATATGAATTTACTCGCCCTGCTGAGCACTAGCTGTTTCTATAGCTAGGGTGTGAGCATCCTGAGGACAGGAACCATGACAATCCACTTAGATGTGTCTCCCCCACAAGCCTGGACATAAGGCACATGTTGGGTGCTTTAGGGAGTACTCTTCCAATCCAGGGCTGCCAAGGTGGTAAAGAACCCACCCGCTAATGCAGGAGACACACGAAACCAAGGGACACGGGTTCAGGCTCTGGGTTGGGAAGATCCCCTGGAGAAGGGCATGGCAACTCACTCCAGTATTCTTGCCTGGAGAATCCCATGGACAGAGGAGCCTGGTGGGCTACAGTCCACGGGGTCGCAAAGAGTCGGACACGACTGAAGTGACTTAGCACACAACCCACAGCACATACACTCCCAATCCAACCATTTCTTAACCTCACCACTGAACTGAATTAAGCTCCTTCTCTTGGGAGAAATTGTTATTCTGGGACACAAAGAGGATCCTTGGATGTAACAAGTCAACATTTTGAAACACTATAATCATCAAAAGGCATCTGTTTAAATAACTCCTAAAGAAAAGACCCTTCACGAGCGGTTCTGAGCGTCTACCTCTACCAAGAGCACACGTTGTCATGTTTCTTCGTTTCTCTATCAAGAACCTACATTTTTCCCCCCAAGACAGTGCCTGTCTCAATGTGTTTTACCACCCGTGAGAAACTGGATTGTGCAAGTAGGGAGGTCATGGTGAGAACAGGCTGTTATTACACTCTTCTCAACCTTGAAAATCATCTTTTAACTGTCAGGGAATAAGACAAAATATCCCTGAGATTTTTATGTGTTTTCCTTGCCGGTAGATATAAGCAAGATTTCTTCTATTGCCAAAATGTCCCCAGGCCCCAACCTGTGGCTACAAAGAAGTTCATGTTAATATAAGTCATATTTTAATTTTCTGTCACTCACACCCACATGATTGAGGATCTTGGCCCACCCCGCCAGCATCTCCCACTGCCCCACTCATTTCTGGGTATCCCCCAAGTGGTAGCCTGCTCAAGGCCAGCTCCCTCATGCACTACACTCCAGCCACCACCATTCACACTTCCCAGGATTTCATGGCTTTCTGGTTTCATCACTTAACAAGACAGATCCCAGAAAGGACTCATCAGGCATAACCACTCTGCTAAATTGCACCAAAATAGGCTATGGTTTTTCCAGTGGTCATGTATGGATGTGAGAGTTGGACTATAAAGAAAGCTGAGCACTGAAGAATTGATGAACTGTGGTGTTGGAGAAGACTCTTGAGAGTCCCTTGGACTGCAAGGAGATTCAACCAGTCCATCCTAAAGGAGATCAGTCCTGGGTGTTCATTGGAAGGACTGATGCTGAAGCTGAAGCTCCAATACTTTGGCCACCAGATGGGAAGAGCTGACTCATTGGAAAAGACCCTGATCCTGGGGAAGATAGAGGGCAAGAGGAGAAGGGGACAACAGAGGATGAGATGGTTGGATGGCATCACCGTAAGTTGGTGATGGACAGGGCTGGCGTGCTGCGGTTCACAGGGTCACAAAGAATCAGACATGACTGAGCGACTGAACTGAACTGAAGCATAACCCTCCCAAATGACCCCTTTCTCAGGACTATGCCTAGAAAAAAAGTTTCACAATTTAACTGTATAATCTTAACTGAGTAAGACTATATGTGGGGAACACAGAAAATGAGTAAAATTTGGAGGAGATAGAATCTAAGGTAAATTTTCTACTTTTTCTTTTTATTATAATTGATTATTTTCTTCTAAGATCTGTTACTGTGAGAATTATTTGATGATGAAATGATTAGTTCAAGTAGGTGATCCTATGCATACCATCAGCGAGATAAGCAGCCCTCAAGTCCTTGAAACTTTCTTCCCTGGAAACAGGGTTCTCCATCCTTGTCCCAAGCCACTTTCAATCTCTTTAAACCATTTAACCTAGACTTACAACCTGCTCATTGCTGCTTTTCAAAACTCTCATTCCAGCCACAGTTATTATTTGTAAAAGATGTTTATAAAGTTGAAGTTACATGGCAATTATGCTTGCAGAGAAGACAGCTTTTGCGCAGTTCCCGGCGGGGGCGGGGAGGGGGGACTGGAGGGGGATACACCTCTCTCTCCTTGTTTCCACCTCTTGCCTGCTTGAAATAGGATTTACATCTCTGTGGGTGGGTTGTGGTTAGTGCAAACCTAATCATTTCTCCCCTAGCCTCAGAAATCTTCACCTTTTGTCGTGAACCTTTGCAAGGAGAAGATTTCCACGGACAATTGTTTCTCTTCCCTAACAGTGGGAAGGGCATGTTGTCACCCCACCTGCCGGTGCCTAAGCCACCCTGTTTTAGATGCAAGAGGCTCCCCGGTGTGTGTTCTTAGTTCTCAGACTGATCAGACTGCTATCCCAAGGGAACTGAGAGAGCCTTGGGGTTGGTGTTACTCGTGCTTCTGGATTAAAGGCATTTGCCTTAGAAGAAACACAGAGGCAAAGCCGCATGCCGTCTCCCACCGCCCTGCCCCGCTAGACATGGGCTCAGTCTCTCAGTTCTGCCGCGTGGTGGCACCATACTCCCCAGAGAGCACTGATAAATCAGAGCCCAGGGGATGGAGAGAGGGGTGGGTTGGATGCTGGAGGACTCGGCAACTATCTAGGGTGAAAAAAGTGAAAGGGACAGGAAATGTTTAACTTGGAATAAAGAGGGTTAAAGGGGCATAGACCCCCAGCCTTCAAATACCTCCGGGGGAGCAGGAAACATCCTCCATACCCTTTGTGATCCCAGAGGAGGAACTGAGAGAGAAGCTGGGTCCCTCTCACCCTCAGAGCTGCAGCTGTGGGACTTTGGTTCCCACCCCCCCTTCCCTCCTCCAGGGGATCTTCCCAACCCAGGGATCAAACCCATGTCTCTTATGTCCCCTGCATTGGCAGGTGACTTCTTTACCACTAACACCACCTGGGAAGACCCATTCCAAAAGGTAACAATAACAAATATTATTCCATCTTTGCCACATCTGCTAAGCGTTTCTATTCTTTTTTCCTTTCTCTGTTTTTATGTTTCTCTGAGCATGTCTCTGTTGATGAGGAGTTTGTCCCACCCCCAGCAATGCCTGAGACATTCTGTTGCTCCACATCGTCACTAACACTTGGTATGGTGAGTCTTTTCATTGACCATTCTAGTGGGTGTATGCTGATATCTCTCTCATTGCAGTTTTAATTTGTATTTTCCTAGAGGGTGAGATGGTTGGATGGCATTACCGACTCAATGGACATGAGTTAGGGTAAACTCTGGGAGTGGTGATGGACAGGGAGGCCTGGCGTGCTGTGGTTCATGGAGTCGCAGAGTCGGACAGGAATTTGAACGTCACCCTCTACATCTCTTGTGTCCTTGTCTTTCCTTTCTGGTTGTCTGTCTGTCTCTCTTATTTTCTCTTGGCTTCCCTCTTCTCACCTACCAACACTCAACTTCCCCTACCTCATCTTTTTTTCAAGTAGCATTGTCTTTTATACACACACACACACATATATATATTTAATTTGCTTCATCGAGGTAAAAATTACACATATCAAATTCACTCACTTTTTAAAATACTTTTTAATTTAATACATTTATTCACTTTTGGCTGTTCTGGGTCTTCCTTGCTGTGTGTGGGCTTTCTCTAGTTATGATGAGCAGGAGCTCTCTCTAGCTGCGGTGTGCAGGCTTCTTTTGTTGCAGAGCATGGCCTCCAGGGTGTGCAGGCTTCAGTAGCTGTGGCGCATGGGCTTAGTTGCCCCATGGCATGTGGACCACTTTGCTTTCTATCACTATTATCTTGCCTTTTCTAGAATGTTGTATAAATGATATGTAGTTTTTGTGCTTGACTTCTTTCACTCAGCATAATGCCTTTGAGATTCACCTTTTCTTATACATATCTGTAGTCCATTCCTTTTTGTTACTGAGTAGTATTCCATTTTATGAATTTATCGCAATTTGCAGTATTCACCTCATAGATACTCATCTACTCACCAGTTGATGGATATTAGGGTTGTTTCCAGTTTGGGTCAATAAGAATAAAGCTGCTATGAACATTCATGTAGCAGCCTTTTATATGGACATAAGTTTTTATTTCTCTTGGGTAAATACTTGTGTATAGAAACACACATGATATGTATTATTTAACTTTATAAGAGGTTGTTAAACTGCTTTCCAAAGTGGTCGTACTATTTGCATTTCCCCCCAGCAATGCCTGAGACATTCTGTTGCTCCACATCTTCACTGACACTTGGTATGGTGAGTCTTTTTATTAACCATTCTAGTGGGTGTATGCTGATATCTCTCTCATTGCAGTTTTAATTTGTATTTTCCTAGAGGGTGAGATGGTTGGATGGCATTACCGACTCAATGGACATGAGTTAGGGTAAACTCTGGGAGTTGGTGATGGACAGGGAGGCCTGGCGTGCTGTGGTTCATGGAGTCGCAAAGAGTCGGACATGACTGAGTGACCGAACTGAACTAAGCTGAGTGACTAATGAGGTTGAACATGCTTATTAGCCATTCATACAACTTTTTTGATGAAGTGTCTATTATTCTTTTTGTCCATTTCTTTAATTAAGATTAATAATAATAACTAAATTATTGCTTATGTACTTATTACTAAATTGTAAGAGTTCTTTATGTATTTAGCATATAAGACCTTCATCAGATGTATTTGCCAATATTTACTTCCCAGCCTGTGACTTATCTTTTATTTTCTTAACAGTGTCTTTTGAAGAGTAATTTTTTAAAATGTATGAAGTCCAATTGATAATTTCTCCTTTATGGCACATAGACTTTGTGTCTTAAGAAAATTTACCTAACCCAAGTTCACAAAGAATTTGGCCTAGATTTTCTGCTAAGAATTTAGCCAGAATGTGATTAGACTAAATCCCGACTCTCTCCAGAATGGCTATAAGTGCCTCATCCCACCAGGAGCTCAGGTTTCTTCTAACCCACCGCCTCACAACACTTGTCATTATCAAGTTTTCTAACATCTGCTAATCTAACAGGTAAAAAGTGATATGGCTTTGTTATTTTAATTTGTACCACTGTGATGACTGACTTAAATCAGAGTGCCTTTTATCTATGTGACTCCCAGCTGATATTTTTTTCTCTGGTGTATCCTCAATTGAAAGCATTTCCCAGGCTCTTTTTCATGCTTCCCACAAGTATCATTTGGTCCTTCTACCTGGTTTATTGTCATCACTAATGGCAATCAGATGTAATCAGAGGCAAACAAATTCTTTCCCCTGTCATTGGCTTATGTGGTGAGTGGTATCATTGTTTTTTAGGAGGAAATTGCCATCTGCAGAGCTTTTGCTTCTACAGTGCTTGCTTTATTTTTAATTGCAATAATTAATTAAACAGCTGGACTTTTTAGTCATCATATTTGGGGCTCTGTACTCAAGCAGGGAAACCATTCCTTTCTCAAGATGTTTGCTGCTTCCTAATAACATTGAAAAGTCATTGTTATTCTGTCTTTTTCCTCTCTGGAAGGACTGATGCTGAAGCTGAAACTCCAACACTTTGGCCACTTGATGTGAAGAACTGACTCATTTGAAAAGACCCTGATGCTGGGAAAGATTGAAGGCAGGAGGAGAAGGGGACGAAAGAAGATGAGATGGTTGGATGGCAGCACCGACATGAGTCTGAGTAAACTCTGGGAGTTGGTGATGGACAGGGATGCCTGGCATGCTACAGTCCATGGTGTCACAAAGAGTCGGACACAGCTGAGCAACTGAATGAACTGAACCTCTCTGGAAAAGACAGATGTGGCTGCATGAATTATCTGTTTTAGTGTCCAAGGCTGTGTCTTGAACATGTGTGCAATTCTGTGAGCTGGGTCAGGCTATGCTATGGAAGAAGTTGGCTCAAAAGTAGAATTTGGAAAATGAATAGTACTCTGTCCAAATACTCTCTCAGTAACAAACCAAATGAAGAATGATATCAACCTCCTCTAAGGACTTTAAAGAGAAAGGAAAAAACCCACAGAGGACTGATCTCCAACTAACTTAGAAAATATTTTCTTGGCTGCACTGCATAGCATGTGTTATCTTAGTTCCCTGAGCAGGGATCAAACCTGTGCCCCTTGCATTAGAAGCGTAGAGTCTTAACCAATAGATTGCCAGTAAAGTCCCATCTAACTAATTTTTTTCTTCAACAAATTCCAACCGTAATATGCTGGAGCCTGGAAGCTCAGTGATAACAAGCCCCAGCCCCTGCATTCCACAGTCTCTCCAAGAGACAAAGGCAGCTGTAACACGTGTGGAAAGTGGAAGCTCAGGATAAGCCATAAGCAAAGCTGGAGGGCATGTGCAGGAGCAGCGGACTTTCTGCTGGGAGTGGGGTGAAGGCACCAGGGGAGGCTTTGGGGGAGGAGGCCATTGAGCTGAATGAGGGAGAAGAAGTATTTTGTTAGGGAAACAATGAAGAGTGAGGATTCTTGGTAGGTGGGTTTGGAGGACAGCAGAAGGCTAGAAGGAGGGGATGCAGGGTGGACCTGGGCATGGAGGGTGGAGGTGGGAGAAGAGGTCAAAAAGGGCAGTTATGACATCATGATCCCCCAGGGCAGGATGAGACCTTGAACCCGTGCTTGAAGTCATACACAAGACGATACCTGGAGTTTCTTGTGTAATATTTCCTTTCAAGTTTTTGTCCTTTCAGTGGGGCCTACCCTGAGAACCCTGTGAAAGACTTCAACCCACTCCCTAGCATCCCCAGCCCCTCTATCGTTTCTATAGTTCTCACCACTGAATAATATACAATTATTTATGCATTTAATATTTTTATTCCTTGACTAGAGTATAAGCTTGGTGGGAGCAGGGATGTTCTTTTGTTTACTAATGTATCTAAAACTGTGCCTCATATATCATAAATGCTCAATAAATATTTGCTGAATGAATGGATGTGGGAGCTGGAGACATTCCCTCATCTGTCAGCCCCTTCCTAGAACTTGACGATTCTGACAGCTGGCGGGAGGTGTGATAGTTTTCTAATGTTGCATAACAAATTACTACAAACTCAGGGGTTTAAAACAACACACAAGGGACTTCCCTGGTGGTCCAGGGACTCTGAGCTGCCTCTGCAGGGGGCGCAGGTTCCATCCCTGGTCAGGGAACTAAGATCCCACATGCCACGTGGTGCAGCCAGAAGAATAAGTAACTAAAACACATGTGTTTTATCTCAGCTTCTATGGGTCAGGAATCCCAGCAAAGCTTATCTGAGTCTACTACTTAGGGTCTCATAACACTGTAATCAAGGTGTTAGCAGGTATAACTGAGTCACTTTGCTGTACAGCAGAAATTAACACATTATATATTAACTATTAACATTGTATATTAATTTCAATTAAAGAAAAGCTGTCAGCTGGGGCTGAATCTCACTGGAGGCTCTGCTGAGGAAGGGTCCACGTCCAAAATTCTCTCGAGTTGTCTGCAGAGCCTAGTTCCTGAGGCCACATGCTCGAGAGCTTCAGTGTCTTGCTGGCTGTTGGCCAGAGGCTGTTCTTAGCTCCTAGGGCCCTTCTGCAGTTCCTCGGCATATGGGGTTCCCCAGTGTGACCACTTGCTTCTTGAAAGCTAGCAAGGGAGACAGAAATTCCAGCAAGACAGGCACTTCAGGGTTATGTAACCTAATAATGTAACTGTACACATGTAGTCACCTACATCCTGTCACCTTTGCCTTATGGTACAATCAAGTGAGCCCCAAGTTCTTATGCACACTCAACAGGAGGGGATCACACAAGGGCGTGAACAGCAGAAGGTGGGATCAGAGGGACCATTGTGACAGGAAGTCCACCTCAGGAGGTGACAGCTGGAGGTGATGCCCCTCCTTTGAAGGCAGGCAGGCAGTCCCTCAGTCTTACGCGCAGCTCAGCCTCTGCAACATGTTAGAGTCATTTGCATATGTTAAATATGTATTACATATTTACATATGCCTCTCCCACAAGACTGGGGAACAGAAATCATTCTCTCTTCTCTTTAGAGTCAGTGTATAGCACAGAACCTGGTACATAGGAAGTCATTCTTTGAGATGAATGGGTAGAAGGATGGATGGATGATAGATGGATGATGGATGGACGGATGGATGGATAGACAGTGAATGGATTTATGAGATATGAATGGAAAAAAGGCAGAAAATAAAGGAAACTATGGTAACAAAACACGGTGAAGGCAAAGCATCTGGACAGGAGTGTGGCCCTCACCTGACAGTGAGCCACACACTTGAAATAACAAGGTATAAGCACCGGAGAATTGATGCTTTTCAACTGTGGTGTTGGAGAAGACTCTTGAGAGTCCCTTGGACTTCAAGGACATCCAACCAGTCCATCCTAAAGAAGATCATTCCTGGGTATTCATTGGAAAGACTGATGCTGAGGCTGAAACTCCAGTACTTTGGCCACCTCATGCGAAGAGTTGACTCATTGGAAAAGACTTTGATGCTGGGAGAGATTGGGGGCAGGAGCAGAAGGGGACGACATTGGATGAGATGGCTGGATGGCATCACCGACTCGATGGACGTGAGTCTGGGTGAACTCCGGGAGTTGGTGATGGACAGGGAGGCCTGGCGTGCTGCGTATTCATGGGGTCGCAAAGAGTCGGACACAACTGAGCCACTGAACTGAACTGAACTGAAGCAGCAGGTATGGATCTGTTCACAGTCCCCAGCCTCATTCCTGGAACTGTCACCTGGATGCTTGCCACCAGGGCAGACAAGAGACCAGAGGCAGGCAGCCTCTCTTTCCCAGATCTTCTGTTTTTTCTTCAGTAAACAGGAGTGAAAAAAATCATGAGGAATGTCCAAGTGTTCCATGTGCAAAGACACGAGTGAAATCCCACAGCTCTTTGTGACTTTGGCAGGCCTGGAGGTAATTTCCTAAGAAATAAGCTGCAGGAAGAAAGCATTACTTGGTAATCCTCTCCAAGGCTCAAGGGAAAACTTTTGATAACAAAAGATTTTCAAACTGCTTCATGCAATAAATGTTGAGCTTTGAGCTGAGACTCCTTGAGCTCCTGCTGCAATTATGGAGGGGTGGTGATCCAGGCCTTGGTGTCCAAGTCCAGGATGGAAGCCAAGTCACAGGAACACCTGTGCAAGAGTGGGGTCTTGGGCTGCGGTTCCTCTGTCAGAATTGCCCCACTACCCCAGGACAGACTCTAATGATGATACTTACGTGTTTTCCGCACAGTAATGCCTCATGGGAGGAAAGACGGTGACATTTTCTGGCTGAGAGCTGTAGGCTGGGTAACTTTGGGTTAGAACTTTACATGTGCCTATATTTTTTCACCTTTTGCTTGAATATGTATGATTTCTTTTATTCACTTGATCCCTGACAGGTCATTTGCTCTATGTCAGGTAAAGGCCATTAATAGCCAAGAGAGTGAATCGTGACAAGGCCACACCAGAGGCCTATACTATTTATGTCTGTGCTAATCAGGGCCAGACAGTAAGGCTGAGGAACACCACTGTCTTTAGAGGTGACAACTGAGCCTTTCCATCAGTGCATGTTTGTAAAAATCTTTATAGCAGAAATCTGTGAAAGGTTTAGCGCTTACTTTCCTGGACATTGATGAACCCCAGAAACTCTAGATATTCTGACCCATGAAGAAATATCAGATTCCAGGATAAAAGGCACTAACTTTTTTCCTCTTTTAAAATTTAAAATGAAATTTAGTGCCATCTAGTAAGGAGTGTATATTTTTAGGTATTTTGAGGACATATAGGCAAAGTGAGTTCAGAAATAATAGGATACATGGAAAGATGTAGAAGCTGAATCAAGTGGTGCCCTCAAGGGCACTAACTCTTAAAAAAGCATTTTAGCCTAGATTTCTCTTCCTGTTTTCTTTATAACCTATCAACCTACCACCACCAAGCTAAAGGAGCTTACAGCAAATTTGGAAAAGCCAACGAATCACAATGGGATCTTATTTATCAAAATTGCCCTAAGAGCAAAACAGTAAGCAGAACTTGAAATTTCCCAACACAGTGTCCTTGCTTGTTTTGAAAGCAATGTCCTCGTTTAAGAAGAAAGGGGCTTTCATCTGTTTTTCATCACATCGGTTCATTTCTTAGCTTTCTGTCTGAGTTCTTCCTCTCTTCTGTAGAATTTCAAACATGAGGGGCATTGTTCCTCTGGATCCAAAACCAGTTCCTTGACCTGAAAATATCATGATGAACATTAGAAGACCACTAGCTCCCTGCTGGGGTCTCTGTGTCCCGAGTCCACACTTCAGGCCCCAATCTTTACAAGCTGACTTGGCACATACGGGTAGCTTTTGTATAAAAGCGTCACTTAAGTACTGATTCTCCTGCTGGGTGCATAGCACATTGTTTAGCACATTGAAGGGACACAAAAAGATTAAATTCAGGGCGCTTACACTCTGGGGACAGTTGTGACTTATTCCAGGGTCACTGGGAACCCCTGACCAGGGAAATGATTCTCACTGGGGAGCATTTCCAACTCGGTAATACATGATGTTCATAGCCAGTCTAAATGGATTCATCCTGGATTCCTGGAAAGTGTCAAAGAAAATGCAGAGCCATCAGCTCACTCATTTCCCCAGAATGGGCTAGTCTATCAGGTTTTCTGTGAAGGAAGAAGTGCATCCTACCACACACACACACACACACACACGCGCACACACACACGCATGCACGCACACACGCACACACACACGCACACATGAGCGCACATGCATGCACACACGCACGCGCACATGAACACGCGCACACACACACACACATGCTCCAGGTGTTGGTGCCAAGCATGTGCTGCATAGTCTCTCAGGGTCACCTTGTGTCCCATCCTTTCCCCTGCTGTTGTTTAGTCGCTAAGTTGTGTCCCCTGATTCCTATCTTAATGGAGAGGTTTTTGATGGCACTGCCTGGACTCACTCTCAATAACTCATTCTTAGTAAACCATCTCTGTTGGAGCGAAAGGCTTGCTTTCTATGTATTTCCCCCTTTCAACATCAAATCAAAATGAAAGAAAAGAAAATAGGACTGTTCTCCCACTGTTCTTCCAGTTAATCTTGTATGACTGTCTCTTTCCTCCTGAACATGGGTTTCCCAAACCACTAGCTTTCCATCTCTACTCATATTTCTCCTTAAGAGATTTAACTGCAGTGGAGTATTTTTCAAATGGATGAACACTTAATGGGTTTTTATCTTTTTGACTTTGTAATATTTAAATATGCACTTGGATTACAAAGGCCTTCCTCATCTGTCTTACTGGAATAAGTCCTACCCTCCTATCCCCTTGGTCAAGTTTTCTCTATTTACACAGCCCCACTCATTTTTAAAATCTAGTTTTGTTTGTCTATGTGAATTTCTGGTCTGTCCTCCCCTGTTGGGCTGTAAGCTCCACCAGGGAAGGAACACATCTGTCTTCCCTGTGTATCCCCAGCACCTAGCAGAGTGTCTACCATATAAGACATTCTTAACAAACATCTGTTGAATGGATCAATAAAATAGAACATTCATAATTGTGTATCACTTAGCTAATTAAATTTAAATAAATTTAACAAACATAAGGATTTCCCTGGTAGCTCAGTCGGTAAAGAATCTGCCTGCAGTGCAGGAGACCTGGGTTCAATCCCTGGGTCAGGAAGATCCCCTGGAGAAGGGAATGGCAACCCACTCCAGTATTCTTGCCTGGAGGATTCTATGGACAGAGGAGCCAGGCAGGCTACAGTCCATGTGGTCACAAGAGTCAGACATGACTTAGTGACTAAACCACCACCACCAAACATAAATACATTTCCTTAGTTAATTAAAGGGGAAATACACGGTAGAGGAGAGTGGATAGCATGCAATGCCAGATATGTCAGAATTGGGTTTTTTGGAGCCTGGAGTAGAGTGCACCAGAGCTAACAGAGCTAACAGGGCTAACGAGTCAAACAAAGGTGCCCATCATCATAAGGGTAAATGCCCACCACCGTCCAGGAGTCAGGGAGGCCAAGGGAGGACTTAGGGGAAGGGAGGGCAGATATGGGCCTGGTCAGCGCTTCATGCCAATGAGGTGAGCCAGCAGATAAACAACTAGGTGTGTGAGTGACCAAATGACTGCTGCCTCACCCCCAGCCTCCAAATCTCACATAAGAATCCCTCCCCTGATCCACCCGATCTGAAAACATGTAGGAAGGGCAAGTGTGATGTAGTGTAGCCAAGTGAGCACATTAAAAAGCCACTAGAATAGGCATTCACTATTGTTGAATGAATTAATGAACGAGCTGGCATGTGGCAAGAGGCCTTTGGCATCTGGCCTCACCAGAATGATCACTCTATGAGGGATGGGATTTTTGTTGATTTCATTCATTGCGGTATTCCCAACACCTTAGAACGATGCCTGGCTCGTGTGGGTGCTTAAGAAAATTTTGTGGAATGAATATTGAATGGTTCTGGTCCAAAGTCAAAGGGACTTGTGTGGAGTAATTAGAAAACACAACTGGATGAAAATTTGTCTTTGGTGCAGAGTGTGGGGAATGAATGAGGGGGCCATTTTATACATTTAGCATAAATAAGCATGAAATGAAAGGAAGGGGAAACCATACTCCTTCTTTTACAACTTATCTCAAGGGAGCAAAATATAAAATCACCGTAGTGACAATGGAGAGTGTCATTGTAGTGACAGTGAAGCATATAATTATATATCAATTATACAGAAACTTGTCTACTGAGAGCCCAGAATCCTGGCTAAGGGGGAAGAGAGGGGAGAGGAAAAGTGGATTAGAAGCATTGTATTCATGGCCTTCCTCCAGGTCCACATGGGAAGGTACAAAGCCGAGTAAATCCTAGAAGGGGCCTTGACCTGCTGTGAAACCTGGCAGGCCATGGATACCACTGGGCCAGAGCCATTCATTTACAACCAGACTGTACCCTGAGGCAGACTCCTGGAACTTAGTCCTGAAGAATTCAAGGTTTAGCTCAGATCTTCCACTTCTCTGTTGGAAGGTGTCTGTTGGAAGTTCTTGCATGAACTCTGATGCAATTGGAGTATCTCTTTCATCTTTTTGTCTCCCTACCTCTCAATTTTTGTTTTTATCTCAATTTTGTTTCAAAAGACATATGCCTCTGTATAATGCTTCTATAATTCTATACAGCATATTAGAAATACCAAATTGTAACCATGGTTCTCCCTGGCTGGTGGAATTGCTGGCTATCGTATACTTTTTTCTTTGCCCTTTCTTGTGTTTTCCACTTTTTTGGAAACATGAATTACCTCTAAAATCACACACAAAAAAACACTACAAAAGTACTTTTAAGTGTAATAAGTAAGGGTGGCTAGAGCAATGAAAAGGAGATATATCATTTGTATGTTTTATAAATAAATATTGCCAGCAGCATCTTATATCTCAGCATGAACAACTTGTAGATGCTACTTCTAAGCTACAGTGTCATTGGTAACTGAGACACCTGCGATGTATGAGCAATTTGGTTCTTGTACTTGGTGCATGGATGTATGCTAAGTTGCTTCAGTCACGTCCAACTATTTGTGACCCTATGGACTGTATCCTGCCAGGCTCCTCTGTCTGTGGGATTCTCCAGGCAAGAATACTGGAGTGGGTTGATCTCCAGGGGACCTTCCTGACTCAGGGATTGAACCCATGTTTCTTATGTCTCCTGCATTGGCAAGTGGTTCTTTACCACCAACATCCCCTGGGAAGATCACTTGGTACTGAATTTCTTCTAGATGTAGCACCCTGGGAAAGTTTATTATCAGTTGAATTGTTGTTGGTTTTCAACTTGGATTAGACTTTCTTTGATCTTTATCAGTTCAGTTCAGTCTCTCAGTCACACCCGACTCTTTGCAACCCATGGACTGAGGCATGCCAGTCTTCCATGTCTATCACCAGCTCCCGGAGCTTGCTCAAACTCATGTCCATCCAGGCAGTAATGCCATTCAACCATTTCACCTTCTGTCATCCCCCTCTCCTCCTGCCTTTAGTCTTCCCCAGAATTAGGGTCTTTTTAAATGAGTCAGCCCTTTGCATCAGGTGGCCAAAGTATTAGAGCTTCAGCATCAGTCCTTCCAATGAATATTCAGGATTGATTTCCTTTAGTACTGACTGGGTGAATCTCCTTGCAGTCCAAGGGACTCTCAAAAGTCTTCTCCATCACCACAGCTCAGAAGCATTAATTCTTTGGTGCTCAGCTTTCTTTATGGTTCAACTCTTACATCCATACATGACTGCTAGAAAAACCATAGCTTTGGTTAGACGGACCTTTGTCACAAAAGTAATGTCTCTGCTTTATAATATACTGTCTAGGTTGGTTATAGCTTTTCTTCCAAGGAGCAAGTGTTTTTTAATTTCATTGCTGCAGTCACCATCTGCAGTGATTTTGGACCCCCCCCCCGAAAATAAAGTCTCTCACTGTTTCCATTGTTTCTCCATCTATTTGCCATGAAGTGATGAGACCGGATGCCATGATCTTTGTTTTTGAGAGGCTCTTCAGTTCCTCTTTGCTTCCTGCCATAGGGGTAGTACCATCTGCATATCTGAGGTTATTGATATTTCTCCTGGCAATCCTGATTCCAGCTTGTGCTTCATCCTGCCCAGTATTTTGCATGATGTACTCTGCATATAAGTTAAATAAGCAGGGTGAAAATATACAGCTCTCAGCCGCATACAGTCACATAGATATATAGTTTATATATCAGTGAGAAACCCTCATTCTCAAATAATCAGTTCTTCAGTTTAGTGAAAGAACCCACCAGACCATTTGGGTCCTGCAAATAAACTAACTGGGTAGAATTCTGAAATGTTCCCATTCTCGGTCAGTCACTTTGTGCTGGAGAGACAGACCTTTATATTCACCAAGTGTCCACTAGACTGAGTGTGAAACAAATTCATAGGGGTAAGAGGGTGAGAACAGCACACAGAGGAAATTTTTCTGGTGTCAAAACAAACTCTGTGAGGACAAAATGTACTTGGAGTTTGACTCCATCTCTTCTGTCTCACGGTGGGTTATTGCAGTTCATCAGGAAAATATTTTGGAATCTGCAAAACCACAAGTCTGTGCTGCTTGGCTTTCTCACAGCTCCTTGGTGACTGTAAGATAGGTTTAATAACTACACTCTGGATTGCACAACTATTATTATCCCCACCAGAGAAACAGGGCAGAAAAATAGAACCTGTGTTTGCATTGTCTATTTCATGTAAACAATTGCATTTTAAGAAAACAGCACATGCTATTTACCCATGACTAAGTCCTCTCCTGGTGCTGAGGATCTGCAGCACATGGTTTCAAGATGGAGGCACCTTCCCCACCTGTATGCTCCACACCCTCTCCTTTCTCACTTTATAGCCTGTCCCTTTGGCTCTCTTCTCCCATGATGGGTGCATACATAGAAAAGAAAAGGCGCTTCTGAGGAGGCCCATGGAAGGTAAAGTGCAGCCAGTGGACTTAAAGATGTGACCAGAGTTATGTAGGGATCTAAGGATTTTCATGGTTCCTAAGTTGTGGGAGAAGGAAATGGAAACCCCCTCCAGTACTCTTGCCTGGAAAATTCCATGGATGGAAGAACCTGATAGGCTACAGTCCATGGGATCGCAAAGAGTCAGACATGACTGAGTGACTCCACTTTTTTTCTTTCTATAGTTCCTTTTGGAGAAGGAAATTGCAACCCACTCCAGTGTTCTTGCCTGGAGAATCCCATGGACAGAGGGGCCTGGTAGGCTGCAGTCTGTGGGCAAAGAGTCGGACACAACTAAGCAACTAACACACACACACACACACATGCACACATGCACACACGCACGCACACACACACACAAGCTAATGTGACCTTTCCCTCACTTTCCTTTCTTACTCCTCCAACCTATCTGGGGTCCTGCCTTCTTCCCACGCTAGGTATCCACATCACAGTCATAGAATGTTTAAGTGGCAAGAAAGGATGAACTTGAACTGGGCAGAGGAAGTTCCTTGCCAAGGTCAGCCACAGACTGATGACAAAACTTGGCCTAGAACCTTCCAGTCTCGATTCACAGACCTGTGCTTTTTCCAGAAGCCCTAATGGGAAAAGGATTCTTTAACTGAGCTGTTAAGGAGATTCTCACAGATTCTTTTTTTTTTTTTCCTTCTTTACTTAACTGTGTTGGCTGTTATTTGCAGCATGCAGAATCTTTCATTGCATGGGCCCCAAAGCATTTGAACTCAGTAGTTGTGGGTGTGCAGGCTTACTTGCCCCAGGCATGAGGGATTTAGTTCCCCTAGCAGGGATTGAACCCATGTTCCTTGCGTTGGAAGGTGGATTCTTAACCACTGGACCACCAGGGAAGTCCCTCTCACAGATTCTTGACTGTAAATAATAATGGCCTGTCTAGATACCAAAAGCGAAATAAGATAAAATGGGATAAACCTTGGTTGGCTATAACATCGTTGAGAAGAGACTATGAACTCCCTCATCCCTGAGACTCTCAGGGATCTGAGTAGGGTCTAGTATCACCAAGGACAAGTTCGGTCACATGAATCCTTCTTTCTTCTGCTGTCCACCCAGTAACCATTCACAGCATGACTCATCCGTAACATGTTTAGCTATGGGTCTTTGTAAAATTCTAGATGCTCAGGAAAGGAAAAGGCCTTACAGAGCATACAGAATAACCACATATTTAGGTATATAGGAAATTACATATGTTAGAAGGAGCTGCAGGTCTTAAGGCAGCCTCCTATGCCTGTGTCCACAGATCCTTGTGGGACTTGAGGATCTGGCAGTTTTCTGGTTAGTTAATCTGAACAGGTAGCTGTTAAGCCATGTATTTCAAGGCAGAATGTTCACTATGCCCCTTGCATTATTCTATTTGGCAGTCTACACTGCAGGACTTCTATATAGTTGAGCTAGAAATCCCCCCTGCCCACTTATCCAGTTTTCTAATCTGAAGTCCTGTGGGGATCCCTCTGCTCTGCAGGATGTCCTAATGTAGCCATTTTTCCCCTGAGCCATTTCCTTGGCCTATGCTGTCCCTGGACCAGAGATGTACTTCCTCCCAACCCCACACAGATGCTGTGGGAGGCCTGGTACAGCGACCTGGGCTGGGCTGACCCCGCCACTCCATCTGCTCACAGGAACAGTACTTCCTTTGTACCATTGTTCATTTTTTTTGTTTTTTGGTGGTTGTTTTTTTTTTTTTAACTTCTCCTTCTCCCCAGTTTCAAATCTAGTCCCTCAGGGCTTCAGTTGAAGCCATCCCTGCCCAAGCATATCCTCACACCACAATTTGTAATTATTCCCTAAGCAGGTCATGGATACCTTTTCAGATAACCCTCCTGAAGTGGGAAGGTCCTGAGAAATCCAGTCAGATGGAGGCACCAGCTTCTGGAAAATTGCACAGCTCTGAGTCCTGGCTAGTGGGAGAGGAGATGAAGGGGTAAATTAGGTTGATGCCTAAATCTTTAGGCTGTCTGTTGGGTGCTTTGGAGTGAGTTACAGAGAAGGCAATGGCACCCCGCTCCAGTACTCTTGCCTGGAAAATCCGATGGACGGAGGAGCCTGGAAGGCTGCAGTCCATGGGGTCGCTGAGGGTCCAACACGACTGAGCGACTTCACTTTCACTTTTCATTTTCATGCATTGGAAAAGGAAATGGCAACCCACTCCAGTGTTCTTGCCTGGAGAATCCCAGGGACGGGGGAGTCTGGTGGGCTGCCATCTATGGGGTCGCACAGAGTCGGACACAACTGAGGTGACTTAGTAGCAGCAGCAGCAGCAGAATGAATCTCAAGGAAGTGAAATTCTCAAGTTGGGATAGTTATTATGATAACAAGAAGGTCGCATCAGGCCAAACTGTAGAGAAAAAAGGCAGAGTGTGTGTGTGTATCCCTTAGGCTTGTGAGGTCAGACCCTCCTTCAGGCCCAGCAGATTTTCTTCAGGGGAGCCTCTCTTTGGCCCTTTTAAGAAAATCACTGGCCTTCTGGTCATGATCGAAACCTCCCTATTTGGAGCAGATTCGATAAGTCAGCTCTTTTGTTTACATATTTTTCTTTTAAAAGTTGAGTTTGTTCTCCTAAATTTTTGTTGATCTAACTATATCAAAGCAGACCAGTCCAAAGACACAGAAGTCATCAGGAAAGCAGACATTGGATCGTTAAAGGCAAAATGTATTTAAGGCATGTTTACTTGAGAGTTCATGACACCAAAGATAAGAGGATTTCGGCTGACAGGTCAGCAGGCTTTTTCCCTAAAGACTAGGGCCCCCAGTAGTCCCAAGTACCCAGAGTGGTTCCTGCAAGGCTGAGCTAGGCACCCGAGATGCTAAGGGTCCCAGCTTTGTCCTTCTCTTGGGTGGAGCTGGCTGGGGGAAGGGGAAGGTATGAGACCATGTGCACCCCCCAGATGGGCAGAACAGAGTTGTCCCAGGCCTTTCACAGCAGGATGCAGAGTTCCTGAGTCTTTAGGAGTTTGTGTCATTAATGGCCATGTTCAGCTTCTTCTACAGGGGCAACTGATTCAGGTGAGAGAGGCTGAGAAACAAGTGGCCAGAGCAACTACTCAGAGGGGAAAGGAACAGTGAAGTCCCCAGTGACGGGGATGTGACCTTCTTCATCTCGTCTTCCTGCTGCCTAGCAAAATGAGTAGTCTTTATGAAGTGCTCAGTAAGCATTTATTAAAGTAATAAATGATTGACTTATGAGAACAGATCAATAGGCCTGGGGTTGGGAAGACAGAAGGAAGTCAGTCTGAGGGGATTGGTCAGAAACCTCAAGGGAATCTTGGTGAGTCTCAGAATCTTTGACTCAATAGAGAAGGTCCCTTTAATATAAGACCCACATCCAAATGCAGCTCCCACTAAGGCTGTGATGTATGTTATGAGCTTGATGACATGTGAACCTTCTCAGGGCAAATCAGACGGTGGCCTGAGGTAAGGCATTGCCTCTGGGGAAGGAGAGAAAAGATGAAATAGAAATTTAGGAGGCTGGATAGAGGGAATTTGGAGACAAAGAATGTAGGGGTTGAATAAAAGTGACTCAAAGGTAAAAATAATATAGAGGTAATACCTACATCACAGGGTTGCTGTTTGCAGTGGTGCATATTATTTGAGTGCCATTAGTTAGGGCTTCCCAGGTGGTGCTAGTGGTAAAGACTTTCCTGCCAGCGGAGGAAATGTAAGAGACGTGAGTTCAATTCCTGGGTCAGGAAGATCCCCTGGAGGAGGGCATGGCAACCTGCTCGAGTATTCTTGCCTGGACAATGCCATGGACAGAGGGGCCCGGTGGGCTACAGTCCATGGGGTCAGACAGAGTCGGAAATGATTGAAGTGACTTAGCACAGACGCATGCACGCCCTTAGGTTCTTAATAAAAACAGCTTTCCTCCTTCTCCACCTCCTCCTCCTCCTTATCCCTCTCCATAGAGGTAAGACTATCCCACCTGGAAACCTCAAGATGCCCACCCCACGGAGGCCCTACCAATGGTCTGGATCTCATGACTGAAGACACCCTTGCCTCTACTGGTCCCCACTGAACAGATAGAAATAAAAGTGTCTTCTCTCCAGGGCTGCGCCAGAAAACCCTGAAAGCCATTCTCTCACAGTCAGAATGTCTTCTTTGTTCTTCTGAGACAGAACCAACATCTCTGTAAGGCACAAAGAGGGAGCTTGGCTCATAAGCCAAGCAGACGCTCTGGGCTGAGAGATGGCTGGCCAGGGGCAGCTGGGGCAGAGCCCCCGATATTTCAGTCCTTGTCATTGGGCAAACTACGACAACATATGAGAGACACTTCTAAAACCCGAACACGTGTATTTCCAAATGTCAGGTCCATATTCAGCCTCAGACCTCTCCAAACATACTCATCTTAAAGCTCTCCCAAAGTGTCTACAAGGCCCCTCAGGGAACTGAGAAGGACTGGACATGTAGTGGCCACATTTCTGGTTCTTTCCCCCCAAACATTTTCATGTCATCATTTACTCAACAAACATTTACCATGCTCCTGCTTTGCGCCAGGCACCATTCTGGAAGCTGGAGCTTCAGAGAAATGAAGCCACATCCCTTCTCACATACAGCCTTGTAGGGAAGACAGGCAAACCACAGACCGGAATGCTGGGGGGTATGTTAGAGAGGTGTTTTTAAAGCAGCTCTGGGGGCACAGAGAAGGCCACAGAGCAGAACCAGACTTTCAGATAAGACCTTCTGGAGGACCAGCAAGAGGTGACCAGGTGAAGAGGACAGGGAGGGCTTCCAGGTAAGGGAGAAGCAAGCAGGATAGTCAAAGGCAAGGAAGAACATGACTCAGTGGTTCTTACCTCCCCGCACATTGAAATCATCAGCAGAGGGTTTTTTTTTTTTTTTTAAGTATAATTGATTTACAATGTTGTGTTAGTTTCTGGTGTATAGCAAGGTGATTCAGTTCTATTCTTTTTCATATTCTTTCCCATATGGTATATTAGAGGATATTGAATATAGTTCTCTGTGCTATATAGTAGGACCTTGTCGCTTGTCTATTTTATATGCAGTAGTACATATCTGTTAATTCCAGATGGTTCAGCGCCTCTACTTGATGAAGATAGCATGTGAGAGCCTGGAGTTGGGCTCTCTCCCTCTGCCACCTGGCTCCAGCCCATGTGTGATGCTCCATCACCCCTGTTCATTTACCTCTTTCACCTGCATTGGGGAATTGCCCTTCACTCCTCCAAACTCAGTTGGACTTCATTAAAAGAAACAATTCTCTCCCAGAAGGCTTCCCTGGTGGCTCAGATGGTAAACAATCTGCCTGCAATGTTGGAGACCCAAGTTGAATCCCTGGGTCAGGAAGATCCCATAGAGTAGGAAATGGCAATTCTCTCCAGTATTCTTGCCTGGAGAATCCCCTGGACAGAGGAGCTGTGGGCTATAGTCCTTGGGGCCACAAAGAGTCAGACACAACTGAGCAACTAACACTTTCACTTTTAGAAGACATGTTAGTGGACACTCTGTCGAATCAAACAGGGATCCCAGAGATCCTCTGGCAGGTTCCTATCTGCTTTGTGCCATGGTCCCACTGACAGTTTGGCAAAAATGCCCATAAATGCATAAAACAAAACAGGATCACAAAATAATTCAGTATTATTGAAATAGGATTCTGTCAACCTCCCATGGAGATCCTTGGATTCCATGTTATAAGCACCTGATAGTCAAACCGTGGGTTGAAAGCTTGGTAGACTCTCCAAAGTCACCCAGCTAAGAAATAAGAGAGCCAAGGCAAGAACCCTGTTTTTCTATTCCTGAACCCGTGCTCTGCTCATTAATCTATTTATCTTAGAAAATTAAAAAATCAAAACAGAACTGTTACTGTTTCTGCATTTAAAAACTGCTGAATTTTAGTCCCACTGAAAGGCATGGAGGTAGCCCCGCTGGGCCTGTATTCTTAAGAACTGGCCTCACTTTGTATTGGATTATAAAACTGTACAAAGATTGTTTCCCAGGAAACATCTGGAAAACCTTAAAGCCACAATAACTTGACTGAGGATTCATCTAGTACACTGGTAACTGGTAGCATATGTCCCAGCTCCTGGAATTTGTTGGATGACTGTGTTGAGGGATGGACTAGATGGATGGGCCCAATTCTTCTGCTTTCAGGGGGCCTTTATCAAGGAGCCCAGAATACTAATTACTGAGCCTGGTGCAGAAAACTCAGCCTCCTGCTTGCCTCAACATGTCTCAGGAATTAGTAAGCAGTTGGTATCCTCCTTCTCTGCTGAGAATGTTGGAAGGTATTAACCACTCCACCCCCCAACCAATCTCCCAGTGAAATTTGCACCCCTCTCTTTTCTGGGGCAATAGAATATAATGGGTAAAAGTATAGATTTGGAGTCCCACATTAGGTTTAAATTCTCACTTCATCTCTTTATATATTTTTTGAAACTTTTTTTTGTTTATTTTGGAGTATAGCCAACTAACAATGTTGTGATGATTTCAGGTAAACAACTTAGGGACTCAGCCATATATATACGTACATCACTTCATCACTTTAGAAAAGTTACATGACCACCTTTTCCCACCTCAGTGTCTTCATCTCTCTAATGGGACTAATTCTGCCTTGCAGAGTATGTAGTGATTAGAGCTAATATAAGGACAGCACCATATAAGACCTGGTGTTGCAGTGTTCAATTGTCAGGAGCTATAATTACAATTAGTTCTAGGTTGAACCCTGCACCTTCCCCATTCTGTCCCTTAATGAATGAAGCAGGTATTAAGGCACGTGTCATTAGCAGAATGACTGGGCTCAAAGAAGCCCATTTACCATGATCAGAGCAGACCTATTTAGTTTCTCCAACAGATCTCAGAAAGATAAGTGACTTGATCACAGTCACATGGAGAGAAAGCCCCACATCTTTTTTTTCCACCAGATCCAAACACCTCCCTACACCTGGTTGCCTCCCCTCTACCTCTGCTTCTGTTTCTGTGAACCCAGATCCCTTGTTCCTCTCAAAAGTCAGCATCTTTACTGTCTCTGGATCCCACACCCACTTTGCTGCTCAGGATTACTCTTGCAGTCTCCCCTTCTCTTGCATAGTCAATATATTCCTCTTCTGTGGAAGCATCCTCATGGGCATGCTCTGAGCACCTCCTTCAAACTCCATGTCTCCCTTCAGCTAACTCATTTCTCTACTTTCCTTCAACTTAAAAAATGAGTTGCAATGTCCATGTCCCTTCCTTAACACACTCAAAGTGGGTTTCTATCCCCATTATCCAGAGACTGCTGTTGTCAAGGTCATCAGTGAACTCCATCTGATAAATCCAGGGGCCACTTCTTCATTCTTATCTCTTTTGAACTCTCAGCACAGTTGATTATTTTTTCCTTGAAACATTCTGTTCTTTCCTCAGCTCAGGACAGGATAGCCCACTGTCTTCTTTTTCTTCTGTCTCCTTTATTAGTTCCTTCTCTACTCAGTCTCTCTAGGTCAGAGTGTAGCAGGGATCTATCCTGAGCATCCTTTACTCCCATTTCTGTGTGCTATCCCTTCATAACCCCATCAAGTCCCATGACTCTGAAGACCATGTATATGCTTATGATTCCAAAATTTCTGCCTCCAGCCATGACTTTTCCCTAAACATGACTTGAATGTCCAACTGCCTTCTTCACATTCCCACATGGATATCTAACCAGCAACCGAGATATAATTTACCTATGAAGAACTCGAGTATTCCTCCCAAACTTGCTCCTTCCTCAGTTCCTAGTTTTAGTCATTAGCATGAGTGTTCACCCAGTTGTTCAACCTGTAAATCTAGGAGTCAGCCTTGATTCCTTTCTTTCTTCATAATCTTCATTCAGTGGATTGGCAAGTCTTGTCCACTTTATGTCCAAAACATATTCCAAATTCATCCACTTCTCTCCATTTTCATTAAAGTCACTGAGGTCCAAGCCACCATTACCTCAATGACCACACTAGCTTCCCAGCTGATCCACCTGGAACCACTCTACAATCGTTTCTTGACAAGGTAGCCAGAATAATCTTGTCACCCTCCTGCAGAAAACCTTCCCATGGTGCCGGGGTCCAGCCCCAGTGGATCCAGGGTAATTCGAAGGGGAGACGGAATTGGTGTCCTAGGAAAAAGCTATTTAATTAGAAGTACAAAGAGAGAGATTAGACAGGAATAGTGTAGTAGGAAAATTAGTGGAGAAAAAGAGGCTGAATAACTTGGTTTATGTGGAATACCAATAAAACTCCAAGACAAGGAATTTGCACCATCTACATTGGGCCACCTGCACCCATTTGAATATCGGAGGGTGCCCCGCCTTGGGCTCCGTCTCTCACGGATCTTAGAAGCCAGGGCAAGTAAGTAGATGTGGTGAGTACCCACGCTCCAGATGAGAATTCAGCCAGAAGGGGAAAGAAAGAGCGACAGGGGGGAATCAGTCTTTCCAGAAACTGATCCCATTCCTTTATTTTTTAGGTTTGCTTATATACCTTTTTGTTACACATAGAGACAACTGGAAATTTTAAAGTCACGTGGGGGTCAGCAGTCCTGACCTTTATCAAAATCAGGTGCTTCACATAAATGTATAAAAAAAGGTCTTAGGGGTTTTACATCATCTTCTGGCCATGAAGCCTGCTGACATTTTACGATCCTTTCTTTCTGATAACCAAAAAAGTTATTTTTTCCAAGGGTGTTTTTTCTTAAACCAGGTACCACCCTCTGAAGGTACCAGATAAAGTTGCATTTCTATAGGGTGAGGGTGTAGTGGGTTACAACTAAGAAAGGAATTTATTTACCTAAAGTTAACATGATTAATCTTAAAGGTTAATACTTATTTTTCCTATATGCTAGTTATATTCATTATAAGGGCAGGGAATATGGAGATTTAACAGCAAATATTGGCTCAACAAATGAAAAACCCTTCACCAGTATAATTTCTAATCAACCCACTATACTATACTAATAATTTTCTAACTTCTCAAAAGAGTCTGTATTTAGAAAGTTTTAAAGCATCTCATGCTTGTCATGGTTGGGAGGCTGTAAACAATCACATGTGGCCAGACGAACCCGCTCAGGCAGGCTAGAGAAGCTTCAGAGGAGTTTGCAAGTTGAAACACTCTTGTCACGCCCAGGAATTTTTATTAACTGGAGCTGCAAGTTAACTCCTTCTCCGAGAGAGGTGGTGGGGGAACAGCCCCCCGTAAAGTCAGAGGTATAGGTGAGAGCATAAAATAGACTCTGGTTTTGGGGGTAGATGCTCGGGAACAGGGGGTTTCCTGAGGCTCGATCCCGCCTTTGCGTATGCCTAAGCCTCCTTCCTCATGACCTTTGCCATGGGCGGAGTTCCTCATGCTGGCCCCCGGCACCATGCTTTCCCATTGTACTTGAAATAAAGTCCAAATTCCTTAAAGCAAGAGGTTACGTGGCTTCTGCCTATCTCTTCAAAGTCATTTCAAATCACTTTCCACTCATCTCTCCACTCAAGCAATACTGGTCTTTTTGTCCCGTGAAAACCTGCTATCTATTTCCACCTTGGGACTTTTTCACTGGCTGTTCATCCTGGAATGCTCTTCCTCAGGATCCTTGAATGACTGTTTCCTTTTTAGGTTAGTAACTCATACTTCAGCTAAAATGTCAGTACTCAGAGAGGCCCTTCCTGACCTCAAAACTGAGGTAGCCCATCCAGTCGTTCCCTATGACATCAACCTATTCTCTCATATGTATTTTCCTCTCTGTGTGTCTGACTCTTTTCTGGATGGTAAGTCCCAGAAGAGCTAGGGTCTTGCCACCATTACATCTGCAGGACTTAAAGTGCCTGAACACAGAAGTGCTTGATACATGTTGTTGAAAGTGTGAGTGAGTGGATAACTGAGTCAGTAACAGAGTGAAGGCCGGCACCAGGCCTCCTGCCTTCTGGTTCTGGGGTCCTCCCCCCGTGCCATGCTGAGCTGCAGTTTTCACCAGTTTGACTGTTTTCTTGCTGTTCAGCAGATGCTTGGCATCCTTCAGTTCACAACTGGTTCCAGCTCCTAGTGATAAAGGAAATAGCCACAAAGGAACAGGAAGGAAAGAGGGCATCTGAATAAATCAGGAGACATGTGGTCATCCCCCACAAATAATGAGAATTAAACATTCAGTCATCCAATAACATTTAGTAAGCACTTATTATGTGCCAGGCATTATGCAATTTAACAGGGACAAAAAGACAAACCTACCCTGAAGGATGTGCTAGTCTCCAGAAGGAGATGGTGGGCCTTGTGGTGATGTGTGCATGGTATGATGGGCTTGAGAACAAAGTAACACCGGCTGTGGAAACACAAAGCAGAGAATTAGGACCATAACACTGAGTGGGCAAGAATTCAGCAGCACAACCAGAGAGTGGAATTTTTGAACTGTTTTAAGGAGTGAATTCAGAAAACGAAGATCATGGCATCTAGTCCCATCACTTCATGGGAAATAGATGGGGAAACAGTGTTAGACTTTATTTTTGGGGGCTCCAAAATCACTGCAGATGGTGACTGCAGCCATGAAATTAAAAGATGCTTACTCCTTGGAAGGAAAGCTATGACCAACCTAGATAGCATATTCAAAAGGAGAGACATTACTTTGCCAACAAAGGTCCGTCTAGTCAAGGCTATGGTTTTTCCTGTGGTCATGTATGGATGTGAAAGTTGGACTATAAAGAAAGCTGAGCACCGAAGAATTGATGCTTTTGAACTGTGGTGTTGGAGAAGACTCTTGAGAGTCCCTTGGGCTGCAAGGAGTTCCAACCAGTCAATTCTAAAGGAGATCAGCCCTGGGTGTTCTTTGGAAGGAATGATGCTAAAGCTGAAACTCTAGTACTTTGGCCACCTCATGAGAAGAGTTGACTCATTGGAAAAGACTCTGATGCTGGGAGGGACTGGGGGCAGGAGGAAAAGGGGACGACAGAGGATGAGATGGCTGGATGGCATCACCAACTCAATGGAGTCTGAATGAATTCTGGGAGTTGGTGATGGACAGGGAGGCCTGGCGTGCTACGATTCATGGGGTCTCAAAGAGTTGGACATGACTGAGCAACTGAACTGAACTGAACTGAAGGAGTGAATACCTGTAATTAACAATTCATAGTTTATGCTTTCACATGAAAAGAACAGTTGTTATTTACCTTCATTTTAACTGACAAAAGAAAAATCACATTAGGAAAACATACAGGATGACTCAGGCAGTTGAAATAACCATTTATTAATAAATAAAGAAATTTCCATCAGGGGAATTTTTTTTAAAAGATGGGATAGTTCTCTGTTTCTTGCTATGAAAAGTCCACCATAACAATTTCATCTTCCTTGAGGGTCTTATGGTGAAAACACTGAAGCAATTACCTATATGATGAAAGATTATCCAACTGAAGAACTACTTCCCTATTAAACCACAGGCCATCTCCTTGCAAAAAAAAAAAATGTGCCGTCAGGTAAAAACAAGGTTTTTTAGCAAGTGAGAGAATGAAGTAGATCTACGTGAATTGATATCAAGAGACATTATTCCATGAAAATAAGGAAGTTTTGGAACACCGGGTATTCTTGATATTATTATTATTATGTTGGGATTTGCCTATGACTTTCTAGAAGAATAAATGCAAATGTAACAATCTCTGAGGTGTGGGATTATAAAACACTTAAACTATCTGAGGCCTGCATTTTGGTACTATTTTAATTGTTTACAACAATGTGTGCTATTTTGGGAAAAGTAAAGATCTTTTAGAACACCAGTCTGATTGGTTTTATGATGCTTAAGAACTTGTGCTTGGGTCTGTGTTCCAGAAACATAAAAAGAGGATTTCCCTAAATTATATCACTCGCCAACATTTACAGAAGAAAATAAACTGAGACCCAGAAAGATGATGTGATTTTTTTCATACTGTGACTCCTAGTACCTTTCTCCACAGTTCTTGATTTCGTGCTGAGCATTAAAATATGTATCAATCTTAACTTACATATTTGGAGCTTTAGCAACATTGCTTTGTGGAAAACTGCAACTATTTAGTATAATAGTTACAGACCAGTAGTACTTTGCCCAGAAAACAATTCAACTAGAAGTCTCTTGAATATTACTTCTAGTTTCTTCTGCATATCTTAGAATACTCAGTAAGTTTTTTGAATAGATAGGCCGCTTCCATTCAGTTCTTAAGTAGTTATTGAGCACTTAAGGTATCCGTGCTGTCCTGTGCTTAGTTGCCCAGTTCTTCATGATTCCCTGGACTATAGCCTGTCTGGCTCCTCTATCCATGGGATTTCTCTGGCAAGAATACTGGAGTGGGTTGCTATGCCCTCCTCTAGGGGATCTTCCCAACCCAGGAATCGGACCCAGATCTCCCACATTGCAGGCAGATTCTTCACCATCTGAGTTACCAGGGAAGCCCAAAAATACTGGAGTGAGTAGTTTATCCCTTCTCCAAGAGATTTTCCCAAACCAGGAATCGAACTGGGGTCTCCTGGATTGCAGGCAGATTCTTTACCAGCTGAGCTACTGGGAAGCCCATAAGATAACCTAGCCACTAGCAATGAGACAAATTCTCTGCACTCATGGAGCTTAGCTCCCACTGAGAAAAACACAAGAAGCAGAAGAAAACAAAAATAAAGGATATAATTTCAGGTAAAAATATAGTAAGGGTGTGATGAACCGAGTAAAATGATAGTGACAAGAGTGCTATTTTTGAAAGGTCAGGAAGGCCTTTAAAGGAAGTGACATTAGGTCAGAGATCTGGAGGGAGGGAGGCGGCCACTCAGAGTTCTGAGTGGAAAGCATTAAGGAGCACAGTCAGTCACTGCCCTGAACAGAAAGAATTCCTTCTTTTCCTTAAAAAGTGAATATCTCAGAGAAAGAGCCTTTAAAGTTTGGTATGTTATGGTTTCACTCTTGTGATATGGTGATAATGTTTATAAGGTCTAGTGCTGTAAATTTCCCTCTATTGCTTACAAATTTGAGAATGAATTTTGTTTAGGAATGTAAGTCTGTTATAAAAGTACTGTCTTATCTAAATGCCACCTCCTGCAAATGTGATATATAGACAGACAGATGCAATGGAATATTACTCAGCCATAAAAAAGAATGAAATAACGCCATTTGTAGCAACATGGATGGACCTAGAGATTATCATAGTAAGTAAGAAAGTCAGAAAGAGAATCAAATACCGTATGATATCACTTATACGTGGAATCTAAAGCACGACACCAATGAATTTATCTATGAAACAGAAATGGATTCACAGACATGGAGAACAGACTTGTGTTTGCCAAGGAGGAGGAAAGGTGGAAGCAGAGAAGGACTGGGAGTTTGGGATTAGCAGATGCAGACTATTACATATAGGATGAATAAGCAACAAGGTCCTACTGTACAGCGTGGGAAACTATATTCAACATCCTGTAATAAGCCATAATGGAAACGAACATGAAAAAGAATATGTATGTGTAACTGAGCCACCTTGCTGTACAGCAGAAATTAATACAACATTGCAAGTCAACTATACTTCAATCAAACAATAAAAGAAAACCCTCTGCATATTCACAAAGGCACAGAATCCAGTTCCTAAGAAAGAATCTTTCCAAAGCTGGTCATTCCACAGAGAGAGAAGCGGCCCAACCAAAAGTGCCCCTGGGCTTAAAACTGCATTTTCCCCCTCCTCTGCCCCCATTCCCTCTCTCACCCCAAGCAGAACAGACTGCCTAGAATTTGCAGCTGGGAGGGTCATCCAAGGCACAGAGAGAGAAGCTGCAGAAGATGTCTTGGCGTTCTCAGCTTTTAGCCCTACATGCCTAGCTCTGGTGGAGACAGAAATGACAGTCTGTCCTTCACAGTGGGGAGACTGAAGCTCTGAGATGTGGGTGGCTTGCCCAGGATCACATAGAAAGCCAGCTCTCATTCCTAACCTTCGCTCCGTGGCTGTGTCACATTCCAGGCCAGGGACCACATGGGTGGAATTCAGGCTCCATTTTTGGGAAACGGGGTTTGTTGCTTTTTCATTTACACAAAAAATGAAAAATAAATAACAGATGTTTGAACACATGTTGCAACTCTCCTTACTGGAACTTAAAAGTGCATTCTGACTGAGAAAATTAAATTAGAAAATCCACACAGCAAAAAAAGATGTTTTGAATGAAATACACTTTGTCTTTCCCTCTCTCACACACACACACACACGAACAATATCTCCTTGTTTCTTCTTCAGAGAGCAGCTGTGAAAGAAATTGGGGGAGGGAGATGAACATAACATCCCATCTTTGTGTTTCATACAGAGCAAAGCTTTTAGACCAGCCTTCCTGAACTGTAGGGGGCGGGGCATGCCTTAAAATTAAACATCAGTGACCTGAACAGGCTTATAAAATAAGCTTAGGAGAAGTCAGTCACCAAGACAGGGCATCTCAGAGTGGATGATTTTGCGTGCGGAAACTGCTTTCACCTCGATAAAAAAGGTATGTACTGTGGTTTTAATTCTCATTTCAGCTAAAAATAATAACTAAGATGATTGAGGGCCTTTGGCCAGTTGCTTTGCAGACTTGGTTTCATTTTTCCATAAACGACCTTACAAGGGGGATATTTTTAGTGCTGTTTTTCAAATGAGGAAACTGAAGTTCAGATATCCTAAGCAACAGGCCTAAAGTAAGACCACCAACACATGCCAGAGCTGAGGTGTCACCCTGAAAAGACTCACCTCAAAGTCCTCTGTCTGCATCAGGCAACCCCCTTGACACTATTATTAGACAATGAGGAATTATTCCTACACCAATACTGTACTAGATGAATTCTCAGGGGGTTATCCAGTGTGCATTGCAGTAAAACTGACCAAAAAGTGAGTTGGAATGTGCTGTGTGAATTGAAACTTCATTTAGTATTAATAGAATTAATTATGAAAATAATTAAATTAAATAGTATTAATATTAACAGAAAATGCAAAGCTTTTTATCTCCTGAAAAATTTTCTTCAGGCGATATGATTTCTTATTATATTCAATAGCAAAATGGTTTTTAAGACCCATATACTTGTGGAAGTGTATTTTATTTTGTCATGTGAAATCTAAAAGTCTCATCCCTAATATTCTGAAGCTCCTTGAGACCAGATACCAGGTCCACACTATCATGCGGGTGTGTAGACTCTTAGGAAACCTGGTCCAAGTTCTGGCTTCACAGCTTATCAGGAAGTAACCTCACTGAGCACATGGAGAATGTTAGTGCAGGACTCTTCCAGACTAGGTGTAGTAGAGACTCAGGTCCATGTAAAATACTGAAACCAGGGCTTCTCCCTGGAGAAGCTCAAGGAGTGTAAGTAGTAATACACAGAGTCAATTCTGGCCCAGGGTGGATGCACCATAACCTTAGCAGAATTCTTTTCTAATTATTTAATATTCAGTTAAGATAATATTTAAATTATATCTATTTTTTAAAGTATTCGAACTCTCTTCATTAGGACCATCTTCCCATTAGTGTTAGAAGAAGATGCAAAAGTAAGTCATACATATCCAAGTTCATAGATACAGGTTAATAATGTGATATACCCTCAGAAGTTGCTCAATAAGCATTGCATGAGTTAGAATGCAAGGGGCACTGGGTAAAATTGATGGATATTATCAACTCTTTCTCTCACAAGAAGTTTAATCATAGGACTAAAACTACTGTAATAAAGAGGCATCTTTGGAAGAGATGCAGGCGGGATAATTAGCTATGCTCTGAAATCCTGCAGAGCTAAAGAACACATTTCAGCTCACTACGGAACATTTTGTAACAAGATGTTTGTCAGGAGCTGACTTTGGGTCAAACTGTTACGTGGTGAAATGAGATTCATCAGGTATTAGAGGTAGGTGTTTACTGAAACCACTGAATGTGGTTACAGAAGGCAGCCAAGTTCAGGGCTGTGGCAGGATGGAGAGCTGGAGATGGGGCCTGAGCCCCGGCCTTCTGCCCCTCTGGGCCTTAGCTTCCCCATCGGTACACCTGAGGGGAGGGGTTGGATAAATGACCTCTAAGTTTCTGCCCAGTTTTGGGGCCGTGGAGAATGTGCATAAAGTGTGGCCATCCTTGAGCTTAGAACTCCTGGGCAGGACACTGAGCCTGGAGCCGACTAGGGGCCAAGAGTAGAACTTCAGTGGTTCTAACAACGGCTTGGAAAGGAATGCAAAGTTTTGTGGGTTTAGGCTGGATTTTGGCAAATCCATCATCCCCTAAAAGGTTAAAAGACGGATGTTGTTTACCTGGTGTCAGGGGCTGATGGGAAACAGAGCCTCGGAGACTAAGGAAAGTAGCCCCCCTCCCGCCCCACCCCCCTCACCGCAGACGTGCTCAAGGCAGGGACTCGGGACCGTCCCTCCTCCCCTCAACCTCACACCAACTTTTACTCGTTATGTAACTGTTCTTTTGAAAAACACGCAACAAAACCTCCAGAAGAAGAGCTATTGATTATTAAAGGTTATTTGGAGATTTAGAGATTCTTAAGAAAGTGGTTATAATTATCCCAGTTATGACACATTCTTTTAAAAACTCAAATCTGAGAACATCTTGCTTGCCTCAATTCAGGCCTCTTCATCACAGGGAGAAAGGCAAAGAGCTGGAAATAGCTCTCGTGCAGCTCCAGGCGAGGACTCACAAGGAAGAGAACAGACTGAGAGCAAGTCAGTGAAAGAAGCTGGGAGCAACCCAGGCTTCGACCCTTCCAGCAGCGCTGCAGCCCCCACCCCTGCCCACTGTGCACCCCCTCAATAGCAGCTTCCGCACCCAAGGGCTCTGGGCTCACATCAGCTACTGGCCCCTCTGCTTAAATGTATAGCATGTATGAAAAGTAGCCTCAACAGAATATTAAGGAAGAAAGGAGGGGAAGGAGGAAGGAAAGAAGGAAGGAAGAGAAATTCAGGAAATACAACAATTTGCTTCTGCATTTCATAATAGCATTTATTGAGCATTTGTGTCAGATACTGCTCTAAATGCTGTCTATATTTTCTCATTTAATTCCCTTGGAAGTTCACAAGGTTGGTATGATTATTATTCCCACTTAATGCCAAGGAAATTAAAGCATCCATTGGACACAGTTGTACTTAGTGTGTGAAGAGCCAGAATGCAAACCCAGTCAAGGTGATCCTGGAGTCCCCAAGGTTCCCAGGCCTACTCCTGGACTGATAGACAGCCAGCAAGTGGAGGGTAGCGTGGGGAGGTGGAGTCAGGGGAGGCATTTCTTTGATGAACCTCAAAGGGCACTAAATGCAGGTTTTGTTTTCGATTAGTTTTTTCTCTCATGGTTCACTTGAGGGCTTCACTCTCTCCCAATCCCCGCCACCTGCCCCCTCCAACCCACACACACATTGCTTCTGTTCATTCAACAAGTGCACACACACACACATACGCACACACACACACATTGCTCTGTTCATTCAACAAGTGCACACACACACATACACACACACACATTGCTTCTGTTCATTCAACAAGCATCTACTGTGCCTGGCACTGGGAAGTTCTGTGGGAGAGTCCAGGGAAAATTAAACATGACGCCCATCCTTGAAAAATATGTAATTAGCTGTGTGGGGTCAGCGGGGAAGCTGGCCGAATAAGTCCAACAAACTGTAATGCCAGGCAGATTGTGTTCTAATGGGGGCACAGAAGGTTCTATCTAGTGAGGCTTACAGAGGAGGAAGACCTCACAGCCACACCAATGACCGAGGTGGCCCTGGAGGATGAGGGGCTCAGAGGGGCTGAGTAGAAGGCTGCCCACACACAGACCGATGAGCCCAGACATGTTCCTCCAAGGACTCCGTGCCCTCAGAGGCTCCAAACACCTCCAGCTGCTTTGTTCTCCCCACTCCAGGTCCGTCTCCAGCCTCCCAGCCCAAAGATGGTGCCAGCGCTGCTGCTGCTGCTCCCTGCCCTGGCTGGCCTCTTCGGAGCAGCTGAGGGACAAGCTTTCCATCTCGGGAAATGCCCCAATCCTCCGGTGCAGGAGAATTTTGACGTGAATAAGGTGCAGTAAATGGATAAATCCCTGCTTGTTTTGCTGTCTCCTGTTTGAATAAGCATCCTACCAGGTTTGGTTTTATTTTCCTGCTCTAATGACCACAGCAAGCCTTGGGGTAGGTACTTATCCTCCAAAGAGTTCCCAAAAGCAGACTTTGAGACAAGAACTGGGGAGCAGAGAGGTTCTGGGAGATGATCCCAAGAAGCCTGAGTGGGGTGGTGTGGAAACAGAGAAGGCAGGCAAGCAGTAAGGGGTGAGCTCATGAGCAGGTTACTCTGTGAACAGGCTTCCCTTCTGCTGGGGGTCCTCTGAGGAAATGCACAGTATGTGCCTCAGATTGTCCCGTGGATAGATGCAAGCAGGCAGTGGGAGCTCCCATGACACTGGACAAGCCTCTCGCAGGGAAGGAGAGCCAGGGGCTTGAGGCGGAAGCTGGCGGTGTGTGTGGGAACTGCCTGGGCTGGAGGTGAGCCCAGAGGTGGGCTGAGAGGACGACGGGACACGGCATCAGCAGCAGGTGTTGCAGAGCTGTCACCCTCACTCTACAGATGAAGAGGCTGAGCGTCAGGGGGCTTGCCACCCGCTCAGGTCACGCAGCCAGTAATTGCAAAGTAGGATTCAAAACCAGCCTTCCCAGGAGGGCAGGATCCCATGGGTGCCTCAAATAGGGCCCAGGATAGGATAGCACTTCCCCCAGGGGCCTTCTTGTTACCTGAGCTAAAAAGATATCCATAAAATCAACTCCCCCATATATGGTAAGGATTGTCTCATCATCTTATTCATGTCTTTTGAACACAAAACTTTTCAATATTAATGAAGCCCAAATTATCTTTTCATTTTTTTGCTGTGCTTCTGGTGGCATATCTTAAAAAAAAAAAAAAAAAGTTGCCTAGCCTATGTTTATAAAGGCTTACTCCTATATTTTCTTCTAAGGGATTTATAGTTGTAGTTCTTACATGTAAGTCTTTGATTCATTTTAAGTTACATTTTGTACATCGGTGATATAGAAAGGAAACTTCTTTCTTTGGCATGAGGATATACAGCCGTTCCAGACTGTTTGTTCAGAAGACTACTCTTTTCCCACTGAATAGTCTTGATACAATTGTTGAGAATCAATTGACCAGATGTGTAAGAATTTATTTTTGGACTCACAATTCTATTCTATTGATTTATGTCTGTCCTTATTCTAGCGCTATATAGTCTTGATTACTGTAGCTTTGTAGTAAGTTTTGAAGTCAGAACATATAAGTCCTTCAACTTTGTTCTTGCGGCTATTCTGAGTCCTTTGTATTTCAACATAAATGTTAGGATCAGTTTGTCAATTTCTGCAAAGAAGCTAGTTGGAATTTTGATAGAGACTGTATTATTAAATCTATGGTCAGTGTGAAGAGTATTGCCATCTTAACAAGTTTAAGTCTTCCTATCCATGAACATAGGATGTCTTTCCATTTATTTAGGTCTTCTTTATTTCTGCAGTCTTTTGTAGTTTTCAGAGTGTGTTTTATGCTTCTTTGGTTAAATTATTTTCATAAGAATTTTATTTTTTTGATGATATTATAAGTGGAAATTTTCTAAATTAATTTGCAGATTTGTCATTGTAAGTATAGGAATATTTTTTATTTCTAGATATTAATTACTGTATCCTTTAACCTTGCTGAGTCCATTTGTTAGTTCTAATAGTTGTCTGTGTGTGTGTGTGTGTGTGTGTGTGTGTGTATTCCTTAGAATCTTCTATATACAAAACCCTGTCATCTGAAAATGGAGATAGGTTTACTTCTTCCTTTTCATAATTATTTCTAAACATTGCATTCTCCTTATATAGATAGAGAAATGAAGACCCTTCACAAAAATAGTATGTGATCATGAGGGAACATGACATGAAGAGCAGTCTTCCACCTCTGAGTTTCTTCCTTTCTGGAAAATTAAGCTTCCTTGTTTTAAATTGTTGATCATTAAAGTCAGCTTAACAGTAATGGAACTATTTTAAATGCACTGTATAAAATGGAGAATTTTTTGGAGGATGCCTATGAAACCAATTGACCTTTAGCTTATTTCTTTGATGCTTTAAATGCATGTTAAGTTCAGTGATTTTAATTGAAAGATGCCTTTTAACAAATGAGAGGAAAATTTCTGTCATAAATGTGGACATATATTTTAACAAAGAGCCTGATGACCGAAGCAATACTGCCACCTATTTGCAGTATGCTCTCACTTCAAATTCTGATTGCAACTCTTTAATTTTGCTTTGTTTTGCTGAGTAATACATTTTTAAATTTCTAAAATAATTTCAATTAATATTTTGACTAGGTAAATATATTCACCGGGTTCAAAATTCCAAAGGTGCAAAAGAAGATACAGTGAAAACTTTCGTTTCCACCCCTGTAACCTAGACTCATTTCTCCCCAGTGACAACCAGTAAAAACAGCTTATGGTGCATCTTTTGAGAGATAATGTGTATCTATATTAAAAAGCACATATATAATTGCAGTAGGAAGAATGTTGTCCATGTCCTATTCCCCAGAATCTGCAAATAATGTTTCTCCATATAGAAAAACCCACTCCAGTACTCTTGCCTGGAAAACCCCATGGACGGAGGAGCCTGGTGGGCTGCAGTCCATGGAGTCGCGAAGAGTCGGACACGACTGAGCGACTTCACTTTCGGTTTTCACTGTCATGCACTGGAGAAGGAAATGGCAACCCACTCCAGTGTTCTTACCTGGAGAATCCCAGGGACAGCGGAGCCTGGTGGGCTGCCGTCTATGGGGTCGCAGAGAGTCAGACACGACTGAAGTGACTTAGCAGCAGCAGCAACAGCAGCATATAGAAAAGGGGATTTTGAAGTTGTGATTAAAGTTATGGAGCTTGAGATGGTAAGAATATCCTAGATTATCAGGTGGGTCTAATCTAATCATTACAAGCAGAGAACATTTCCCAGCTGTGGTCAGCGAGGTGTGATGGTGGAAGAAGACTCAGAGAGATGCAGTGTGAGAAGGAGTTGACCTGTCTTTGCTGGCTCTGAGGATGGAGGAAGGGATTCACAAATCAAGAAATGCAAATGGCATCTCGGACTTGAAAAGCCTAAGAAGACGGATTCTCCTCTAGAGCCTCTGGAAAGGAATGTAGCCCTGTCGGCACTTTGATTTTAACCCAGGGATCTCCCTTGTCAGACTTCAGATGTACAAAACTATGAGACCATAAGTTTATGATGTTTTAAGCTTGTGGTAATTTGTTACATTAGCAATAGAAAAACCATATAACCTTTTCTCCCAGTTTTACATAAAAGGTAGCTTAATATATATACACTATTTTGCTCCTGGCTCTTTTTCCATTAAGTGTACCTTGGAGATAATTGCCTGTTGTGTTTTAAAAGAGGGTGTATAGCATTCCATTGTATGGATGTGTCATCATTTAGTTAATCCTACTAACGCTCACTTAAGCCACTTCCTGTCTCTTAATATTACAAAGAGAACTGCAATGAATGTATTTCCCTTTGAGAAGGGAAGTTGCATCCAAGCCAACTACTCACTAAAGCAAAATGGAAACGTCAAAGTGATAAACAAGGAGCTGAGGTGAGTGGTTGTGGTTAGGCATACATCATTTCTCATTTTCAGGAGGATACCTTTCCAGAAGTGAAATTGCTGGGCCAGAGTAAATGCAGCTTTAGTTTTGCTTGACATTACCAAGTTGCCCTCACGAAGGCTGTGGACTGAAGCAGTTTCTATGCTGGGGAATGTGTGGAAGTAGGGTGTGCCTGTTTCCCTTTTCCCTCACCCACACGGTTGCTCGTTTCCTTTAAAGCTGATTCTGCACTGAAGTTAGGGTGTGAGAGCAAGCCCCCAGGGGAAGAATGATATAGGTTTTCTAAATCCTAATCTCATGCCAAAAGCCTCTGTGACCAACTCCTCGTGTGGGGTCTTATGGGGAGAAGTCAATCAATTCTGGAGTCCCAGCTCCCCACAGTAAACATATCCAACTTTGCTCACAATTCAAAGATGCCTTGCAAAATCATAAAATATTTGAGATGACATCTTACATCATCTAAACCAATCCCTTCCTTTTATAGAGTTTAGAGTTTCACATAGGTTTTGACTGAAGAGAACACCAAAAGCATAGCTAAATAAGAGCACTTTAGGAATGGACGGTGGCATTCAACCAATGCCCACACATCCGATTCACTTATTCCCATTGGAATCAATATCTTGCTCAGTGGCTTCTGGGAACAATGCAGCCCATTTTGCCTGGCTTCCCCAAGAAAGGGCTCTGTTCTGAAAGACAACAATGGGGAAGAGTTTTCAGGTCCCCAGAGAGCCACAGGGTTTTCTCTGCCTGTTGTTGTCTCTGCAGTATCTTGGAAGATGGTATGAAATTGAGAAGATCCCAGTGAGCTTTGAGAAGGGAAGTTGCATCCAAGCCAACTACTCATTAAAGGAAAATGGAAATGTCAAAGTCATAAACAAGGAGCTGAGGTGAGTGGTTGTGGTTTCAAAAGCATTGTACGTCCGGGAGGCAGCCCTGCAGACTTGTCCTGGGATGACTGGTGCCCTTGCCTTCTAGTGTGAGAGGATGGAGACATTGCTGGGTCTTGGTTGCCTGCTCACAACAGGTCCTGAAAGGACAGCTTTTGGCAGGCAGGGTGGTAGGGACTACAAGTCACTCATTCATTTCCATGGCCACTTGCTGAGCATCTTATTGTGTCCCAGACCCTGTGAGAGACCCTGGGGACTTAATGGTAACACAAACTGCAAGATTTCCTGCTCTCACTCCAAAATAGACCTTCTGGAAGCAAAAGATAGCAGAGACTCTCTTGTCTGATCTCCAGTACTAAAAGAGAAGCCCTTTCTATATCATCTGCTGATTGACAGCATCTAGATTAGCTTGAATCCTTCCAGAAACTGGGAGCTCGTCAATGTCCATGACAGTTTATTCCATCTTCAGACAGTTTTAACTGTTAGAAAACTCCTTTTCTTGTTGAGCAAGAATGAAATGCATACATAGTCACATTCTAGGTTTTGTAGACAGGAGAGCCTACAGATATACTTTTCTATCACTGAGGGCTTCTTCACTGATCCCCAAATTCATAGTTTAAAAGCAATATAAACTTAAAAACAAACTCAGTAAGAACTGCTACTCACCCACCATCAACAAACATGAAAGTAACAATAAACAATGGTAACTAATATTAATTAAGCATTTTTATGTGCAAGGCATGGTTCTGTATGCATATATATGTGTGTGTACAAGTGCATGTATTTATGTATATGTAAATGAGCATAGCTATTCATTTAATCCCCATAGCAACCTGAGGTAGGTACTATTATTAAATCCATTCTTATGGATGAGGAAACAGATATACAGAGACGTAAAGTAATTTGCCCAAAAGTCACACAGCTTGTAAGTGACAAAGCTGAGATTCAAGAGATTCAAAACCCAGGAGAAAGGACTACCCTGGTGGCCCAGTGGTTAAGACTCTATACTTCCAATGCAGGGGGTGAGGGTTTGAACCCTGGTCAGGGAACTAAGATGCCACATGGAGTGGCCAAAAAATAAAAATTAAAAAATAAATTAAAAAGTTTTAAAGTAAAGTGAAACCAGGGAGAAGTGAAATGGAGAATAAACCAGAAGACAATAAAAGAAGCTGGACATGAAGGGTTGCCATTCCTGTTTCCTAAGTTGTCTAATAACTGTGTTCAACTCCAAGAAAACAAGTGCCAGTCAGACTGGAAGTCACACAGGCTCAGAAAGGCTTCCTGTGGCCATCCTATTACCCATTAAGCTTCCCGTGAGCCACAACACAGTGGCTGATTCTCTGACCCCACATAAACCAAAACAATACTGGAAGAGTCTTGAATAAAGAAAAGTCAGACTTGTTTCAGAGCTCCTGATATCACTGAGGCCCAAAGAGGGGGAAAACTTTGCAGATCTTCAGACTTCATGTTTTGCATGATTTTTAGTAATCTAGTCAGTCTTTATGTTTTCCTTTGGACCCTTGTCATTTTTAAAGAAGTGAATATTCTTTTTGTGTCAGGTTGATTCATTTGCTTGTAAAATTTCCCTTTTTCCTCCGTCATGCTTTGGAGTCCAGGAGCAATAAACAGCCTTGCAGGCCACTACATATACTCTGAAAAACAGGGTTGAAGTGCCAGGGTCTCACATATCATCCAGTCCTTGGCCATTGCAATTATTGATCCTTATTACCCCAAAACTGTCTTCCTCTGCTCAGTCCAGAGACAGTAATAAAGCAAAGGGGAGGGAATGGACCCAGGACCCAGCCTACCTTCAAGAATCTCCTACCCAGAAATCGCACTGTTGGCCACCATGATTGTTGGTGTCACAAATCTTACCTTTCATTGATTTTTGGCTTTTAACGAGTTCAGATTCTTTTGTTTCTATTTTTTACTCATTGCAGAGCTGATGGGACTGTGAATCAAATTGAAGGTGAAGCCACCCAGGAGAACATCACAGAGCCTGCCAAGTTGGGAGTTAAGTTTTTCTGGTGTAAGTATACACTTCTCTCAGGAGGCGTCAGGGACAGGAGCTCGACAAACTGAAGGCTAGAGCCCTGGGTCGGAGCAGTCCTGTCACTTCTGAGTGTCACCTATACTGATTCAACGCATAATTACCTGTGGACCACCTCCTTCCTGCCATTTGCCGGGCTAGGCCCTGGAGATGCAAAGATGAGCAGGACAGAGCTGGCCAATGTCCCTGGGAAGCTTACATGTCAGTGTGGATACTGACAAGCACCCAGGTGATTTATTATAAAACTACAGGAAGTATGTCAATGGAGGAAGCACAGATTGAAGCCCATTGGGCATGAGCATCAGGAGGCTCAAGCCAGTCTTCTTTCCCAGAGGGAACTAATAACTGAAAAATCAGTAGTGGAAAAACGGCTAACATGTGAGAAAGTTTAAAAGCAAGAGCTGGTAAGAGTGACGATAAGTTGGAGTCCTGGCTCTGTTTGCCACTTTCTAGACAAATTTTTTGGGTTTCATTTGGTTCCTCTTTCAGTTGGATAATGGGTTTTCCCTGGTGTTGGGAGGTGGAGTTATTGAATAATATCCTCTGAACTTAAAAGGAACTTTGAGACTGGAAAAGAAAGCAGGCAACTATAAAGAATGATTATGTTTATTATGGGTAACTTACATCCAGGCAGAATCATGTAGACGACCATCAGAGGCATTCCCAGCTGCACTGCGTTCTGCCAAAAGGGGGACAGGGACACTTAATGGGGCCACAGCTAAAAATAGAATCTGACTACAAAAGGAAGCATGTCCACACTGACAGAAACTGAGGGATTTGCCTCCCCCTACCCTCACCCCAGGGTCTCATGACCGTTAGCCACCTGTGTCAGCAAAAGACATTCTTCCAGTTTTCATATCAGATAAAGACTGTAAGGAACTTATTTGGCTTGGGTGCTTTCCTTGTGAGGAAGCTAAAGGTCAGCAGGGCAAAAAAGGGGAGGGCTAGGGCTGCAGGCCTAAGATGGAGCTGACAAAACGGAGCCAGCGCCATTGAGCCACACACTTGGCTTGGCTGTGCAGGTCAAGTTCACAAAGGAAATTTCTGGATTCAAATGGAGAAAGTAAACCTCCATCTCTCTTCTTGAAGACCCTTTTAATACTGAACTTTCGGCACTACTCAGATGTCAATCAGTGCCTCTCTATGGGCCCTTTGTGAGGAAGAATTTGTTACCCGTTACCACCTTATTTGGGCTTTCCCCAGTGGCTCGGTGGTGAAAAACTCGCCTGCTAATGCAGATGAAGGAGATGTGGGTTCGACCCTTGGCTTTGGAAGATCCTCTGGAGCAGGAAATGGCAATTCACTCCGGTATTCTTGCCTGGGAAATCACATGGAGAGAGGAGCCTGGCGGGCTACAGTCCACAGGGTCACAAAGAGTCAGGCATGACCGAGTGACTAAACAACAGCCATCACCTGATTTACCATATTCTTAAGAATATTGGGGTTTTCAAAGTTCACACAAGAAGGAAAACAAGCAAACCAACATTAGCCCCTGCTTCCTCCTGTAGGTGGATTATAGAGGAAGCTGGATGGTACAAACCTGGAAAGCCTGGGGCCCCTGGCCTTACATTCTTAATTCCACTTACTGAGTAATGGCTCCATAGGCACTTGTGCCCAGGGCACCTGTCAGTCCAGGGGATCCAGCCAAACCTCCAGATATTACAGGCTTCCAGGTACCACCCAGCAGTCAGGGAATGGGGGTCCAGAGTGATGGCTCTGAACTCCGGCTGCACATTGCAATTACTGGGAAGCTTTCAAAAGTACCATCAAGCTCCAGTTCAGCCTTTGGGAGTTGGCGTGGGGAGAGATGGGCCTGGTGTTTTTCAGAGGTCCCATATGATTCCCACATGAAGCCAGAATTAAGACCCACTGATGTAGAAGAACTAGAATCCCAGAGCCTGGCTTCCAGGACCCTGGAGATGAAGGTTTCTCTTGCCCTGGTCCCTCCTAATACTGCCTTCCTCTGGTTCTCAGTCATGCCGTCAGCTCCATACTGGGTCCTGGCCACCGACTATGAAAACTACGCCCTCGTGTACTCCTGTACCACAATCATCTGGCTTTTTCACATGGATCATGTTTGGATCTTGGGAAGAAACCCTTATCTCCCTCCAGAAACAGTGACCTATCTCAAAGATATCCTGACCTCTAATAACATTGAAGTTGAGAAAATGACGATCACAGATCAGGTGAACTGTCCCGAGTCCATGTAACCAGGCTCTAAAGGGAGCTGCATTCACTCCATGTTCCTTCTCTTGCTTTGCTTTCCCCTATACCAACCCTCATATAGACAAACCAAACCACCAGAGCAAACTATTACACCTACCAGAAGGGAAACGTGGCAGCAGAAGCTAATGGAGAAGAACCCAAGGCAAGTTGGCCCAAACATTTAGCCATGCACCATTCTGTTACCTTGCGTGTCTGATAATAAACTTGCTGCTGACCTGCTGTGCTCACAGTAGATTCTAAACTGGACTAATTATTGTGGGGTTTTAATTAGAAGCTTATGTTTGGAAATCCTTAAGCAGTGATGTTGAAAAAAAAAATGAAGCCCTGAACAGTTTAAAGGTAACAATCCTGTTTCTAGAAAGAGAAAGCTGATGGCAAAGTGACCTGAATCCAGGTGCCCCCATCCTGCAATAGGCAGTCCTTAGTGGGGGGAATCCTATGGAATTTTTGAGTCTCTGACAGGCAGTTTCCTGGAAACATTTGCTCTCAGGAGGTCTTCAGAACCACGTGAAGAATGGGACCATCTTGAGTCTGTGCAATGAAGAGAATCTGTGAGGGAGAAGCTATGGGAATTTTTAAAGAAAATAATTTTTTTGTCTTTTATTCAACTGATACTTACTGGGACTCAAGAGCATTCCAGGCATTGAGAAATAGAATCCGTTTCCTCCCACAGAAGCTCACAGACTAGCGAGGGAGACTGACAAGTAGAGATATGGATTTTAATCCAAGCTGAGGGGTGCAAAGGCAGAGGCGTATGGAGGGAGCCGGGGAAGCTCTGAGAAGATCTCAACCCCTGCCAGACACAGGCATTTACGAGGTGGTACAGTCACACATTGGGGCATTCCAGCTTCAAGGAGTCAGGAAGCACCTGGAGCTTGCTGCTGATTCTTTTTTTTTTTTTTTTTACATTTTAACTCTTAAAATCAAAACAGCCTCAAAATGATCACCCTGCGATTATTCTTATCTCGCACAATATTTGTAATCCATTAATGTTTGGGAAATGAATAGAAAATGAAGCCATTTGATTAGATTTTTGCGTTTTCAGCACAAATATAAAATATTCATTTCCTGGAGCGTTTGAGACTCTTCACTGCTTTATATTAAAAGTTATAAAAATTCCAAGAAACTTAATATGTATCATTTTCATTTCACTAAATAAATATGACCTCAAAACGTAGCTTGCAATTCAAAATTCCTAAAGACTGAAACTCACTAGATAAAGAGATGGGAAGGAAGCTGTAGGTATTAAAGAAGAGCCTCTTCCCACATCTCAGCCTTCTGCTGCTTCCTATGCCTTATGTCACTGCCCACCCCAGTGGAGGGCGCCTGGCTTGTCTTTTATAGTTCTTCCCAGAGTGTTGAGCTGATTGTCTAGCTCTTACCTCATAGTACAAGACAAGTTATGATTGTGTTAATAGCTCTTGCTGCTGCTACTGCTGGTGCTAAGTCGCTTCAGTCGAGTCCGACTCTGTGCGACCCCATAGACGGCAGCCCACCAGGCTCCCCCATCCCTGGGATTCTCCAGGCAAGAACACTGGAGTGGGTTGCCATTTCCTTCTCCAACGCATAAAAGTGAAAAGTGAAAGTGAAGCTGCTCTTAACAGCTGTTTAATAGCATCTAAAACAACAAACGTGACTACATTTTGCTTCTTTTACAGTGTCTTGCCCAAACATAGGCTCACAATTCTTGTGTGAATCAATTACTAAGTCAATAGATGGATGGACTTGAGGTGTTTGGGAAAGAATAAGGAAACTAAGAAGCAAGTATCAGGGGTCATTGAATCTGAGAAAATGGGAGGAATTCAGAGGGTAGCATGGAGGCAGCATGGGGTAAAACAACAAAAATTTCAGAAGAGAAAGCAAGAGCAGGGGGAATTAAACAGCAAAATAGAGGCAGTAGCAAAACCCCGCGTGCCCATAAATAAATGACCCCCATGATGCTAAAGCTGAAGCTCCAGTACTTTGGCCACCTCATGTGAAGAGTTGACTCATTGGAAAAGACTCTGATGCTGGGAGGGATTGAGGGCAGGAGGAGAAGGGGACAACAGAGGATGAGATGGCTGGATGGCATCACTGACTTGATGGATGTGAATCTGAGTGAACTCTGGGAGTTAGTGATGGACAGGGAGGCCTGGCATGCTGCGATTCATGGGGTCGAAAAGAGTTGGACACGACTGAGTGACTTAAATGAAATGATGTACCCATCATCAGTGCCAATATTTCACCAATCTTGCTTCAGCTATCTTCATCAACATTTCACCAATCTTGCTTCAGCTATTACCCATCCACCTCTGGTATTTTTTCAAATAGTGTTTTGAAGCAAATACTAAATAGCACATCCTATTATTTTTCCTGTTAACTACTTAAGTATAAATCTCTAGCAAGTACAGGCACTTTTTAAACCAAAAAAAAGAAAAGAAAAGCAAGGTTATATCTTACATCCTGAAAGTACTCAGAGAATGTAATTTAATTTATGTAATATAAAGATTATTTTATATTTTCCATATGAAAGGAAAGATATATGTACAGAGGTGTTCATCATACTTTTACTTGTACCAGCCCCCAAACTAAAAGGAGCTAAAGTAAAATGAAAACTAACAGCAGAGGAGTGAAGGGAAGATCCCCTGGAGGAGGGCGAGGCAACCCACTCCAGTATTCTTGCCTGGAGAATCCCATGGACAGAGAAGCCTGGTGGGCTCAGTCCATAGGGTCGCAAAGAGTCAGACACGACTAAAGCAACTTAGCATGCATGTAGAGGAGTGAGATAATAAATTATGGAACAGCCACTTGAAGTAATGTGGTATACTCCGTAAATTTGTAGTTATGAAGATAAAGGTCACATGAGAGCTGGTGCCTCCCTGCCACACTCACTACTGATGGGGGTAGGGAGGATGAGGAGGGGTGGGGAGGAAGATTAGGGGTCCCTGCATGTGGCCTTGCTGCCTGCAGAGAGAGAGTCTGGAACATGTGCTGTGCTGACCCAGCCACATTCAATAGGACTAAGGTGTGTCTACCTGAGCTAATGACTGCCAATCCGCAAGCTAAACAGAAACTTCTGATGGCCTACCTGGATGGAAAAGATAAATTAGGCCAATCTAATCAGAATTTGACTTTAAGAGATCTAGAGAAAGGATAATTGAAAACTCTGTAAGTAATAACTGTAAGGTCGTATAGTTTGGGGTGGCCATTTTTGTCGATCCACAACTGAAGTTATGAGAGTGCAGAGGAGAAATGCAAAGATAAGCTCATACCCCACCTAAGGCCTCTGACAGCAGCTTCGTAGCTGATGGCTGTGTCCCAGCTCTAATTCCTGTGGGGCTTAGCTATCTTAGGTTCCTGTCCTTGGATTTCTTTAAGATTAGGCTCACACATACACCTACCTACACACACACACACACACACACACAACTTTTTTTTTCTTTTGAGCTAATTTAACTTGACTGAGTAAAGTTCTTTGCAACCTAAAATAGCCCTAAGACAAAAGTGTTCACTTTTTGAGTGAAAAAAGGCAGCAGTATTGTACTTGAGTTGTACTTGTAGTTACATAAAATGATGGCATGCAATCAAAGACTGAAGGTGAACAAAGAAATGAAGGCAATTAATGTCTTAGAATAGTGTAATTACAGAGTGATTTGCTTTCCTTTTTTATTTTTGCTGCTGGTATTTGTCGTGTAGGCCTTAAAACTTTAGACCCCAAAACTTTCTTCTAGTTCAGCCAGACCCTCTGGCAAGTTGAGTTCCAAATGTCAAAGAAATAGAACTTTAGAAAATGTTTGTTTTCACAGTTGTCTAATTGTTGTATTATTTTATTGAAAAGTTCCCCCCAACACAATCACTTTCATATTAATAATTATGAGAAACTATTAACATTTTGAATATTTGTTAAATATGGTTAATTTTTATGCTAAAATCAAATATAAGATGAAAATAGGTTCATCAAATGTAGGTTTTCCAGCAGAATAAGACAATCTGAACTACGCTGTTGGGAGAGCTGGCAGTGTAATGGAAAGCATGTTGGGACCTTGGATGAGATCCAGGGCTCTAGTCCTGGCTTCAGAGGACTTAGCCAGCATCCCTCTCCCCTCCAGGCCTGTCTCTTCACCTATGTGTCATTATAAGAACTGAACTACAAGATGCACCTCTAAGGACTCTTCTAGGTCAAACATTTATAGTTCTGTACATTATAGTTTTGTTCAGTTCAGTTCAGTTCAGTCGCTCAGTCGTGTTGGACTGTTTGCAATCCCATGAACTGTAGCACGCCAGCCTCCCTGTCCATCACCAACTCCTGGAGTTCACCCAAACTCATGTGCATCGAGTCGGTGGTGCCATCCAGCCATCTCATCCTCTGTCGTCCCCTTCTCCTCCTGCCCTCAATCCCTCCCAGCATCAGGGTCTTTTCCAATGAGTCAGCTCTTCGCATCAGGTGGCCAAAGTACTGGAGTTTCAGCTTCAGCATCAGTCCTTCCAATGAACACCCAGGACTGGTCTCCTTTAGGATGGGCTGGTTGGCTCTCCTTGCAGTCCAAGGGACTCTCAAGAGTCTTCTCCAACACCACAGTTCAAAAGCATCAATTCTTCGATGCTCAGCTTTCTTTATAGTCCAACTCTCACATCCATACATGACCACTGGAAAAACCATAGCCTTGACTAGATGGACCTTTGTTGACAAAGTAATGTCTCTGCTTTTTAATCTGCTGTCTAGGTTGGTCATAACTTTCCTTCCAAGGAGTAAGCGTCTTTTAATTTCATGGCTGCAGTCACCATCTGCAGTGATTTTGGAGCTCCAAAAAATAAAGTCAGCCACTGTTTTCAACTGTTTCCCTGTCTATTTGCCATGAAGTGATGGGACCAGATGCCATGATCTTTCTTAGTTTTCTGAATGTTGAGCTTTAAGCCAACTTTTTCATTCTCCACGTTCACTTTCATCAAGAGGCTCTGTAGTTCCGCTTTACTTTCTGCCATAAGGGTGGTGTCATCTGCATATCTGAGGTTATTGATATTTCTCCCAGCAATCTTGATTCCAGCTTGTGCTTCCTCCAGCCCAGGGTTTCTCATGATGTACTCTGCATAGAAGTTAAATAAGCAGGGTGACAATATACAGCCTTGACGTACTCTTTTCCTATTTGGAACCAATCTGTTGTTTCATGTCCAGCTCTAACTGTTAATAAAGTAAATTTTTCTAAGAAGGGAGGAATACCTGTAGCTTTATAGAGAAAAGACATCATAAATTTAAAAGACCAATTCTTTGAATTGTTTTGTCTCCTCCCCCTTACCAATGTACACACACACATACAAGCGCACACTTTGATTTTCAATCAGTACATGTATATTTTTTCCTACTCTACAGTATTTGGATGAATATTTTACTTCCATAACATGTTACTTTCTGTAAATGCATTGGGAGTATTATATTTAATTCTCCTGAGTTTTCCTAGGCTGCTAATTCCAATGTAAAAATGCCAACCTTAACTCTTCAGCCTCTTCAGAGACCCAGAGGAGCAATAGTTTATTGAATTATAAAGTGACTCTTCCATAACAAAATTTCGAAGAGGGCTTGGGACAAGCACTGTCAGGAGCTGAAGTTGGATAAGCACAGTCAAGTATTCTGACCTTTATCCCAGTCCCTTCACTCAAGCGTGCTGAAGCCCTAATGATGCCTCTGGACGCCGCAGAGGGGTAGGTACTCACTTCTGTTTATTTCAGTGCCCCTTTGATTTTTTTTTTTTCCCAGAGGGAGGGTATTGTTGCTTTACAATGTTGTGTTAGTTTCTGCTGTACAGCAAAGTGAATCATCTATTTGTATACATATATCCTTTCCCTCTTGGTCCTCCCACGCCCCATCCCACCCATTTAGTCATCACAGAGCATGAACCTGAGCTCCCTGCACTATATAATAGGTTCCTTGATTAACACACCCTCCTGGCCTAGCTCCATCCCCCTGGTGGTCCCTCAATTCAAGCTTTCCTGTCTCTCCTCCCTTTGTTACTTCTCAGGCACCCAGTCTACTGGCTCTCAACTAATGCAGGCCAGTTTCCTGAGAGAATACATACTTTCCTTAGGAAGACATCCCGGAATGGGGAGAGTGTGGGCTAAAGAGGGAAAATTTTACAAAAATTTCCCCAAGCAAATCAAAATTGCTTCATGCCTCAGTAGAGAACTCTTTCTTTGTTAGAACTATTTGCCTCTCCCCTTGTCTCCCATCCCAATCCTTTTCATGCATATCCTTTCCCTTACTAAAATCTGCTGCTGTCAAAATTCTTATTTAACCACCAGGTGTACATCAGTACTTTTGCAGAGCAGTTTGACAATATCTAGCAAAGTTGAGAATGACACAAACTTCGACCTAGTGATTCTATTCTCTGGTAAATATCCTAGAAATATTCCTGTATATGAGCACAAACGTTCATTGTGTCCCTGCCTGAAGGACTGAGAAACCAGGCACAACCTAAATGTCCATCAGCAGAATTGATCTTAAAATTGTGATACACACACACACATACACACACACATGCACACATAAAAGGAATACTATCTAACAGTTAAAGTGAACTATAGCTACATGTGTCAACATACATAATTTGTAAAATATGTGTTTACATATATATATAATTTAAAAGATGCAGAGAGAGGCAGAGGATAAAAGCAAATGGCAATAAGCAGAAGGATATGGTATGATACCGCATATAAAATGGCTTATTATTTCAGATTACAAGCATATGCAATAAAAGCATAAGGAAATTCAGAGAGTATTAAACACCAAATTCAAGGTTACTTCCAGAGGGTAGAGAGAGGAGGGTTGCAATTGGATTGCAACACAGGCAGCTACCATTGCCTTGGAACTGTATTATTTTCCTGTTGCTGCTGTAACAAATTACTGCAAACCTGATGGTTGAAAACAACAGAACTTTATTCTCTCCCAGTTCTGAAAGCCAGAAGTTCAAAATGTGAAGGTGTGGGCAGTGCCATGCTCCCTTTGCAGGCTCTAGAGGTAAATCTGTTCCTCACCTCTTCCCTCATCTGGTGGCTGCCAGCATTTCCGTGGTTTGTGGCCACATCACTCCAATTTTCAGATCTCTTTCTGATGCATCTTCACAAGACCTCCTTGTGCAGACAAGTGTGTGTATGTGAACATCCCTGTGTCTCCCTCTTATGAGACTCTTGTCGTGACATTTACGGCCCATCTGGATAATCCATGATAATCCCCCCTGCAATCTCAAGACCCTTAACTTGAGCACACATGCAAAGATCCATTTTTCCAAATTTAACATTTACAGGTTTCAGGGGTTAGGACCTGGTATCTTTGGGAGGGGTACATTTTCAGCTACCACATAATGTTTTATTTCCTGAGCTGAATGGGGGGGGGGGGAGATAGCACATATAGGCCCATGGCTGTCTCCCATGAGATACTGTTACCTGCGCATGTGCCTTACATCAGACACTGACCGTGACCATGAACCTCTCGAGGAAGGAGAGGTCTCCGGGAGACTGAAGAGCAGTTGCAGTGGGAGTAACTCAGTGGGAAGCTTAGGAAACCAGGAGTCGTGTTCTAAGAGCAGGGGGTATGCACTTGCCATTTCGCAGGTCAGTTCTGGCTCAGGTAAGATTCAGGGCATGGCACCCATAAACTGACTCCTCTTGTTTTTAGAATTTTTGTGAGTCTCTTTTAAGGTGTCAAATTAAAATGTTTAGAGAGTGAAACATTTTACTTCTCCAAAAGACTTTCAAGTCTTCCCTGAAGAAAATTTAGTCTTAAAGGACTTGAAGAATAAAAAATAAACAAATCTCCCTCCAAAAAAACCTTTCAAAAACTGAGTGGATTGGATGCTAACTTCTAGCAGTAGACTTTCAGGCATTGAGGACAGGTCAGGGGAGAAAAACTCCAGTCATAATACATAGGCAGTCACCAGCCGTACCTACCTTTAATCCATGCCTTCTGTCTCCAGCCCTTCCCAGGTCAAAAGAGTTACCAGTGCTCTGTGAGTCTGCTCTGCCCCCAGGAGGTGACAAATGGGCTCAGAACCTCCCCGACCAGGATGGGCAGTACATGGGAAAGCAAGTGGTCACTCCTTTGTCAGCACAGTTTGGCTGTGACTAAGCACATGTTCATTCTTTGTCTGCAGCCTGGGCAGAGCAGGACTGGTGAGGTCAGGGCCTGCACAGAGTCAGAGGACTGCCTGCGTCCACCCTCCCCAAATGAGGGATTGGTTGGTGATGATCAAGACCAACCCTACTGTAGGATGCTATGGAAATCTGACATCTCTGCATTCTGCCTAAAGGCACTGTCAACAAAATGTTCTGTGCATGGGAAACAGACTACATGGGTCATTTTTGCACCTATGAGTTATTAATGTGAATAACCTCTCTACTTTGCCACCCATAGAAGCTGAGATTGTTGGCATGTCTTTTGACGTTCATTTCTCAGCTCAGATGGCATCACAACAGCCATATACCTAAAGGTGATTGCCTTAGTTACCATCCATCCCATACGTTTTAAAAAATTTCTTTCTTACCACTTTTCACAATCAGCAATTATCTTGTTTACTTATTTGCTTAAGTATTTATTCTCTATTTGTCCCACTAAAAAGTGCTTTTTCTGGACTTCCCTGGCAATCCAGAGATTAAGACTCCACACTTCCAATAGAGGGGGTGTGGGTTCAATCCCTGGCTAGGGATATGTGGTCTCACATGCAGCCTGGTTCAGTCCCTGAATCAGGAAGATCCCCTGCAGGAAGGCATGGCAACCCACTCCAGTATTCTTACCTGAAGAATCCCATGGACAGAGGAGCCTGGCGGGCTGTTACAGTCCATAGGGTCACAAAGAGACATGACTGGAGTGACTTGGCATACACACACATGGTGCAGCCAAAAAAAAGAATGTAGGCTTTCTGAAGACAGGAACCTTGCTTTTTGGTATGTTCTTGTATCTTCAGAATTTAGGATGATGCCTGACACAGAATAGACATTCAAAGTAAATTTTTGTTGAATGAATGAGGGAATGAGCAAATGAATAAATGCCCTAGGGCCCAAAAAGAACTAGTCATGGAAAATGAAAGTAGAATCCAAATAAATATAAATATCCTATATTCATGTGCTTTGACATATTCAGCTAAGATTGCCTCCAATTTGCTGTTTCTGCCACATTTCTACAATTTACCACTGGAATATCATCCCCCTCATATGCATATTCATTCTCCAGGTAGAGAAACTGATGCCCAGCAAAGTGAAAGGGCTTGAACAAAACTACGTGGCTAGTTACAGTGATGACTTGAATTTGAGCACTCATTTCTACCACAGAAGAAAGTTACAGGATAATTTTTTTTTGACTTTTTCTGTTCCTTTTGCCACAAACAACAACAAAACACCTGCTGTGAGAAAAATATTTGGGACAAAGTCAGTGTTACATTTGAGAAGACAATAACTTCTCTATATGGGGCTGTTATAACAGCCCCATATGGAGAATAACTACTATGGTGGGACTTTTGGCTAAGATTGGTGATCCTCTATGTTATTAGAGACGAGAGTAGGATGTCCTGCTTCCCAGGGCTACCAGACACATGAGATGTCAACAACAAGGAAGTTTTGGACTCAGACTCTGGTTATTTTTAGCATTAGGAATATGGTTTCATATGGCCAAGGGGCAACTCTACCAGGAAGCAAGGAACCTACTGACTTCATGAGGCCTTCCCAGCATCTAGAGCCATCTGGACAAAGACAGGGCAGGAAGCATGAAGAACAGAAGGTTTTAACACCCCCTCTTCCCATGAGCATCTGAGGCCTCCTCCTGCTCTGAGGGACAAAAGCTGATTTCATGTGCTTAATGCGTTGATTGGGAAACCATAATTTCTTACTAAATGTGAGTACTTTGTCTGTGTTCAGCTCTCCCTTTGCGCATTATAGAAGGGTTTCCCTGACGGCTCAACAGTAAAGAATCCGCCTGCAATGTGGGACACATGGGTTCAATCCCTGGGTCAGGAAGAGCCCGTAGAGAAGGAAGTAGCAGTGTTTCCACTCCAGCGTTCCTGCGTGGTAAATCCCACATACAAAGGAGCTTGGCAGGCTACCTGGGGTCGCCAGAGTCTGACAGGACTTAGTGAGTAAACAACTGCAACAACATTATAGAAAGTATGCCTTGCTCATTCATTCTCTCCTTCTTACTATTTACTCTGACAATGTCATTCCTTCGGAAACTTGTTTTGAATTACAATAGGAAAGTATGATTGCCACTGAAAGGAGAAGGAGTTTTTTCCTTTCAAACAAATAAAAGCCCTGAGGTACCATATCTTGTAATTAAGTTTACTGCCAACCTACAGCAAAAGAGTCACCCACAGTAAACGGAGACTTTGAACACTAGTGTTTCACAGAATAGCCTAACTTAGAGAATCTTTCTTAGCTCTCAAACAAACCTTACTATTTATTGATATGGTTTATTAATAATGTCTAGTATTGTACCAACCACTTACACCACTGTCTTAAAAAAGACAACGCCCTTTAAAGTCACCAAGAAAAGCCAGCAGGTGGCTACCTGAGAGAAAATGTTCAATACAGAATGATGGTACTGTAAATGTTAAACGCAAACTGAAAAAAAAAAATTACAAAGCAATTTAAAATTAAGAAAAATTGTTATTTCAGCATGATAAAAGTTAACTATTCAGGGAGTAAAGAAACCTTGCGAAAACAGAATCCAAAGAACATTCCAGAAAACATGATTTTAGGCCACCAAATTCAATATGGTAAAGAAACAATGTGATAGTTTTCAGCCCGAAAAGACTGGCAACTCCTGCAATGTGTTCAGTTCTCTGCTCAGGGGACTGGTTTGACTCATTATTAAAATTATGCCTAAGAATGCCAACAGCTCACATATTAGCTTTGACAGGAAGGCAGCTTTTCTTGTTCTTGGAATTACTGACTCCAAAGACAAATCCGATGTGTCAACACTAAATAATCTCCTCCACCCCCAGCCATTGGTTGGCCTTTCCCACTAGACGATGAGGGCCTTAACGCACGGATGCAGTCGTTCAGTTTTGTTTCCCTCACTTCTAGTAGAGAGGCGTGGAGTTAACACATGGACAGGTGTGAAGCTTGCCTCAAAAGTCAAATTCCCATTAAATGATACAAGTGAACTTACAAAACAGAAAGAGACTCAGACTTATGGTTGCTTCGAGGAAGGGAGAGTTAGGGAGTTTGGGGCCATCATGCATGCACTGCTATATTTTAAATGGATAACCAACAAGGACCTACTGTATAGCACATAGAGCTCTGCTCAGTGTTATCTGGCAGCCTGGATAGGAGGGGGATTTGCGGGAGAATGCATACATGTACATGTATGGCTGAGTCCCTTCACTGTTCTCCTGAAAGTATCATAACATTGTTCATTAGCTATACCCCAATACAAAATAGAAGTTCAAAGTGTGGGGAAAAAGTCAATTCCCTTTATTTTTAAATTTTATTTGTTCTATTCTTTATACCTATCTTTTTGGCATTTAAAGGACTTTTTAAACTATTTTGACCAAAAGCACCTCAGACTTTAGCTTATAATAGATTTGCAGCATTTATGAAGGATGATATTGTTAGTTCCCTTGGGGCTGTTATTTTTCTTTTATTTACTATGAGTCAAGATCTTCAAATTGCTAAATAATATTCTGGATTCTGAAATGCTAATTGCAAGTACTACAAATTATAAAAACTAACTTGTACCAAGTATTATGGATGACTGAGACCAAGTTATTTCAAGTATTTACAATAAGAATCCACCTGCAGACAATGGTTTTCAGAGAGTCCATATAATCTCCACATCTCATCTGCAGCTATGTGTCCAGCTGCCTACAAGGGCTCCATCCCCACCTCACTGGGGCTTTGCTGATCAGGCTCCATCAAGGGAAACTGCCAACATTACCTATTTGAAGTGGATTGTCTTAGAGTACACCTCTAACGTCTGCGGGAATCCAGCAATTACATCAAGAAAAAGCAAAACAAAAATGTCAAACATTAGGCTGAAAAAGCAAAGGATACCTCCACAGGTGCCAAGAGGGCAGTACTTTGGGTACCCTGCTTTTAGGCGAATTGACATGGAGCCTGATTAAGCTGCTCACAGTCTAGAGAGGAAGATAAACAAGAAAGTCAACCATTACAATGTAGGATTAAGAGGCTTCATAGGATTAGGAGCTATAATCGAGGTGAGAATTGGGCACTAGGGAGCACCAAGCAGGGGCACCCAACCCCAGGCTGAGGGGTCGGGGGGGTTTCCCTCAGGAGTGGATCCCGATGCGCCTTTGGAAACACAAGCTGAAGGCAGCCAGAAATAGAAGGATGAAGAGGCGACATCCCAGGCAGAAGAAAGACTGTCACTCGAGAGAACTCAAAGAACTCAGTAGCATCTGGGGCCCAGGGTCTACGGAGGAGCAGTGGAATATGAAGTCAGGTGAGTGACCAAGGTCAGATCACCCACAGCCTTGTAAACCATGACAGGGAGTTCCGATGTCAATTTGAAGGTGAAGGGGAATGACTGAAGGATTCAAATCTGGAAGTAATAGAACTTGCATTAGAAAAGTAAAACCAGAATACCAACTTACTAAGCCACAGTGAAAACAGTCCCTAAAGAGTAGATCAGAAGCTGGAGTCCTCTGGGAAGCTAGTGCTCTGCCTTCAGTTGGCTGCAGGGGATGCCAGGGTGTGATGAAGAAGCTGGTGAAATTCAGACAGCAGGCTAAGACCACTCCACTCATGGAGTGGTCATATTGGATTAGGGTCCACCTTCACACATCTACCTACCACCTCCCAGACATATTCCTCCTGGGAAGGACACTGTTCTGAGCTGAGTGGTGGCCCTGGCAGCAAAGGAAGATGGAGAGAGACAGGTGAGCATAAAAGTGGGAGCTTCTGTGGGGCGGCTGTTGCACTCATGTGTATGATGTTGAGGGTCTGAACTAAGGCAGTGGGTATGAAAAGGACAAGGCAGACTTAGGAGATTCTTAGCAGGCGGAATCAGATGGACTCAGGGACCAACTGGATGTGGGAAGTGATGGGGAGGTAGGTGTTTAAGACAAATGACTAACAGGAGGTGCAGAGTGAGAGTCTAGGTGTGAAGGCATGTTTGTATGGGAAGATAACTAAACTCATGACCTGCTTCCTGCTGCCTTTTCGGATTACCTCTTGCCACTGCTGAGTATAGACCCTTTTCACCTGCTTGATTGAATCACTTGCAGTTTCCCAAAGGTGCTTACCCTTCAGATCTTAGTCCCTTTGTACACATAGCTCCAGATGACACGATACACTCCCCTTCTCCTGCTCTTCCTGGATGACTGCAACTTACCAGCTCACCAGTTCTGTCCAGCCAGCCTTCTCCGGCTCTTCCCTTGCTTTCTTTCCTACCCAACTGTTATGAGTTGAATTGTGTTCCCCCAGAAGATACACTGACAATTCTAACCCTCAGGACCTGAGCATGTGACTTTATTTGAAAACAGGGTCTTTGCCTATTTAATCAAATTAAGATGAGGTTATTAGGGTATACCCTAATCCAGTATAACTGCTGTCCTTATAAGAAGAAAATGCCGCATGAAGACAGAAATACATGGGGAGAACGCCATGTGACAAATGGAGGCAGAGATTAGAATGATGAAGTGGCCTAAGGAAAGCTAGGATTGTCGGCCACCAACAGAAACTAGGAAGAGCCAAGGATGGATTCTGCCCAGAGTCTCAGAGGGCGCACAGCCCTGCTGACACCTTGCCTTCAGACCTCTAGCCTCTAGGACTGTGAAGAATAAAGTTTTGCTGTTTTAAGCTGATTGGTGGTACTTTGTTACAGCAGCTACAGAAAACCAATAGACCAACTATTACTTTGTGCTCATATTTTCATATTTGTAAATGCTATATGTCTCTGTAAGAATTTAGTATCTAGTCTGGTTCTTTAAACTATGAGCTTATCTTTAAAGACAATAATTCATACACATCTTCATACATACTGCACACAGGAACAAGGAAGGCTTAATAATGAATATTTCTTTCTTTTCATTTATTTATTTTTGGCCATGACATGTGGACTATAGGATCCTAGTTCCCCAGCTGGAGATAGAACCTGGGCCCCTGCAGTGAAAGCATCAAATCCCAACCACTGGACCACCAGGAAATTCTCAAACATTTCTTATATGAGAAAAAAAAAAAAAGTCAAAGTTCTGGATGCAATGTAGAGACTGGCAGGAGCTTAGGAGATGGCTGCAATTGAAAGGGGCGGACAGAGTATTTATCTGATATTTTAGCTGATATGAGCCTGAAGGAGTTTTTACCTTGGGGTATGGGTCAGGGTAGTGGGAGTGATGATAAAGGAAGCAGCCTTGAGAATCAAGGAGAAAGGACCACCCCTCCTTCCAATTCTAGGGTTCCAGGACACATGGCTGAACTGCCAGCCATGACTTATAAGAGCTGTGTGGGAGAGAAAAACCAGGATTCTGCTAAGGTGATGAATGCAGGTGATATTCTGGTAAAGTCATTTGGAGTCTCAGGCCAACAGTCAGTGTGTGTGCCATCACAACAGACCTACTTGGTATACAGCCACTCTTCTGAGTCTCCAGACTGTTCCCCATCACTTGGCCATCCTTAGGTCCCCCAGTGAGCCCAGAAACTAAAGGAGGAACACTTGCCTACCTGTATGATGGTCATTTTTCTTTCTGCCTGTTTGGAGCTAGCCCACACTGTTTTGGTTATCAAATATTCTGAGCAGTTTGTTTGTGAGGCATGGAAGCTGAGTGCCAGCAGCAAAGGCAATGGAGGAGAATGAGCACTGGGATGCCTGAAGGTGACAGTGGGGAACGAGGGCTCATGTCCAGGGAAGCTGGGGGTAACGGGGTTGCAGCCTAGTGAGTGGAACTGGCCTTGGGTGTCCAAGAGCTGGTCCAGGGTGCCATGTGAACTCTCTAAAAGCTGCCTGAGCTAGGAGAGAAGCATGCTAGCCTACTTGGCTCCTGGAAGCAGCTGGCTCAGAAAGAAAGGGTTTGGCCAGGTCCCAGAGCCTGGGAAGATTGGAAAATGGAGTTTGATGCCTGTGTGGGGAAGGTGGGAGGAAAAGACATTTATGCTAAATTCCACTGAGAGTTATTTTAGTACTGACTTTATTGCACTCTAATTCTTCAAGAAATATAATCTCATATTTAATAAGTGTACTAACTTGATTAACCAGAAGACTTTATTCCTGCCCACTCTGTATAAATTTTCTTTATTTCTATGTTCTGCTATGGAAGGAGAAGAAACATGAAACAAAAGCAGTTAATGTGTTTATGTGTTCTCTTTGACCCTGAAAGAGTCGGAAGGAATTTATCCTGCAGGCTTAATTCATTGTTTCCTATTTAGAGGGATTTAGCAAGATCAAAGTGAGTTTCAGCTATAGTCACCCATGAGGTCTACAATCCTGCTCTGTAGCCATTTTAGCACAGAATCAAATATGCTTCTGGACTTTCCTCTGAGATGTGGCAAATATAATTCATTGCCTTTGATAAGCTCAGCTGAGCATTGTAATTAGGAATGTTACAGTGTTAGGGGTACAGTGGATCTTCTTAAAATTAAGATAAAGTTAATGTTTACTATGGGTCTATCTTGGGCTTCCCAGGTGGCGCTAGTGGTAAAGAACACACCTGCCAATGCAGGAGACTTAAGAGATGCTGGTTCGATCCCTGGGTTGGGAAGATCCCCTGGAGGAGGACACAGCAACAAACTCGAGTATTCTTGCCTGGAGAATCCCATGGACAAAGGAGCCTAGCAGGCTACAATCCATGGGGTTGCAAAGAGTCAGACACAACTGAAGCAATTTGGCATGCACACAAGGGTCTATCTTGGACACAGTTGGGTTTCCAAGTAGGTCAAACATTAATGACAAGCAAGTAAAAAGAACATTTTAGTTAGTTACCTACAATACAACAGTATAGGTGCCACAGTTTAAAAACAAAATTCTAGGGACAAAGCTAGTATTCACTTTGGCTTCATTTTTAGTTCAGTTCAGTTCATGACGCTGGCTAGAAAACCCCACATATGAGAAAATGTGAAAAGAAAATTCCTTTGTGCCCTAGAATGTTCTTGGTAGGAAATATGTTTTTAAAGAAGATTACTGGTGATCCTGTGTTTCCTGCTCTATGTTTCACAGATGAGAACATTTGCACTGAAACCACCCACCGATGGAGCCCCGCTGCTGCTTCCCCAAGCGTGAGCTTTCCTTGCAGTCTCCCCATCCAGCTTTCCTGACTGCCAGCCCAGCCGGAGGAAACAGCTAGACACCAGTCGCTCCTGTGAGGGCTTTGTGGTTCCTGGTGAGGGTCCCCTCTCCACCTGCTTTAGCCACAGGAGAATGAAGAGGGTCTGGAATCCCATCCAGAGCACAGGCCCACTTCATAGGAACACCTGATGATGCAGGGGGAGCTCCTTTACGAACACAGCAATCCTGCTCTCAAAGGGCATGATCGAATTAAAACTGAATGCATGTATGTGAGAACAAAGAATTTTTTTGGAAAGGGTTCTGAACCTGAATTAAAGAATAGCTGCTGTCATTCAGTGTATGAAACCAAGCCATTGGTGGCACCTAGAAAAGGGCCTGGCACATAACAAGCCCTCAATAAAGATTTTTGACAGACTGTTGTTGACAGACAACCCCTCCACACACTTTAACGCCTTCTTTGCTTTATTCAGCAGACTCGCTTATCTCAACTGTTTCTAGCATTATAGCTGGTTAATAACTCACTCTGCCATGTGGAGCAAGATATATAATCAGATAGAGTTCCAAGAAACTGATATTTTTAAGGGAACCATTGATTGAAGAAGAATTTCAGAAGCATTTATTCTATTTATTCACAGATTTGAGCAACACTCATAGGGTGCTGCCCATGGGCAGACATGGCATCCGTTACGTGATACTGTTGTGGAGCTGAGAGAAGAAATGCTCCTGAAGAGGCCACTGTGGGAGAGACAGACACACACTAGGAGAATTACGACACCACAAGACAGAGGCAGGCAAATAGGTCCTCAGGATCCAGGTGGAGGCAAAGGCTAATTGCCTGAGTGGAGTGGGAAGGAGGTGACCCTTGAACTGGGGTAATTCCAGGGCAAGAATGGGGGACGGCATTTCACACAGACTAGTAGAGCGTGACAAAGTGAAGGAACATGGGGTGCTTTTGTTACTGAGCCACATTTGTTCTGCCAGTCCTGCAGCAAGCCAGACCACTAAGACGATGAGGTCTGTAGCAGCGAGGATTGATTTGCAAGGCAGCCAAGAGAGAAGCCAAATCTCAGATATGCCTACCAAATGCCTGGGGCTCCGGACATTTATGGAATAAAACTGCATGATGTCTTGAGGTGTGGAAAGCATGGGAAAAGGTGATTGGAAAGGGGTGGTAACTGTCTTTCTGTATAGGTGTAAATAAGCTATGGGCCTCTGCACATTCAAAAATGAGGGCATTGAGCACCATTTGAAGGTAGAGTGTTTGACCCTGTGATGTCAGAAGGTCACTGAATGGACACTCACTTATGTCCAGCTCAGCTTGGACTAGATATAGCTGACTTCAAGTTTCTAAAAAACAACTCTAGCAAACACCTTATTGTTTAGGCTATGTGCTGCATGGAGGACACGCGAGTCTTAAAATGACCTTGAATTAGTGAAGGTAGGTGAGATAGATTTGACTCACAGCCACAGCTTCTTTCTAGCACCTTGGGAATGGTAGTGAGACTGAAGAACAGAGAACTTTATGTCTGAAGAACATAAAGAGAAAGAAAGTGGATGTGAAAAGACAGGGAGCTTAGGAAAACAGATAGGGCCAGATTGTGAAGGCCCAAGGAGTTTGGACTTTATCCTAGGTAATAAGCAGTCACTGAAGACAGCTCTTTGAGTAAAAGACAAAAGGGGGGAAGGGCCTAATTGCTCCATTTCTAACACTGCATCTGCCAAAGCAGAGTTGATTTTATACATTATATTTCATTACATAACATGATTAATTTTTATTAGCATGAGAGCAGTATTAAGATGAATGGACAGCAAGGGAAAACGGAGATCAGGCCCGAGACCAGTCTAGAACTGTTAACAACAGTCAAATAAAAATAATTAAGATTATGGGGTGGAACGGGGAGGGAGGTTCCAAAGGGAGGAATATATTTATACTTATGGCTGATTTATGTTGGCTTTTGTCAGAAAACAAGAAAATTCTGTAAAGCAATTATCCTTCAATTAAAAAATAGATTAATTAAAAAAATAAGATTATATAGTTGAGAAATTTCAAAGTGGAACAGACGCAAGTGAGCATAAATACAGTTTTTAAAATGAGAAGTCTTCCCACTGTAAACAAAGACTATAGGCTTCAAAATATATTTAGGGTTTTCCATGAAGTATTTATACCAACATCACATGTATTCTGAATCAAAGTCTATACTCTTTATTCCATTATGAGTTCACAGAATAATAAAATACAATAGAATCTGGCAGTATTAGCACAACAAAATTATAATATATGTCATTGCTTTCTTACTATGCACAGTAATTTACAAACCAGACCCATTGACACTTACGGAAAATTTACAATCACAAAAAAAGCTGAAAGATTTCTGGCAGGCACAAGAGACATCTGTAGCTTAGCCAAGAAAATAACTCACATTTCCTGCTTACAGTTTCAGGGTTCTTCATACTACTTATCCTGCCTTCTTTTTTCTTTCTACTCTTTTGTCTGATAGGTTTTGAAAAAACAAGCACTTTTCTCAGTTCACTTCAGTTGCTCAGTTGTGTCTGACTCTTTGCGACCCCATGAATTGCAGCACACCAGGCCTCCCTGTCCATCACCAACTCCTGGAGTTCACTCAGACTCACGTCCATCGAGTCAGTGATGCCATCCAGCCATCTCATCCTCGGTCGTCCCCTTCTCCTCCTGCCCTCAATCCCTCCCAGCATCAGAGTCTTTTCCAATGAGTCAACTCTTCCCATGAGGTGGCCAAAGTACTGGAGTTTCAGCTTTAGCATCATTCCTTCCAAAGAAATCCCAGGGCTGATCTTCAGAACGGACTGGTTGGATCTCCTTGCAGTGCAAGGGACTCTCAAGAGTCTTCTCCAACACCACAGTTCAAAAGCACCAATTCTTCGGTGATCAGCTTTCTTCACATCCAACTCTCACATCCATACATGACCACTGGAAAAACCATAGCCTTGACTAGATGGACCTTTGTTGACAAAGTAATGTCTCTGCTTTTGAATATGCTATCTAGGTTGGTCATAGCTTTCCTTCCAAGGAGTAAGGATCTTTTAATTTCATGGCTGCAGTCACCATCTGCAGTGATTTTGGAGCCCCCCAAAATAAAGTCTGACACTGTTTCCACTGTTTCCTCATCTATTTCCCACAAAGTGATGGGACCAGATGCCATAATCTTCGTTTTCTGAATGTTGAGCTTTAGGCCAACTTTTCACTCTCCACTTTCACTTTCATCAAGAGGCTTTTGAGTTCCTCTTCACTTTCTGCCATAAGGGTGGTGTCATCTGCATATCTGAGGTTATTGATATTTCTCCCACCAATCTTGATTCCTGCTTGTGTTTCTTCCAGCCCAGCGTTTCTCATGATGTACTCTGCATAGAAGTTAAGTAAGCAGGGTGACAATATACAGCCTTGACGTACTCCTTTTCCTATTTGGAACCAGTCTCTTGTTCCATGTCCAGTTCTAACTGTTGCTTCCTGACCTGCATACAGGTTTCTCAAGAGGCAGGTCAGGTGGTCTGGTATTCCCATCTCTTTCAGAATTTTCCACAGTTTATTGTGATCCGCACAGTCAAAGGCTTTGGCATAGTCAATAAAGGAGAAATAGATGTTTTCCTGGAACTCTCTTGCTTTTTCGATGATCCAGCGGATGTTGGCAATTTGACCTCTGGTTCCTCTGCCTTTTCTAAAAATCTGGAAGTTCACAGTTCACATACTGCTGAAGCCTGGCTTGGAGAATTTTGAGCATTACTTTACTAGCTTGTGAGTACTTTTCTAGACCTCCTCAATTTAACTAGTTTTTAAAGTGTCAGGAAAACATCTAGGAACTAATGTAACCTAGTGAAATGTAACTAATGAAACCTTGTATAGTTGACATTGACAGGTCTACTATGCTATGTGGATCTTCTCAGAAAAGTACCTTGGCAGTGTTTCGTGGTGGAGAAGGAAATGGCAACCCACTCCAGTGTTCTTGCCTGGAGAATCCCAGGGATGGAGGAGCTTGGTGGGCTGCTGTCTATGGGGTCGCACAGAGTTGGACACGACTGAAGCGACTTAGCAGCAGTAGCACCAGCAGTGTTTCGTGGTGTGTGAAAGAAATCCTTTTCATAGGCATCTTTGAAGAGATGAAAGTGGAGAGTTGTAACTCAAAGCCATTTTTAAAGTAAAAAGATGATTAATCTCTGTCCCTGGCTTTCTTTCTCTCTCTAGAATACTGTGGTATTTTTGTTTAAATAATCTTGCACCTGCTACCCCAAATTTCTACCAGGTACTATAAACTCTGTGATTTCAGATAGTAAAGAATCTGCCTGTAATGCAAGTGACTGGGGTTCAATCCCTGGGTTGACAAGATCCCCTAGAGAAGGAAATGGCAACCCACTCCAATACTCTTGCCCAGAAAATCCTCTGGACAGAGGAGCCTGGCAGATTACAGTCCATGGGTTGCAAAGCATCGGACATGACCAAACAACTGATACTTTCGCTTTCACTATAAAATCCGTGATTCTTCTTGTCCCATGGAGGGATTACAGGAAATGAAAAAAAGTGCTATTCTTGACAAGCAAAGAGCTGCTGCTGACTCAGTGGTCATTAAGTCCCAGCCGTTGGGTATTTTTCCAGAGGTTAGGGGCAGGCACTAGTGCTCTTCTGCTTAATGAGCCCTGGTGATGACTCAGGCAGACTGATCACAGAAGCCACTTTAGCTTGGAATACTGTTCCTGGTGGGAAATCAGGTGGTGTTGGCCTCAGTGGCTACTCCAGTGAGAAGAGAGCCAGCTGGCTCAGCTACGCAAGGAGGTACATTCAACATGGTTCCTCTGCTCCTCTTTATGTGTAGCACTGAATCAGCAACCACGATGAGGTCTTCAAAAGAAGAGCAGAAGTAACCGACAGGTAATTCTTAAACATGTAGATATTGTTAAATATATATTTCGCTTCAATAGCTATCTCTAGAAACTGAAACCGGAATAGAAGATTCCATCCACAATCCATCTCTTGGCAGCCAAACCCACACAAGAAATTTAACACAAATACAGCCAAATTCAGTGCTTGGGCTGTCATTTGGAAACCTTTGGACCACACTAAAGAGTGTTGCTGTTGTTGTTCAGATAAGTCACGTCCAACTCTTTGTGACCCCATGGACTGCAGCACACCAGGCTTCCCTATCTTTCACTATCTCCCTAAGTTTGCCAGATTTATGTCCATTGAGTCAGGGATGCTATCTAACCATCTTATCTTCTGCTGCCCTCTTCTCCTTTTGCCTTCGATCCTTCCCAGCGTCAGAGTCTTTTCCAATGAGTAGGCTCTTTGCATCAGGTAGCCAAAATATTGGAGCTTCAGCTTTAGCATCAGTCCTTCCAATGAATCTTCAAAGTTTGTTTCCTTTAGGCTTGACTGGTTTTATCTCCTTGCAGTCTGAGGGACTCTCAAGAGTCTTCTCCAGCACCACAATTTGAAGGCATCAGCTTTGGTGCTCAGCTTTCTTTACGGAAGAATCTGCCTGCAATGCGGGAGACCTGGGTTTGATCCCTGGAAGAAAGAAATGATTACTCATTCCAATATTCTTCCCTGGAGAATTCCATGGACAATGAGCCTGGCAGGCTACAGTTCATGGGGTTGAAAAGAGTCAAACATGACTGAACAAGTAACACTATACTAAGGACACTATAGTAAGGAGTAAAGCGGTTCAATTATTCTAAAATATAAAGAAAAACTGTACTGGCATTCATCATCTTGCAGTCAAGCTAATATTTCATTAATGTTTTTACACAAGAAAGTCATCTTAATCTACATTCACTTTTAGTGGGGTTGGGAGTAGAAGAAATAATACAAGAGGCAACAGTTTGACTTTTGATGATGGAAATATTTTTTTCAAGATTCTTCAGAGAACTCTATATCATTCCTTGTTCCAGTGTTTTTTATTAACTGTAATAAAACACATTAGGTCACACTGTGCTAGCCCTTTTCATGAGTGTCTCAAAGCAAGGCAGTGCTTAATTTAAAGCCCAGTCATGTTAGGTCCAGGGAGGTGACTGCTGGGTCCAAGCAGGAACCAAGCAATCTGCCCAGCAATTTACAACATGAAGAGAAGTTTTGTGTATTCCTTTGAAAACAGGATTACCACCGCGGAGCCGGGCTCCTGCTGACAGAGAAGAGGCAATGAAGGTGTTGGAAACTTGGATGGAAAGAACTCAGGAAGGGAGGTGACCATCCAGCTTCCCCCTGGATGAGAAGCCTCTCTCTGCCCCAGGGGCTGGGCAGGGCCATCAGGGTGTAAAGAGCACCAATCCACTGGGCAGTGGAAGACCTGTGCCTAGGAACAGAGATGGTGCCAGGAGTGGAGGTGCCAAAGGGGGCTGTGGAGGCCTCTGCCTGGGGTGATCCCTGGGGAACACAGACAGCTCTGACTAGCAAACTTGTTGCCCTCCTGCCCTTCCTACTCGCTCTCCTCTCCACTGTCTCCATGTAGTAATTATTCCTTTACTGAGGCCCTGTTCCAGGCCAGAAACACAGCTACAGGCTGGGGCCGAGGCAATAAAAACAGAGTAGCTTCCTGGTGGCTCAGTGGTAAAGAATCTGCCCACCGATGCAGAAGATGCAGGTCTGATCCCTGGGTTGGAAGATCCCCTGGAGAAGAAAATGGGAGCATTCTTGCCTGGGAAATTCCATGGACAGAGGAGCCTGGTGGGGTACAGTCCACTGGGTTGCAAAAGAGTTGGACACGACTTAGCAACTAAATAGCAAGTTTTCAGGAATTCTGCAGTTGTTTCTGAGGAGCTGAGTTCCAAAGCAATGAACTGAGTGTTGCTCTTCAGGGCACAGAGCCTGTGTTAAGGGAGACTAGGTTTGGGGCCCAGGAATAGGAGACCTGAGTGAGACCATTGCCATCAGGGTATGATAAAGTATCTTCACCTTCTCTCATCCTCTATGCCAGTGGCCAGATGTTGCTGGGAACCAGGGTGTCAGATCAATCTAAGGAAGAACTTTCTGACTCGGAGCTGTCCAAAGATAAAATGAACTGTGTTGAGGGGTGGAGAGCTCCCAGTCACTGTTGAACAGTCTGGAGAGCTAACTGGTGGATTGACAAGGTCCCTTCTAGACCCAGTAGTCTGTGAATCCACAGGGGGCTGGTCCACTGGAGGAGGTGGCAACGCTAGATGAACTACTCTGCTGCTCTGACCTGTCATGAGCATAATGAGACGGCCTGATCAAGGAAAGGGTGATAGGCTGCTATATTTAAGATGGATAACCAACAAGACCTGTTGTATAGCACACGAAACTGTGCTTAGTGTTATGTGCCAGCCTGGATGGGAGAGGTTTTGGGGGAGAACGGATACATGTAAATGTATGGTTGAGTCCCCTCGCTGTTCACCTGAAACTACCACAATATTGTTAATTGACTATATCCCAATACAAAATAAAAGTTTAAAGTTTTGTTTTTTTTTTTTTAAGGCAAAGGGTGATGGGAAAAAGCCTGGTGATGAGGGGGCTGGGGATGAAATATAGGAGCAGAAGGGGAGGAGTATATACAGCTGCCATAACAAAGTACCACATACTGGGTTGGTTTTAAACAACAGAAATTTAATATATCACAATCTGGAGACTAAAAGCCCTAAATCAAGGTGTCAGCAGGGCTGGCTCCTTCTGTGAGCTCTAAAGGAGAATTTTCTCCATGCTTCTGCCAGCTTCGGGAAGCCCCAGGTGGCCCTAGGGTTACAGATGCATTGCTCCAGCCCCCTTGTCTTCACATGGCTTTCTGCCTATAAGGATACTGGATGGGGCCCACCCTACTTCAGTACAACCTCACGTTAACTAATTACATCTGCAGTGACTGTATTTCCAAATACGTTTAGATTCTGAAGTACTGGAGGTTAGGACTTCAGTATAACTTATTTTAGAAGTGAAGTGTTAGTTGTTCAGTCGTGTCCGACTCCTTATGATCCCACGGACTGGTGGTGGTTTAGTTGCTAAGTCATGTCCGACTCTTGCAATCCCGTGGACTGTAGCCTGTCAGGCTCCTCTGTCCACTGGATTCTTCAGGCAAGAATACTGGAGTGGGTTGCCATTTCCTTCTGCAGGGGATTTTCCCGACCCAGGAATCAAACCCGGATCTCCTGCATTGCAGGCAGATGATTTACCAACTGAGCTATGAGGGAAGCCCATGGACTAGAGCCTGGCAGACGTCTTTGTCCATGGAATTCTCAGGCAAGAATACTGGAGTGGATAGCCTTTCCCTTCTCCAGGGAATCGTCCTGATCCTGGGATCAAACCTAGGTCTCCCGCATTGCAGGCAGATTCTTTACTGTCTGAGCCACCAGGGAAGCCCTAACATTTTTAGGGTGACATAACTTAACCCATAACAGGAGGCAACCTGCTTAGTCTGAGCCCTCTGCCTTACCCACCTGTACAACTCTAGTGCTGGTGCTACATGGAGAGAGCCTGCGTAGCTGGAGTGGATACCACCCCCTCCACTGGCCTGAGCTTGACTTTAGGTACACCCAGTCCTAAGAGCGTCCCCAGGGCTTTAAACTCCTGCCTTTCCCTAGAACCCACTTCTCACAGCAGCCACAGCACCCACAACCAGGATATACACATATCCTGGCCCATTACAGCATTAAGTTCTCTTTTCCTCTCTCATCCAAGTCATCCCTGGTATCTTTCACTCACACCCAGGCAGAGATAAGGTGAGGAGACTGTGTGTGGGAGGGTTTTGTGTGTGTTTTTTGAATTTTTATTTCTCTTTTGAGACTCATCTTACAAAGACCTAGACAGTCCCAGAATATTTTGGCCTATTTCACCCAGTGTTGGATGGCTCCTTACACTGAGTTCCCAAGATTTGGGGGGGAGGCAGATTCTAAACCACCATTCAAGGAACTTCTGCCAGCAATCCCTTCTATGGGATTATCAACACAGAGGCAGAATGTGGTAAAATGGGGAAATATAAGACCAGAAGCATAAGTCTGAATGAAGTTCTATGACCACACACTACAGATGGGTCTTGTGATAGTGGTGGTTAGGTCATTTCTTCTCTCTAGCCTTCAGCTTTTCCAATGGTAAAAAATGTTAAGACTATTTCAACGCTGATGTTCTATGATTTCATAAAAGTCAATATTCTATGATCCCACAATAGGTCTCTAAGGACCGTTCCAAAGCTGACATTTCATGACTTTATAATGGAGAGTTAAGCTTTTTATGGTTGTTAAATGGAAGGAAAGAAGAGACACACTGCATTTCTCTGAAAGTCAGTTAAAGTCTTTGGGGAATGATGTCACCTTTGAGCCTCAATTTTCAGATCTATAAAATACAGAACTAACAATAAGAACCTCATGAAGTGGTGGGAGCAACGGTGCTTGGAGAGATTTACCATTCGGTACAGAGTCAAACTGCAAACCTCTCCTAAGTTTCTATCAAACAGCTCTCAGAGCCCCAGCCGCGGTTGGCGCTAACTCACTGAGAGGGCTCGGGAAGGGGGCGGGCCGAGGAGGTTGGCATTGTTCTTGCCCCGCCCCCGCCCCCGCCCCGCCCCCGCCCCGCCCTAGATATCGCGAGAGGGCGGGCCCGCTTGGCATTAGCGGCGGCGTCGTTCCGGCGCTAGGCCGGCTTCTCTCCGCGGGCCGCGGTTAGAGTGCCGGTGGCCAAGGGCTCGCGGAGGGCTGCCAGCCACGCGGCGTCGGCTAGACGCCAAAGCGTCCGAGTCGTTGTGTCGTGACAACAACTCTGGTGGCTGTCTCCGCGACAGCAGGTGCGGCCGCTTCAGCCCCAGGCGGGCTCGGCGGCTGCCTGGCGAGTTTCTGCTCGCGCCCAGCCCTTTCCTTCCTGAACTCGGCGCCAAGCAGCGACGCTGAGCCGACCGCCGGAGCAGCAGGCAATGGCGGCCTCGACGGCCTCGCACCGGCCCATCAAGGGGATCCTGAAGAACAAGAGCTCTACGACTTCCTCTGTGGTGTCCTCGGCCGAACAGCCCGGCAAGAGTGTCGACGAAGAGCTGAGGTGAGAGCCGAGAGGGGCAGCCGCTCGTCCACCGGGTCAGCTTGGGAAGCCCCACCTTTCCCCCGGTGCCGTTGCAGACCCCAGCCGGACCAACCCCAGATCCCGAGCCCGAGCGCGGCCGGCGGGCGGGGCGGTTGCGTAGTTGCGGCCCCTGCGCGGCTCAGATCTCCCTCCGCCGGCCAGGCTTAGGGGTGGAGTGACTATAAAGAAGGCAGGAGCTATGACGTTTATTGTGTGCTTCGGTGTGTGTGTTTAACATATACACATATATAATAATTTTAAAACATACCATCAGGATCTTTAAGCTTTTGGAGATTGGGAATATTAAAGAATCAAATTGAAGTTGTAACGCTTCACCTGTTAAGCAGTTATTACTTCACTTCGTATACGAGTGTCTAAAATTCAGTAATTAAAGTGTATTTTCCTGGATTGGAAATCCTGTAAGATGCAGTCGTAGACTAATAAGAGACTCCTCCGAAAAAGAGATTTATCCATTTTTCTAATTGCCCTTCTTCCACGGTCATTCCTTTTTAGGTGAACATTATCGAAAGAAAAGCATCGTGCCACATTCACTCCCTTGGGTCCTGGTTTGTCATTATCTCTGCCTTAAAAGAAACAGACATTTCCCCAGATCTATGTTTAATGGAAAGCTACTTATTGCTAATTATTTTTGAATCTGCAACAAGAATTTGAGTGCTTTCTAGTCTTTGTTCCTTTGAAAGACATATTTAAGCTCAGAACAGTTCAGAAAGTACCAAGTTAAAATGATGCCATGATAATTTAGTTGCTTTTGCATACTCGCAAATACGTATGTGAAAAGATGTTGACCTATAGTATTGTATGTGATAGTAAATAATTGGTAACAACCCAAGGTCCATTAAGAAGGACTAGTGAAATATTAATTATAGTACATTAGTATAATGGGAAAATAGACCAGCCTTTTAAAAGAATGAAATAGATGTTAATGGCTCAGAGAAAGATACCCAAGGTGCAGTTCTTAGTAGGAAGAAAAAAAGATGGAAAACTGATAATATATACTGTAAAATAAAACACTAGGTTAGAAGTCATAGAGGGGCTAGCATACAAGGACTCTTACGTACTGGAAATAAGGCTTAAGAAAAGTAGTTGAAATCTGTGAAGTCATAAAGCTAAAATTAGGATGTTCCCAAAAACTTTGACTATTGGAACTAGGGCACACCTGTTTAAAAAGATCATTTTAGAGCTATAAAAGGAACTACAGTTTGGTGATGGTGAATTTATGAGGATTTGTGTTGTCTTGAGGAAAACATGAAGTAAGATCATAGTTTAGAGTCGTGGCCTTTGGGGGTTGGAAAGGGCCTTCATTTGTCTAGCAACTCTCCTACTCCTGGGCATTTGACTCTTATATTCTCCGACATGCAATTTTCCAACCTCTATTTGGGGTAAGCTGTTTCAGGTTGGGGGTTGTAATGGGACTGAAAAAACAGAATCTTACCAGACATAGCTGTAACAGGAAGACTGAGATAGTCTAGAAACCAAACTATGGAAGGCTCTTACATGACTTCAGGGTATTCGTCAGCAGCACTGTGGTTCTCAGTGGCATTTAAATTATTTAGTTATTCTCCAGCGTGAGCTTCTTTCTGTTTGGCTACCAAGTAGCTGCTTAGATTTGCTTCTGTCTTTCCCTACTTCTGTTTATTCTTAACCTTAGTCTGCTGTAATTTCTGATGGCCCCACTCTGTGTATTGGCATCTTTATATAATTGATTAGGATTTACCTTCCAAGTCCTGCCTGGAAAGCCACTTTACTAGACTGATTTACTTACACAGGGCTGCTCCTTCTCTAGGAGCTACTAACAGGGCAAGAGTGGCCTTTTTCAGGGCGGTTGGCTTTGACTTGTCTAAATTAGAAGGTTATAGTCCTATCTTCAAAGGGAGCTGCCAAGCCCTAATTGATTGAGGTTTATGATGTTTGGTTCTAAGTAGTAAAAGGGATGGGTTTTCTCATGGTAAGTGTTGTATGACTATAAAAGAAATAAAGTAATTATTTTGGTAATACAGTGTACATTGTTATTTATGTCACAGTTCATACAACCAATATTAGTGACTTTATGAGAGCCTCTTTGAATGCAAACAATGAAAGTATAGTTGAATATATTTGAAACAAAGTTTTTGTAATGTTTAACTTTAATGACACCCAGTATTTTTCCTTTTGTTTATAAAGGACTGAAATAAATAGCTCTTTCAATTACAATGCACTTAAACTTCAGAAACTAAAAAAATATAGTGTAATGGTCTAGCTTTAAATGTTGGAACTAGAGTTTAAGGCAAAATAATCTTATATTAATTAATAAAAATGACCAGGAATTTAAGTCAATTCTCAGTGTTCTGAGTAGTTATGTTCTGTAAGGTCACCACAAACGCTGGATTAGTTCATGATGAACTGTTACTCCTAGAAGAAATATAAAAATAGGTTACTGTAAGCTGGTTGTCATAGCATTTCCATCACCTTTTAAAAATTTGTTTGTTTAAAGACACCTAATTTAATATATATTGATTCATTAACATTGGACACATGGCCAACAGCACTATAACTCATACCTGAATGAAGAAGTTTGTCTAACACATATTTTCTCCATAAAGCGCTTAACAGCTTTCATGGGCTTAGGAGCACTGCATAGCAGTTAAGCACTATCATTGGGAGCCATTTTGAACAGGGAGTTCACCAAAAAAGCAAAAAACATGGCACTAAATAGGACTGTAAAAAGGACACATTTACAGTAGGAGAGCTGAAACAAGGTTTAATCTCAGGAACATGTGCATGTTCAGACTACTCAGATTTTTCCCACTCTATGCATGTGTGAAAGAGAGAAAGCTCCTCCAGTATTGATTTTGAAGTTACAGGTAAATTTTAGCGAGTAGGCAAATTTCCAAATACAGAATCCATGAATAACCATACCTTTTATTGGTGCCTTTATCATGTGAAATACAATGGTGGGTTCCCTTTTCTGCGCAAACCACTCCCCCACCCCATCAATTGTACGAGGGTATAACTTAACGTTTATGTAACACAAAGAGATGGTACTAAGGGGTTTTTAAGTCATAATTGAGATGTGCTATTTCATCGGTCTCTAAACTTTTTGATTGTGCATCATTTATTAGGAAAAAATAAAATATGTTTCAAATCTGTTTGTTTACAATTAGATAATATCTCAAGGTTCAAAGTATACTTAAAGTGAGGTTTATATACTGCCATATTTTGCGTAGTCTTCAGGACTCTCTTAATACAGTCCTTCTCAAACCATCTTTTTTTAATATCACAGTGCTGTTATTTTCTTATTCTTTATACTTTGCATTGGTACTATTATCTTCAACGAGTAGTTATTTCAGGTACCCCTTTCTGAGGGTTAGTCTAATTAAAACTGGATAGAATCTGTAAATCCACATAAAATTAGGCGTAGATAATCTCAGTACCCTGTAGCACACATCTAGTGTTAAAATACCACTAGTTACACCACTGTCATCCCCATTATTGTGGAATTCCCATTCTTTCTGAATACCTTGAATATTGTAAACAACCTGTGAATGTCAGACATAACAGTTACAGTGAATAAGTACATGTACTTCATCAAAACAAGACATCATTGATTTTAAGATGTACCGTGATTTTATGTCACAGCAAGAAAAAAAAAGGCTGCCAATTATAAGATGTCATCCATTTTAAGATACGTTTTGTTTTCAGAAATATTAAAGTGAGAAAAACATGCGTTTGGGATTGTTGAAAATATAATGTTAAGTGTTACTAAATTTTGTCTTGTTAGAAGTGTTTAAGGTTACTGATTAGTAATGGGGCCTCGGTTCAGATCCTATTTACTACTTACTAGGTCTGTGACTTAAACAGTGTTATTCATTATAGTCCTGCCTAGTTTAATTATTAAATGAGTTACTAAATGTAAAATGTTTAACCACAGTACTTCAAATGTTAGTCTTATTCTATTAAAAGTATAGAAACCTAATTTTCCGTACTTACAGGATTGTGTACATAGCATGCTTTGGATTCACCGTGTTCAATTCAGATTCTGTAGTAGTCTTAGGTAATGTGGCAAATTCTGCTTGGAAAGAGTGTGCTTAATTTCCTTTAACATAACTTTATGTAATCATACTTCAACTTTCTCATTTTCTACCTATAAAGGGATATTGAATATGGTCAGTGGCTCACTGACTAAAGTTTTCCGAAAGTGACCTTACATTTACTAATTGCTTTTATTGTTAAGTCTTTAATTGTTCAACCCTAAAGTATTGTACTTTGTCAACCTACAGAAGTTGAATCTTCATTTAAGAAAGAACCATTTTTTGAAATGTGGGCTTAAAGTTTAACACATTGAAGCAAAATCCTGCTTCCAAACTCGGATAAAAATTAGAAAGTCACAAGCAACAAGAAGTATATAGGTCTTTGTAACTGTAAGTGTTAGTTGTTCAGTCGTGCCCGAGTCTTTGTGCCCGAGTCTTTGAGACCCCATGGACCACAGCCCACCAGGCTCCTCTGTCCATGAGATTTTCCAGGCAGGGATACTGGAGTGGGTTGCCATTTCCTTCTCCAGGGGATCTTCCCAAGCCAGGGATCGAACCGTGGTCTCCTGCATTGTAGGCAGATACTTTACCCACTGAGCTACAAGGGAAGATCTGTAGGTCTTTGAGATGGCATCATACGAGTTATCAAAGTGAAAGTGAGAAGTGGTGACTTTTTTCTGGTGCAGACTTAGGCTGCAGGGAAACCAGTCACCCAAGAGGGAGCAACTGAAACCAGCAGTGCTTTCACCCTTACAGCTGGTTTTCAGTGTGAGTGATTGTGCCCTTATTTTTTCTAAGTGGCATTAATGGCCCAGTGAAGGTCATAGGAATGGTTGTGGTAGTATTGGGAGTAAACTCAAATTTACTCCTTGGATTTTGTTGCTCAACTGATGTTAATTCTACCAAAACCTAAGAGGAGCTAATTCCGATATTTGTCCTCTTCGCAGTTTCTCCGACTTCATTACCTTCCTCCTAAGAATTTCTAACGTTCTTTGGAGCCTGTTGTTTTATGCCTTTCTTTAAATTCATGGTTTTGCAAGATATTATTTCTCTGGATCTTGACAGTGTAAGGATTTCTTTTTCTCTTAGTATTGTATTGAAGAAGTAGACTGAATCTTTGGATATATAAAACTTTAATTCTGTTTATAGTAGAAAGTAAATGAAAAAAAAAAAAGTAAATGGCAAGCAAAGTACAAAAAATTTGGGTTATATAACCCAACAAGGTGGGGTTTAAACCTTCTCATAAATTTGAGTGTGTTCTTTACATTTATTTAGCTATAAATAAATTAATGAGACTGTTTCCAGCAAATAGGCAAAGAATGCAAACAGTTCATACAAGGAAAGTAAAATAAGCATTTTTTTCATTATTTATTAGGTAATAAGCAGAGAAACCAGACATAAAGCAGTGTTTAAATATCAATTTATACCTGCTCAGGTGGGTAAAATACCCAGATACCCTGTCCTGGCAAAGTTTTAGTAATTATTTGGGGACATTACAAACAGTGCTCTCTTGAAAAAAAGGCTATGTGGCAACATAGAATGATCTACAGAGCTCTGCAGTTTAACCTAAATATGCTTCTCCCTAGTGAAGTGAAGGTGAAGTCGCTCAGTGGTGTCCAACTCCTTGCTACCCTGTGGACTGTAGCCCACCAGGCTCTTCCATCCGTGGGATTCTCCAGGCAAGAATACTGGAGTGGGTTGCCATTTCATTACCCTAAAAATATCACTGAATAGAATATACACAAACATTTCTGCTTTAAGTAGAAAGACATTGGATTCAATCTAAACATTTAACATTAGGAGAATAGTTTATTATTGAATATTAGGCATGTAATACTAAAAAGGTAAAGACTAGAAAATACAAGCAGCTTATTGTGATAAAGTACATATACTGATATGGAGGAGCTATTTTGATGTATACTATATGTACTGTTCTGTCTGTACATTTTTATATACTGTGATAGCTTGGGTATTTTTTCTTATGTTAATATGGAGTGGAAAGAATATACAGAAATCAAAATTGTTAGTGGGTTAAGGTGCTAAGGTTGTGCTTATTAAATTTCATCCTTAATTTTAGGAAAATATTTCTTATATCCTACAGTTCTTTTCTTTAATCATTTATCTTACAGAACAGATTTACAGCATTTGAGGGGTACCTTTTCAACTGCAAGGGCCATATTCATTCTTCTAATGATGATAAAATTATTGTTTTTAATTAAATATTGCTAGCATTATTTCAGAGAAGGCAATGGCACCCCACTCCAGTACTCTTGCCTGGAAAATCCCATGGATGGAGGAGCCTGGAAGGCTACAGTCCATGGGGTCGCTGAGGGTCGGACATGACTGAGCAACTTCACTTTCACTTTTCACGTTCATGCATTGGAGAAGGAAATGGCAACCCACTCCAGTGTTCTTGCCTGGAGAATCTCAGGGACGGAAGAGTCTGGTGGGCTGCCATCTATGGGGTTGCAAAGAGTCAGACATGACTGAAGCAACTTAGCAGCTGCATTATTTATTTTTACTTTGAGATTAGGACACACTTAACAAAGTCATTTTGTGTATGTTTATTTTTAAAATATTTTATTGTAATGTAGATACATCTGTCTCTGTTTCATCAACTACGCTAAAGCCTTTGACTGTGTGGATAATGACAAACTGGAAAACTCTTAGAGAGATGGGAATACCAGACCATATCACCTGTCTCCTGAGAAACCCGTATGCAGGTCAAGAAGCAACAGTTAGAACCCTGTATGGAACAACTGATTCGTTCAAGATCGAGAAAGGAGTACAACAGGGTTGTCTGCTGTCACACTATTTAACCTATACGCTGAGCACATGATGAGAAATGCTGGGGTGGATGAGTTACAAGGTGGAATCAAGATAGGTGAGAGACATATCAACAAACTCAGATACATGGATAGTACCACACTAATGGCAGAAGGCGAAGAGGAGCTAAGGAGCCTTGTGATGAGGGTGAAGGAGGAGAGTGAAAGAGCCAGCTTAAGACTAAATATTAAAAAAACTAAGATCACGGCACCCAGCCCCATTACTGCATGGCAAGTAGTAGGGGAAAAGGTGGAAGTAGTGACAGATTTCCTCTTCTTGGGCTCCAAAATCACTGCGGCTGGTGACTGCAGCCATGGAATTAGACGATTGCTTCCTGGCAGGAAAGTGATGACCAACCTAGACAGTGTTGAAAAGCAGATGGTTGTACCATAATATGAATGTACTTAATGCCACAGAACTGTACACTGAAAAATGGTTAAAATGGTGAATTTTGTAATATGTATATTTTACCACAATAAAAATAAGAAGGAAAAAAGTGCTTAGTCTTAAATGGGGACACTGGGCATTTTAGTGTAGAAAGCAAAAGAAGGTAAAGTCAGGCTCACTTGCCATGAGAGGCCCATGTAATTTTTAAGGTGACTTAGAATATGAAGAAAATAATATGATACTAAAATCTTAAGTGTGTCATTCTTCAAGAGCATTTCAAGATCAGGTATTGGAAGATTTAGGAAAATTGAAAATATCTGCAGTAAAACGTCACCAATGTGGAACAAATATGGAAAGGATGATTTGAATCTGTGTAAAATCCACATTGTTTTTAAAGTAGTTTTAGTTTCAAGTATATAATCAAGTCATAAATTGTATATGTAACAATTTTGTTGACTTGCAGAGAGGTTGTTTTTGTCTTTTTTAATGAATAGATAAGGATTTGTAATTAAGGCATCATTGATCACCTTAGTAATTGTGCAAGTATTTTGTTGGATGGATACTAATGAATATTCATAAAATACTTAGAAAGCATTTCTAGTTTTCATAAGTAGATTTATCTCAGGTGATCTGAATATACCATTTCTTAGCAAATTTAAAAAAAAGAAAATAAGATAAAATCTTAGAAAACTGAACTATAAGTTTATGTACAATCTAAATCTTCATTAATAGTATCTGAATTTAGTGAGATTTTCTCTGTAGTTTTATGTTCTGATTCTTTTGATTGTTATGGTGTTGGTAGTGGTTTAGTTGCTAAGTCGTATGTGACTTTTGCAACCCCACGGACTGTAGCCTGCTAGGTTCTTCTGTCCATGGGATTCTCCAGGCAAGAATATTGGAGTGGGTTGCCGTTTCCTTCTCCATTGATTGTTATAGAGACTGCTAAAAATAATTAGGCTGAGGAAAATAATTCCTGTTCTGTTTTTTTTCATCAAACTGTTAAAAATATATGATGGATCCAAAATCCTTAACTGTTGAGATCAAGCAGTGTATAAATTCCAGTTTTTGCTGTTGTTCTATAGGCTAGATGAAGATGAAACATGTCATAATAGTTTTTATAAATGCCCAGTGAAGAACCTGAGTGAGTATTCCTGTGTATCCACAGTTTCTGCATCCTGAGATTCAACCAACCATGGATCAAAAATATTCTAGAAAAAAAATTTCCAGAAAATTGAAAAAACCAAAACTTGAATATACCGTGTGCCAGCAGCTAGCTATTTATTTGCATAGTTTTTATATTGTATTTATGACTATTTATTAGGTATTATAAGTAATCTAATAATGACATAATGTATATGGGAGGGTGTACGAGATTATCTGCAGATACTCTACCATGTTATAGAGGAGATTTGAGCATCCTTGGATTTTGGTATCCATGTGCGTCCTGGAACCAGTACCCCAAGGAACAACTGTGATGTGTTTTTAATATGTGGACAGTACGTATTATATAAAATATTTACTTACATTTTATTATAGTTACTTACAGCTTTTACCCAAGTTAGTTTCTATTCCAAGAAAGATGTGAAAATAGAAGTTAGCAGTCAAATAGAAATTGAAATGTGAGATTTGAGTGTTTTTTTGTCTTTTACTACATTAAGGAAAATTTAAAAAAATTTTATTTTAGTAAAAAGTCCCAGAAGTGGGATGAAATGAACATCCTGGCGACCTATCATCCAGCAGACAAAGACTACGGTTTAATGAAGATAGACGAGCCTAGCACTCCTTACCACAGGTAGTGTTTGTGCACAGCATTCCTTTTCTCGGTTGGTTTTTTTTTTTTAATTTGTTACTGGAGCACTAATTAATAACCCACCTGTGTATTTTTGTGTAATAATATAAATAACACGGAACTTTATGAAATCCATTTTTTATGTTACAGTTGTAGTATTAGATGTATATTTATTGCACCTCAGTCATCCCTAGCTGCTAATGGTATGCTAAGATTAGTGACTTCTGCCTTCCTTCAAGTAATCTATTTGTAAAAAGGAAGATGAGAGTTGGGCTTGTTTGCTTCTTAAGTAGATAGCAGGGCCTTATTCATTCTCTTTGCAGAAAAAGGATAATTTCACAGATGGTTAACTCTTTTTTAACCCGTGCAAAAAAAAAGTGGACATTATTGCTATCTCATGTCCTTATTTTTTAACTTAAACGATATTGTAGTTCATATAATTGCATTGGACTTGTTAGTTTTGAGTCTTCCGGAATTTTTTTTAATGAATATTAAAATGAAAGTGTGTGGCTGTAGTAAGTATGAAGACTAATGCACCAGTAAACATAATGGGTTTCTAAATAAGTTAGAAATACCTAATTCAGATCATGCCTAGATTGTATAGAAAAAAGATTTTCAGGACTGAAATATTTATGTTTGTCACTGAAGTAAGACGACAGAAATCCAGAAGTCGCTATTAAAACACAGTTAGAGGGACTTCCCTGGTGGTCCAGTGGCTAAGACTTTGCGCTCCTAACGCAGGGGGCCCAGGTTTGATCCCCAGTTAGGGAACTAGATCTCACTAAGACCTGGCGCAGCCAAATAAATAGATAAATTAAAAAAAAAATAGAGTTAAATTCTGTTTTAAATCAATGGATGAAACTTTGGAAGATAAAATGAAATAATAAATTGATGATAGCAAAAACAGTAAAGACGAATAAACATGAAGATTGTGATGAAGGGAGGACATAATAGGAGTACAGATTCTGAAACAATAAATCTTAAAGGAAGAAACAGACATATCATTTATGAAAGTGAGCCTCCTAATTTGCTCCTAATTACAGATATATACTTTAAAACATATCTTGAGTTTCATTGTACCAGAATCCAAAGTCAATGCTTTCTTCCTTTTCAGTAAAGGTAGTAGACATCCCTTATCTGTGTTGCTTGGAGCTACATATCCTAAAAAAATTAAGATCGAACATGATTTAAAAAAAAAAAACAGCTTGTAGCCATTATTTTAAAACTGTTTCTATTTATTTAAATAATAAAGATAACCATTTTTTTTTTTTTTGCCATTAAGTAGAGAGCAGATTTTTCATTAGAAAGTAGATTGGGAAAGCTAAATAACTTTTAAACTTCCTAGGTCTTAGGATCTAATTTTGTTATTTTACTTAACCTGTATCTGCGTAGATCATTTGTGTCTTATCTTCAGTGAAAAGAAAAGTGTTAATTGCTCGGTCATGTCCAACTCTTTATGACATGTGGACGACAGGTGGACTGTAGCCCACCAGGCTCCTTTGTCCATGAAATTCTCCAGGCAACAATACTGAAGTGGGTAGCCATTTCTCCAGGGGATATTTCTGATCCAGGGATCGAACTCGGTCTCCTTCATTGCACGCAGATTCTTTACTGTCTGAGCCACCAGGGAAGTCAGGTTAATGTATAAATACATATTCTAAAACCACGTGGGATTTCTTTTGCATTAATTGTTCCCTCCTACTGTATAGAGTAATTGAAATGTTGATTTCTTTTTTTCCCAAATGATTTGTTTTAAATATTTATTTTCATGATTGTAGTAGTTTGTTTTTTTAATTATTTGAAGGCTTTTCTTGATTGGTGCTATACTTTTAAGTATTTGCATTGAATAGAAACAATTTAAAATTAAACTTCAAAGACGACAACAGAGCCATAAATATATTGATACTCTGGTCAGTAGAATTATGTTCTCTGCCTTGTTTTCCTGCTTAAAAAATTATAGTTCAAGTATTAATTTATAATGTTTGTCATCTTAGTATGGTAGCTGATGATGAAGATGCATTGAGTGATTCAGAAACCACTGAAGCCCTGACCCCAGATATCTTAGCTCGGAAGTAAGTATTGATAACTATAAAGCATTTTCCACAACTGTAAAGCTGTGTTTAATTTTGCAGAGTTAAAGACATTTTACTTTACTTTTACAAGTGTAAATTAAAAGCATATGCTAAATGAATTAAGTTTTATCTGGATTTTTCATAGCAACCTGTATAGTCTTATTTCTAGGTTAAAATCAAAGTATGTAGATGAGTACCAGAAGCTGTACACAGATTCCCTATGTTGATTTCCTGCATAGAGGTTTTTTGTTTTTTTAATATCCTGCCACCTGGGTATTGAAGATACAAGTGAGATAGGTAAAAATAAGTTGAATTCCTAAAAATGTTCTATTCCTTTGCTCTTCATAGACTTCTCTCCACTTTTCTTGTTGTTTATTGTTTTCTGTACCCATTACCATTCTCTGGCTTTTTTTCCCCCTCATCAGGTTATGGCTAGCATACTAATGTTCTTTAGGTGCTTTTATGAGACTCAAAAGTTGAATAAGACACTCAACTAATACCAGTTCAGTTCAGTTCAGTCGCTTAGTCGTGTCCAACTCTTTGCGACCCCATGAATTGCAGCACGCCAGGCCTCCCTGTCCATCACCATCTCCCGGAGTTCACTCAGACTCACATCCATCCAATCGGTGATGCCATCCAGCCATCTCATCCTCAGTCGTCCCCTTCTCCTCCTGCCCCCAATCCCTCCCAGCATCAGAGTCTTTTCCAATGAGTCAACTCTTTGCATACTGGAGTTTCAGCTTTAGCATCATCCCTTCCAAAGAAATCCCAGGGTTGATCGCCTTCAAAATGGACTGGTTGGCTCTCCTTGCAGTCCAAGGGACTCTCAAGAGTCTTCTCCAACACCACAGTTCAAAAGCATCGATTCGTCGGCGCTCAGCCTTCTTCACAGTCCAACTCTCACATCCATACACGACCACAGGAAAAACCATAGCCTTGACTAGATGGACCTTAGTTGGCAAAGTAATGTCTCTTCTTTTTAATATGCTGTCTAGGTTGGTCATAACTTTCCTTCCAAGGAGTAAGTCTCTTTTAATTTCATGGCTGCAGTCACCATCTGCAGTGATTTTGGAGCCCAAAAAATAAAAGTCTGCCACTGTTTCCACTGTTTACCCATCTGTTTCTCATGAAGTGATGGGACCGGATACCATGATCTTCGTTTTCTGAATGTTGAGCTTTAAGCCAACCTTTTCACTCTCTTTCACTTTCATCAAGAGGCTTTTGAGTTCCTCTTCACTTTCTGCCATAAGGGTGGTGTCATCTGCATATCTGAGGTGATTGATATTTCTTCTGGCAATCTTGATTCCAGCTTGTGTTTCTTCCAGTCCAGCGTTTCTCATGATGTACTCAACTAATATAAGACAGTCATAATGTTGATTTCTTTGTAAATTATTATTATATAGATTAACTGCTGCTGCTGCTGAAAGCTTGGAACCAAAGTATCGAGTTCGTGAACAAGAAAGCAGTGGAGATGAGGATAGTGACCTCTCACCTGAAGAGCGAGGTAGTTTATTTCTTTAACTCAGATTCTACTCGTGTGGGTTTAATTGTATATCAGCTTTGTCCCCCCCTCATTTCAAGAAAATATTGCCATCTCTGAAGTGACTACTAGTGTCCCTTTCTTTGTACTAAGCATCTATACTAGGTAGATGCTCAGTAAATGTTTATTAAGTTAATGCATTTAGAGTCATTGAGTATTTGGATAATCTTAAACTCGATCACAGTAAGAGCTAATTGCTTGTAGTTTTTTCTGTATTAAGACAGTGGTGAAGTTTACCAGATGAATCAGAGTTTTTAAATTAGGTCCCATTGAACAAAAAGAACAATAGTGTCATAGGAAAGGAGATAAAAATAGTCCTGTCAACACTGATGAAAAAGGCTCTTTTAGTCCATATGGTGCATACACAGGTAAGCATTGCTACCTATTCATGTTCCCTGTTTTTAGAAGTATTAGTGCTTATCTGTGGAGGTAAGGAACGAAGCAAGATGTTTCACTTTGTTGCTTTTTGTAATTTTGAAGCATGTGAATGTATGACCTCAAGAATTGCATATATAATTTGTTTTCAATTATTCTTAAAAGGAAAACAAAGCCTATCTATAGGGTGAAAGATGCATGAAAAAAAGAAAAAAACCCTTAAAAGAAAGATTATTACTTGAAGCCTTGAAATGTGGAAACTATCTGTACTGTAAAGAAGTTTAGAAACTCTAGAATTAAGATTGCAAATATTTGCTAGTTAACTGTCAGGATTTTTGTCATGCAGCTACAAAGGTAAAATTGGCTATTGCATTCTGTCATATTTAGAATGTAGTTTATTGAACTAAACAATCTGAGCCCAAAAAAAAACCAGCAGCAACAGTCTGAGCCTAATTGCTATACAAGAGAAAAAATTATATTGATGATACTATCTATCTTCTGCCCTTGGTGACTTCCTGTTTTCTGAAAATATACCCCATGAGGCCCTTGAAAAGAGTTTTCAGATAGAAATTGTTCCTTGAGCTTGTTAATTCCTTATTCTCTGAAAACATGATGTATTGAGAACCAAATTTTTTTTATTCCATCACCAGTTTTCATTAAGGAGTTTTCCCCTCAAATTGTAGTTCCATGAGTTAACCAGCAGGGGGACCATTTTACTAGTTAAAGTTTGCACAAGTTTTTCAAGTTCCCAGTAGCAGAATTACTGATACAGGTGTTTTTTTTTTTTTTTTGATACAGGTGTTTTTAATGCTTTTAAACAAGTGATGTGTCTGAACATCCTTGTTTATGTAAAACATTCTCAGAAGATTTTATCTTGTAACTAGTTGCATAACAATTAAAATATTGGCTATGGAATCAGATAAATCAAAGTTTATACTCCAAGTATGTCACTTATCTCATTTGCTTAATTTCTCTGACCCTCAGAAATGATCCTCATTTCTAAATTGGAGGCTTTAAAATATTTCGATTCATTAAATGAAATAAAGAATTTAAAGCACTTAGCACTGGTTCTGACGTATTGTTTAGTACACAGGAAATACTAATTTTTAATAAAATAATTGGTATATTCTGCATTATATTTTGGAAAACAATAAAGGAAAATATTAAAAGGATAATTTACTTGTCAGGTTTAGTGGATAGTTGATTATCATTATAGCTGGGCCTGAAACCTTAAAATTTTTGTTTTGTACTCTTGTATTATGTTGCTCTGCCATACAAAGATATTCAAAGAAGGTTGAGACCACTTGTGTTAGCAGCTTTCTATAGAATGAATACATAGATCATGTAATAAATTTTGAGTATTCCAAAATGAAAAATATCTCTAGCAAGCAAAATCCAAGTTTAACATCTCTTAGAATTATGCATAGTTGACCCTTGAACAACATGGGTTTGTTCCGTGCAGGTCCAGTTACACTAAGTACCTAATACACCGCTAGACAATCTGGTTGAATGCACAGATGCAAAGCTGCAAACATGAAGGGACAGCTGTAAGGTTAAATGTGGATTTCAACTGTGAGGAGAGTAGGTGCTCCTAACCCCCACATTTTTCAAGGGTTGCCCATATATTACATCGTAAAAAACAATGAAAATACAAAGGGGGAAATCAGAACCTTTGACCAAGCTAGGGGATTAAGTTATAACTCATTACTTAATAACCTTTTAAAATTATGTAGTAAATCTGCTGTGTATGTGGCAGAATTTTACTGTATCTTCGTATAGTTTATTGTCTAAACTCTAGATCATTTTAAGAGTGAAACGGTCACTGTTCTAGTTCCACTAGACAATAGGCATAAACTGAGCTTCCTGGGATATGGCCATTCTAACTGTATAGTGAGAAAACAACATATGCAACCAAATATGATTCATCTTTATAAAATATACATTTTTAGAAAATCAAATTATAAAATGTTAGTGATTATTTAAGGAAGTGGATGTGTTTTAAGATTGTACCATTAAAAAAAAAATTTTGTTTTCCGAGTTACATTAAAGAGAACGTGTGTTACTTTGTACTGAGAGAAAGTCTTACCTTTTTAGTGAGTATATCTGGTAATGGAGGCATTTAGAACCAATTTTTGTTGTTTTTTAGTATTGGCTTTTACATTGTCTAAAAGTCATCACTAAAAATTCAGTCATAAGAATTTGGTCTTTTATTGATTTTTTTGAAAAATTTTACTTTCTTCTAAAATATGATACTCTCAGAGAGTAAAATCAGAAAAGTAACTTAGAAAAGAAGAAAGATGCCCGGCAAGATCTTGGTAATTTGAAACAAATGTTTATGGGATAATGATAAGACGGATATTGATTTGAGAACTTTCCTCTCCCAACCCAAATAGAGGCTGAAAAGTATTTGATCAGTAGTGACATGAACTGTAAATACCTGTTTTTAAGACATAAATAAGAGTAGGTGATAAAAACTTGGAGTGACTTGCCTGATGGTCCAGTGGTTAAGACTCCATACTTCCACTGTAGGAGTTGAAGATTTGAGAGAGGGAATTAGAGGACATTTAGAAAGTACTTTGAATAGCCTTATTTTAAGAGATTTCTCGTATGCTTTTTTGGCATTAAAATATATTTATGAATACGCTAATAAACCTATGGTGAGTGAATTTTAATGCTCTTTACAAAATGAACAGTGGCAATTTTATGTCAATCCCTTTTTTGTTTTTTAATTTACAGGTCTAAGAAATTCTAAAATATTTCTTGATAAACAATAGATCTTTAAAGTGCTATTGATAAAATATGGTTGATTGTGTTGATTTACAGCTATTCTTATGCTTCTGTGATGACTTCATGGGCAATAAACATTTTTAAAGGAGATTTTTCTTAATTGTAAAAATAGAAAGTTTGAGAATACTAAAATCACCCCATAATTCCTTGATCCAGAATTAATGACTGTTGATTGCCGAGTCTTATTTGGTATGTGTATAGGCACATGTGCATGCATGCAGGCTTTGTACATAGTATACGTATATGGTATTATAGTTTTCCTTTATCCCATTCAACTCTGTCTGGAGAATTTTCCTGTATCTTTAAGTTTCCTTCACAAATATAACTACTGATACCTCTTAGTCTCCCATTAAGATGGACATATGAACCATCTAAGGCAAAGGTTGGTAAACTTTTTCTGTAAAGAGCCAGACAGTAAATATTTTAGATTTTGAGGGCCATATGGTCTCTGGTGCAGCTATTCAACTCTGCTACTAAATACAAAAGTATAAGCATTACAAAAACAAATGAGTGTGACTATGTTCCAATAATATCAATACTTTACTTACCAGATAGACACAGGCTATAGTTTGCCAGTCTTTGAGCTTAAGACTTCCTCTGCCTACTTTTTTTTTTAATCTTGTAGAAAAAAAGCGACAGTTTGAAATGAAAAGGAAGCTTCACTACAATGAAGGACTGAATATCAAGTTAGCTAGACAATTAATCTCAAAAGACCTAAATGATGAGGAGGAAGATGAAGAAATGTCAGAGACTGCAGCTGGAGAAAGCATGAATATGGAAGAATCAAGTCAAGGTTAGATGTTTTGAAAGTATCACTGAGACACTTGTTATCCTTTGTGCCTAAGTAATGTATTTTATTTTGCTTGAAACTTCGAAGAACCTCGGAAAATTTTGCTATAATTTACTTTTTATGCCAAAAGCTTAGAAAACTTCAACCCCTATGGGCCAGTTTGAAAATAATGTTTTTATGCTCAAGTTGTCTTAAGTACATAGGTTGTGCTGTATGTCTATGTTGTTCGGTCTGCTGGCTTCAAGCGGTGATGTCTGTCTTCATATTAAGATATACTCTATTTTTAATGTTTTAGATCATATTTTATTTGTTGTAACAATGTCAGTTAAAGTTAAAACTTTTAAAAGAAACAGGTTTTTAACATGGAAGATCTGTTTTGACATCCCTTCAGGTATAAAGTATGTCATATCCTTCCAGTGTTGACTCTTGACTGTTGGGTTGACAAGTTATTGGCCAGTTTTTGTTCGTTTTGTTTTTAAGTCTCAAACAACCTGCCTCTGCAGCCTACCAACTCTTGATCAATCATAGGAAATCTGTTTTTATTTATTTTTAATAAACTTATTCTGGCATTCAACAAAGGTGAATCTTCTATACCATTAATGCAGATTTTATGCCCATCTGCCTAGTCTGTACTGCAGATTGGTACTTTTGAGTGAAGATGTAACTTACTTTTATGTGTTGTGCCTTAGATGGTTAAATCTTAAGAAAATAAATAGTTATTATAGTGTTGGTGAGCATATGAAATGTAAGTGATTTTTATGGAAGAACCTGAAGACTGTGTCTCATTATAACATCAAGATTACAGTATTTTTTTTGTTACTCCAATGTTATGCTTTTGCTTTTGTTTGTTTCCTTTCGATTAGCACTTCCTTTTGATTTTATTCGCCATATTCTGTTCAGCTTGTATTCAATGTGAACAAACTCAAATATCTTAAGTGATTATTGCTATATATCTCTCTTTACTCTCTTTTTAAATTTATTATCTATTTTTAGGTGACCTATTTTTGTATCTTGGTGATTTCTTTTGTTGTATTCAGCATAAACATTCCTTTGGTTATAACTTTTCATCAGTTTCTCCTCCGACTTTCAATATCCATTTGTAGCAGCTCTAACAGAGCACTGGGAATACCCCTCATTTGCTATTGGAAATTTGTGCTGGCACTGCTGTGCCAACGGTTAAAGGGATTTCTTTTTTAAGCCACAGCTTTTGAAAAATAACTTTGGCCTTTGTCTGTGGTATATTTAAGGAAATATTTTGCCATTTTTATATTATAAATGCAAATCTTTTGTAACTTTGAATAATTGAGTTGTCATAAACTCTTAGCTTTCCATTTGTGACTTATACACAGAAGTGTTCAGTGTGAAACCTGTTTGTCCTACCACTAAGCAGATACACCTATTCTGCTCTTTAGACTAGTACAGGGTATGCAGATTCTTTCATATTGTTCAGTCTGCATGAACTATGTCTTACTTGTTTTTTAGATTTTTTTTCCATTCATTTATCATCTGTAGCAGTGGAAGGGAACTTTAGCTCAGGTGGTTCCAAGTTTGGCAATACTCAACAGACAAATGATGTTGCTATTTTTTCTTATATCATTGCAGGATCTGCTACAAGTGACCAACTGCAAAACAAATCACAGAGTTCATAGAAGAGATTTTTTTCAACACAGTAATTGTCAAATACAAACTCTGTTACTATAAAATACTGCTTCTTGTTCTCTACAATTCATGACTTAAGTACCAAAATACGTACCAGTTATTATATATTGCCAAGAATTAAATAACTTGAGACTAATTAGACTGAAAATGCCTAATTGATACATATATTCTTGTGCCTAGTACTTCACCACAAATACAACATAATGTCATCCAAAACTACGTTACTTTTGTAAGAACACTGGTTAATTTGTATAAGATATATAGCTTTTTATGCTTTAGAAATTAATATCTTTTGGGGAGGGAGAGGGGATCTAATTTATTTTCTTCACTTCTAGATGTGATAGCTCTTATAAAAGGTTGGGTTTTTAAAAAATCAAAATCCAGTTAGAATAGCAGATCATATAGGCTGATAAATATATTCAGTCTGAAAAGTATTTTAACATGTGTCTTCAACTTGTGTGTTTAATTGAAAAGGAGTACGTTATGAGTTACTGTTGCATTTTCTGGCATACTACCTTTAAAATTCCTGTTGAGTTTTTTTTGTGTTTACAAGGAAAGGATTAAACTTTTTCTCATCAAAACTAGTTTTTTCCCATAAATAAATTGTCAGGTTAAATTTGCACTAATGTCTGCTCTGACTTTTTTGTACACTCCATGGGCAGACTTCAGATCAGTCTCTGAATAAATATAATTCTAATATAGTTTCAGCATTCCCTTTATATACCTGTGTAAAACTCCTGCCTTTGTCTCTTACTCCTTTCCACACATACGCACAGAATTCTTTACCTTTATAAAGGATCGTAAAGATTGTCATGACATTGGAAACTTTTCCTTTTCTCACGTACTCTGTCATTTGCTGCAACAATGAAAATCTTACTTTGACTATTAATGCCTATTCATTCTTCTAATACATGGAGAAAATGAATAGCATCGGTACTTAACAGGAAATACAATTCAGCTGCAGAATTTTCTACATGTCTCTGACTTACAGCTTGCTAATTAAAGTGCTATTATTAGTTTATTGTTTGACTTAATTAGACCTTAGAAAACAACTGAGGTTTTTTTGCATGATGAGAGAATTGTGTGTAACCAGTGATATGATAGTTCCTGAATGTATAAACAGAATTCTGAACACTTTTTAATTTAAATGCTTAAAAATAGTTCCTGCTTTAAGGGAATATGATAATGTGTACTATGACAAATGTTCTTTATTCTTCTAACACAATAAGATTTGGACTTTTTCCCCCTAAAATGAAGTGCAGTTCCTGTGTATCTTAGCTTACATTTCTAGTCAATTATTTGTATTTTAAATTTTTGTTAGTACCGAAAGAATCCATTATATGAGCAGACTTTTTAAGTAATTTCTGTATATTGTATATTTGAATTGGCTTTTATTGAGCAGCTTATCTCCCACTTAGAAGCTTATGGAAATATCAAAAGTCAAAATAAGTAAAAAGTGGGAGATTTACTGTTAGAAGAATGTTTTTGTTAGTTTGGATGTCTTCTTTTTTAATGGAATCTAATCAGTACTTCTGAACTGCAGGTATAGTGTTCTAACTAAAACATATAAGCTAGTAGTACCACTGATTTATAAACTAAACAGTGTTTATCCCTGCTTTCTGAATTTAGAATATTGAGGTATTCTCTGTTTAAACTTGTCTGGGGGTATTTAAATGTATACATATATGTGTACATATGTTCATACACACAGATCTCTGTTTTTGGTTTTCTCATTTCAAGTTCTTAGGAAGTATTCATGTGCTCTTTATTTGTAGAAATAGCTGCTATACAGTGAAGAACAGGTAGGAACTTTAACAACTGATCCTTTTGGTGTTTTCTACAAATTATTTGTTGAAACTTCAATCACAGGCAAACTTACATTTCTGGTTTCCGGAAATAGATAGTTATCTCAGAGGAATAAGACATGGCAAATAGCATGCTCAGTAGAATTTTAGGTAATCGAATGTGACTGAGTAAAATTGTTATCATTGTCATGAGTTTCTAATTGATGTGGTATTGAATTATACAAAACATGAACCTTTATGACTCGTTATATTTTCCTTTGGAGAAAGTTATCTGTCAGTGTTCAGTTCTAGCCAAAGTAGATTTTACTTTCAGTTTTTTAATCATTATCTCTTCTCTGCTTAACCCTTGATGTCATCTTTTCTGTGTATTCATTTTTCAGTCTGAAATTCAGCAGTGATGCTCTTTAAAAACTGAGACATAAAATGGTATAAATGGATTGTTAAAAATAACTTCAAATTCAAGATTAAAGCAAAGTGCCATTTTCCCCTAGACTTTGATTTTGTTTACATTTTTTCCTCTTAACATTAGTACACTGAACATATTGTAATAAAATACAGTCATATGACAATTGCTTGTGTGTGGATTTTATTTTCTTGCTACCCAGGTCTTGTGTTCTGTTACTAAGTGTTCTGGATACCAAAAGAGGGCCTTGGACTACACTGTGGTAGAGTGATTTGTTTAGTTGCCCAGCATTGTGCTTGGTGTCTTAAGATATAATCCTCAAAACAACCATGCAGAACAGACATCTTACTACGTGAGGAAAATATTCTCGGCCAGACTCTTTGGTTTCGGTGTTTCGTGCATGCCAAATGACAGGGTATAACTAAACTTCATACTCTCTCTTCATGCCTTCTTAGGTGTAGAAGTTCCCTCATTTTTGAAGTTGTACCTTATGGGTAAACTTCATTTGGATCATTGATACACATCGTGTGCTTTAGGAGTAACATTTTTCAAGTGTTTAGTTTGAGTTTTTATATTACTTTAATCTGAAGAAATTTGGGAATTTTATTTGAGGTTTACATACCATTTAGGAAAAATCTTAAAAGCACAATTATACAGTGGTGGGAGATGTGCAAATGCATGTCATTAGGTTGTATTCCACAAGTTTGTTTCTAAACAGGATGTTTCAAACACAAAGCACCAAGACTTTTTTCCTAGACTCTGTGTTACAAAGTAAGTACCAAGCTAGCCTGTATAAACATATGCCTAAACCAGCATTTTTCAGTGTGTTCCGTGAAAAGGATTCTGTGAGCAAGTATGCTTTGCACTTGCTGTAGGCTTTATTCCCCTACCTCCCAGATTTATAATAATGCACATCATCATATTGAAAGAGTCTGAGACATCCTGCTTAAGGATTCTGTTTAAAATTTGATTTAACTTAGTGTTTTTCAAAAACACTTCACAACCACCCCCAAATTCCTTTTTCCCTCAAGTGGCATCCCAGATAGGAGTAAAGAAATCAGCTAGGGCCTCTAATACATGAAAATTGAACTTATTCCTAAAAGAAGAGACCAGTGAGTATATCATTGATAGAGGGAAGACTTGGTAGCAATAACTGCGTATTACGATTGTATGTAATTTGCCAGGCATGAGACTTAATTTTTAGTAACTTATGCAAGAAACTATAGGATATATGTCCAGGACAGATGAGGGTGGGGTTGATGTGGTTGGTTATAAGCTGTTGTGGTTTAGTATTGATATGACCTGCTGAAAGACTTGCTGCTTTAAGCAAATTTCCTGAATGCCTTGTCCTCCCCATCAGCTCACATAACTGGTTGACAGGAGCACATCTGCTACTCACTGGGAAAATAAAAGAGCAAATAGCAAGTGTGTCTGATCTGTGGCTCACACCCCTAAGCGTTGGTTAGCTTCCCTAGTGTTTAGGGGGAGAGGTGTTAGGGGGTTTTGGCTCCTACACTTCAAATTTGGGGTTGACTCATCTAGTTTTTTATTTGAGGAATTATTTGGGGGAGGTAATGCTGAGAAAAGAGGTAAGTGAGGGTGGATTTGGCAAGTGTTCAGTCATGATTTTATCTCAACTGCCCAACCTGAAATTTTTAATAAGCTTGCCAAGTGAGTGTTTTGCATTTCAGTTCTATTACCAATGGAAATTATTGGAATTGGAAGAAAACTATACATTTTTTGTTCTTTGATTCCTTTGGATTGATGACTATTGACTAGAAATAGAAGAGGATTGTACAGGTTGATCTTTGGCATCTTAACATCATTTGACCTCACTTTTTAGGCAAGGGAGTATAAGCAACTTTGCAGTATGCCTTGATCTAATAAATGATTCAACCTGAAAAAGTATTAACCGGTAATAGATCCTACAACCATAGGAATGAGAAAGTTTAGTTATGTACTTGTTCAGTTACACACCCTGGTATTGGCAGTATCTTACATAAGTTAAAAGATATTTTCATCTTCCTTTGTAAAAGAGATACCCATGTGAAAAATACTCAAGCACTTTATTGTAGGGCATCATGCCAAGCTAATTGGGAAGTATGGACATAAGATTTGCCCAGCCTTTAAATATATTGAACATTACACGTATTTATGGAGCAGAGAGCACACTTTGGGGGAACAAGGAAAGAATAAGCTACACACCTAATTCTGAGGAAGCCTTTCTTGTGGAGTAGCTTGCTGTTGCTGCTGCTAAGTTGCTTCAGTCATGTCCGACTCTGTGCGACCTCATAGACGGCAGCCAATTAGGCTCCCTCGTCCCTGGGATTCTCCAGGCAAGAACACTGGAGTGGATTGCCATTTCCTTCTCCAATGCATGAAAGTGAAAAGTGAAAGTGAAGTCGCTCAGTCGTGTCCAACTCTGTGCGACCCCATGGACTACAACCTACCAGGCTCCTTCACCCATGGGATTTTCCAGGCAAGAGTACTGGAGTGGGGTGCCATCGCCTTTTCCGGCTAATTACAATTAGCGCTACCCTGTTAAATGGCAGATTCTTATGCAACTTTCTTAAAAGTAAAATTTCTTTAGTGACCTATAACAAAATTGTTACTAAGCAAGATAAACACCACAGAAATCAACAATGTTAAATAATTTTTTTTTAGCAGAACTCAATCTAAAATGTTGAATTGCAGAAATTGAGGCAGATTTATGGATTGTTGCAAATTAAGCTGCTGCTGCCATTGTATTTTTTCCTAAGTCTAGTTGTTGGAAAGGAGGTGGGTTGGAAGGGTCTGGGTCAAGACCATAATTAACAGGAGCCCCACTGTAGTTTGAAACTATCAGAAAATGTGCTCTGGTCCAGTGCTGACTTTGAAAAGCAGTCCATCCTTCCTCAAGTGGGAGCGTCTTGAGTTGGTGTTTTTTGATAAATCACAATTTAAAAACCAGCCATGGGAGTGGTGGGGTAGTGGGAAGCTGGCCAGACTGCAAAATGAATTGGACCCAGATTAGTATTCTTTAAATTTCAAACACTGTTCTGAAGACCTAGACTAGAGACATCTGAAGTTTTACAGTCTGAATGAGGACATACTAATAAATGTAGGGTTAAGGGGAAAGCTTTATTTTTGAGAAGATTATTAAATATGTATGAAGCACAAACTATCCAGCCCAGGCACTTGCTGGGTAATGTACATAAAAAGGTAAATAGAAGATGGTTCTTAGAAAAAAAGGTATGCAATTACTGTGGCCAAGATCAAAAGATAGCAACAGAGGGTTCAGATGTCTATTGCTTGCAAATGATGTCTCACATATATCAAATACACATTTAAAATTGAGCTCTTTAGCTTTCCTCTATTAATTTCTCTGTCCCGTGCACATTCTCCCCCAAATAACTTAGCACCAGATTATATTTCTCAACTTTGATTCCTTTCATTCTTCTATATAGGCAAAATCATCCATTCGTAAACCCTTTTGACTCTACCTCCATTATATATAGACTTCCCTGGTGGTACTAGTGGTGAAGAACCCTCTTGCCAATGCAGGAACCTTAAGAGACTTGAGTTCGATCCCTGAGTGGGGAAGATACCTTGGAGAAGGGCATGGCAACCCACTCCAGTATTCTTGCCGAGAAAATCCCAAGAACAGAGGAGCCTAGCAGGCTATAGTCCATAGGGTTGCCAAGAGTCAGATATGACTGAAGCGACCTAGCATGCACATACTCATGGTAGATCCATAGCATCCTTTATTCAGGGACTTATTAACTCCATTCAGTTCAGTTCAGTTGCTCAGTCATGTCCGACTCTTTGTGACCCCATGAATCGCAGCATGCCAGGCCTCCCTGTCCATCACCATCTCCCGGAGTTCACTCAGATTCATGCCCATTGAGTCAGTGATGCCATCCAGCCATCTCATCCTCTGTCGTCCCCTTCTCCTGCCCCCAATCCCTCCCAGCATCAGAGTCTTTTCCAATGAGTCCACTCTTCGCATGGGGTGGCCAAAGTACTGGAGTTTCAGCTTTAGCATCATCCTTTCCAAAGGAATCCCAGGGTCGATCTCCTTCAGAATGGACTGGTTGGATCTCCTTGCAGTCCAAGAAACTCTCAAGAGTCTTCTCCAACACCACTGTTCAAAAGCATTAATTCTTTGGTGCTCAGCCTTCTTCACAGTCCAACTCTCACATCCGTACATGACTACTGGAAAAACCATAGTGTTGACTAGATGGACCTTAGTCAGCAAAGTAATGTCTCTGCTTTTGAATATGCTATCTAGGCTGGTCATAACTTTTCTTCCAAGGAGTAAGCGTCCTTTAATTTCATGGCTGCAATCACCATCTGCAGTGATTTTGGAGCCCCCAAAAAATAAAGTCTGACACTGTTTCCACTGTTTCCCCATCTATTTCCCATGAAGTAATGGGACCAGATGCCATGATCTTCGTTTTCTGAATGTTGAGCTTAAAGCCAACTTTTTCGCTCTCTTTCACTTTCATCAAGAGGCTTTTTAGTTCCTCTTCGCTTTCTGCCATAAGGGTGGTGTCATCTGCATATCTGAGGTTATTGATGTTTCTCCCGGCAATCTTGATTCCAGCTTCCATTATTAAAACATTATTACTCTTTGCTTCCCTGGTGGCTCAGTTGGTACAGAATCAGACTGCAAAGAAGGAGACCCAGGTTCGATCCCTGGGTTTGGAAGATCTGGAGGAGGAAATGGCAACCCATGCCAGTGTCTTGCCTAGGATGATCCCATGGGCAGGGGACCATGGTGGGCTATAGTCCATGAGGTCGCAACAATAAGACATGACTTAGCGACTGAACCACCACCACTATTCAGTTCAGTTCAGTTGCTCAGTTGTATTCAATTCTTTCCAACCCCATGGACTGCAGCACGCCAGGCCTCCCTGTCCATCACCAATTCCAGGATCATGTCCTGGAGTCATGTCCATACTCAAACTCATGTCCATTGAGTTGATGCCATCCAACCATCTCATCCTCTGTTGTCCCCTTCTCCTTCTGCCTTCAATCTTTCCCAGCATCAGGGTCTTTTCAAATGAGTCAGTTCTTCACATCAGGTGGCCAAAGTATTGGTTTCAACTTCAACATTAGTGCTTCCAATGAATATTTAGGGTTGATTTCCTTCAGGATGGACTGGTTAGATCTCCTTCCTGTCCAAGGGACTCTCAAGAGTCTTCTCTAACACCATAGTTCAAAAGCATCTGTTCTTCGGCACTCAGCTTTCTTTATAGTCCAACTCTCACATCCATATATGACCACTAGAAAAACCATAGCTTTGACTAGGCAGACCTTTGTTGGCGAAGTAATGTCTCTTCTTTTTAATATGCTGTCTAGGTTGGTCATAACTTTTCTTCCAAGGAGCAAGCATCTTTTAATTTCATGGATGCAGTCACCATCTGCAATGATTTTGGAGCCCAAAAAAATAAGGTCTGTCACTGTTTCCACTGTTTCCCCATCTATTTCCCATGAAGTGATGGGACCAGATGCCATGATCTTAGTTTTCTGAATGTTGTTTTATGCCAACTTTTTCACTCTCCTCTTACTTTCATCAAGAGGCTCTTTAGTTCCTCTTCACTTTCTGCCATAAGGGTGGTGTCATCTGCATATCTGAGGTTATTGATATTTCTCTTGACAATCTTGATTCCAGCTTGTGCTTCATCCAGCTCAGCGTTTCTCATGATGTACCCTCATATAAGTTAAATAAGCAGGGTGACAATATACAGCCTTGACATACTCCTTTCCATAGTTGGAAGCAGTCTGTTCTATGTCCAGTTTGAACTGTTGCTTCCTGAGCTGCATACACATTTCTCGAGAGACAGGACAGGTGGTCTGATATTCCCATCTCTTTAAGAATTTTCCACAGTTTCTTGTGATCCACACAGTCAAAGGCTTTGGCATAGTCAATAAAGCTGAAGTAGGTGTTTTTCTGGAACTCTTGCTCTTTTGACCGCCACTATTATGTATCTTAAATCTCTCCCCTTCTCCAATCCCTACTGCAGTATCATGGTCAAACCACCATCAGACTTTGCCTGTACTTCTACCACAGCCTCCTAAGTAACTGATTTTCCACTTCCATTGTGTCCCTTTCAATCCATCTTCTATAACAGCAAGTGTTGCTGCATTACTTAAAACCCTTCAGTGATTCCACTGCCATCCTTAAGAATGAGTCCACATTTCTTAGAATGGGTTAACAAGACTGCATGGAAAGACCCCCAAATACCTCTTCAAATCTTTTTGTTTCACTCTCCTACTTTATTATAGTCATACTTTTTTTTCCCAGTTCCTCCAGGTCACTAAGTTTTCCCCCTTTTCTAGTGCTTAAGCACTAGAAGATTACTTTGCCTGAAATGCTCTTCAATAATTATCCTTATGGCTTTTCTTCTCATTATTTAGGTTCAGACATAACCTATCCAGAGGTGCCATTCCCTGACCATCTTATTAAAAAAGATGTCTTTCCTGTTGTTTTCAGACTCTTGCTTTCTTATCTGGTTGGTCTGCTTTGTTGTTGCCTGACTCCCTTACTAAACAGAAAACTCTGGGCAGGATCTCTTTTATGCTTACTACACAGTATTCGCAGAGATTGGTATAGGTCATCTCTATAGAAGCCTCAATGAATGTTGAATGAATAAAAGGAAGATAGTTGTTTATAATGTGATTTAACTTTTCCTTCCCGTTACTCTTTAGCATCTTCATATACTTAATGTTTGAATATTAGAACTGGAAAAAATTTTAGAAATCAACTAGCCTAATGTCCTTGTTTTTTCAGAGAAGCCTACCAAAGCAAAGAGAAGGCAGGATTACCCAGCTGGTTTTTGGCAGTTCAGAGTCTAGAATCTAGTTTCTCTGACTATATTTTCACAAGAAATCTCTCCTTGGATTGAACAACTGTGGCCCTGTCTCACCTTGGTGGTTGTATTTTCTTCACAGCGGAGGTAGTTAAGAATTAATTCATTATTCAGGATTATCTGAAAATGGGTTTATCCACCCAAGTAAAATTTCTCACAATTGAGTTACCCAAACTCTGACTTTTTGTTGTTATAATTAACATACAATATTGTATTAGTTTCAGGTGTACAGCATCGTGATTCTATATTTTTATACATTATGATCACTACAATAAGGCCAGTTACCATCCACCACCATACAAAGTTGTAATATTATCGACTCTCTGCCCTATATATACATTACATCACTGTGACTCATTTATTTTATGGCTGGAGCTTTGTACCTATAAGCATGTTGAAGTAAATCTTGCTGAAGAATGATGGATTTTCCAATATTCACATACCAAGGACCCCAGACATAATCTTTACTCACTGACTCTGGTTTGTTCATATCAACATTGATTATTGTACTGTCTGAAATAGAGCCTTGCCCTCAAGAGCACGTTGAATGGATTTTTCCCAAGCCTTAACATGCTGTTCTTTTTCAGAAGTAAGGCATCAGAGGGTAGTAACCAGCTTCTTTCTGGATGTGGCCTTTGTGTCCGTTTTCTTTGATGCCAAGAGGCTTATTCCATTTCCAGCTTCCTGTCTTTGTTTCTGGCTGTAATTGCCAAAAAGCTCACACCACAGTAAATGGGTTATTACTGTAATGTAATACTCCTTGAACTGCCAGCCCTACCTGTCTTAGGAAAGTCTTTAACACTTTTGAAAAGATAGCAATTGTTGTGTTATGTGGTCCAACCAGAACGTGAATTTAAGAAGTTATAAATTAAGAACCAGGCTGAATACTTAGTTTTCTTTTCTGCACACATTCCAGAAAATTATATATGCTGATGAGATTTTCCTGAAGAATTAAAATGGAAGAGCAAACTCTACCTTATTCTTTTACCCGTTTTTCTCAGTTATATAAATACAAGTAAAAATGTGATGACTTCTCAATTATTTTGAATGATGGAAAGATCACATGCTGGGTTTACACATAGTCAGAGAAGGAAATGTCAACCCACTCCAGTACTCTTGCCTGGAGAATCCCATGGATGGAGGAGCCTGGTAGGCTGCAGTCCATGGGGTCGCTAAGGGTCAGACACGACTGAAGCAACTTCCCTTTCACTTTTCACTTTCATGCATTGGAGAAGGAAATGGCAGCCCACTCCAGTGTTCTTGCCTGGAGAATCCCAGGGACGGGGGAGCCTGGTGGGCTGCTGTCTATGGGGTCGCACAGAGTCGGACACGACTGAAGCGACTTAGCAGCAGCAGCAGCAGAAGAAAATACCAAGAAAAGATAAAAGTTTGGAACATATGTTGAATATTTCAGATATTTGAATATTTAATTGCAATTGAATATTTGAATATCTTGACTGTTTCAGATACTAAATATATTAGATGAATTAACACATTTAATCCCCAAAACAAGAGGACTAACAGTGCAAAGTCTTCATTCGATTTAGGGTAACCTAGATCATGGTGATCTTCATGAGAACTGACTTCATTGCCCTTGTGACGGTGGAAGCCACAATGCAGGGGGCTGAGGAATGTGTATATAAGGTATAGAAATGAATATTGCATGTGTAGGCAGCTTGTTTAAGAACTTTAATTGTGAAAGACAATAGATGTGGAGCAAAGATTTGAATGTTTATAGCTGTATTTTAGAAAATGAATAGTATAGACTTAGAAAATAAGGAGAGAAGGTTCATCTTTGTTTATAGATAAATGCACAGGACTAGATAAAGTTTAAAAATTAATCACTAGCAATAACTTTTGAAAAGAGACCTATGAAAGTATCTAATAAATAACCATGCCTTACTGTTCTTGAAATAACTACCTCCCTATCTGTACACATTATAATGTACACATAATGTTCATTCAGCATCTCATTACGGCATCATCTCAGGCTGTTCTTTTAATGTAATGCCTAAAGAGTGTAGGTTTATGAGATCTATATTAGTATTTTCCACTATTTTCATGTCATTTGCCTTCAAAAGATCATCTATTTTTAAGCCATTAATTAGTATATAAACAGATGGCACAACAACTAAGAGATCTTTTTTAGAGTCAGAGGTTTTGGTGTATATTAAATTAGAACCCCAAACGGTATGCTTCTTTGTTCATACATTAACAAAAGTTATTGCATCCAAATTTAGTTACAATAATTAAAATATCTACTGACAGCAAGGGAAAAAAGGCTACTGAGAAAAACATTTAAAATTATCATTGCCTATCCTATTAAATGAAATTTTGGAGAGTAAATGTGGCAGGTCTTAGAAAAAGAGGATATTCCAACACCCCAAGGTAAAATACTTGAGCGCAGAGCTAGACAGCTCAGGGCTAATTTTGGAACTCAGCAGTCAAAGCAAATTTTTTCTAAAGGCTATCTGAGAAAAAGCAGATTTTAAGTTTACATTCTTTTGTTTAAACTCAATATGTACAAAATAAGCTCATAAAATTTCCCTATCAAACAATGCCATAATTATGGAGCAATGTCTGCCTATCACCCATACTATGCAAAGTCATCTTGCATGCCCTTCCTGCCCTAACCTTCGCATCTTATGAATTACTAAGCTCTGTTAATTACCTTCAAAATACCACTTGAATCAGTCCTTTTCTAACTTCGGTGTAAGTAACTCTTCTCACTCTTATTCTTTATTACCTACCCTCCAACTAGTCTCATTCCTTCAGTTTTTTCTCTGTCATCCTTGCTAATCTATATCTATCCTGTTCCTGAATGTTAATTTCCTTTTAAGACCAATGTAATCATGCATTAAAATGTTCCTGATTCCGAGGGCCCTTGGTCCCTACAGCCTACCAGATAAAATAAGTTCACCCTTAGGTCCTTTCTTCCTACCCTCTATATATTCCCCGGGTTTGTGTGAAGCTGGATTACTCTTTTTTCACTAACATTCTTTTTCTTTTTTCTATCAACCTCTGTCATTCTGTTCTTTTCTGTCTTTTAGGTCAAGATTCACTTTTTTAATTAAGCTTTTTCACGTGTTTTTTTTTTTTCCTTTGAATTCCTGTAATGTTATTTCTCCCTTACCACATTCTGTGTTATAATTGTGTATGTATCTGTCTTCTAGTCCCTTGGACTAAATACGTCTTTCTTGTATTTTCTAACATATAGGAAGGTGCATGACAGATGTTTAATTATTCTTGAACTTTGAAGTATATTGACTAATGAAACATTAGATTGTGATTCCAATATGTAATGATGGTATCCTGGGGTCAGTGTAAAAGGAGATGTAAGTAGAGGGACCAAGTGGAAAATTTGCATAGGTTCCAGTGCTTTGGACCCGTTGGATGTAAGAAAACATTACAGCTGTACTGCTCTTCCTTCATCTCTTGATCTGGGCACCAAGCAAACTTGCTGGATTGCTAATTTATTTACATATGCAGATCCCAACAGATGGGACTTGGGCTACCACAGACCCACCTATTCATATTTGGTTTACTTTGAGCTGAGTTTATTCACCCCGTATGAGGCCTTACAATATTCAAAAGATATATGGGTTAGTGATAACAAGGTCCTTCTCTCAGAAGACTGGAGTTGATTTGGCTTGAACAGCTAGCTGTCTGTGTCCAAATACTGGTTAGCAGAAAAACACAATGATATTTTATATTTCTCAGGGACATGTGGGTCTGTGGAGACAAAAATGTTAATTTCAGCAGATGTGTTGATTTTACTCAGGGAGAAGGTGTCAGAACACTGTACCAGCACCAAAAATAGCTTCTTGAATGCCTGAATTTAGAAAGATTAAAAATAAAAACATTTTAACATATTTTTCAAATGGCGGTAAAATATGCTATGCTTTACACAAGGACTTTTTCAGTGTGCTTATTTATTATTAGGATAGTTTCTTATGTAATCTAATTGATAAACATTTCTGCCAAGTTTTCATAAATTCCCAGGGATTTTTCATCTGCCTCTTTCTTCTCAAATTATTTACTGATATGGAAAGGTTTGTTTAACAGCATTTTGTTATCCACATGCATCTTAATCCATTTTTGAAAAGAATTTGGTTTTGGCTGCTATTCAGTTTCAGGAGATAAATTAAGCAAGGTGGGTGACTGAGTAGCTAGTTGGCAGCTGGGTTTTAGAGTAGTTTTGTTCTTAATCCAGTTTGCTTCAACTGCATATTACTCCAATTTCATTCTTACGTTAAAACAACAAAAATAAGGTTTTGCTAAACACTGTGAAATTAAGGGAGATGTTAGTAAAATATGAAATAATGTGACTTCTGGATATGGAATCTCATTAGACTGTTGAAAACCTATGATACCTTTTTATTATTACACAAAGATGAAAGAAATATACATTGTAATACCACATATGTTAGGTTTTACTGAGACTGAAGTCAAGTGACAAGTAGAATGAAACCATAATATAGCATAGGTCATTCCTAAGGTGCCTCTAATAATTAGCATGAGGTCCATTATAGAACTGAAAATACAGGTTACCGAAAATATTGACAAACTCTGTCCCTTGGGTTATTAGCTAACCTGACAACTGATTTCTACCTTTCATCCTTATATATTGTATAACATCTGTATTGATTTTTTTTTGATCAGGTTCTTGAAGCATCTTATAAAGAATGTTATATACATACAGACTATTACAGATACCTTAGAAAATCAGAGAGCATCTTTCATAGAAGGTATGTCTATCAAGTCATTTGGTGCAAAGAAACCAAATCCTCAAGCAAAATGGGAATTTATGGCTCACAGAACTGTAAAGTGCAGAGGTAGATAGGTCTGACTTTAGTTGTGCCTGAATTCTTGGCAGGGCTGTCTCCACCTTTTGACTCTGCTTCTGTCTGTGCTGGCTTCATTCTCTCCACCTGATGGTAGAGTTGGCTGCTGCTTCCTGATCTACATCATCCTTAGAGGCTTGAGATGCTAGAGAGAGAACACCCTCTGCAAAAATTCCAAGGAGGATTCTGACTTGGCCCAGTCTGGATCTTGTGCTTCTCCTTCTTAGAACAGTCACTATATATATTGGAGAGAGGGGGCAAGAATGGAGCTGGTCGACTGCAGATGTAGAACTCCGGGCAAACCTGGCTCTCATCTTAACTCCTCATCAGGGCTACATGGACCAAGAAGAGTCACTGGGGAAGAGGGAGGGCTGGTCCCCCAAAGGAAGGAACCATAGGCAGATAAAAATCTTCAGTGCACTTATTCAAACCTAAGCATATTCAGAACACTGGAGGAGGCTAATTTCATTTATTGTTTGAATTCTTTATTTTTTAAGAATTGCATATTTATTTTTTTGCCGTGCTGGGTCTTCATTGCTATGCACTGGTTTTCTCTCGTTGCTACAAGCAGGGTCACTCTTTGTTGCATTGTGCAGCCTTCTTCTTGCAGTGGCTTCTCTTACTGTGGAGCACAGTCTCTAGGTTCTCGGACTTTGGTAGTTGCAGCGTATAGGCTCAGTAGTTTCGGTTCAGGGCCTCTAGAGCACAGGGCTCAGTAGTTGTGGTGCTCGGGCTAAGTTGTTCCGGGGCATGTGGAATTTTCCTGGACCAGGGATCAAACCTGTGTCCCCTGCTTTGACAGGCGCATTTTAACCACTGGACCACCAGGAAAGCCCTGAATTCTTTATATAGAAGAAATATAGATGTAGTTTTTCTGTTTAAAAATATTTTTCATTTAAATGTAAATTTTTCTGTTTTAAAAAAACTTGCAGATTCTGAGTTAGTGAAGTCTACCTTAATGAGCTCAATTGGGTGTATAACGGTTCAGTTCAGTTCAGTTGCTCAGTCATGTCTGACTCTTTGTGACCCCATGGACTACAGTATGCCAGGCTTCCCTGTCCATCATCATTTCCCAGAGATTGCTGAAACTCATGTCCATCGAGTCAGTGATGCCATTCAACCATCTCATCCTCTGTTGTCCCCTTCTTCTCCTGCCTTCAATCTTTCCCAGCATCAGGATCTTTTCCATTGTGTCAGTTCTTCACATCAGTATTAGAGTTTCAACTTCAGCATCAGTCCTTCCAATGAATATTCAGGGTTGATTTCCTTTAGGATGGACTGATTGGATCTCCTGCAGTCCAAGGGATTCTCAAGAGTCTTCTCCCAATACCACAGTTCAAAAACATCAGTTCTTTGGCGCTCAGCTTCCTTTATAGTCCAACTCTCACATCCATACATGACTACTCGAAAAACCATAGCTTTGACTAGATGGACCTTTGTCGTCTCTGCTTTTTAATATGCTGTCTAGGTTGGTCATAGCTTTTCTTCCAAGGGGCAAGTGTCTTTTAATTTCATGGCTGCGATCACCATCTGCAGTGATTTTGGAGTCCAAAAAAAAATAGTCTCTCACTGTTTCCATTGTTTCCCCATCTATTTGCTGTGAAGTGATGGGACCAGATGCTGTGATCTTAGTTTTTTAAATGTTGAGTACAATTTGGTAACTGAGGGTAATAATTGTTAACATTTATTGAGCACTTTAGTTCTAGAAATTATTCTGAAGTTTATCTATGTAATATCTCACTTAATCTTTAAAACGATCCTAACATGGTAACTACTGAACCTGATGCTCCAATTCTTTGGCCATGTGATGCAAAGAGCCAGCTCATTGGAAAAGACCCTGATTCTGGAAAAGATTGAAGGCAAAAGGAGAGGACAGCAGAGGATGAGATAGTTAGATAGCATCACTGATTCAATGGACATGAATTTGAGCAAACTCTGGAAGATAGTGGAGGATAGAGGAGCCTTGAAGGCTAAAGTCCATGGGGGTCACAAAGAGTCAGGCACAACCTAGCAACTGAACAACAGAAACAACTATTACTACTACTGTTTTACAAGTGAGGAAATTGAGGCACTGAGAAATGAAGTAACCTGTCCCAGGCTACACATAGTAAGCTGCGCATCCAAGATTCTGACCCAGGCAGCCTCTAGAGCCCATGTTGTTCTTAACAGATGTGCCATATTGCTGCCCAAGTTCCTGTTACACCTCCATTATCTACTGTTTGTGTTGCTGTTTGCATAGCTTTGCTTTCATTATCTTACCACATGCATAATAAAATCCCAGCTCTCTGCCATGTCCTGCAGAGCTATGCATGACCTGGCCCTTGCCTACCTCTCTAGTATCATCTATTACTATTCTACTTTGCTCACTTCTGGCTATTCCTCAGATATGAATCCCAAATTCATTCTAACCTCAGGAACTGAACAAATTCTGTCCCCTGCGGCTGGACTGCCCTTCCCTCAGCTCACTGTCTAGTTTTCTGGCCTTCCCTGTTGGTCCAGTGGTTAAGACTCTGCACTTTCACTACAGGGGGCTTGGGTTCACACTCCCTGATTAGGGAAGTGCCACATGCCTTGTGGTGCAGCCAGAAAGAGAAAAAGCTGCATAGTACAGGATTCAATCTATGGTACTGTGGAAAAGGTAGAATTGTAGTTATAGAAAACAAACTGTCTAGCTTTCTCTTTCTTCAAGTCTCTGTCTGATGTTACCTCCTCCCCAATCATTCTATAACCCCTGTCCTAGTTTATTTTTCTTCATGGCACTTATCACTGTTGAAATTATCTACTTATTTGTTCTTATTTTTCTCAATCCTCATTTCCACTACAATGCAAACCCCATGCGGGAAAGGATTTTGTCTCTTTTTTTCATGACATGTTGCTGGGATCTAGAGCAATGCCAGACACACAGTAGATGCTTTGTAGTTACTGAATGAATAAATTTAGTTTATCCCAAGAGTCTATGGGGTAGTAAGGCAGAAAATATTATATCCTTTTTATAGTTGAGATGGTCTCAGAAAGATGAAATAAATACCTTAAGTGCATTGGCTAATGAGTGGATGGGACTAAGGCAAGACTGAAATCCCTCCCTCTTCACTCTCAGGTCTGGACATTTTTCACTGTGCCCCCATGGTCTGCCTGATGTCATCTGTTTTTCTCTTCTCTGCCTCTAGATTGGTTATAAAGCATTTCTGAAATTACTGGCTATGTAGGTCATCACAATAACCAAACCACAGCTAAGATGGATTATAGTTTGAGAATTCTTTAATTATTGACACTAACACTTGTTTCTTGACATGATTTTTCTTCAGCTAAAACTTTGAAATATTTCTAAATCTGTGTCCTTTTCTCTCTCTCCCACTCCATATGTGGTTAGAATATTTAGCTAAACCCAAAAGTTTGCTTAACTTGAAAGAACTATTTCATTTATTCAATATAGATTTGAGGTCCACACATGTATTTACAAGCTCAGGCCTAGTGGCTGAGATGGTAAAGAATCTTCCTGCAATGCAGGAGATGCAGGTTCAATCCCTGGGTCACGAAGGTCCCCTGGAGAAGGAAATGTCTACCCACTCCAGTATTCTTGCCTGGAAATCCAATGGATAGAGGAACCTGGCAAGCTACAGTCCACGGGGTAGCAAAGAGCCCAACAGGGCTGAAGTGACTTAGTATGCAAACTTGTATTTACTGGTAGAAGTCATTTCATCTCTCTGGGCCTCAGTTTCCTCATTGAGTAAATGAGGATAATAATAGTACCTACCTCATAAGGCTGTTCTGGTGATGAAATGAGATTATGTTAAGTGCCTGACACATAACAATGGCTCAATAAATAGCAGTTGTGAGCTGTATCACTGTGTTCTATGCATTCCTTGATGTGAGAGTATATTATCGAACAAGCGAGATTTGAGCCCTTCTCCCTTAGAACTTTCAGGAAGATAGTTAAACAAATAAACACAACATATGTCAAGTACTCTAAGAGGGTGGGGGGAGAGTGTCATCCTTGGAGTTATCCTTGATACCCTCCTCTCATACCCCACATCTAATTCATCAGCAAATCACAGCACCTCTACCTGAACAAAACATCCAGAATTAGACCACATCTCACCACTCTACTGCTGACACCCAGTCCTTGATCTCCTCTCACCTGGGTTACTCTATTAGCCTCCTACTTGGTCTCCCTGCCTCCATCCTTGTCTCCTACAGTTTATTCCCTACAGGGCACCCAAGGTAATTCTGGTAAAACCTAAATCAGATCATGTCATTTGTTGTAGGGAGAATGATACCCACCCCCCTCAAAGATGTCCATGTTCTAATCCCTGAAACCTATGAATATGCTACCTCATATCACCAAGGGACTTTGCAGATATGATGAAGGACATTGAAATGCAGAGATTATTCTAGATCATTCAGGTGGTCCAAAACTAATCACATGACTGCTTAAAAGTGGATAACCTTTCCTGGCTGTGGTCAGGGAGACAAGCTTACAGAAGAATAGTCACAGAACTGTACATCACTGGCTTTAAAAATAGAGGAAGAGGAATGATATGGAGGTTGACTATACTCTTATTTTCAGAAATGTTTTCTATGTGTTGTGTTAGTCATTCAGTCGTGTCTGACTCTTTGAGACCCTGTGGACTGTAGCCTGTCAGGCTTCTCTGTCCACGGGATTCTCCAAGCAAGAATACTGGAGTAGGTTGCCATTCCCTTCTCCAGCGGATCTTCCTGACCCAGGAATCAAATCCAGGCCTGCTGCATCGTAGGCATATTCTTTACATCTGAGGCCCTAGGGAAGCCCATGTTTACTATGTGCACAATTAAAAATGAGCTAGATGGTTCTAAATGAAATAGAACATGGAGTTTTTTTGCCTCTTCAAGGAGCTTCCCTGGTAGCTCAACAGTAAAGAATCTGCCTACAGTGCAGAAGACTTGGGTTTGATCCCTGAGTTGGAAAGATCCCCTGGAGGAGTGTGTGGCAACCCACTCCAGTATTCTTGCCTGGAGAATCCAATGAACAGAGAAGTCTGGTGGGCTGCAGTTCATAGGGTCACAGAGTTGGATATGACTGAAGCGACTTAGCCTGCATGCATGCATGGGCTTCATCAGACTCCAGGTTGTGACTCATTAGTGGGTCATAAGCCAATATAGGGGGTCAGAAAAGCTTTTTAAGGACTCCCTGGTGGTCCAGGGATTAGGATTCTGCATTCTTAAGGCCAAGAACCTGCATTCAGTCCCTGGTTGGGAAACTAAGATCTTGAAAGTCAAATGGCAGAGCCAAAAATAAATATATAAATAAAATAACAACAACAACAACAATAAAAAACCCAGAGAATTGGATTTGGAAAGGGTAATACTGTGTCATGCCATGTCTATTTCAATCACATATATATATATCTATATTTCATTCACACTCATTGATCATGAGGTTAAATGGATTTCTGACCATGGATCCTGGTTTCATGAGTTTGAGAAACACTGTTTCAGGGGTCTTGTTCAAATTCTTGTTCTGCAAGCTGACTGTGTCACCCTGGGTGTGTCCATTATTGGATCTTGAAGGTTCTTATGGCTCTTCAGGACTTCCCTGGTGGCTCAGATGGTAAAGTGCCTGCCTACAACGCGGGAGACCCAGGTTCAATCCCTGGGTCGGGAAGATCTCCTGGAGAAGAAAATGGCAACCCACTGCAGTATTCTTGCCTGGAAAATCCCATGGACAGAGGAACCTGGTAGGACACACAAAGAGTCGGACACGACTGAGCAGCTTCACTTTCACTTTCATGGCTCTTTAAGATCATGACTCCTGATATAGGAGGTCCTCCCTGTTTGGTTATGTGGCCAAATGTCTTGGTGTGACCTCTAGTGAGTCAAAAGGGACGGCCCAAGGAAGCAGTTGGCAAAGCATAAGCCAGAGCAGAGCAGCTGCGGGAGGCTGATTTCAGATCCTAAAGTACCTTGTGTTTCCAAGTTCGGGAGTGGGAGGAAGGACGGGGAAGTGTGAATTGCTTATCTCCATAGTGCCACCCACCTCTGCTGCCATCAAGAGTCAGTCGACAAGCTGCTGACGACTCTGTGGAGTGCCCTTGCCCACCCAGGCCCCTTTCAGCTGCTAATTATGGAATCAGCTGAGGAGAACAGTGAGGGCTGGTATGTCCATCAGAAGACTGTGGGGTCTCTGCACGCCTGATGATCATCTCTGCGGAACTTGTTTGCCAGAAGTTGCCTGGCAGGTCAGCTGTTTCATGGGTGGAAGGGAGGGCTGACTCTGGCTAATTATACGTATGTAGCAACCATGTCAGTGGTGATACACACCCCTTTGGTCAGGGGCAGCATGCCACTGGTGCTAGCCCACCCATTAGTTTTGCTCTAACACGTCTTCTAATTCTCTGAGAGAGGTTAAGAAAGCTGGAGTCAGAACTGCAAGGAACAGGAGACGTGGTGGCTGGGACAAGACGTGTTAGACAATTTCTGTTCTTTGAGTATAGCTATGTTGTGACCAATCCTATAGAAACCACAGTTCATTGAAGAGCTTTACAGGAGGCTCTGAGGCCCCAGGTGAGGATAGGGTGGTTAACTCCTGTACTCCTGGGTGCTGTTACTTCTCTAACAGTTTGTTCCTTATTCTTGATATTTTAGGCTTCCCTTGTGGCTCAGCTGGTAAAGAATCTGCCTGCAGTGTGGGAGACCTGGTTTTGATCCCTGGATTGGGAAGATCCACTGGAGAAGGGAAAGGCTGTGCACTCCAGTATTCTGGCCTGGAGAATTCCATGGACTGTATAGTCTGTGGGGTTGCAAAGAGTCGGACATGACCAAGCAACTTTAACTTTCTCTTGGTATTTTGCTAACTTGAAGCATCTTTTTTAATTAATTAATTTAAATTAAAAAAAATTTTTTCTTTGGCTGTGTGGTGAGGCATGTTGGGTTTTAGTTCCCCAACCAGAGCTCAAACCCATGCCTCCTACACTGGGAGTTCAGAGTCTTAACCACTGGACTGCCGTGGAAGTCCCACATCATCCTTCCCAGAGCACACATATCCGGTGTTTTTTGAATGTGTAGTTTCAGATTTACAGCATTTGAGTAAGCATTTGTTTTGGTGCAAAGGCTGTTAGTAATGTTAACATTACCTTTTAAACAAGAATACTTCATTTGTAATTAGATCTGTACCTTCATATATGACAGTGTCTTCAAAGGAACTGATAAATATATAAAATTCATCAGCTCTTCCCTTCTCTTTTACTTTTTTTAAGCAACATCAACAGCAACAAGCCTCCTTGTCCTTAGGAGAGATTAAGAAATGAGATATGTAGCTTCTTATCTTTTCTAGAAAGGGACATATTTGGCTCTATTTCTATCATTGATAAAAGCTAAAAAAATATTTTTAATTTCAGTCATGGAAATAGCTTGGTTTTACCTATCAATATAACTTTAGCACATGAAGGAAGAAGATAAATTTACTTGGTTGCTTTCTACTTCCTTAGCACTTCTGCCAAGAGGCAGTTAAAGGCAAAAGACAGACATTCAGATGAAAAGTTGTAAGTGTTCTTCTGACGGTCCTGGGTGGCCCTTGGTAGGTACAGAAAGAATCAGTGAAGCCCAAGATGTGAGTGCCCCTCGCATCAATGGCAGCAGGAAGGAGACCTGCTTTTCACTGCCATACCCCTTTGCACATATGCAAATGTTCAAAGTATTTAAATCATAAATAATAGTAACAAAACCAAAGTCCTCTAGTATTTGTATTAAAGCTTTATTTTCCTATTTGGAGGTACTAAACTTTCTTTAAACTAACAAAAGTAAAGAAAAGAGGGTAGGTATTTTGAGGCCATTAAAAGGAAGTACCAAAATGTCCTTGTTATAATACCACATCCTCATGTGTAAGCACTTGTAAAGCCATGGTTTCAGCACTAAAGAGAGGGCTCAGGGTTACATATTACTTGGCTAACAGGTAATAGGAACAGAAATTAAGCTTAAATTTCTCTCGGAACTCAGGGAAATGTTTATCTTTTCTGAGTTACTGGTATGAGTTCTTTGGTCTGTTAATTGGAACAACATAACAGTGTGTTTTATTTTTAACCTTGTCAAAAAAAGAAAAGGAGCCTACGTTCTTAGTACAACTTTTTATTCTCTTCCCCATAGTTTTCATTAAAAAAAAAATCCTCATTTTAAATCTTATTATTTTCTTAATTTAAGAGACATGCAGGATATAAATGATTAAAATAGAGCAAATAGGTAAAATTTAAAACCCTTTAGGATTCACTTTTCTTGGAATAATAAATCTGAACACTTTTTTCCAATTATAAAAGTAATATATATATTTACAAAGAAAAGTGATAAAACATAAAGGAATAAACCAAAACAAATAATCATTGCTAATATTGGGTTTATTTCCTTCTCTGATTTTTCCCAAGAATGACTTAAAATTTTGAAGTATTCTACTGTATGGATATATTATAATTTATTTAACCTAACTATTAGTAAAAATTTAGGACGTTTCTTTTTTTTTCTCCAGAAATAACATTTCAACAAACATGCATATGAACCTATCTCCTATCCTTTTCTTAAGATAAATTCAAAAGATAAACATATTTAGTACTGTGATTATTGTTCAGTTGCTCAGTCTTGTCCAATTCTTTGCAACCCCATGGACTGCAGCACACCAGGCTTCCCTGTCCATCACCAACTCCCAGAGCTTGCCCAAACTCATGTCCATTGAGTCAGTGATGCCATCCAACCATCTCATCCTCTGTCATCCCCTTCTCCTCCTGCCTTCAGTATTTCCCAGCATCAGGGTCTTTCACAATGAGTCAGCTCTTCACATCAGGTAGCCAAAATATTGGAGCTTCAGCATCAGTCCTTACAATGGATTATTCAGGGATGATTTCCTTTAGGGTTGACTAGTTTATCTCCTTGCAGTCCAAGGGACTCTCAAGAGTCTTCTCCAACACCACAGTCCAAAAGCCTCAATTCTTCGGTGTTCAACCTTCTTTATGGTCCAACTTTCATGGCCATACATGATTACTGGAAAAATCATAACTTTAACTATATGAACCTTTGTTGGCAAAGTAATGTCTCTGCTTTTAAATACACTGTCTAGGTTTGTGAAAGCTTTTCTTCTAAGGAGCAACCATCTCTTAATTTCACAGCAAGCACTGTGATAACTTGTGAAATGATCCTTCAGATACATTCTGTGCTTCTACAGTGTAGGAGAACCTCTATACACTTAGTCTCACCAATGTTTACTTAATTTTTTCCTCCTTATATGTGTTTCCTGTTTCCTTTTTGAAGGTATCTTTCCATGAACCAGAGCTGTGTGGCATAGCCAGTTATACTTCTTTAAAGAACACATATTTTCTTATGTGTTGTGTGCGGCAGAGGGAAGCCTGCAGGGCTTGGATTTTCCCACCTCCTTGTGCAATAAGGAAAGCCCATCTCTCACAGGTGTGCTGGTCACTTACTGAATATTAAATATTGAATGGCCCTGACTATCTGCCAGGCTCTGTGCCACACAATAGGGATACAATGGCGAGCAAAACAGAAGTCTTTGCTCTTGGGAGGTTTATACTTTAATGGGTTGTTTTCTAAAACAGTCTTTTCTATCTTTACCATCTGAAAGGGAAGGAAAAGGTATATCTTTCTAATTTGCGTGCATTTGATTTCTAAATTCAGTAATTTTTTTTGTCCATTTGTATTACTTCCATTCTTAAAAATACGACCACTCTTGGTCTTTTCCTTCTTTTTCTTTTTGATTTGTCAGGGTTAGTCACATTGATCCTTTGCCTCAGTGGTAGGCATCAGTGCCCTCTTTCCTCCTTGCTGACTGGGCCCTGACTGTGTTCAGGGGCTGGGGACCAATACCAGTGGAGCTGGACTTGGTGCCCAGGGCTTTTAGGAGGAACAGGAAGCAGTGCGCCGAGCCTGGGCTCTGGCATGGAATCCCCATGAGGTCTGTTGAGTACACAGATTACTCTTGCTGTGCTTCCATTTCTTCACCTATAAAGGGAAGGAGCTGGGCAGGACAATATTTTCTGGTCTATGTCTATGACTTGAGGCCAAGTCTGGGGTGGATGTTTCTCACTGGCCCAGCCTAGGTCACAATCCCTCCTCTTCTGTGTGAGGAGGGCTGAGAAAGAGAATGGCAGCCATCTTCTGGCTTTGATGGTGGCAGGTTGGCTCTGCTACGTGGAGGAGTCTCCAGATACCCAGAGCCATTCAAAGACAGAGTGACTCTATTAGTATGCTAGGGCTGCCATAACAAAATACCACAGGCTAGGTGGCCGAAACCACAGAAGTTGTTTTCTCACCATTCTGGAGGCTGGAAGTCCAAAATCAAGGCATTGGCAGGTGTGTCCTGAGGCCTCTCTCTTGGCCTTGCCCACAGGTGTCTTCTCCTTGTGTCCTTGCTTGATCTTTTCTCTGTGTGTCTACATCCCTGCTGCCTCTTCCTCCTCTTGTAAGGACGTCAGTCACACTAAGTGAGGGCCCCACCCTTATGAGTGCATGTGCGTTTAACTCCCTAAACACCCTATCTCCAGTTCAGTCACATTCTGAGGTACTGGAGACAGAGCTTCAACATATAAACTTCACGGGAACACAATTCAGCCTACAATGAGCAAGGAGCCCAGTTATCTTATTTAGAATAATTCTGGGAAGGGATATTGAAGGCCTGAACCAAGGTTGTAGCGTTGAGGATTGGAAAGTGGGCAGAGATTCAAGAGCAAGAAAAAGTTAACAGGATCTGAGGCTCAGTTAAATGTGGTGGTTATGAAATAGGCCATAGTCAAATCAAGAAGTTAGGAAGCAAATGCTTAGAATCTTTGGTGTTTTGGATCTCTAGGGCTCATAGCTGGGCAGAGAGTAAGTCTTCTTACTATGTAATAAAGGTGGGAAGATGGGAAGAGGGTGGAAGGAAGAAGAGCAGCAGAGAGTGCAGACTGTACTGAAGTACAGACCCAACAGGGACTGTGGTAGGTCCTGTGGTTACAAAATGAGCAATAGGTAACATTTATTGAGTTTCAATTATGAAGGTTGTGCATCAGAATCATCTGGGGGACTTAAGCCCCAGCTCACCTCTGGAAAATCTGATTTAGTAAATAGGGCCCACATGTCTGCATTAAACAAACAGAACAGGTCTAAAGGGAATTCTGTTATACAGCCTGGATGAATCAGACAGTGCTGGGCACTGCTATGTGTATCTTATTTAGGGAGGGAGCATCCAGGCTTTACAGGGCCTGATTGCAATGACTTCCCAAGGTCCATGGAAAGCCTGCCATCCCCATTCCAGGTGAAATCATCCCATTTTATCATGAGCTCTTTATTTTTGCCTTACTCAAATAGTTTCTCCTACAAGAAAACTGATCTTTGGATGCAGAGGATATATGCTTCTATTTCTTTCTCTTTTCTTCAAAGAGAAAAGAAAGGTCAGTGGAGAGAAAGGGTGAGGATACAGAGAAAGCTTTCTCAGAGGAGACTGGGAAGGGTGAGGAGGTTCAGAGCACAAAGAAGAGATACACTTTCCTCTGAGACAGGTGGGGGTAAGAAGTAAGCAAGATGGGAATGCAGATGAGTATGTGGGGCAGTGCTGGAAAGGGTAATCCTACATAATGATTCCTGTTTAACTTGAAGGCAAAATTATCTACAGATCATGGAGGGGTGGGCCATAGCTTGAGTGGCAAAGTTTGGGAAGAGTCATTGCATCAGTGTGCCAGAGATATGGCAGCAGATAAATGGTACAAAGACAGATGAAACTCTTTAGAACGTAGTTTTCAAGTCTTGAACTACTGAATACAGTGATACAATCTCAGACCTACTGATAAGGTATGAGAAACCTTATTTTCTTCCCCAGGAGAAATGACCATCAGAGTTGAGTAACCCCTTGTGCATGCTCCTGGCCTACAACTTATCACATGTTCCCCACTCTAGTCTGACAGCTCTAGACAGGAGACACTTGTTTATTTCACCTGTAAACCTCAGTGCCTACCACAGGGTTTGGCCAGAGTACACTCAATGGATATTATCGAATGAAGAAGGAATGAGCGAATGTTGAAATCACCTTAGCTGAGGGCAGGAGGTAGGGTGGAAGACTGTGAGTCAGAGGCCAAAGTCGTAGATGAGGGTTTATTAGCTGTATTTTATGACACCCAGCCATCGACACATTCTTTTAGGGAAACTGCCTTGTCTAGTAGTCAGCTCTACCACATCCCCCATCCTGACCCCATTCCTGTACAAGTGATTAAGCTGAGTTATCCTGCCTTTCTATCAGCTTGCTAGGGACCTGTGTGACCTGTCATGAAAAGATGAACTGGGTTAATCGGATTTTCTCCTGGGATCTGGGAATTGGAAAACAGATTAAAATGATAAGCTCCAGGAGCATAGGTTGAAAGGATACATCAAGAATTGTCAAGAAATATTTAGCAGATGTTGTACAGTGATCCTGAAACATTTTTAGGACTTGTGAAATGTTTTCTAATATTTTGAACGTGTTGCCTGTGTTTGAGGATTGGAATGTTTTACATTGAAATCTGACTCTTTGGTTTCTCTTGTAAAATGTAAAAATCTGAAAATGGCAAAAACTGACTGAAGCTACATAGAACACAGGGCACATGCTTTCCCCTTCACCGTGGCCTCCCCCACTCCATATGCTTACACCTGGTCAGCTTCATTCATTTACATTATCCGTTGGCCCCTATAGACATCTGACAGCCAACCTGTTGAAGGAACAAGTAGCAATAAGGGCTTATATGCAAGCCAGGTTCACAGGCGAACAGAATCTCTAAGAGAACAAAGAGGAAACTGGTGGGCGTTGGGGAGTAGGCGAGAAAGAGAGAGGATACAGCTGCTAAGGAGAGGGGAACCAGCGCTCAGAGATGCCTGGGTTTCTGGGCTTCCCAGTTTCAGTAGCTGCTCATGGTTACCTTCATCATAACTCTGGTTTCTTGAAATAATTTGCAATGCAATTAGCCAGGCTAATGGAGGGAGTTACTAGGAAATTGGTGGGCAACAGCAATGAAGAAAGTAAGAGTGGTTTAGTTAGATGATATTAGCCTCAAAGGAGAAGAAATTCGTACATGAAGGTGGAATATAAATTATTATAAGTTCCTGTCAAGAGTTAGACTCTTGGTGATTATGTATTCTGGTCCAGAAGGATCAGAGAAGGAGGACTGAACAATCTCTGCTTGAGTCAAAAGTATTCTCAGACGAAATCAGAAGCATTCTGGGAAGGGCTACGGGTATTCAGGATTCCAGGGGGTTTGGAAGAGGGAACTGGGAAGGCCACGGTAAAGAAAATTGAAAGAAATTTAAGTTTTGATCATTTATATCTTCTAACTGGGCCTGGAAACTGACTTTCACTGTGTGTTAAAAAGAGTGGTCTGTATTTTGGCAAACAGAGAAGGCTTCCTGAAAGAGGTGCCATATGAGCTGCACTTTAAAGAGGAGATGAAAAGGAAGGGCTTCACAGGCAGACAGAGCCACAGCTGCAAAGGCTGGGTTCTAAAGGGAGAGTGGGCAGTTTGCAGTTGCTGGGCATCATGGGGCCTGAGTCAACTGGCAAGTTATTTTTATATCTTGGGGCCTTGGTTTCCATTATGAGAGAAATAATTCTGTATTTCTTCTGTTCTAGGATTCAGTGTTTATACCCTATCTCACTTTTAATATTTCTTGATTTAAGACATATCTTACAATTGACACCCCAAAATGCTTGCTTTATAGGGCAAAGAAGAATTGTGACAGTGTTATCACTAACTCAGTTCAGTTCAGTCACTCGGTCATGTCTGACTCTTTGTGACCCCATGGACTGTAGCACACCAGGCTTCCCTGTCCATCACCAACTCCTGGAGCTTCCTCAAACTCATGTCCATTGAGTCAGTGATGCCATCCAACCTCTGTTGTCCCCTTCTCCTCCTGCCTTCAATCTTTCCCAGCATCAGTGTCTTTTCCAGTGAGTCAATTCTTCACATCAGGTGCCAAAGTATTGGAGTTTCAGCTTCAGCATCAGTCCTTCCAATGAATATTCAGGACTGATTTCCATTAGAATAGACTGGTTTGATCTCCTTGCAGTCCAAGGGACTCTCAAGAGTCTTCTCCAACACCACAGTTCAAAAGCCTCAATTCTTTGGCACTCAGCCTTCTTTACAGTCCAACTCTCACATCCCTACATGACTACTGGAAAAACCATAACTTTGACTAGATGGACTTTTGTTGGCAAAGTACTGTCTTTGCTTTTTAATATGCTGTCTAGGTTGGTCATAACTTTTCTTCCAAGGAGCAAGCATCTTTTAGTTTCATGGCTGCAGTCACCATCTGCAGTGATTTTGGAGCCAAAAAAAAAAAAAAAAAGTCTCTCACTGTTTCCATTGTTTTCCCATCTATTTGCCACGAAGTTATGGGACTGGACCAGATGCCATAATCTCAGTTTTCTGAATGTTGAGTTTTAAGCCAACTTTTTCACTCTCCTCTTTCATTTTCATCAAGAGGCTCTTTAGTTCTTCTTTGCTTTTGGCCATAAGGGTGGTGTCAGTTGCATATTGGAGGTTATTGATATTTCTCCCAGTGATCTTGATTCCAGCTTGTACATTTCGCATGATGTACTCTGCGTCTAAGTTAAATAAGCAGGGTGACAATATGCAGCCTTGATGTACTCCTTTCCCAATTTGGAACCATCACTAACTGGGTATATGCAAATTTAGCTATCCACAGAAAGATGTTCATTTAATAATAAGCTTAGTTGAGTTATTTGCATTGATTGTGCCATGCAGTTTAATTCGAATCTCAAAGTGTCACGTTAGGTGTCTTCCAAAAGGTTACATTGGTGCTGAAGCATTGACATTATACATACAGATGAGTTGTCATGCATCACGAATACAATTGTAGAAATGGCCAACTCTCTAAATTTGACATAATGGTTACAAATCTAGAAGAGATTGTCTTGACTAACTGAAGTGCCTGAGGACACCAAACATTTAACTGTCAATAGCTTCTAGTTATTAGGAGAAGCTGTGTAGATTCTAGGTATGTGTAATGTAATTAAAAAAAGAAACCAAGCTTATAAACAAATAAACATATATACCACTGATATATTCTTTGAAACATCTCAAAAGTATGCTGTTAATTTTAAAAAGTGATAAAGAGATCAAGATATAACTAAGTTATGAAAACCAGAATGCCATCATGCTATACTTAAACACATGGTCAAAGGGTTATATAAGACTTTAGGCAGTGGAAGTGAGAAGTAAACAACCTCTGATTATGGTACTGAAGATGAAAGTGGTACAATTATGATAATAGCCAACATTTACTGAATGATTACAATGTGGCACTGTGTTAAATGCCTTTGGACAGCCTCAAGACACCTCTATCAGATCGGTGGTGTTATCTTCATTTTGCAGTGAGAAAGGTGTCTTCCAAAAGGTTACACTGGTGTTGAAGTATTGACATGTTGTACAAACAGATGAGTTGCCATGCATCGGGAATACAATTGTTATAGAAATGGCCAACTCTCTAAATTTGACATAATGGTTACAAATCTAGAAGAGATTGTCTTGACTAACTGAAGTGCCTGAGGACACGAAACATTTATCGAGGCAAATCCAGCTTGCCTCTAGAACCACCATGCTGTTCTAAACACCTTCCCTGTGCATTTTCACAGATAGGATTTTTAGGTTGGGTTTAAAAGTATATACTTAAATACAGTGTAGCCATGGTACTTTTTAGTTACATGCCATGAATCCATGGCACATTACTTTGCTGCCAAAGTTCGGTCTAGTCAAAGCTATGGTTTTTCCAGTAGTCATGTATGGATGTGAGAGTTGGACCCTAAAGAAAGCTGAACGTGGAAGAACTGATGCTTTTGGACTGTGGTGTTGGAGAAGACACTTGAGAGTCCCTTGGACTGCAAGGACATCAAACTAGTCAATCCTAAAGGAAATCAGTCCTGAATATTCTTTGGAAGGACAGAAGCTGAAGTTTCAATATTTTGGCCACCTGATGCAAAGAACTGACTCATTGGAAAAGACCCTGATACTGAGCAAGATTGAAGGCAGGAGGAGAAGGGGACGACGGAGGATGAGATGGTTGGATAGCATCACTGAGTGGATGGACATGAGTTTGAACAAGCTTCCAGAGTTCGTGATGGGCAGGAAGGCCTGGCGTGCTACGGTCCATGGTGTGGCAAAGAGTTGGAGACAACTGAGCGACTGAACTGAACTGATGAATCCATGGAATCTAAGAATCAGAAGTATGGGACTGGGGGTTATTTTAAGGATCAGATGATGAATATCTTACAGCGGCTCCTAGAAAAGTCGTGTATCAGGGGGTAGGTGTTGCAAGTTGGAGTAAATGAGCCTGTATTCTCAGAACTCTCTCATCTTAAAACTGGCAAAGGCTACTGAGAGAAAGGCGTCAGTAAGGAGGAATGTGTTCTGTGGTTTTCAAAGCGGTTCCTCTACACAGAAAGCCCTGCCTTACATACCTGTCTAAATCCTTCTGATCTTTCCATGCCCACCCCGAATGCCAGCTCCTTCAGAAAGCAGTCTCTGGTTATATGAAAATATAAACATGGCAGATACTTTCAAATCGTTAAGTGATGAAGCCAGTAAGTGAAAGATGGACTTTATCATTAAAGTTATCCGCGCTCCTTTCCTGGCCTCAGTTTCTGTAAACTGAAAGGAAGAGGTGGTTAAGCCTATCTCTTCCTTTTATAATCTCGACTCTTAACCTTTTCAGATTTCTGCCAGAACTGCCGTGAAAAGCAACTCTTCTTCCTTAGACCTGCAGGCGGCGGCTCCTCCGCGTTGGCAGCTCAACAGGGCGGGGCTGGAGAAGCAGGAGAGGAGGAGGGGGGGCTCTAGGGGAAGCGCGGCGCGCAGCCACGTGACTTCCTTCCCAAGGAGCCTCAGCTGCAGGCCTCCCAGCAACCAATGCGTCCCGCCTAACGACGCTCGTGCATCCTGGTTGGCCTTCGGGAATGCTTGTGGCAAGGCGGCTCCCACGGTCGCGCTGCTTATTGGCTCGCTCTGCCGTCGCTCAAGCGCGTTGCCCGAGCGCCCGCAGGCGGTGCGGTCGAAAGCCCCTCCCATTGGCCGCTGGGTTTGTGGCTGGCTGGCTGAGGCTGTCAGTCCTGGGCCGTTTCCCCGAGGCAGGCGCTCTGCTGGGGGCGGGAGGAAGAGGGGCCGGACTGGGGCCTGACTAGCAGTCGCTGCCGCCACGGTCTTCGGGGCTGCTATGACCAGTGGACGACGCGCCCTCCGCAGCTCCGCGCAGCGCTAGTCGCGGCCGTGCGCCCGCCGTAGCCGTCTGCGTCCCCAGCTCAGCCGCTCCCGCGGCTCCCTCGACTCTTCCAGTGCCCCCTGCGAGGCGAGGCAGAGGCAGGATGAAGATGACGGTGGATTTCGAGGAGTGTCTGAAAGACTCGCCCCGTTTCAGGTAACTGGCGCAGCCGCCCGGCTCTGGGCCGGCGTCACCCGGAGCTAGCTCCTCCGGCGGTGGGGGCGTGAAAGCCGGCGGTAGAACGCGCGGGGGGCCCCGCAGTCCGCGCCCTCCGTCGGGGCGTGCGGCCGTTGCTGTGGCTCCCGACCCGGAGAGGGCTCGACAGCCCCGACTAGCCCTTCGTGAGGGGCGAGGCTGGGCCAGGAGGGGGACGTCGCCTCCTTTTGCCCCTTCCTTGGCCTCTGCCCAGGGCGGAGCGCCCAAGAGGCTGGGCGCACCCGTTTCGAGGAACTGGGGTGCAGCCGCGTCCCCGAAGACTCGTGCCCTTTGCGGGCGCGCGCTCTCCCCTTCCTCTGGCCGCTCGTCCTTTCCCCTCCCTTCCGCTCCTTCTTCGTTTCCACCCCCACACCAGCCCCTCTTTGAGGGCGCTTGCAGGGCACCCTCCTGCAGTTCACTTAGTTCCTCTTCGCGCTTTTCCGCTCCCCCTACCCCTAGGAAGAAGGACTGGGGGCCGAACTGGGACATCGATTTCTGATGCTGGCTTGTTCCCGGCCAGGGGTGCTTCTAGCGCTGGCGGTTGATTTGTACGGGAGTCGGGGGTGGGAGTGTTTGACCAGCCTTATTCTATCCACTGTGGTCCTAGACTCTTAGGCTTTTCTTTCCACTTAAGCTCTTTGAAGGGGGCACCGCTGTCGAGAGTACAGGGATGAGGGGTGAGGAGTAGGAGAAACAGTGCATTTCTGTTTTGAGAACGGAAGTAGGAGGGCCCTGAAGATTGCATTTCTGTTCCTCTTCCAGCAGCGTTGGCCCGGGAGGGCCCCGTTCACCGTCGGATGCTCCCAGTGGATCTGTCACATAAACTGACTTGGTGGCACTCCGATGCACATGGGCTGGCCTTCCTCCCTGGAGAGCCGGCAACCCTGAGGGTGTCCAGAGCCCGGGCTCTTTCGGTTAGGAGCATCTTAGAAAACTCTTGAATTGTTTTGAAGAGTGAGGTTTTGCTAGGTTGTGTTTTACACTGCATTTATAAGGCTGTCCTTAGGCCTTAAAAATAAGGCCTTCAAAACTTCCGTTAGAACAGTGACATGTCTTGAAAGCGTCTCCTGAGCATTGATGCCCGCTGATCTTTAGGGCAAGCCTGGGTTGTAAATTCCTGCATCCTCTCCCTTGGAACGAACTGTTCTCATCTTTATCACTGTTAATTTGATTTGCTTCCGCCCCCCCACACTTTTTTTTTTTTTTTTAACCCCAGTGAAAAGCAAAGTATTGTAAAACTTAATGAACTCCTACTTCTAAGACAATGTCCTTTGGTTTTTGTTTATTTTTTGGTGTTAATTTTATTTGGATCTTAGGGCTATTGCTTGTAAAAAGGTACACATGGTGGGGTTGAGAGAAGGATGTTGTTGGTATTAGTTTTTAAAACTTTTATGTTTTGCGTGATTTGACAGACTCAAGAGGTACAAATAGATAGTTTACAACAGCTTTGCAAGTTAGATTTCAGGACTGTGTGGCAGAGGAAGTAATTTTTAAAGTGTACCTTAAAAAGTTCTATTTTTTGGTGAAATTTTTAATAATGTAACCCAGCTATTACTGAGTAATGATGTAGTCACAGCATTTTTTCTTTTTTTTTGTCTAGGGAATGTGACTTTGTGCTCAGTTTGTTTTGCATTTTAAGTTTCATTAAAAAAAAGTTGAGAAAAGTTATTTGGGAATGCTTCTAGGTACTGCTTTTGGTCGTAAACCATGCTCTGTCTTTGTTTTTGAAATAAAAGAGTAATTGAATGTAAAGTAAGAGGAAAAGGTACTGATTAAGTTGTATGGAATATTGTAGTAAGCGTTTGTTAACCTTTAGTATAATATCTATTCTATATTAATTAAGACATTAGGGGTTTTCAAGAGTTGTTTCCAGTATTCCATTTACTCTTGGCTGCAAATTGGGAAGAGAAACCAAGATTCACAGAAATCTAATATATTGTATACGTTTGTGAGACTAGATCAGATTTGCCAGGAAATAAAATCTCATCATATATATTCCTAATTATAACTCCATTACTGTGTAGGTTTCTATAGCATTTGAAAATAATGTTTCAGAGGTCTTCATTCACATGCTTATGTATAAGAGAAACTTTCAAGAGCATTGCGTACTTTGAGTGATATTTTGAAGTATTTGTATCAGAAAATTTGTGATGGCTGGGCTTTTTTTTGACAGCAAGGCAGCTGTACTATTTATTCCTCATAGTGTCCTGATCTGTTATGCTGTTTTAAAACTAATTCCTATTTTTATTATCCTTCACAAATGAATTTGTGGCATTTAAGTCTGGCATGTGGACATAACTGTCTTGAATGTTGTAGAATCAATGTAAATGGCAGCTCATGCTGAAGAAAATTTTCACCAGTGGTCAAGCTTTAAACATTAATTTTCCTGTTAAATTGATAAGGAAAACAGGAGGAAAGCTGGTTGAAATAGGGAGAGAAGGATATTGCAGTTGCAACATTGTTTTTAGTAATTTGAATAAAGTCTGTGGTTACATTTTACATTCCTGTGAACATTTTGTTTTGTTTTTAGATTGGAAGGCACATTTCTTTGCGTAATTTTGGGTTCTCTTAGTTTTTTAAAAGCCACTCTAAAGGTCAGAATCTTGTTCATTTAAATTCTACAGGAAAGTGGATGCATCTAAGTATACTTTTTAAAAGTATGTCAAAAAAATAAAGTGGAAATTAACCATTTTGACTGTCGAAGAACTTTGAACTTGTTTGGGCCTGCCCTAAATTGTATGTGTAAGTGTGCTTTAAAATTTTATAAAAATTTTATAAGAATTGTGCTTTTTCTTTATATAAACATATGGTTCACTCAGGAAGTGAATATTTTGTTTGAAATAGAGAGTCAAATTAATTAGTGGTTTTTGAATTGTGGAAAGAAAAGAAAGAAAGATAGCACTAAGTCGTGTCTGACTCTTGCGATCCAGTGAGCTGTGGCCTGCCAGGTTCCTATGTCCATGGGATTCTCTGGGCAGTCCACTGGAGTGGATCACCATTTCCTTCTCCAGGGGAACTTCCTGACCCAGGAATTGAACCCAGGTCTCCTGCATTGCAGGCAGTTGCTTTCCTGACTGAGCTACATGGGAAGCTTTGAATTGGGGAAGATTTGCTCTAATTTATTGCCCAAATATAAAAATATTGCATCTTTATATGGAACACTTATTGTTTATCCTTAACAGTGTTTATTTTGCACCATTCTGAGGATTTTTTGTTTGATTCTGTTTCAGATATATCCTTGTTCAGTAACTTAGGATAAAAATCTTAAAAAGATGTTTTAGGGTGAAAGATTTTAATGGCTGAAAGACATCACACATATATGTATGCATGTGCATATTCTATTTTGCTATTAAGCAAGTGCCAGTCTTGACTGATATGCTACTTATCCTTCCATATTTAGAACAAATAGACTCCTAATAATTGGTAATTTACACATGGAAAATATAGTGGGCAAGAGATGAAGCAAAATGTGTTCTTATTTCAGAAATGGAAGAATGGCATTATAAAGTAGTTTTATTGTGAACCACAATATAGGAATCCAGCTATTCCTCATTGCAGCTTCTAATTCTTCATTTAATGTAGTATCAGCTTCAGTTGAAATAAGGGAGAACAAGCTCTTACAACATGGCCAGATCTCATACTTTAGTATGCTTATGTAACTACCATCTCATTTAATGTTAATATTATGGTGGGGAATTATAATTTTTGTTTTTAAAGTGTTTAAAAAGATGCCAAACTGGATATTTTGAGAAGTTAAATTGGCTTTCTTAATGGTGGACTTTCAAGTGGTGGACTTGGAAGTGAATTCACTCTTTTACTCTGTCTTTCAAGCTACAGGCTCTGTTACATTAATTAAATTTGTGTTAATTGTGTGTATGATGTCTTTTATTATACAGATATTTAAAAACTGGGTTTCATGTATTGCCTAGAAAAGTGTTCCCATTCCCATTATTATAGGATATGTTCCATTTATAGCAATTTTTAGTTTCATATAATGCAGCTAGATTTAGTTCTGAGTGTGAGGGATAATCCTGTTTTATTTTCATCCTAATGGAGGCCCTTGTCCAGATACCTTTTACTGAATAATCCATCTTTAACCATTGCTTTAAAATTATACACATATGTGCATATACATACATGTATATGAACATGGGTCTTTTTCTGGATTCTACTCTTTTCTACCAAAGTAATTGTCTGTTCTTCTGCAAATACTGTTAATATATTAGCTGTAACATTTTATAGTTTGTTATGATATCTGGTGGGTCAACTTTTCCTTTATTACTGTTTTTTCAAAAAATATAATGGCTATTCTTGAATATTTTGTCTTTATAATATTATAGCTGCCTTAATATCAGAATATGGTATGTCTTTCTATGTATTTTGGCCTTATATATTTAAAACTTTTTATTATGTAAAATTTCAATAATGATCCAGCTACATGCTGTTTATTAGAGAATTACCTTAGATTGAAGGATACAAATATTAATAGGTTGAAAGTGAAAGGATAGAAAAAGATAAATGATGCAAGCAATACCCACAAGAGAGCCGGAGTGGCTATATATAAGTAGACTTTATGATAAAAATTACTAAAGATAAAGGATATTTTATAATGATAAAAGGGTCAATCCATCAGGAAGACATATACTTATAAACATATACACTTAGCAGAGCCTCAAAATACAGGACAGAGAAGGAAACGGCGACTCATGCCGGTACTCTTGCCTGGAAAATCCCGTGGATGGAGGAGCCTGGTGGGCTGCAGTCCATGGGGTTCCTAAGGGTTGGACACAACTGAGCGACTTCACTTTCACTTTTCGCTTTCATGCATTGGAGAAGGAAATGGCAACTCACTCCAATGTTCTTGCCTGGAGAATCCCAGGGATGGGGGAGCCTGGTGGGCTGCTGTCTATGGGGTCACACAGAGTCGGACATGACTGAAGTGGCTTAAAGCAGCGGCAGCAGCAGCAAAATACAGGAAGCAAAAAATGATGGAAGTTAAGGGAGAAATAGAAAATCCAATGATAATAGGGACATAATACTTTCAATAATGGGTAGAACAGCTAGGCAAATGGTCAACAGGCAGATATGAGATAAACAATACTATATATCAAAAAAAGATTTAATAGATATCTATAGAATACTTCAGACTTCATATTCTTCTCCAGTACACATGAAAACATTTTGAAGCCACTAAACAGGCTTCAACAAATTTAAAAGGTTTGAAATCATGCAAAATAAATTCTTTGGCCACAATGGAATGAAATTAGAAGTAAGTAAAAGAAGGAAATCTGAAAAATGCAAAATTTGAAAAAACCGAGTAACACACTCTTAAATAACTGGTGGATCAAAGAAGAAATCACAAGGAAATAAACTATTTTCAGACAAATGAAAACAGAAACACAACATACCAAACTCATGTGTGCAGCTAAAGCAGTCCTGACAAACACCTATATTAAAAAGAAGAAAGATCTCAAATCAGTGATCTAACCTTTCATCTTAAGAAACTAGAGCAAACTAATCTCAAAGCAGGGAAAGGGATGAAGTAAAGAAGACTAGAGCAGAAATAAATGAAAATTGAGACTAAAACAACCATAGAGGAAATCAGTGAAACCAGAAGTTGGTTATTAGTAAGGATCAACAAAGCTGACAAGCCTGTAGCTAGACCAAGATACTGAGAGTGAAAGTCGTTCAGTTGTGTCTGACTCTTTGCGACCCCGTGGACAATACAGTCCATGGAATTCTCCAGGCCAGAATACTAGAGTGGGTAGCCTTTCCCTTCTCCAGGGCATTTTCCCAACTCGGGGATCGAGCCCAGGTCTCTGGCATTGCAGGTGGATTCTTTACCAGCTGAGCCACAAAGGAAGTCTGTTATTCAGATAATAAATTACTTCAAGTAGATGAAGTGGGTGTATATATGTTCCTCAGTTTAGTCACTCAGTCGTGTCCGACTCTTTGTGACTCCATGGACTGCAGCACGCTAGGCCTCCCTGCCCATCATCAACTCCTGGAGTTTACTCAAACTCATGTCCATTGAGTTGGTGATGCCATCTAACTGTCTCATCCTCTGTCATCCCCTTCTCCTCCCACCTTCAGTCTTGCCCCCAGCATCAGGGTCTTTTCCAGTGAGTCAGCTCTTTGCATCAGGGGGCCAAAGTATTGGCGTTTCAGCTTCAAGCATCAGTCCTTCCAAATCGTTCAGGACTGATTTCCTTCAAGATGAACTGGTTAGATCTCCTTACAGTCCTAGGGACTCTCTCAAGAGTCTTCTCTAACATCACAGTTCAAAAGCATCAATTTTTCAGTGCTCAGCTTTCTTTATAGTCCAACTCCCACATCCATACATGACTACTGGAAAAACCATAGCTTTGACTAGTTGGACCTTTGTTGGCAAAGTAATGTCTCTGCTTTTTAATAAGCTGTATAGGTTGGTTATAACTCTTCTTCCAAGGAGCAAGTGTCTTTTAATTTCGTGGCTACAATCACCGTCTGCAGTGATTTTGGAGCCCCCAAAAGTAAAGTCTGTCACTGTTTCCATTGTTTTCCCCATCTATTTGCCATGAAGTGATGGGACCAGATGCCATGATCTTAGTTTTCTGAATGTGGAGTTTTAAAGCCAACTTTTTCACTCTCCTCTTTCATTTTCATCAAGAGGCTCTTTACTTCTTCTTTGCTTTCTGCCATAAAGGTGGTGTCATCTGCAGTCTGAGGTTATTGATATTTCTCCCTGCAACCTTGCTTCCAGCTTGTGCCTCATCCAGCCCAGCGATTTTCATGATGTATTCTGCATATAAATTAAATAAGCAGGGTGACAATATACTGCCTTGATGTACTCCTTCCTCAATTTGGAAACAGTCTGTTGTTCCATGTCCAGTTCTAACTGACCTACATACAGATTTCTCAGGAGGTGGGTCAGGTGGTCTGGTATTCCCATCTCTTGAAGAATTTTCCACAGTTTGTGGTGATCCACATAGTCTAAAGCTTTGGCATAGTCAATAAAGCAGAAATAGATATTTTTGTGGAACTCTCTTGCTTTTTCGATGATCCGGTGGATGTTGGCAGCTTGACCTCTAGTTCCTCTACCTTTTCTAAAACCAGCTTGAACATCTGGAAGTTCACGGTTCACGTGTTGTTGAAGCCTGGCTTGGAAAATTTTGAGCATTACTTTGCTAGCATGTGAGATGAGTGCAATTGTGCGGTATTTTGAGCATTTTTTGGCATTGCCTTTCTTTGGGATTGGGATGAAAACTGAGCTTTTCCAGTCCTGTGGCTACTGCTGAGTTTTCCCATTTTGCTGGCAATTAAGTGCAGCACTTTCACAGCATCATCTTTTAGGATTTGAAATAGCTCGATTGGTGTTCCATCACCTCCACTAGCTTTGTTCTTAGTGATGCTTCTTCCTAAGGCCCACTTGACTTTGTATTCCAGGATGTCTGGCTCTAGGTGAGTGATCACACCTTCGTGATTATCTGTGTTGTAGAACGACACAAACTACTGAAATGACTCAAGAAGAAATTGAAAATCTAAGTGGGCATAAGAGATTGAATTAGTAATTAAAAAACTTCCTCAAAAGGAAAACCCAGACCAAGATGGCTTCACTGATGAATTCTGTCAAATATTTAAAGATGAATTAACAACAGTCCTTCATAAACTCTTCCAAGAAGTAGAAGAGGAAGTGTTGCTTCCCAGCTGATTCTCTGAGTCCAGTATTACCCTGCTACCAGAGCTAAAGATATGTTACGAAAACAAAGATATAAGAAAACTACAGACCAATATCTGTTATTAATACAGGTACAAAAATCATCAGTAAAATATTAGCAAACCAAATATAACAATATATAGAAAGGATTTTACACTGTGACCAAGTGGGACTTATCGCAGTAGTGCAAAAATCAATGTAATAAACAATAGAACAAAGGATAAATACCATATAATCATCTTAATAGATGCAGGGAAAGTATTTGACTAAATAAAACCCATTTTTATGGTGAAAATACTCAATAAATTAGGAATAGAAAGCTTCCTCAGCCAGGTAAAGGACAGCTCTAAAACACTGTGAGCTAACATCTTATTTAATGGTGAAAAAGTTTTTCTCTAAGGTCAAGAAAAAGGTTCTTCTTCATTCTTCTATTCAGCAGTGTAGTGGAGCATGTAGCCAGAGCAACTAGGCGAGAAAGAAGAATACAGGAAAAAATATAAGGAAAAAAGAAGTAAATTCATCTCTACTGGAAAGGAGATTAGAGTATATACACTTGTGTCATGATATCCATGGGAATTGGTTCCAGGACCCCTGCAGATACAAAAATCTATAGATGTTTAAGATCCTTGCAAAAAATGGTGTAGTATAGTCAGCCGTCTGTATCTGTGGGTTCTGCATCCAAGAATATGGAGGGCTAACTGTATCTTGTATGTAGAAAATCTTAAGGAATGCACACAAATCAAACAGAACTAGTAAGTTCGCAAGGCCACGGAATACTAGACCAGTGTCAGGATTATACCACAGCTTATGTATTCTCCTATCAGAGGACGTCTTGGTTGCTTTCATGTTTTGGCAGTTATGAATAAAGCTGGTATTATATTTATATAAAGGTTTTTGTGTGGACATAAATTTTCCTCTCATTTGGATAAGTACCGAGGAGACAATTACTGGACTGTATGAAAAGTGTTGTAAGAATATGTTTAGTATTTCAAGAAACTTCCAAACTGCCTTCCAGAGTGGCCGTGCCAGATACTTTATCAAGAACAGTGATTGAGAGTTCTTGTTTCTCTACCTTCTCACCAGCATTTGGTGATGTTGTATTCTGAAGTTTGGGCATTCTAATAGGTATATAGTAGTATCTCATTTTAATTTGCTTTTCTCAGATTGTGTATGATGTATAGCTTCTTTTCATATGCTTATTTGCCATCTGTGTTTCTTCTTTGTCAAGATGTCTTTTAAGTTCTTTGAACCATTTTTTAATTGAATTGTTTGTTTTCTTTTTTCTTCTTTCGGCTGCTTGTGGGATCTTAGTACCCCAGTGAGGGAACCAACTCACATCCCCTGGACTGCCAGGAAAGTCCTGATGTGTTAGTTTTCTTACTGGGTTTTAAGAGTCCTTCACATGTTTTGAATAACAGTCCGTTATTAGATACGTAGTTTGGAAATTTTTCCCCAGTCTGCAGCTTGTCTTCATTTCCTTGATCACCTTTATTTTTGATGTGGAAATTCCCTCCATCATTCCTGTATTGGGTTTGCTTGCTTGATTTTCATGTTGTTGTCTTTCCTATTTGCTTATTTTGGCAGAGTGCCATTTCTACTACCCTCCCTCAGAAAGGTGCATTTTTGTTTGTTTGTTTTAGACTTTACCTGTCTGAAAATGTATGTAGGATTGTAGACTGAAACCATTTTCTCTCAGAATTTGAAGGCATTGCACCACTGTCTTCTGGTTTTCAGTGTTGCTGTGGACAAGTGGTACTGTTTTTATTTTCTGATTTTTTTGTTGTTGTTTCTGAAGTTTTTTTTAGATTTTTTTTTCTTTACTCCTGATATTCTGAAATTTCGTAATGATATGCCTTTAGGTGGGTATTTTTTATTTATTGTCTTGGATACTTCCTCTCAATCTGAAAACTCATGTGTTTTAGTTCTGAGGAATCATATTATTTCTTTGATAATTTCTTTTCCTCTTTTTTTATCTTTTATTCTTGTATTCATATTTTGAATGAATTCTTTTTCTCCCATTTCCTATTTATCTTTTTGTTCTGGATGATGTATCCAAAGTATTTCCTAATCTTAGTTTTCAAAAATTCTTTGTTGTTCTGAATATATTTATGTATATGTATGTATGTGTGTGTGTGTGTATATATGTATGTATGTGTGTGTGTATATATATATATGAAAGTGAAAGTGAAGTTGCTCAGTTGTGTCTGACTCTTCACAACCCCATGGACTGTAGCCCACCAGGCTCCTCTAGCCATGGAATTTTCTAGGCAAGAGTACTCGAGTGGATTGCCCTTTCCTTCTCCAATATATATGTATATATATATATGTATGTATATGTTTTCACATCAACCTGTTCTTCAAGGGGCTTTCCAGGTGGCCCAGTGGTAAAGAATCCTGTTGCCAAATCAGGAGATGTGGGTTTGATCCCTGGGTCAGGAAGATCCCTGGAGAAGGAAATGGCCACCTACTCGAGCATTCTTGCCTAGGAAAGCCCATGGACACAGGACCCTGGTGGGCTACAGTTCATGGGTCACAAAGAGTTGGACAAACTTAACTACTAAACAGCAACACATTTTTCAAGAGCTTTCCTTATACATCTGAATAAATTAGTCATAGTGAACAGATTTTTCTTTCTCTGAATTATCTTCCTCTAAAGTTTTGATTTGTTGTTGTTTGTTTGTTTTGATCTTCTTTTAGAAACTTTCTGTTGATCTTTGGCTCTCTGTTCACATCAAAGAGACACTTAAACAGTTACTGGAAGAATGCTGTATTTTGTTATGGGTTGTCTAGTGAGTTTTACTACAGGGTAGTATTTTCATTGGGACCACTTCAAATGTCAGTATTTTTAGGACTTTTCTTATTTATCTTAAAGAGCCATCTTCTGCCTGGTAGATAGAACGTAAGAGCTGAATTTCAGGAAACTAGCTAGGAATATTCTTAATGAGATGGGAATACTAGACCACATTACCTGCCTCCTGAGAAACCTGTGTGAAGGTCAGGAGCAACAGTTAGAATTGAATATGGAACAACGGACTGGTTCAAAATTGGGAAAGGCTGTGTATTGTCACCCTGATTATTTAACTTATATGCAGAATAGATAGTGATAGTGAAGTTGCTCAGTCGTGTCCGACTCTTTGCGACCCCATGGACTGTAGCCTACCAGACTCTTCCTTCCATGGAATTTTCCAGGCAAGAGTACTGGAGTGGGTTGCCATTTCGTTCTCCAGGAGATCTTCCCAACCCAGGGATTGAACCCAGGTCTCCCACATTGTAGGCAGATGCTTTACCATCTGAGCCACCAGGGAATATATCATGTGAAATGCTGGGCTGGATGAATCACAAGCTAGAATCAAGATTGCCTGGAGAAATATCAACAGCCTTAGATATGCAGATTATACCACTTTAGTGGCAGAAAGTGAAGAGGAACTAAAGAGTCTCTTGATGAAGCTGAAAGAGGAGAGTGAAGAAGGTGGCTTAAAACTCAGCATTCAAAAAATGAAGATTGTGGCATTTGGTCCTGTTGCTTTATGGCAAATAGATAGGGAAAATGTGGAAACAGTGTCAGATTTCATTTTATTGGCTTCTGAAATTAATGTGGATGGTGACTGCAGACATGAAATTAAGACATTTGCTCCTTGAAAGAGTAGCTATGAAAAACTTAGCATATAAAAAGCAGAGACATCACTTTACTGACAAAGGTCCATATAATCAAAGGTATGTTTTATCCAGTAGTCATGTATGGATTTGAGAGTTGGACCATAAAGAAAGCTGAATGTCGAAGAATTCATGCTTTTGAACGGTGGTGCTGGCGAAGACTCTTGAGAGTCCGTTGGATAGCAGAGAGGTCAAATCAGTCCGTCCTAAAGGAAAGCAACCCTGAATATTCATTTGATGGGCTGATGCTGAAGCTCCAATACTTGGGCCAACTGATGCAAGAGTTGGCTCACTGGAAAAGACCCTGATGCTGGAAAAGATTGAGGGCAAGAGGAGAAGGGGGTGACAGAGATGAGATAGTTGGATGGCATCACTGACTCAGTGGACATGAGTTTAAGCATACTCTGGGAGATAGTAAAGGACAGGGAAACCTGGCGTGCTGCAGTTCATGGGGTTGCAAAGCAGTGGACTTGCCTTAGTGACTGAACAACAGTAACACCAAGCTACAGAAGGGGCAGGAGAAGGCTTGTGGGGTAGGGTCTTCTCACTGGAGTTTCTCTCTCATAGGGAATTTTTAACTTAGTTTTAATTAGTACTTTAGATTTTAGTATATAAACCTTTACAGAAAACACAACTCCTATTTTTTGTCAGGATGGGAGAGAGGTAGTCATATCAAGTTGGAGGAGTGGAGTGGGGATCTGAAGAGTCTGGTTGCTCCTTATGAATATAAGATTTCAACTGATTCTGTTTTCACCCTCCCTCCTCCTCCCAACTCCATCCCTGTATTTTGAGACATATGACATTTTCATGCCTCTAACCATTTGGGGCTTCTGTGTGGTGAATCTTCTTTCTTGAAAATTGGCTTCACCAGTGTACTTTGATGTCTTAGGGTTTGGCTTTTTCTGGTCTGAGTTACTGTTCTTTTATTTGCCTTACAGTTTCTAGAATTGTGCTGCTAACCGTTACTGTTGCTATTTTTTGTGCTGTGTATTAACTGCCCACCTTCTGTCATTTTAATTAGATTTTTTGAGAAGATGGAGATAAATGGGTGTATTTTATCTGTGATGTTTAACTGGAGGTTGACTCATTGGAAAAGACTCTGATGCTGGGAGGGATTGGGGGTAGGAGGAGAAGGGGACGACAGAGGATGAGATGGCTGGATGGCATCAACTGACTTCGATGGACGTGAGTCTGAGTGAACTCCGGGAGTTGGTGATGGACAGGGAGGCCTGGCGTGCTGCGATTCATGGGGTCGCAAAGAGTTGGACACGACTGAGTGACTGAACTGGACTGTGTGCTGTTGGTATGCAAAGCACAGCTTCTACTAGAGAATACTCTTTTATGGTAGTGAATGTGGACCCAAGTAGGTGGATTCTGGAGGCTGATTACCTGTTTCACTTCTTTTTCACTTCCTGATGTTGAGACCTTGGGTAGATTTCTCACTTCTACCTAGGCTCAGTGAGAACAGCAATGCATTACTGCAAATTCAAAATGCCTTTCACAGAAGTAGCTGAAGAGTACACAATTAATAATGCTAAGTCCCCTTCCTCTTTCTCTTGTTTTCTTGAAGAGAAGCTTGGATGGTTTACTTAAGGTTGCTGGCATGCTCATGTGGTAATAATAAATGGTTGGAAGAATCTAGTATGTATGAAGGATTAGGCATGTTACTTGGAAACATGAAAATCATCTGTGCTGTGGATGATGAAACAGTGAAAGTAGATGGATAAACTTCACTTTGCAGAAGGAGAGCAGTAAAGGTCCTTAAAAAGCACCAGAGGTAGATTTTATGTGTATTTAAGAAGGAAGGTTGGACAAAAGAATAATAGGAGAAAAAAAACAACTGAGGACACAGTGCCTTAAGGATTTAAATCCTGAATGATGAGCAGGCAAAGGAAAAGCAAAGTGATAGGTGGTAGAAGAAAACTGCTGTGAGGAAGCGCATGTGTCCACTTGGGAGCACATGACGCCTTCTCCATTGAATTATAGCTGGGATTTGGAGGCTAGACAGGTGAGATGACGCAAGGTAAACATCTGTGAAGACTTGGGTAAGTGAATACATGAAGAAATTCTTATAGAAAGGATTGACTTGATTATACTTCTGTAGTAATTTGTACTTGAAATACAGCAGGATTCCTTGTTGAAATATAGTCAGTTTTTCTGTTTGAAGTTTTTATATTTTCTGTGATGCCACAGACATACTCAAATTTAAATATAAATTCTTTTCCCCTGCCTAAAAAGTTACTCTTCAATGTTGAAGTTTAAAAAAATGGTAAAATAGTTCAGCCGAAAGCGGGCAATGGCGAATGGGCGCCAGGACACTAAACTTCATGGGATTTAATTTGTACGTATTTTAGCATCACTTTTAGATGAGATGTGAGCAGGGTGTGCATACTTTTTAAGTTGACTCATGTAAAATTAAAGTTGCTGGAAGTACTAATTTTGGTATTTTATTTCTAGTCAGAAATGCGTTCTGTTTTTGGCTGCACCTTGCTTCTTGTGGGCTTCTGTGGTGTCTCAGATGCTAAAGAATTGGCCTGCAGTACAGGAGACCTGGCTTCAGTCCCTGGGTTGGGAAGATCCCCTGGAGAAAGGAATGGCTCCCCACTGCAGTATTCTTGCCTGGCGAATCCTATGGGCCCAGGAGCCTATCAGGTTCTAGTTCATGAGGTTGCAAAGAGTCGGACACAACTGAGCCACTAATACTTACTTACTTGGGTCTTGGGAAATCTTAGTTCCTTGACCAGGGTTTGAACCTCTGCCTTTGGCAGTGAAATTGTGGACCATCGGGGAATTCCCTGGAGAAGACAATGGCACCCCACTCCAATACTCTTGCCTTGAAAATCCCATGAGCGGAGCAGCCTGGTGGGCTGCTGTCTGTGGGGTCACACAGAGTCGGACACGACTGAAGTGACTTAGCAGCAGCAGGGAATTCCCCATGTTCATTTTTAAATAAACAAAACTTTCCTTGTTTTTTTTATTTTATTTTTTTTTTTATGAAACTTTCCTTGTTTTAAAAAATAGTTTTTAACTTGGTGATATATTGTTTTACTCTGATTTTCAGTTTTATGTTCAAAGGGAAGCTTTATAGTAAGTTAAAAACCCATTTATATGAATTTTTGAATTAAAGTATTTAATTACACGGAGACTAGATGTTATTGGTTATGGTCAGATAATAGTTTTATATGAATGAAATGAGTTAAGATACTTCCTAGCACATTTATCATTTACTGTGAGAACCTCCTATGGCATTTATCTGCTGGGCTAAGAGCCATCTCTGTTTGTCTGAAAAAGCCTTTGTTTTTCTTTGATGTTTGAAGGCTATTTTCCCAAAGCATAGAATAATAGATTGGCTTTTTTTTTTTTAAAGCACAATGTCATTTCATTGTCTTTTGTTTACATTTTTATCATTTATGTTGCAAGTTTGTTTGTCTTATTATTGCTCTTTGGAGCATAATGTGTCTGTTTTCCTCTGGCTGCTCTTAAGCCTTTTTTCTTTGACTGATTTTCAGTTTTAGCTTGATATATGTAGATGTGGTTTATGTTGTCATCCTGCTTGGGGCTTGTAGGGTTTCTTCAATATATGGGGTTTGTTTCATCCATTTGTAAAATTCCTATTATCTCTCTAAATGTTGCCTTCTGCTACACTTCTCTTCTTCTGGGACTCAGCTCCACATATAATTTTTTTTGCTGTGTCTTACATGTCTTTTGCTCTTTTTTGAAATATTACTCTTAATGGAGAAATAGGATATTTTAATTGACTTGTATTCCCTCATCTTCTGCTGTTTATAAACTGCTGTTAAACCTATCTGGAATTTTTAATTCATCTTTTTACTTTTGGACATTTCATTTGATTTTCTTCTGTATAGAGTCTTGTTCTTTGGTGAAAATTGCTAGCTTTTCATGTATTTCTTGCTAGTTTTTCTCTCATTTCATGACTGTATTAATTATTGCCACTTTTAAGTCCCTATCTAATAAAACCAGTATCTGGCTCATCAGTGATTCTGTTTCTGTTTGTTTTGTATTTTCTTCTGGTTGTTATTTAGTTCTTTCTTTTGGTGGGCTCAGTTTTTAATTTAATGCTGTATGCTGTGAAAAACTGTAGATGCTTCAGATGATATCTTTCTCCAGAGAGGGTTAATTCTTTCCTTTGTTAGGTAGACAGAGTGGTAGATGATCATCCCAGTCCAGTCACTAAGTAAACTTTGTTAGCTTCCTATTGCTGCTACAACAGATTATCCCAAATTCAGTGGCTTAGAACAACACAAATTTATCATCTTACTGGGGGTAAGATCTGGGGGTCAGAGTTTCAGTACAGGTCTTACTTAGTTAAAATCAAGGTGTTGGCAGGACTGCGTTTGTTTCTAGAAGATACAGGGAAGATCATTGCTTTTACTTTTCTAGTCTCAAGAGTCTGCTCATATTTGACAGTTCATGGCCCTCTTCTGTCTTCAAAGCCAGCAATGACTCTGACAATCTGTCTTCCTCTTTCACTTATAAGGACTCTGGTAACATTGGACTTACCCAGATAATACCAGGATAATTTTCTCATCTCAAGGTCCCATGATTATTAATTAACCTTAATTCTGTTTGCTGCTTTAGTTCACCTGTACAGCATAACCTTACATTTTCACGGGTTCTGGGGACTAGGATGTTGACCTGTTTGGGAGGCCATTATTCTATCTACCACATTCTACCGGCTGGCTCCTAATCTCACGTCTTGTCTCACATGGAAAATTTATTCACGTCATTGCAACTTCCCCCAAAGTCTCGTCTCAGCTGGGTTGCGATTTTGCCAAAAGTCTCATCTGTGTTCATTAGTTTACTTATTACTGTTGTAAAATGCTAGTGCAAACTTTTGGTAGCTGTGCTATATTTTTATTTAGTAGTATTTATATATTTTCAGTATTACTAGGAAGGTTTTACGATTGAAGGAAAATGGTTGTAGTACATGCTTTATCAAGATGTTATGGCATAACACTTACTGCTTATTCCTGTGTTCTCTGTGATGATCGCCCATTTTTCTAGATCATGGATAATATGACAACAATGTCTTGTTACTCTTTTGAAAAAAGTAGACAAATTATCTTGTACAGTTTTCCACTTTCTGAAATCATCTGGTTGTTTTTTTCTGGATCAATTCAGTTTAACATTTTTGGCAAGAATACTTTTAAGTGGTGGTATGTCATTTTCACCAGGAAACCCATGATATTTGGTTGTCTTTTGGTTGATAATACAGAGTTTGATCTCTGGCACCTTGAATTGGGAACTAGGGGGAGGAGAGGCTTGTAAATCAAAAGCCTTGAAATGGGAAGGTGCATGATCTTCACAGAACTAAAAGAGGCCAGTGTGGGCTGGAGCAAAGTGAGCAGGAGGAACAGTGGTAGGAGATAAGAGAGATAAATAGGGATCTGATCATGTTAGGCCTAAGAAGTCATCCGTAGTATGAAGTTTGGATTTTATGATTAGTGCAATGGGAAGCCATTAGAAATTAGTAGTGAGAGATGATAAGACTTATATTTAAAAAATACTTTGACTACTGTGTGGAAAATGGGCTGTAGAGGGGTGAGGGTGAATCTAGAGAGACCAGTTAGAGGAAGCCATTGCAAGTAATTAGTTACTAGGTTAGACCAGGCAAGAGAAGACTTGGGGAGCTAGTGGAGGTAATTTCTGCAGTAGAATCAAAAAGAATTGCTGTTGAATTGCTTGTTAGGAAAGAGAATAAAAATAGCATTTTTACCTTTAGCAACTGGAAGGATAGACATATTGTTTGCTGATGGGGGAAAGCAAAGGAAGAACAGGTTTTGGTAAGAAACTCAAGAGTTCCATTTTTGTACTTGTTAAGTTTGAGACAACTAGTAGATACCAGGTGGAGCTGTTCAGTAGAATCGGCACAGAAGTGTAGCCTTTTGTAATTTTATTTTGCAAACTGATTAAGATCTCATCCCATACTCCATTTTAGATTATAAACTCTTTGGTAGGAGACCTCCAATGTCTGTTTCCTTTTATTCTCAGCATAATTCTTTCGCACACAATAGTTAAGCTACAGACTTTTATTGCCCCAAATTTCATTCATTAAAATAGTTATACATTTTCCATTTTTACATAAAATACTGTGTTTATTTTAGAAATTTTTCTATTGTTGTACTATTGATGGATTTCCAAAACTATAAGTAATACATGCTAGAGCTTGTTTAACTTTTCTTTGACAACATAGTAATTAAATCAAACCGAAATCTTTAGATCCTCTTCAGTTCAGTTCAGTTCAGTTCAGTCGCTCAGTCTTGTCCGACTCTTTGCGATGCCATGAATCACAGCATGCCAGGACTCCCTGTTCATCACCAACTCCCAGAGTTTACTCAAACTCATGTCCATCGAGTCAGTGATGCCATCCAGCCATTTCATCCTGTCTTCCCCTTTTCCTCCTGCCCCCAATCCTTCCCAGCATCAGGATCTTTTCCAATGAGTCAACTCTTCGCATTAGGTGGCCAAAGTATTGGAGTTTCAGCTTTAGCATCAGTCCTGCCAATGAACACCCAGGACTGACCTCCTTTAGAGTGGTCTGGTTGGATCTCCTTGCAGTCCAAGGGACTCTCAAGAGTCTTCTCCAACACCACAGTTCAAAAGCATCAATTCTTCGGCCCTCAGCTTTCTTCACAGTCCAACTCTCACATCCGTATGTGACCATTGGAAAAACCATAGCCTTGACTAGACGGACCTTTGTTGGCAAATAATGTCTCTGGTTTTTAATATGCTATCTAGGTTGGTTGCTTCTCTTAGGTAGTTGTAATTCTTGATAGCCTAATCTGTTTGTAGGCCATCAAATATGTATATGTGCGGTTTATAATAAAATAGTTAATTTTACAAACAAAACTATTCAGAAAATTAATGCTTATTGTGGTTGTATAGAGAAATTTTTAAATATCATGTTCTTTTTTTTTTTTTTAAATTAAAAGAAATTTGCCCCTTCCAGCTTAAGAGACTTTGGGCTCTTGCTAGTGAAAGTGTGGAGTCCTAACCACAGGACTATCAGGGAATCCCTGAAATATTCTGTGTGTCATCTTAATAAAACCATTGATTTTTTAGTTGACCATCTACTTAGAGTATCTTATCAGTCTTTTGGAAACTTGTTCTTGGAAAACCTGATTCAGAATGAGATATTTGAAAGAAATAAACCTAAAATTTAGTGACTTAAAAAGACTGTTTTATTTTGCTCATGATTTCTGGGTCAGGAGTTTCAAAAGATCTTGGCTGGAAGGTCATCTCTGATCTGTGGTATGACAACTGGGTGGCTGAGGCTGGACCATCCACTTCCAGTGTGGCTTCTTCAGTCACATGTCTGATGCCCTTTTGTTCTGTGGTCCTTTTGTCCTCTGTTCACGTCATCTCATCCTTGAGGCTGCTTAAGCTACCAGGCCAATTAAGGGTCAAGCCTGGAACAAGTTGAGCATCATTTCATTTCCCCTATATTCTGTTAGGGCAGTCACAGAGGTTACCTGAATTCAGGGGAGTGGAGAAATAGACGCTGCATCTTGGTGGGGAAATGGCCAGGTCATATAAATAATCTGCTGTACATTATGTCTAAAAGTGCCCTTGGCAGTGACGATAAGGACAGTTATAAAGATGCAGTAAGATTGCATTGTTGTTGTTCAGTCACTAAGTCGAGTCCAGCTCTTTTGTGACCCCATGGACTGTAGCCGACCAGGCTCCTCTGTCCATGGGATTTCCCAGGCTAGAATACTGGAGTGGGTTGCCATTTCCTCCTCCAGAATATCGTCCCAACTCAGGGATCTAACCCCCATCTCCTGGTTGGTAGGCAGATTCTTTACCACTGAGCCACCAGGGAAACCGATAAGATGGCAGATTTAAAGCTAAAGTGAGCTATTTTTGTCTGACAGATTGACAGTGTTGAGAGTTCCCCTTGCTAGGAAATGTATAGGAAAACAGTCCTCACAGTGCTGGAAAGGGTGTGGTTTGGTAGAGCTTTTGTGAAGGACAAAGTAGTAAAATATCTCAGAATTAAAAAATATATATGCTTTTACTTAGCATTTTTTACATCTACGAAGTTCTCTAAGGGATGATAGGAAAAATTTGCAAACTTTTATGAACAAGGATGTCTTTTCAGATACATTTATCACATCGTTTACTTATAAGAGGAATTGTGCAAGCAGAATATTGGTTAGGTAGAATTTTTGTTGTTTTGTTGCTCACTCATGTCTGAATCTTTGCGGCCCCATGGGTTGTAGTACTCCAGGCTTCCTTGTCCTTCACCATCTCTCAGAGCTTGCTCAAACTCATCCAGCCATCTTGTCCTCTGTCATCCCCTTCTCCTCCTGCCTTTAATCTTTCCCAGCATCCGGGTCTTTTCCAGTGAGTCAGTTCTTTGCCTCAGGTGGCCAAAGTATTGGAACTTTACCCTCAGCATCAGTCCCTCCAGTGAATATTCAGGATTGAATATTCCTAAATATTTCTTTAGGATTGACTGGGTGGATCTCCTTCCAGTCCAGGGGACTCTCAAGTTTTTAAAATATAGTGATAGCTAACAATTAAAATTCTTAAAGAGGTGGGAATACTAGACCACATTACCTGCTGAGAAACCTGTATGCAGGTCAAGAAGTAACAGTTGGAACCGGACATGGAACAACAGACTGGTTCCAAATTGGGAAAGGAGTACATCAAGGCTGTGTATCAGGGCTGCAGAGTACATCATGAGAAATGCCGGGCTGGATGAAGCTCAAGCTGGAATCAAGATTGCCAGGAGAAATATCAATAACCTCAGATATGCAGATGATACCACCCTTATGGCAGAAAGTGAAGAGAAACCAAAGGGCCTCTTGATGAAAATGAAAGAGGAGAGTGAAAAAGTTGGCTTAAAACTCAACATTCAAGAAATGTTGGCAATAGATGGGGAAACAATGGAAATAGTGACAGAATTTTATTATCTTGGGCTCCAAAATCACTGCAGATGGTGACTGCAGCCATGAAATTAAAAGATGCTTGCTCCTTGGAAGGAAAGCTATGACAGACCTAGACAGTATAGAGATGTCACTTTGTTGACAAAGGTCTTTATAGTTAAAGCTATGGTTTTTCCAGTAGTCGTGGATGGATGTGAGAGTTGGACTATAAAGAAGGATGAACGCCAAAGAATTGATGCTTTCGAATTGTGCTGTTGGAGAAGACTCTTGAGAGTCCCTTGGACAGCAAGGTGATCAAACCAATCAGTCATGAAGGAAAGTAACCCTGAATTTTCACTGGAAGGACTGATGCTGAAGCTCCAATGCTTTGGCCACCTGATGCAAAGACCCGACTCTCTGGAATAGACCCTGATGCTGGGCAAGATTGAAGGCAGGAGGAGAAGAGGGCAACAGAGGATGACATGGTTGGATAGCATCACTGACTGACTGGACATGAGTTTGAGCAAACTCTGGGAGATTGTGACAGATGGGGAAGCCTGGCATGTTGCAGTCCATAGGGTCGCAAAGATTTGGACACGACCGAGCAACTGAACATAAAAAATCATAAGAACACTGAAAAAGTGCTGTATATTTATTAGGACCATTCTGTGTACTTCATATAACCTGTGCAGTCTTGGAGGGCCTCGCTCTTAGAAGGGCCCTGTGCTTGATTTAATGCTCTGCTGTCACTACTTTGAAGTTCTTAATTTTTTAACAAGAGGCCTTGTTTATTTTTTTGTGTTGTCCCTGCTAATTGTGTTGTCATTTCTACTTGTAAAATAGGTTTTTATATCTTTAAATGTTAAAAAAAACCCCAAAAGGTAATTTTATGACATAATGAACAGTATATAAGATTTAAATTTTAGTGTTCATAAGTAAAGTTTTATTGGATCACAATCATATTTATTTGTTTACATATTATCAATGACTTTTTAGCTACAACAGCAGAATCGAGGAGCTGGAACAGGGACTGTATGTCTGGCTCTGTGTGGAAAATTTTCCAGTGCTTGCTCTGTCTAAGCTACTATTCTATTCTGCCTTTTATAAAATAATGAGAAAAAATAGATTTCAATTTATGGAGATAATGTCCATGATATATTACATGAAAAGATAGGATATATAACATAATTTGAATGTGTAACATGACACTGTGATATCAAAGGGGCTATATATGAAATGTTTGGAAAACTATTAACCTATTTTATCTTTGGGAGTATGCTTTCTTGCCATTATTTTTAAAGTTTTGTTTACAAAAATAAACGCTATTACTAAGAAAAAAAATATTACAGGGAAAAGGAGGCAATACATTCTTTCCTTTTCCCCTCTGCCCGCCACAAATTATTTTAAAAATGGTCAAACTTAGTGAACTGTTGAAAGAATGTACAATGAATACCTACCTAACCTTCATCCAGGTTCTCCAGTTGTTAATATTTTGGCACGTTTGCTCCCTCTGCCTGTGTTATATATACACACACACATACATACATATTGCACATACATTTTTAAAAATTTTATTCATTTGTTTTAAATTTTTTCTGGCCATGCTGTATGGCTCATGGGATCTTAGTTCCCTGACAAGGAACCGAACCTGGGTCCTGGCAGTGAAAACCCTAACCACTGGACCGCCAGGGATTCCTCAGCATGTACATTAAAAAAAAATCATTTGAAAGTTCAACATGGATCTTCTAAAAACAAGGACATTCTCCATTATAACCACATTTATAACACTAAAAGTAATTATATGTTCAAATTTTCCCAATTGTTCCAGTAAGGTCTTTTATAAATTTTTTTTTTCTCCCTTTGATTCGGCACTCAGTTAATATTTATGCAGTGGATTGCTTTTTCATTACCTTTATCTGAGTATATATTCTTGACTCTCTTAAGTTCATTATCTCTCACTGGGGTGACTTACCACTTAGAAAATATTAGTTTATTATGGAGTTAGGAGAGGTCTGAGTCATATGTCTCAGGGGTATAGAAAGTCAAAACATGCGAGATTTTGTATACCACATTAAGGATTTTGGTGGATTGTTCTGGAAACATAGTGGGAAGCTCTTATAGAGATGTGACATGTTCAAATTTGGATAGTGCATAAAACGTTAACTTTTGAGGCAAAATATTAGTATCATATTTGGTACAAAATGATAGAGCTTTGAACAAAACTATAAAAAATACATTTTTGAGACAATCTGGGAAAGTCAAACATGAAATGCTTATTAGATATTATTAAGGAATTACTGTTATTATGTGTAATAATGATAGAGGTTTTATTAAAAACTTTTTATCTAGTAAAAGTCTATTAAAAATATAACAGCTGGTATTTAAAGTATATCAGCAGAAAAGTAGGATAGGATTACATGAAACAGGAATGGTGAAGTTTTGGTAATTGTGATGGTATGTGGGAGTGCATCATATACTTCTCACTATTTTTGTGTGTGTTTGATTAATTTCATAAGAGGTTAAAGAGACACAACCACTGACGCCTCATTTTTGACTTGAAAAATGAACTAGAAGGGTAAGTTGTATGTGAAAGTTGTATGGTATCTAAAACTTATGTTGCTTTCTATAGGAGTTCTTTATATAAAGTATGAAATACATGAAAGAAACATTTTTAAACATTTCATTAGAAAAATAATTCCTTCCTTGTCTGGTGCCTGAGAATGATTTGAGATCTGAAGAAAAAACAAACCACACATACTGGAATCCAGTGTGGAAGATATCAAAACTGAAAGGTCCTTGTGCAGATTGCCTGTTCAAGTTAGCATACAGTCACTTCAGCCTTCCTAAATAAAAGTTTTTTTAAACCTTCAAAAAAAAAAACAAAAAAGAAAAATAATTCTTAGCAAAAATAATTATATGTTTCTGAATCTCTTTTGAGAAAACAGTCCAGCATTTTAAGGTCTTAAGAAATAGTCTCGCTCTTACAGTATCTGTTTAAAAACCGTGATCTTTTTAAGTATGATGGAAAGCTAGCTATGAAAATAGAAAAAGTCTGTACAAATTACAAAACTGTTTAATTCAAACTACCACTCACAATTATAGAACACTATTGTGGAGATTTCTTGCTTATCAATCAGCTATTGTGTAAATTGTGTGTAATCTTTCCTATAATTACAGCGCTAAGGCATTACTAGTACTGCTTTACTATGATTCCAAGAGATGTAAACAATGGCATCTCTTTTGATTTGAATCCAGCCAGCTGTATTCCGTCCACAGGTGCTGGTTGCAGTCACTGAAGTAAAAATATGACAATGTTTTGAAGGTAGATTTTGAGAAAGTTAACAGATGACTTAATGTCAAAGCCTTTGTCCTCTATATTGGCAATATGTTAGTTTTCTTTTTATTTTAATGTTTGATTATTTGAGAAGCCACCCATGTAGGCAAATAAGTAATTTAAACCAGAGGACCAAGGGGCACAGCAAAATCACCTGGGAAGCTTTATCCAAACCACCTTTGTTTGGATTCTCCTGCAGGTCAATTGAATAAGAACTTTGGGGGAGAATAGGACCCAGGCAGCAGTCTTTTAGGTGATTCTGATGTGAACCTTTATTCAAGGCCTGTTCAAGGACTATTGTTCTAAGAATGTCAGATTTCTTCTTTAATATATGTAAATAGATAATAAAGCACAGGGATTTTCAATCTTCTTATTTTTTAACCTAATGGTTCCAGGCAAGGTATAGTTTCCCACTGGTTGTCTGTTACTCCATTCCTTATTCTAAGAGTTTACTTGTTCTTTAGAACAAGTAAAGCATTCAGGATTGCAGTGGATAGCCATTTAAGTATCTTTTAATAGGCAAGTGATTTGGTAACATTTGTATGCCATTTATTGTTGTTGTTCACTCGCTAAGCTGTGTCCAACTCTTCGCAACCCCATGAACTACAGCACGCCAGGCTTCCCTGTTCTTGACTATTTCCTGGCGTTTGCCCAAATTCACGGCCATTGAGTCAGTGATGCCATCCAACCACCTCATCCTCTGTTGCCCTCTTCTCCTGCCTGAGGTCTTTCCCAGCATCAGGATCTTTTCCAGTGAGTTGGCTGTTCGCTTCAGGTGACCAAAGTATTGGAGCTTTAGCTTCAGCATCAGTCCTTCCAATGAATATTCACAGTTGATTTCGTTTAGGATTGACTGGTTTGATCTCCTTGCTGTGCGAGGGTCTCTCAAGAGTCTTCTCCAACACCACAGTTCGAAAGCATTGATTGTTTGACGCTCAACCTTCTTTATGGTCCAACTCTTAACACCCATACATGACTACTGGAAAAACTATTGCTTTGACTATAGGGACCCTTGTCGGCCAAGTGGTATCTCTGCTTTTTAATATGCTGGCTAGGTTGGTCATAGCTTTTCTTTCAAGGAGCAAGCGTCTTTAATTTTGTGGCTGCAATTATTTTGTCACATCTCAGGCTGATTTTTGCAACTCCCAGTGTAGACAGCCTCATTATAGTTCTTCCCTAGATATCCTGTTCCCTGCCCAACCCAGCATTACCTATTATTATTGTATTAACAGTAGTCCTCCTGAGATACTAATTTCATTGTTTTTACTTTAATACACAAAAATGCTTAGTGTCTGTACACTGCCTTTGAGGTAAACTTTGCTAAGGCCTTCTAATTTACACCCTCTTGTGTCTTCTACTCTAATTTTTTCTTTCATTGCGGCCTAAATATTGCTTTAGTGAGCCCTTCAGACTTTTATATAGTGCCCTTTTCTTTATATTCTGTCTTTAAAAAGAAACTTTGTTTTTTTCTTCTGCAGGTTTTAAAAATAATTTATACAGATTAGAAAAATAATACATTTTAATTCTAAGTGCTAACAACTTAGTGTGTATGCTTTCAGATGTTTTGCTGTTTTGTGCTAAACACATTTTTTTCTCTCATGAATGAGATCAGATCATCTTCTATCTGCTTCACTTAGTTTTTTTTCACTTAATGTAATGTTCATATTTCTTTGTCAGTACATAAAGATCTGCCTTACTCTCTAAATGGCTGCACACTCTTAAGTGGCTGTGTACTAATTATTGAATGGTAATTTGAATAACCAGTCTCCTGATGAGCTTTTTATTTTTAGTTTGTTTATTTTTCCTGTGAACTTCTTTCTCTACTCCTGGTGTATTTGCCTTATTGTATCTGTAGCATAAATACTTTAAAGGAACATATAATTTGGGTAAAAAGGATATATACTTAAAATTTTAGAAGCTATTGCTAAATTTTGCTCCAATAAAAGAAGAAAAATGAGGGAGTAGTCCAGGCAAATGTTAGTGCTTTCTTCTCCCTCCCTCGCTGTTCTCCCCACTTCCACCCCCTCCTCTGCTCTGTGTGTGTGTGTGTGTGTGTGCGTGTGTGTGTATGTATGTGTGTGTGTATGGTCTTAAAGATGTAACTTTTTTTTTTGGCTATGCCAGTGTCTTGTGGGATCTTAATTCCCTGACCAGGGATTGAATCTGGGCCCTTGGTAGTGAATGTGTGGGGTCTTAACCACTGGACCACCAGGGAATTCCCAAGATGTAATTGTTTTTTAAGTAAATAGGTATATAAATCAGGAATGGATGTTTAATTTTGTCCAGTACCTTTTTGTCATCTGAGACTGTTTTAGTCATCTTGGACTGCCATGTGAGATTATACCATGGATTGAGTGGCTTAGATACCAAACATTTCTCACAGTTCTGGAAGTTAGAAGTCCAAGATCAGAGTGTTAGCATTGCTGAGTTCTTGATGAGGACCTTCTTTCTGGTGTATAGAGAGAACTTTGGTCTCTTCATCTCCTTAAGGACACTAATCTCATTATCACAATTGTGACCTAATCTAATCTTTCTTTCTTCCCTAAGACCCTACCTCCAAATACCAGCAGGTTAGAGGTTAAGATTTCAACATGTGAATTTTGGAGGGATATCAACAGTCAGTCTTTAACAGAGATAATCATGTTACTTTTCTTTGATTTAGTAACATAGTAAATTAAATTAATGGATTCAAAGTATCATTACAGTCATTTAGTCATAATTTTAAAAAACACAACTAGGATACCATTACATTTTATTTATGAATTTGTATTAATATTTAGAAGTTATAATGAGTTATTGTTCTGTTTTAGGTTTTGGTAATACAGTAGTTCCTGCCCTTATCAGCGGGAAATACATTCCAAGAACCCCAGTGGAACCCTGAAACCATCAGTAGCACTGAGCTGTATATATACCATTTTTCCCTATCCATACATATCTGTGATAAACTTGACTTATAAATTAGGCACAGTAAGTGACTAACAACAGTTGATAACAAAGTATAATAAAAATTATGTGGATGTGGTCTCAAATTATCTTACCGTAATATATTCACCTTTCTTGTGGTGATGGGAGATGATACAAATAAATTTGGCATTGTGATGAAGTGTTAGGGTGCTGTTTTCTGTTTTTTTTTTTTTTTTTTTACAGTGTCACATGGCTTGTGGAATCTTAGTTTCCCCAACCAGGGATTGAACCCAGGCCCTGGCAGTGAAGGCATCAAGTTCTAACTACTGGGCTGCCAGAGAATTGCTGAGTTTTTTTTAAAAATTAATGTCTGCCTTAGATTTCATAATTCTGTTTTCTGCTTTTTTTTAGAAAGAATAAAGTAAATATGGTATTTTGAGTTCATTTACAGCCTTTTGTCTAATATTCAGTATAAAGTCCTCAAGAGTGTAAGTTTTTCTTTGAGCTTTTGTTGGATTTTGCTGTGAAGTGTTTTTATGATTATTTATCATATATTGTTAATGTGTAGTTTTGATTTTATTTTTAACTTAACACTGTTTAGGAGGAAAATTTAAAGTTACTAGGATTGGAATTTTTTTGTTTCCTTCCTATTTCAGTTTTCATTACATAGTGGTTAATGAGTGTGATTAGTTATATTTCTACTCTATGAAACTTGTGAAGTTTCTTTGTGGCTTAATCAATTTCTTAAAATGGTCCATGAATGTTTAAATAGAAGGTGTATACTCTGCAGAGTGTAAATCTTGGTTGATAGTTACATGTCTTTTAGATAAATCATATTAATAACCTTACTTAGTTCTTCTGTATTGGAGATTCCAAATTGGCTGATAACATGCTCCTATATTGCCCATAGATATATATTTTGCTTATCTTGCATTTTGTTGGACTGCATTATGTTAAAAATTAACATTGTTTAAGAGTGCGAATGTTAAAAAATTTGGGCCTTAACCTGTACATATGTGGATTTCCAGTTTGCTAGGAAGGTCTTATTTCTGCTCCTCAAGCAGACCGGAGGAGGAAACTACGTACTGTTCCTGCCTCCTCCAGGTTTTGAGCAGGCTGTTTGTTCTCTTTGCCTGGAAAGCTTTTTCCACTCCCTTTCACTAGTTTCCTCCTATTCATCCTTTCTTAGTGTCTGTATTACTGCCTGCCAGAAGCCTTTCTTTCACCTCTCAGGAATAGTGAAAGAAGATGTGGGTAGCAAATAAGCTTATGAAAAGATGTTCAACTTCTTTTATTATAGGGAAATGTAAATTATTAATATCCTACTCAGTATATCACTGCATACCTAGTATACTGGCTAAAATGAAACAGATGGATCATACCAAGTATTGGTAGGTATGTGGAGCAACTAGAATTATTATACACAGTAGTAGATATGTAAAATGGCAAAACTACTTTGAAAACCAGAATGACAGTTTCTTGAAAATTTAGCCTATGCTTATCATATGATGCACACATTCCACTCTTAGGTATTTATCCATGAGAAAAGAAAGCATATGGCCATAAAAAGATTTGTACCTGAATGTTTATAGCAGCTTTATTTGTAATAGTTGAAAACTGAGAACAGCTCAAATGTCCATCAACAGTGAGTGGATAAACAGGTATATCCTTAAAACAGAATACTGCTCAATAACAAAAAGGAATAAGCTGTTGATACAGCATGGATGAATCTCAGAAAATGCATGCTGAGTCAGAGAACCCAGATCAAGGAGTTATATTAACACATTTATATAAAATTCTTGAAAATTTAATCTATAGCAACAGAAAGCACCTGAGGAGGGAGAGGAGGGGCAGGAGACAGAAATTACAGAGGGGCATGAGGAAATTTTGGGGGTGATAGATATGTTTATTATCTTGAGAGTGGTGATAGCTTTATGAATATGTGTGTGTGTGTATCAAATTGTACACTTCAAATATATGTGCACTCAGTTATACCTCTATAATTGTGTTAAAAAAAAGCTCAGTCTAGAGAATGCTGTTGCTATTACTCCCTAATCCATCAATGAAAAGCTCAACATTCAGAAAACTAAGATCATGGCATCTGGTCCCATCACTTCATGGGAAATAGATGGGGAAACAGTGGAAACAGTGGCAGACTCTCTTTTTCTGGGCTCCAAAATCACTGCAGATGTTGATTGTAGCCATGAAATTAAAAGATGCTTACTCCTTGGAAGGAAAGTTATGACCAACCTAGATAGCATATTGAAAAGCAGAGATAGTACTTTGCCAACTAAGGTCCGTCTAGTCAAAGCTCTGGTTTTTCCAGTGGTCATGTATGGATGTGATCATTGGACTGTGAAGAAAGCTGAGCGCCGAAGAATTGATGCTTTTGAACTGTGGTATTGGAGAAGACTCTTGAGAGTCCCTTGGACTGCAAGGAGATCCAACCAGTCCATCCTAAAAGAGATCAGTCCTGGGTGTTCATTGGAAGGACTGATGCTGAGGCTGAAACTCCAGTACTTTGGCCACCTCATGCGAAGAGTTGACTCATTGGAAAAGACCCCGATGCTGGGAGGGGTTGGGGGCAGGAGGAGAAGGGGACGACAGAGGATGAGATGGCTGGATAGCATCACCGACTCGATGGACCTGAGTTTGAGTGAACTCTGGGAGTTGGTGATGGACAGGGAGGCCTGGTGTGCTGCGGTTCATGGGGTTGCAAATAGTCGGACACGACTGAGCAACTGAACTGAACTGAACTGAACTGAAGCACTTTCTCTTGTCTTAGGCCAGTGTTTCTTGTTAGGCTGGTTGTTTATAGTATTTCTGTCCATTGGCATCTGGTGGTACAGTTCAGCCTCTGCAGAAGTTTTCTCATTCCAGGATATAAAACAAACCCAAGACAGCTCCCAAGTAGTTCATATTTTTTACATGGGAAACATTCTCCTTGGCCTGCTATTGGTGACAGCAGCTACTTCGTAATTGTAGCTGCTGTTGCCGTGAGTCACTCCAATCAAATGCTTGCCTTCAGATTTCTCAGGTCAAAATCAGATGAAACCAGTCCAGAGTCCCTAAGCTGAGCCAGAAGTGTTTTTGGTATCTTGTTACTATATGCTATTAATAAGACTTTTCAGAACTCTGTTAATGTAAAGATCTATACTTTGCTTTCAGTTCAGTTCAGTTCAGTCGCTCAGTCGTGTCCAACTCTATGAGACCCCATGAATCGCAGCACGCTAGGCCTCCCTGTTCATCACCATCTCCCGGAGTTCACTCAAACTCAGGTCCATCGAGTCGGTGATGCCATCCAGCCAACTCATCCTCTGTCGTCCCCTTCTCCTGCCCCCAATCCCTCCCAGCATTAGAGTCTTTTCCAATGAGTCAACTCTTCGCATGAGGTGGCCAAAGTACTGGAGCTTCAGCTTTAGCATCATTCCTTCCAAAGAAATCCCAGGGTTGATCTCCTTCAGAATGGACTGGTTGGATCTCCTTGCAGTCCAAGGGACTCTCAAGAGTCCTCTCCAACACCACAGTTCAAACGTATCAATTCTTCGGTGCTCGACCTTCTTCACAGTCCAACTCTCACGTCCATACATGACCACTGGAAAAACTATAGCCTTGACTAGACGGACCTTAGTCGACAAAGTAATGTCTCTGCTTTTGAATATGCTGTCTAGGTTGGTCATAACTTTTCTTCCAAGGAGTAAGCATCTTTTAATTTCATGGCTACAATCAACATCTGCAGTGATTTTGGAGCCCAAAAAATTAAAAGTCTGACACTGTTTCCACTGTTTCCCCATCTATTTCCCATGAAGTGATGGGACCGGATGCCATGATCTTTGTTTTCTGAATGTTAAGCTTTAAGCCAACTTTTTCACTCTCCTCTTTCACTTTCATCAAGAGGCTTTTTAGTTCTTCTTCTCTTTCTGTCATAAGGGTGGTGTCATCTGCATATCTGAGGTTATTGATATTTCTCCTGGCAGTCTTGTTTCCAGCTTGTGTTTCTTCCAGTCCAGCATTTCTCATGATGTACTCTGCAAACAAGTTAAATAAACAGGGTGACAATATACAGCCTTGACGTACTCCTTTTCCTATTTGGAACCAGTCTGTTGTTCCATGTCCAGTTCTAACTGTTGCTTCCTGACCTGCATACAGATTTCTCAAGAGGCAGGTTAGGTTGTCTGGTATTCCCATCTCTTTCAGGATTTTCCACAGTTTCTTGTGATCCACACAGTCAAAGGCTTTGGCATAGTCAATAAAGCAGAAATCGATGTTTTTCTGGAACTCTCTTGTTTTTTCCATGATCCAGTGGATGTTGGCAATTTTATATCTGGTTCCTCTGCCTTTTCTAAAACCAGCTTGAACATCAGGGAGTTCACGGTTCACGTAGATTAGTGAAATTGTGGGGACTCTGCTTTTCATTTTGTCCTTATTGCACGGTGCTGTGCTGTGCTCAGTCGCTTCATTTGTGTCCAACTCTTTGCAACCTCGTGGGCCGAGGCTGGCCCCGCTCCTCTGTCCATGGGATTCTCCAGGCAAGAATGCTGAAGTGGGTTGCCATGCCCTCCTCTAGGGTATATATTCTTGACCTAGGGATCAAACCTGATCTCCTGTACTGGAGTGGGTATCCATTCCCTTCAAGGGATCTTCCCAGCCCAGGGATCGAACCCAGGTCTCGCGCATGGCAGGCAGATTCTTTACCATCTGAGTCACCAGGAAAGCAATATAGGTATTGGACCTATATTCTTATCTGTGGTATGGAATTGTAGCCAATCCCTGGATTCGCAGTAGGTGGAGTTTCCTATAATAATAATTTTTTAAAATTGATGTTTATAAACTTTGGAGAGGAGAAGGCAATGGCAGCCCACTCCAGTGTTCTTGCCTGGAGAATCCCAGGAATGGAGGAGCCTGGTGGGCTGCCGTTTCTGGGTCACACAGAGTCGCACACGACTGAAGCGACTTAGCAGCAGCAGCAAATTTGGAGAAGGAAAGAAAACATGTTTTTATCACTTTTCATTAAAAAAAAAAAACTCCTTGTTTAAAGTAGTCATCTAGTCATTCTTCCACTGATTTCCATCTTCTCTAAATTTCTGTAGAATTTATTTCTTTGTAATGCTTAGTCTTTTTATTTAGTGTTTTATTCTTTTGTATTTGTTTTCTTTTTTTTAGTAGAATTGATTTGGTTTCTGTATTTTTGAATTGGAACATTTAAAATGGGTTATCTTTGATAGTGCCTGACTCAGATTTTAGGATTCTCACAGCTCCTTTGGGAAAAGTAGGATAAGTGATATTTGTAGTTTCATAGATAACGAATAAGTCAGATTTGAGGTGATTGGCCAATCTGATGTAGCAAATTAATGACAGTAAGGACTAGAACACAGTTTATACCAACTCTGTTCTGTTGTCTGGTTACTAGAAGTTTTAAGATTTTTATACTGAGGAATATGTTCCCCCACCCCTGCCTCCCATAATTGGTTTATATTTTAAGCTCAGAACTGACAGATGGAATAATTACTCCTGAAGTAGTAGGTAATGTGGGAATGGGGATTACACTTATTAAAAGTCTCATTTATTAGATGTTTTATTCTCTACTATGTCATGCAGTGGGGTTATCAAAGTAATAGATTGATCAGTAATGACTGTAGTACCAATAAATTTACTCAAACCCCAGGCTAACTGCTTAATTGTGTGTATGTTTTTTCCTTCTCTTTATTTTTTGTTTTGACTGTATGGGCTGCAGAGTCTATTTTGAATGGTGAAAAAAGGAATTTTTTGATAAACTGTGTTAAGAGGTAGTCTGCCCTCATGAAAATTCCTGTGACATAGACTTGACTCTGGGAATTAAGTGAAACATTTAAGACATACAAGAACGTTGTCAGAGTAAACAGGAGAAAAAGCAACAGGAGGAGATGCTGTCTTTTTGCCCTGTCTGCCTAAGTTAGCCTTTATGTCTTAATCACAGGGAAGCCATTAGTGTATGAAGATTTCCTGTGATCAGCATAATTAAGGCGTCATTTATTTTGATCTTGAGTCTCTGGTAGAATGATCAAATGAGTAAGAGAGGGTAAAGCAACAGGGTCAGCCTCTTCCTCCCAAATTAAGTCTAATACACAAATCATTTCAGATGGTTCACCACTAAAAAGATTTTCGTGATTTTTCCGTCATCATTTATTCGAGACTAAGGATGTGTTTCTGTGGCAGGATGATAAGTTTCTTTTCTTTTCTTTTTTCCCCTGGGAAAACAAATATATGTTAGTTTGTGAGACACATTTAGTATTTCAAAGTTAAGTAGTAAGTCACATTTTAGACGGAGAGCTATGTCAGATGGATTCTGAGAACAGGGTTCTTTTCCCTTTGCTTCCATCCATGGTCCTCTTCTCCCAAGTGCATGGCTGTGTAATTCTTTCTGCTGTTTGTTTGGAAATGTCTCTGGTCTTTCTTTTTTTTAAATTGATTGGTTAATTTATTTTAATTGGAGGCTAATTACTTTACAGTATTGTAGTGGTTTTTGCCATACATTGACATGAATCCGCCATGGTTGTACAAGTGTCCCCAATCCTGAACTCTCCTCCCACCTCCCTCCCCGTTCCATCCCTCAGGGTTGTCCCAGTGCGCAGGCTTTAAGTGCCCTGTTTCACCTGGGCTCGTGGTCTGATTCACATATGGTAATATACATGCTTCAATGCTATTTTCTCAAATCATCCTACCCTCACCTTCTCCCACAGAGTCCAAAAGTCTGTTCTTTACATCTGTGTCTCTTTTGCTGTCTCGCATATAGGGTCATTGTTACCATCTTTCTAATTCCATATATATGCATTAATACACTGTATTGGTGTTTTTCTTTTTGGCTTACTTCACTCTGTATAATAGGCTCCAGTTTCATCCACCTCATTAGAACTGATTCAAATGCATTCTTTTTAATAGCTGAGTAATATTTCATTGTGTATATGTACCACAGCTTTCCTATCCATTCGTCTGCTGATGGACATCTAGGTTGCTTCCACGTCCTGGCTATTGTAAACAGTGCTGTGATGAACATTGGGGTACACGTGTCTCTTTCAATTCTGGTTTCCTCGGTGTACATGCCTAGCATTGGGATTGCTGGGTTGTATGGCAGTTCTGTTTCCAGTTTTTTAAGGTCTGATCTTTCTTGAGAAATTTAGCTTGTTCTTTCTTTTTTCTTTTTGAATTTAAGATAAATTCATTCTGTTTTTAACACCCTCAGAATTCCCTCATGAAAAGAAAGTGACGTGCAAAACAGTGCACACTGCTCTCCTTTAAAGGAATGGATAGGTAATATGCTGTATGAAACAGTCTCTGGAATTATGTGTAAATGTTATCTCTGAATCTCTTCTGTTTTCTGACCGTATTCTTATAGTCCTTTTTCAGCTTGTAATGTTTAGGTCTAAAGTATAAGGCAGATATACTGAAAATGAATAAAACAATTCAAAAAGGACCATAAACATGGTTGTACATTAAAGTTAGTAACTTTTCTGTATACCAGTTAAGTAGATAGAAATAAAGACAAGTTCAGGGAAATTAAGTTAGTGAAAAAATATATAAAATGAATAGAAATGAAATAAAACCTATGTGGGGGTTTGTAATTATACAGCAGCTAAAAACTTGATGACAAAAAGGGAAAATATGACTAAGGAATCATGTCTGTTGCTTGAAAACTCAACATTGTAAAAGTGTGCATTTTTCCTAAATTAATCTATAAATTTAAATCTCTAAATGCAAGAGCAAATGTGTGAGACTCGCCAAGAAAACTTTGGAAAATAAGAGCAATGATGTCCTGCATCAGATTTTAAAATGTATTATTGGAATACCAAGATTAAAATAGTGTTGTACTGAGCTCAGGTTTGACAGATGAACAGAATTTTAAAACATTCTGAGACAGACTCAAATGTATATGGGAGTTTAGAGTTTGATTAAGGTGGTATTTCAGATCAGTGGAAAATAGTTACCTGAGAAATAGAGGGAAAACTGGCTCACTGCTTGGCGGAAAACAAGCTAGACTAGATGCATTTACTTCTACAGAATAAATTTTAGGTGGAATGTTGATTTGGATGTTAGAATTGAAGCTATGAATGTAATAATGTAAAGTATAGCCGAGATTATATATTAACTTATACTGCATTTTGGTCTTTTGTTTACTATGAGGGCCACTCCATTTCTTCTAAGGGATTCTTGCCCACAGTAGTAGATATAATGGTCATCTGAGTTAAATTCACCCATTCCAGTCCATTTTAGTTTGCTGATTCCTAAAATGTTGATGTTCACTCTTGCCATCTCCTGTTTGACCACTTCCAATTTGCGTTGATTCATGGACCTAACATCCCAGGTTCCTATGCAATATTGCTCTTTACAACATCGGACCTTGCTTCCATCACCAGTCACACCCACAACTGGGTGTTGTTTTTGCTTTGGCTCCATCTTTTCCTTCTGGAGTTATTTCTCCACTGATCTCCAGTAGCCTGTTGGGCACCTACCAATCTGGGGAGTTCCTCTTTCAGTATCCTATCTTTTTGCCTTTTCATACTGTTCATGGGGTTCTCAAGGCAAGAATACTGAAATGGTTTGCCATTCCCTTCTCCAGTGGACCACATTTTGTCATTATATTATGAGAAGAATATATATTATTATATTATGAGAAGAATATAAAATAATAAGATGAAATAATAGACAGAAAAAATATTAAGAGGAAAATGAGCAACAATCCCAGAATCACAGAATCAGATGGGAAGAAATCTTAGCAAGTTGCTGAATGTCCGAACTGTTTAATGAAAGTAGAGCAGCTGTGTTTAGAAAAGCACTTTACATAGTATTTTATCTGCAGTAAAACATTGCAGCTTTCCAAGATTTGTAAACAGGATGCAGAAGAATACAAATTTAAGAGCATAATTAAAAGGTTCAGGGTTTTAAAGACAGTGTTCACACCATAAACCATTCTGGATAGTAAACTTGTGACACTGAAGCCCCTTCTACTCCTCAGTGGAATGAGCACCTCTCAAAATGATAATTCAACTATTGGTCTAGAAGCCAAAACTGAGAGGCCTTGAGCAGAGACTACAGTTCCTTTAGCTAATTTGGTTAGTTAACAAGTAAAACCCATGTTTACTGGATAGACGGAAAGATGCAGCATTTAAAACAATTTATATAATCTGGGGTCCAGGACCATCTATGATTATTATACCTGTATCTCACTGTGCATGTATGTATATGTTAACTTTCCAATTCCCCTTCCAATTACAATTCCAGACTTTAATTATTCCAATTTACCATAACCTCTCCAGCCTCACAGAGGTGTTATTTTAAAAGTCTTTAGAGAAAATGAAATAAAGAACACACAATTCCATACACCTCAAACCCAATTTTTCAATGAGACAATGATAAAGTTCTTTCCACATACAAGGAAGAGTCTATACACCTTTAATGAATGATTACAGTACCTATAATTTCTTTTAAAGTTGAGAAAATAGGAATTTGTGGAATAATAGAGGATTTGGAAAGTGGCTTAAACTAAAGAGGATTTCCTCACAGACCACATATGGAGTGTGAATGCATGGATATGTCAGTAAGTGGACAGATGTGTAATTAAAGATTGATTAAAAGTTTTTGGCTGGAGCAACCAAAACGATACTGTTGCAACCAACTGAAATGGAGAAGACTATGGGCAGAACAGGTCTGGTAGAAAATATCTGGAGTTCAGTTTGGGATTTGACTCTGAAATATTTATTAGATACATATAAGTGGTGGCATCAGACAGGTAGATAAATGTAAAAGTCTGGATTTCAGAAGTCTGAACTAGGGGAACAAGTTTAGAAACCATAAGCATGTCGATAGCATTTACAGCCAGGCACTGGACATTATCCAAAAAAAAGTGGAGACAGAAAAGAGAATTAAGGACTGAGGTCTGGGACACTCTGATACATAAAGTCAGGAAGAACAGGGGAACTAGAAAAAGAAACTGAGAAGAAGCAGCTAATGAGATAAGAGGAAAACCGAGACAGTGTGGTGTAGAAGTTAAAAAAAAAAGTTTATCAAAAAGGAAGGAGTGATCAACCATGTCATAAGCTACTACAGATCAAATAAGATAAGAGATAAGTCAAAGTGGCTGGAAAACAATTTTTTTTTAATGTTGAAAAACACTTCTAGCCTGGTATTTTGATGACCTAAGAGTATATGACTATGTAAGGGATTAATCTATTATTTTAATATAGAAGTTTGGAAAATCTTCTAAGAAAATAAAGCACCTGAAACTAAAATGAGAAAAAAAATTTCACAACTAGAAATTTGGGATATTAAAAATGCATATTAAAAATAAACAAGTATCTAGTTTCCTTCTAGTCTTCTCCATTCTCAGTCCCTTCCTTTAAGCTAAAGCTAGTTATTACATGAAAAAGAAACTTCTATTCTTTCTCAGAAGTCCAAAGAAAAGTTCTATTGCCACTCATAACATTAAACACAGTCTAACACCTACAAGTACAGGGACTGCTAACCTAGCTCTCTAACTTTCCACGAGACAAGTTACAGATCAAGATCTGTATTTTCTTATCTTTCTATAAAGTTGGGATATCTTGCATTCCAACTCTATGGTTCTTTTTGTATAGCTACAGTTACTGTTACCCTTTGCTAATAAATTCTTCAAAATTAAAAGCAACACATATACACAAGATAAACTAATTTCATTAACTGCTTAGGGATGGGTTATAATTCTGTCCCACAAATTTTCTAATCATGTCTTTCAGCACTAAACAAAACTCTGAAGTCTGGGTTATCTTTGTTTAAACAATCTAGCAACAGTAGTTTTAAGTGCAGTCATATTAACTATATTGCTAAAGAGCCAAGAGTCTTTATATTTCAAGTTTTATTTTCTATCAGCAAGATCTCATCCTCCTGTTTAAAAATCCTTATACTAAAAAGGAGATAATGCAACTGACTATACAGTTGTGGTAATATATGCATTTAAGCTGAACTCTAGGCTTCCACGACGGCCTTCAGCGGCAAAGAATCCACCTGCCAGTGCAGGAGATGTGAGTTCAATCCCTGGTTTGGGAAGATTGCCTAGAGAAGGAAATGGCAACCCACTCCAGTGCTCTTGCCTGAAGAATCCCTTGGACAGGGGAGCCTGACGGGCTGCAGTCCATGGAGCTGCAAAGAGTCAGACATGTTTAGCGACTAAACAACAACAACAAGCTGAGCATTTATTCTAGTTCATCACTAGTTCTAATCCACTGATTTATAATAGCTACAGATTCAGTGGATGTTCATTAAACATTCAGTTGATCTATTACTTCTCAGTTGCACTTTCCTGGTGATACCTAATATTACCAACAGGAAACTAGTCATTCTAAGGGGTTTTCCAGGTGGCGCTAGACGTAAAAAACCTGCCTGCCAATGCAGGAGACGCAAGAGATGTGAGTTCAGTTCCTGAGTTGGGAAGATCCCTCGGAGAAGGGCATGGCAACCCACCCCAGTATTCTTGCCTGGAGAAGGGCATGGCAACCCACCCCAGTATTCTTGCCTGGAAAATGCCATGGACAGAGGAGCCTGGCGGGCTGCATGCAGGTCCATGGAGTCACAAAAAGTCAGCACAACTGAAGCAACTTAACATGCATACAACTGGTTGCTCAGAATATGAAATATGAAATTTTGAGTAATAGTACTGAAAAGAGATTTTAGCCCTTTTGACCTGCAAGAAGTCTTTGTAAAATCAATTTCAGGTATAATAACAATTGAAATTATAACAACTGCCTTTGAAATTAGCACTGATTTTTTTTTTAAGCTTTGCACATTAAAATACAAGTAAGATTTTTTTATTCATTCAACAAATATTTCTATAGCACTTACTGGATGCCAAACCCTATACAAGGGACTTAGAATACAATAATAAAATAAATCTCTGTTCTCATAGAATCTAAGTGGGATTACAACAAATAATAAAGTCTAAGTAGAACTGACTGTAAACAAATATGTACACATACTATGTCCGGTAGTATAAGCACTTTTTTTAAAAAGCAGAATAAGAGGATACAGAGTAATGGAAGGAGATTCAATTTTAAATATATAAGAAAAATATTCATGGCTGAAATATACCAAGGAATGGAAAGAAATTGCTTCAACAATAGTGAAGAAAATAGTTGAATAAATGTAAGTTTTATTATATTGCATAGAGGGGAGTTCTACATAAATTTGGATCTTAAAGCATTCAAGTTTTATTCTTTTTATAATTAGTTTTAGTTGAAAGTATATACTGATTTAAAATTGTATTGATTCTGCCTTATTTTATTTGGTGTGCTACATCACCACCAAGATTTCTTATCTTAGGACACTAATCAATTAATCAGAAAATTATAGTCCACAAACAAAAATGCCTGATGTTTATTTAAATATAAATATTGCTTAAGAGAATAAAAAGACAAACCAGAGTCTAGGAGAAAATATTTTCAAAATATATATCTGATAAAATGACTGCTATTCAAAATATACAAAGAACTCTTAAAACTCAATAATGATCAAACAAACAACCCAACTGAAAAATAGGCCTGAGTCCCTTTGCTGTCCACCTGAAACTGTCACAACACTGTTATTAGCTATACTCCTATATAAAATAAAAAGTTAAAAAAAAATAGGCCTAAGATCTGGTGAAAGTGTTAGTCGCTCAGTCATGTCCAACTCTTTGTGACCCTACGAACTGTAGCTCGCTAGGCTCCTCTGTCCATGGAATTCTCCAGGCAAGAACACTCGAGTGGGTTGCCATTGGGAATTTTTCTGATCCAGGGATGGAACCCGTGTCTCTTATGTCTCCTGCATTGGCAGCCAGGTTCTTTACCACCAGTGCCACCTGAGAAGCCCCAGGTGATCTGGACACCTCACTAAGTAAGATACGCAGGTGGCATATAAACATATGAAAAGATGCTCCAGGATGCTCCACATCTTATGCAAAGAAGAAATACAAATTAAAGGAAACAATGAGGGGGCAGGGGATTAAGAGATGTAAACTACTATGTATACCATAAATAAGCTACAAGAATATACTGCACAACACAGCAAGGATAGCCAATGTTTTATAACAACTTTAAATAGAGTATAACCTTCAAAAATCATGAATCATTATGCTGTACACTTGAAACAAAAAAGATCTTCACGACCCAGATAATCATGATGATGTGATCACTAATCTAGAGCCAGACATCTTGGAAAGTGAAGTCAAGTGGGCCTTAGAAAGCATCACTATGAACAAAGCTAGTGGAGGTGATGTCAGTTGAGCTGTTTCAAATCCTGAAAGATGATGCTGTGAAAGTGCTGCACTCAATATGCCAGCAAATTTGGAAAGCTCAGCAGTGGCCACAGGACTGGAAAAGGTCAGTTTTCATTCCAATCCCAAGGAAAGGCAATGCCAAAGAATGCTCAAACTACCACACAATTGCACTCATCTCACATGCTAGTAAAGTAATGCTCAAAATTCTCCAAGCCAGGCTTCAGCAATACGTGAACCGTGAACTCCCTGATGTTCAAGCTGGTTTTAGAAAAGGCAGAGGAACCAGAGATCAAATTGCCAACATCTGTAATCATGGAAAAAGCAAGAGAGTTCCAGAAAAACATCGATTTCTGCTTTATTGACTATGCCAAAGCCTTTGACTGTGTGGATCACAAGAAACTGTGGAAAATTCTGAAAGAGATGGGAATACCAGACCACCTGACCTGCCTCTTGAGAAATCTGTATGCAGGTCAGGAAGCAACAGTTAGAACTGGACATGGAACAACAGACTGGTTCCAGATAGGAAAAGGAGTACGTCAAGTATGTCAAGTATCGTCACCCTGCTTATTTAACTTCTGTGCAGAGTACATCATGAGAAACGCTGGCTGGAAGAAGCACAAGCTGGAATCAAGATTGCTGGGAGAAATATCAATAACCTCAGATATGCAGATGACACCACCCTTATGGCAGAAAGTGAAGAGGAGCTAAAAATAAAAAGCCTCTTGATGAAAGTGAAAGAGGAGATTGAAAAAGTTGGCTTAAAGCTCAACATTCAGAAAACGAAGATCATGGCATCCGGTCCCATCACTTCATGGGAAATAGATGGGGAAACAGTAGAAACAGTGTCAGACTTTATTTTTTTGGGCTCCAAAATCACTGCAGATGGTGACTGCAGCCATGAAATCAGAAGACGCTTACTCCTTGGAAGAAAAGTTATGACCAACCTAGACAGTATATTCAAAAGCAGAGACATTACTTTGCCGACTAAGGTCCGTCTAGTCAAGGCTATGGTTTTTCCAGTGGTCATGTATGGACGTGAGAGTTGGACTGTGAAGAAGGTTGAGCGCCGAAGAATTGATGCTCTTGAACTGTGGTGTTGGAGAGGACTCTTGAGAGTCTCTTGGACTGCAAGGAGATCCAACCAGTCCATCCTAAAGGAAACCAGTCCTGTGTGTTCATTGGAAGGACTGATGCTGATGCTGAAACTCCAGTACTTTGTCCACCTCATGAGAAGAGTGGACTCATTGGAAAAGACTCTGATGCTGGGAGGGATTGGGGGCAGGAGGAGAAGGGGATGACAGAGGATAAGATGGCTGGATGGCATCACTGACTTGATGGACGTGAGTCTGAGTGAACTCCGGAAGATGGTGATGAACAGGGAGGCCTAGCGTGCTTCGATTCATGGGGTCGCGAAGAGTCGGACACGACTGAGTGACTGAACTGAACTGAACTGAACTGAAACATATATCATAAACCATTATGATATGATATGATTAACTAATTTAAAAAATGATATATCACTACACACCTATTAGAATGGCCAAACTGCAGACAACACCAAATGCTGATAAAAAGGTAGAGCAACAGGAGCTCTCATTCATTGCTTTTGAGAGTGCAAATGGCAGAGTCACTTTGGAAGACAGTTTGGAGGTTTCTTATAAAACTAAACATGCTCTTAAAATACATACTATGCAATCCAGGAATTGTGCTCTTTAGTAATTATCCAAATGAGTGGAAAGTTTATGCCCACAGAAAAACCTGCACACAGATGTATATAGCAGCTTTATTCACAATTGCCAAAAAACTTGGAAGCAACTGAGATGTCCTTCAGTAGGTTAATTGATAAACTGTAGTACATCTACACAGTGGAATATTATCCAGTGCTTAAAAAACAGAATGAGCTATAAAGCCATGAAATGACATGGAAGAAACTTAAATGGATATTACTAAGTCAAAGAAGCCAATCTGAAAAGTATGTATACTGTATGATTTCAACTACATGACATCCTGGTAAAGGCAAAACTATGAAGACATTAAAAAGATCTGTGGTTGACAGGGGTCAAGATGAAGGGAGAGATGAATCAGCAGAGCACAGAGGCTACTTAGGGCAGTAAACTATGTCACCTCAGCAGTAAGTGCAAGTCATTATTCACTTGTCAAAACCCAAAAGATGTACAACACTAAGAGCAAACCCTAGTAGAAACTACAGGGTTTGTGTGATAATGATGTGTCAATGTAGGTTTCTCAACTGTGACAAAGGTACCATGGTACCTGATGCAGATAGTGGGAGTGCTTAGTTCCTCATTTGTATTTGACTCTGTCGTAGCGCCCCTCTGTCCATGGGATTCTTCAGGCAAGAATACCAGAATGAGTTGCCATTTCCTCCTCCAGGGGACCTTCCTGACCCAGGGATTGAACCCACGTCTCCTGTGTCTCCTGCTCTGCAAGCAGATTCTTTACCCACTGAGCCATCTGGGAAGTAGGGCGAAAGTATATGGGGACAGAGGGATGTGGGAATTCTCTACCTTTTGTTCAAGTTTGCTGTAAACCTAAAACTGCTCTAAAAAATAAAGCTTATTAAAAAAATATTTGCTGATAGCTGTTCATATTTTATAACTTTAAAATATTTTAAAATATATCACCATTCATACAACAGATTTGATAAATTTTCTATGTATAAAAGATAAAAATAACTTTCTTTTAAAAACTAAGATATGCATATATCCAAAATAACCAGCAAGTGAAGCAGTAAATCTTAAAACTCTCAAGTCACAGAAAGTGAAGTTTTAGAGTGAAAAAAAAAAAATTAAGAAGTGAAGAGAAACTACAGATTGGGAGGAGAGATTTTCACTGACAATAGTTTAGTACATCTGTTCAAAAATTCCACAAATCAGAAAGAAAAGGACGGATTAACAGAGGACAGGGGGTAAATATAAATAGATCACTTGTAGAAGAGAAATCATGAGTGGATAGTTAACATGAAAAGATGCTCAACTTCACAGGCAATTAAGAAACAAATTTAAAGTCACAAGAAGCCATTTCACACTCATCAGAATGACAAAGATTTTAAAGTTTGATAATACCTACCACAGGAGAGAAAACATACAGTCTCATACATAGCTAGTGGGAGTGTACGCAGATACAACCCCTTCATAGAGCAATCTGTCAACCTCTGGTGAAATTAAAGATGCTTGTGCCCTTCTGTCTGGTAGTTCCACTCCCTGGCTGTCACGTATGTGCAGACGTGAGCACACAAGCTTCACGGTAACGCTATGACGACAGCGGCACTGCGAAGAACAGAAACCAGATGTCTATCCACAGAAGGAGAGGCAAATACAGTAAAGTACTTCCTTACAGAGGATTTTAAGACACCATGAAAACTGTAAAAATGAATAAAATAAAAGGACCAATTAGGTTGAATCTCACCAATTATAACAGAGGAAATAAATACATGACCAGCGAAACACTTTCAGACAGCCTGTTATTTGGCAAGCAGCTCTCTGAGCATAAACGTAGGCATAAAATACGAAAGAAGATTACCCCAACTTATAAAGCCAATTTACTCTCAAGGAAATAAATATCAAAATCTCAAATATTTATCTCTAGCTTGTTACCTCTCTCAGAGCTTTAGACTGCCTATTGAACATCTCTGTCTGAATGAACTATGAAAGGGAAAGTGTTAGTCGCTCAGTCGTGTGAGACTCTTTGCAACCCCCTGCCAGGCTCCTTTGTCTGTGGAATTCTCCAGGCAAGAATACTGGAGTGGGTAGCCATTCCCTTCTTCTTGGGATCTTCCAGACCCAGGGATCAAACCTGGGTCTCCTGATTGCAGGGAGATTCTTTATCATCTGAGCCACGAAGGAAGCCCTGGTAAACCATTGCTGTGCTGTGCTCAGTCGTCTCCAACTCTCTGCAGCCCCACGGATTCTAGCTCACCAAGCTCCTCTGTCTGTGGGATTTCCCAGGCAAGAATAGTGGAGTGGGTTGTGATTTTCTTCTCCAGGGGATCTTCCCAGCTCAAGGATTAAACCCATGTCTTCTGTGTCTCCTGCATCGCAGGAGGATTCTTTACCACCAAGCCACCGGGGCAGCCCGCCCTGCTTAACTAAAAAACTGGGCATTTATCTCCCCCACCAAATCTTCTGGTCTCTATCTCAGTGATTTGTAACAAACAGTATTTGCACAGTTGATCAAGACATAGCTCTGGACGTCACCTTGGCCTCCCTCTCCCGTCCTTCACGTGCAAGCAAGCATGGCCTATCACTCTGCCTCCGAAGCACTGTGATGCTGTCTGTTTCCATCTCTACTAACTACGCAGAGCAGACCATGATTTCCTCTTACCTGAACTGCAGCAACCTTCTACAGGACTCTCCTGCTCCAGTGCAGTCAGTCATATCAACACACTGAAATCAAAATGTTCTGTAACAAGCAAAAACATGATCAACCTCCTACGTAACATTGGCTCTCTCCAATCCTCAGGTTAAAATCCTTACTATGACTCTAAAGGCCCAGGATCTGGCCCTTATTTATGCTTCCATCCTCACCATTCTACTCTCTCACTTACTTTTGAGTCATTCCACATACTCTGGCTCTCTGCAAGAAGCCCTTTTCAAATTCCTCTTCACCTTGGTAATTCCTAATTTGTCCTTCGGCTGTCAGCTTAAACATTCCCTATTTTAGGAAGCCGTACTTGCCCATGCAAGACAGAGATCTTTCTAATCTGTCCCCAGGATTTAATTCTGTTGTCTCACTTAACACACTGTAATTTAAGTGTCCATTTGCTGCGTAAGGCAGAGACTGAGTTTTTTACCACCAAAGCTCCAAAGCCTGGTTTAAAGGATTAACAGTTGGAACTTTCTTTAAAAAGCAAGAAACTGCAAATTCTTACCATTTCCGATTAACTTATTCTTGAGTGGTTGCTCAGTGATCCTGAAACCCACGTTGACGTTGAAGATTATTGTTTTTAATAACTTCTCAACAATCAAAGAAATAAACAGGATGTCCAGATAAGAACATTCGTTCTATAAAAGTGTTTTGCAGGGAATATTCCCAAATAAATAACTAAATAAACAAACACACATGGCTATTCAAAATACTGAGATGTTATATAACATGGAGATACTTTGAATAGGCTATTAAGTGAAAAAAACAAAGTTAATTTCTAAAAGTGGAATGCTGAAACAAATATTTTGAGTAAAAATATTTTAAATGCTTTTTTTTCTTACACAGTGATACACAGCCTCCTACAAAGCCTGATGAATTTACACTTCCACCAACTGTGTATAAGTATACCGAAATCTTTGTCAATTGAAATATCTTAAATAATGGCATCTTAATGTGGATTTATTCCCATTCACTAGCCATCTGCATTCTCTTTTTTAAAAAAATTACTTATATATGATATTAGCCTATTTTCCCTTTTCAATCATTTTTAATTGAAGTATAGTTAATTTACAATGTTGTATTAGTTTCACATGTACAGTAAAATGATTCCATTATACATACATACATATATATGTATTCTTTTTCAGATTCTTTCATTACAAGATATTGAATATAGTTCCCTGTTCTATACAGCAGGTCCTTGTTGTTTATCTATTTTATACATAGTAGTGTATATATGTTAATCCCAAACTCCTAATTTAAATCCCTCTCCCACTACTTTCCCCTTTGGTAACCATAAGTCTGTTTTCTGTATTTGTGAGTCTGTATCTGTTTTGTAAGTCAGTCCATTTGTTTCAAATTTTTAGATTCCACATGTAAGTGATATCATATGGTATTTCTCTTTGTCTGACTTACTTCACTTAATATGATAATCTTTAGGTCCATCCATGTTGCTGCAAAGGCATTATTTCATCCTTTTTTATGGCTGAGTAGGTATTAGCCTATTTTATACTGAGTCAGGCTTGCAATTTAAAAAAAGGTAACAGCTTTATTCGGAGAAGTCAATGGCAACCCACTCCAGTACTCTTGCCTGGCAAATCCCATGGACGGAGGAGCCTGGTAGGCTGTAGTCCATGGGGTCGCAAAGAGTCAGACACAACTGAGCGACTTCACTTTCACTTTTCACTTTCATGCACGGAGAAGGAAATGGCAACCCACTTCAGTGTTCTTGCCTGGAGAATCCCAGGAATGGAGGAGCCTGGTGGGCTGCCATCTATGGGGTCACACAGAGTCGGATATGACTAAAGTGACTTAGCAGCAGCAGCAGCACATGCTAGCAAAGTAATGCTCAAAATTTTCCAAGCCAGGCTTCAACAACATGTGAACCATGAACTTCCAGTTGTTCAAGCTGGTTTTAGAAAAGGTAGAGGAACCAGAGATCAAATTGCCAACATCTGTTGGATCATCGAAAAAGCAAGAGAGTTCCAGAAAAACATCTATTTCTGCTTTATTGACTATGCCAAAGCCTTAGACTGGGTGGATCACCACAAACTTTGGAAAATTCATCAAGAGATGGGAATACCAGACCACCTGACCTGCCTCCTGAGAAATCTGTATGCAGGTCAAGAAGCAACAGTTAGAACTGGACATGGAACAATAGACTGGTTCCAAATCAGGAAAGGAGTACGTGGAAACTGTATATTGTCACCCTGCTTATTTAACTTCTATGCAGAGTACATCATGAGAAACGCCAGGCTGGAGGAAGCACAAGCTGGAATCAAGATTGCCAGAAGAAATATCAGTAACCTCAGATATGCAGATGACACCACCCTTATGGCAGAAAGTGAAGAAGAATTAAAGAGCCTCTTGATGAAAGTGAAAGAGGAGAGTGAAAAAGTTAGCTTAAAGCTCAACATTAAGAAAACTAAGATCATGACATCTGATCCCATCACTTCATGGTAGAGAGATGGGGAAACAGTGGAAACTGTCAGACTTTATTTTTTTGGGGCTTGAAAATCACTGCAGGTGGTGACTGCAGCCATGAAATTAAAAGATGCTTACTTACTCCTTGGAAGGAAAGTTATGACCAACATATTAAAAAGACAGCATATTAAAAAGCAGAGACATCACTTTGCCAACAAAGGTCCGTCTAGTCAAGGCTATGGTTTTTCCAGTAGTTGTGTATGGATGTGAGAGTTGGACTAAAAAGAAAGCTGAGTGTGGAAGAATTGATGCTTTTGAACTGTGGTGTTGGAGAAGACTCTTGAGAGTCCCTTGGACTGCAAGGAGATCCAACCAGTCCATCCTAAAGGAGACCAGTCCTGTGTGTTCATTGGAAGGACTGATGCTAAAGCTGAAACTCCAGTACTTTGGCCACCTCATGAGAAGAGTTGACTCATTGAAAAAGACCCTGATGCTGGGAGGGATTGGGGGTAGGAGGAGAAGGGGATGACAGAGGATGGGATGGATGGATGGCATCACCGACTCGATGGACATGAGTTTGAGTAAACTCCAGGAGTTGGTGATGGACAGGGAGGCCTGGCGTGCTGCGATTCATGGGGTCTCAAAAGAGTGGGACACGACTGAGCAACTGAACTGAACTGAGACAGCATATTAAAAAGCAGAGATATTACTTTGCTAACAAAGGTCCGTCTAGTCAAGGCTGTGGTTTTTCCAGTAGTCATGTATGGATGTGAGAGTTGGACTCTAAAGAAAGCTGAGTGCTGAAGAATTGATGTCTTTGAACTGTGATGTTAGAGAAGACTCTTGAGAGTCCCTTGGACTGCAAGGAGATCCCACCAGTCCATCCTAAAGGAAATTAGTCCTGAATATTCATTGGAAGGACTGATGCTGAAGCTGAAACTCCAATACTTTGCTCACTTGATTTGAAGAACTGACTCATTGGAAAAGACTGATGCTGGGAAGGATTGAAGGCGGGAGGAGAAGGGGATGACAGAGGATGAGATGATTCGATGGCATTACCAACTCAATGGACATGAGTTTGAGTAAACTGCGGGAATTGGTGATGGACAGGGAGGCCAGGCATGTTGCAGTCCATGGGGTTGCAAAGAGTCTGACACGACTGATCGACTAACTGAACATAATATATTCCATATCGTGCATAAAGGTGCCATGCAAATTGTAGAACACAGAGAAAATGTCATACAAAGTTATTTTAATTATGTGTTAAAGTGAATTTATTTTTGGTTAATGGAAGAGTCTGCTGCTGCTGCTGCTAAGTTGCTTCAGTTGTGTGTGACTTTGTGCGGCCTCCCACCAGGCTCCCCCGTCCCTGGGATTCTCCAGGCAAACACTGGAGTGGATTGCCTTTTCCTTCTCCAGTGCATGAAAGTGAAAAGTGAAAGTGAAGTCGCTCAGTCATGTCCGACTCTTCGCGACTCCATGGACTACAGCCTACCAGGCTCCTCCGTCCATGGGATTTTCCAGGCAAGAGTACTGGAGTGGGGTGCCATTGCCTTCTCTGGAGTTCGCTATGATAGTCCCATCTTATTTGAACTCCTTGTTCATGCTGCCAGTAATAACGGTCTCAGTGTTCTTTTCTCATAGGAAGCTCTTCCCTCTCTACTATGAACCATGAAGTTTACAGAGTTGCTTCTCCCTAAAGAATTGCCTGTGACACTCTACTAATATAATAGGCATAGTGGTTTCACTGCTTTGGTTGAACATTTGATTTTAATCCTGTAAACAGTGATAGTAGCTACTTTATTGCCGTATTATGACAACACCTGCTACAGTGATAAGAATTCTTCGGACTGGACTGCCTTTGTAGAGAGCCAACTTAAAAAAAACTTTTTCTTGTTGACCTCAGACCTGCCTGAGTTAGTTGTGAAATCAAGACAGAAATACTTTTTTCTGTATCTTTTATTTTTGGGGGCCCACCTGAGGACAATATTACATAGTCTGTAGGTCTGTAGTTTTTTTGTTAATCGTCTTTTTTTCCCCTCATGAAAGTGACCTTATCTTTCTTTAGATGACTAGTGCCTTCACTCCAGCTTTACATCTTCTGTGAAAACTGGAAGTGACTGTTATCTAGTCCTGTACCACTTATTGATCCCTGCATAATAGATGGGCCATCCCTTCTTCCACACTCCCTTTTTTATGACACAGTATGGACGGAGGAGCCTGGTGGGCTGTGCAGTCCATGGCGTCGCTAAGAGTTGGATGCAACTGAGCGACTTCACTTTCAGTTTTCACTTTCATGCATTGGAGAAGGAAATGGCAACCCACTCCAGTATTCTTGCCTGGAGAATCCCAGGGACGGGGGAGCCTGGTGGGCTGCCGTCTATGGGGTCGCACAGAGTCAGACACGACTGAAGCAACTTGGCAGCAGCAGCAGCAGCAGAATGAAGTTAACTCTTACTGTAGTTAGGAGTAGGATGTGCACCTGCTTGGATATTGCTAACTCCCTGGACAAGAAATTGGGGGGTGAAATGGAAATGTGGCTGTCTGTTTATTTATTTATTTTTAATGTGTGTGAGGAAAAAATAATTTCCAGATAAAACATTACTAGTATTTCCTTTGACAAGTTTCCTGTAATAGTGAATATTTGCCACTGCATGATACAAATATAACTTTGTGTATGGTTCCTATCTGCTATGCAGAGCAGATTCTGGAAGTGATTATTGAAGTTGTACCCCTGTTAAGGAGGGAATCTGGAATCCTTGGGACAGAAGATCCTGTACTTCTTATTCTTTGTATAGGTTGATCTGGATAATATTTTAAGAGTGTCATCCATGCCCCCACGCTCGCACCCCCGCTCTGTTTTTTTAATAATGAGCTTTGCCTGATAGGGTTACTGAAACCTGAGTAGTGACTTGAGACTGTGGTGTTCATTCACTTGGACCTAGTGCTTACATCTGGATCTGGATCTTGGCTGTAACCTTTTCAATTACATTCTTCTTTGGGCTCAATGATTTTACTTTGGATACTGTGTATTAACTAGGAAGAACCTGAGAGGAGAGGAGGTATATGTTCTTTTAACTATCTTTTAAAAAAAGTTCTTTTTTTTTTTCCTCTAAGAAATGGCAGAATAGTGTCTCATTCTTTAAAAATGAAATATAATGGAGCTCTCTCAGAAAGATACGTGTGTGAACAGAAGATACAATTTTTTCCCCTGAGATGTGGAGCTGAATAAAACCCTTAAAAAAACCAAACAAACCATTGTTTTCATTTGTATTCATTGTGTTTTTAAGTAGTATATAGAGGAGGTGTTTGAAAGGAATGAGTGAATTCTGGAGGGTTTTCATGGCTTGCATGTTTTTTTCTTTTGTTGTGTAACTCTATTGAAAGTGCTAGTGAGGGTCTGGAGGAAATCCTGCTTGGGAGAAGATAATCAAATCCAGGTTCTTGCTTTCTTTTGAAAGCTTATTCCAGAATAAAAAAAAAATGTTAAAATGTAGAAGTGTTATTAAAGGTGAGTCAGTCCTTTCTTCACTTTTAGTGCATGAGAGAGTTGAGGCCTGGAGAGAATCAGTGTCTTTCTAGAGACTCATGTTAGTTGGTGGAAAGACTAAAATTGTGGTTTCCATTTCTAGTTTGTTTCTCCATTATTCTTTTTTCCATTACAGGACTGGCTTTCTCAGGAAACTTGCCAGGTTTGCTTAGTTGACCACTCTGAGCGGATAGGAGCAGTTAACATTTCTAGTATAACAAAATTTGGAGAATGTCCTTTTAATTTCATTGAGACTTTGTAAAAAATACAGACAGAGACTTTTCTTTAAAAGGTGGCTTATTATTTAATTTTATTGAAGTATAGTTAATTTAAAATGTTGTGTTTAATTTCTACTGTAAAACAGAATGACTCAGTTATGTTTGTTCTTTTTCCTATTCTTTTGCTTTATGGTTTATCACATACTATTATGTGATAGTGGCTTACAATTACTGTGTAATAAATATACATTCAGGGCTTTATTATTATTATTATGTTATATATCTATATAGTGTAATATATATTCAATCCCCCTGATACTGATTGCAGTTCTTGGTTCTCCCCTCTTTGTAGGCTAGCAGAGAAAACCACAAGGCCATTCAGGTATAACCTAAATCAAATCCCTTATGATTATACAGAGGAAGTGACAAATAGATTCAAGGGATTAGATTTGATAGAGTGCCTGAAGAACTGTGGATGGAAGTTCATAACATTGTACAGGAAGCAGGGATCAAAACCATCCCAAAGAAAAAGAAATGCAAGAAGGCAAAATGGTTGTCTGAGGAGGCCTTACAAATAGCTGAGAAAATAAGAGATGTGAAAGGCAAACGAGACAGGGCATTATATCCCCAACTGTATGCAGTGTTCCGAAGAATAGCAAGGAGAGATAAGAAAGTCTTCTTAAGTGAACAGTACAAAGAAATAGAGGAAAATAATAGAATGAGAAAGACTATAGATCTCTTCAAGAAAAAATACCAAGGGAACATTTCACGCGAAGATGGAAACAGTGAAAGGGACAGAACTTGCAATGGCCTGAGAGAAGCAGAAGAGATTGAGAAGATGCGTCAAGAACACACAGAGCCGTTCATAACAGGTGGTAATGACTCGGATAACAGAACGATGTAGCCAGTCACTCACCTAGAAGGGTGAAGACAGGCATTTTGGAGTATGAAGTCAGGTGGGCCTTAGGAAGCATTACTATGAACACAGCTAGTGGAGGTGATGGAATTCCAGCTGAACTACTCCAGATCCTGAAAGATGATGCTGTGAAAGTGCTGAACTCAATATGCCAGCAAATTTGGAAAACTCAGCAGTGGCCACAGCACTGGAAAAAGTCAGTTTTCATTCCAGTCCCAAAGAAGGATGATGCCAAAGAATGGTTCAAACTTCTGTACAGTTGTGCTCATTTCACATGCTAGCAAGGTAATGCTTGAAATCCTTTGAGCTAGGTTTCAACAGTATGTGAACTGAGAACTTCGAGATGTACAGTCTGAATTTAGAAAAGGCAGAGGAGCCAGAGATCAAATTGCCAACATCCATTGAATCATAGAAAAAACAAGAGAATTTGAGAAAAATATCTACTTCTGCTTCATCGACTATGCTGAAGCCTTTGACTGTGTGGATCATAGCAAACTGTGGAAAATCCTTCAAGAGATTGAACTGCCATGCCACCTTACCTGTCTCCTGAGAATCCTGTATGCAAGTCAAGAAGAAAAAGTTAGAACTGGATATGGAACAATGGACTCGTTCAAAATTGGGAAAGGTGTACATCAAGGCTGAATATTGTCACCTTGCTTATTTAACATATGCAGAGTACATCATGCGAAGTGCCGGGCTGGATGAAGCACAGGCTGGAATCAGGATTGCCAGGAGAAATATTAATAACCTCAGATATGTAGATGACACCATCTGTATGGCAGAAAATGAAGAGCAATTACAGAGCTTCTTGATGGAAGTGAAAGAGGAGAGTGAAAATGCTGGCTTAAAAGCCAACATTCAAAAAGCTAAGATCATGGCATCCGGTCCCATCACTTGATGGCAATTAGATGGGGAAACAATGGAAACTGTGACAGATTTTATTTTTTCGGGCTTCAGAATCACTGTGAACAGTGACTGCAGCCATGAACTTAGAAGATGCTTGCTCCTTGGGTTGAAAGTTATGACAAGCTCAGACAGTGTATTAAAAGGCGGAGACATCACTTCACCAAAATCCATATAGTCAAAGCTATGATTTTTTCCAGTGATCATGTATGGATGTGATAGTCGGACCATAAAGAAGAAGACTGAGAGCTGAAGAACTGATGCTTTCAAATTGTGGTACTGGAGAAAACTCTTGAGAGTCCCTTGGATGGCAAGGAGATCAAATGAATCAATCCTAAAGGAAGTCAACCGTTGATAGGAAGGACTGATGCCGAAGGTGAAGCTCAAATACTTTGGCCATCTAATGTGAAAAGCTGACTCATTGGCAAGGACCCTGATGCTGGGAAAGACTGAGCAGGAGGAGAAGGGGGTGATAGAGGATGAGATGATTGGATGGTGTCATCAACTCAGTGGACATGAATTTCAGCAAACTCTGGTAGATAGTGAAGGACAGAGAAGCCTGGTGGGCTCCGGAACATGGGGTCTCAGAGAGTCGGACAAAACTTAGCAACTGAACAATGAAAACAAAAAGAGTCAGATTGAACCAATGTTAATAACCTTGGAAAACCTAGCGGATTTTCAAGTAAATTTTACTATATAGTCATGCGGCCTAGATTGAAGTTATGAAGAAGTTAGGAGAAGACTCCAGTGTTTATTTGCTATGTAATTTTTGTAAGAAGTAAAAAGTATTGAAGTGTCTTCTCTTAAAGCAGTTTGGACTTGCTGTTTTACCTGCTAATCATAGGTATGTTGTAACTTTTTTTTGGCTCCTTCTCATTTTTTAAATTATTGTTTTTTTTTCAAGTTTTTGGATTCGTTGGATCTTCGTTGCTGCGTGTAGGCTTTCTCTTGCGGTGGAGGTGGGGCTGATCTTGGCTGTGATGCACGGGCTTCTCATTGCGGTGATGTCCCTTGTTGCAGAGCACAGGCTAGAGGCTCGCAGGCTCAGTAGCTACAGTGTGCAGGTTCAAGGGCTTGCAGATGCCAGTCTTTGTGGCCCGCAGGCTTTAGTTGCTCTGAGGCATGTGGAATCTTCCCAGACCAGGGATTGAACTCTTGTCCCCTACTTGGCAGGCAGATTCTTACCCACTATACCATGAGGGAGATACTTGTACTCATTTTTAAACCACTTCAGATTCTTGTTGGGTATATGTAATAGCTTAATCTTATTACTACTTTCTTCCCTTTTGGCCCCATAAAATGCAAATGAAAAGAGACTGTGTATTTTCTTTAATAGAGTAGATAATTATAGCTAACATTTGTGCTAAGGTTTTTATATGTATTTTAAAATTTATTCTCATACATCTCTATGGAATATAATTGTTATTATCTGTGTTTTATAGATGAAATTTGTACACAAAGATCTTACTCAGTGTCATGTAGGTAGTAAGAAGTAAAATATGGATTCAAACCCAGACAGTTTTTAAAACTCCATTCCAGTGCCTCTTAACAAAAAACGATATTACAGAGATTCAATTATAAAGGACTCAACTTATTGAACAAAACAATTCACATTACAAAAGAATCTAATGAAGAATTTCTTTTAAAAAGGGTTCTCTGGTCAGAAACCCAGAGGGAGCCATCTCATTATGTGGATAGTTTGGTAATCTAGTTTTAATCTGTTGAGCTATAGGGCTATCCTAGGGCCAGTGAGCTATCCCCTCATCCTGCTGTTGTCCTGTCTTTGCAAAGAATAGCCCAGTACTGCCCACGGTGAGCAAAGCTGTTGAGCTGAGAATTGATTGGGAATGGTAGGTCATGCTAGGCATATAGGCAACTCCTCTGAGTAAATGGTTATTCAATTTATATGCAGCTTTTAAGGCATATATATATATTATATAAAACAAGGAACATAAATGTTTCAAATTCTATACATTACAGTTTTTTATTTGATCTCTTTCATAATTCTTTAGGAGGTAGTTATGACAGAGCCTCAAATCCATGTTTAATGCTTTGAGGATATTTATGTGCTTAACAAGTGATCTTGAACACTCCATAGTTGCATTTTAGGTTGCATCATCATGTGACCTAATCTTAGATTATAAATTCCCTATTAAGCATACTGCCAAAGCTGAAGTGAATGTGTTTTTGTTTTTTTTTGAAAGGATCTCAAATGGATGGGTAATTTTTTTTTATTACTCTTCCTGTTTCTTTCAAACAATTTTCTATGCAATACTCATGTCACACATACTATTTAGTTATTTTTATGGATAAACTCATAAAAACAGTGGTTTAAAAAATTTATTGTAAATCAGCTGTACTTCAATAAAAAACAAACAAAAACAAAAAAAGGTTATTTCTACATCAGAGATATGCAATTATCTGGGTGGGAGAGTTCTATTTTTGTGCTTTTCATAGAGCTTTATTTAATTCACAGCCCAAAGTGATCACCATGTGACTAGATATGTCTCAGCGTTAATACTTGCTGCTGTATTTTTTCCCATTCTAGTTTTATGTTTTTATTTTTAGTTTACTCTTTTGTGAGTTGATCATAAAAAACTGTGACACATGAATAGATAAAAGAATGACGTTATTATTAAAAATACAGTGATTCAAACAGCAGCATCCCACTGTATAGCATATGTATGTATGTTAATTGCTCAATCGTGCTTGACTCTGCAACCCTATGGACTGTAGCCTGCCAGCCTCCTTTTCTCCATGTAATTCTTCAGTGGGGTAGCCACTGGAGTGGGTAGCCATTCCATTCTCCAAGGGGTCTTCCCGAGCAGGGACTGACCCTGGGTCTCCTTCATTGCAGGCAGATTCTTTACTGTCTGAGCCACCAGGGAAGCCTATAACCTGTTAAAACCATAATGGGAAAAGAACAGAATATATATAACTGAATTACTTTGCTGTACAGAGCAATTCAGAACCCTAAAGGATGATGACACCAAAGTGTTGCATTCAGTATGTCAGCAAATCTGGAAGACCCAGCAGTGGCCACAGGACTGGAAAAGGTCAATCCTCATTCCAGTTCCCAAGAAGGGTAGTACTAAAGAATGTTCGAACCATCAGATAATTGCACTCATCTCCCAAGCTAGTAAGGTCATTGAAAATCTTGCATGCTGGGCTTCAGCATTATGTGAACTGAGAACTTCCAGATGTCCCTGTTGGGTTTAGAAAAGGCAGAGGAACCAGAGATCAAATTGCTAACGTTCGCTGGATCATAGAGAAGGCAAGGGAAGTCCAGAAAAACATCTACCTCTGTTTCATTGACTATGCTAAAGCCTTTGACTATGTGGATCATTATTAAACTGTGGAAAGCTCTCAAGAGATGGAAATACCGTATCATCTTATCTGTCTCCTGAAAAACCTGTATGTGGGTCAAGAAGCAAGAAAGGAGTACGACAGGGCTGTCTGCTGTCACCCTGTTTGCTTAACCTATACACTGTGCACAAAATGAGAAATGCTGGGCTGGATGAGTTACAAGCTGGAATCAAGATGGGTGGAAGAAACATCAAGAACCACAGATATGTGGATAGCACCACTCCAATGGCAGAAAGCAAAGAGGAACTAAAGAGCCTCTTGATGAGGGTAAAGGAGGAGAGTGAAAGAGCCAGCTTAAAACTAAATATTAAAAAAACTAAGATCATGGCATCCCGCCACATTACTTCATGGCAAATAGAAGGGGAAAATGTGGAAGCAGTGACAGATTTCCTCTTCTTGAGCTTTAAAATAACTGTGGATGGTGACTGCAACCATGAAATCAGAAGACGATTGCTTCTTGTCAGGAGAGCTATGACAAACCTGGACAGTATGTTGAAAAACAGAGACATTACTCTGCCAATGAAGGTCTGTATAGTCAAGGGTGTGGTCTTCCCAGTGGTCATGTATGGTTGTGAGAGCTGGACTATAAAAAAGGCAGAGTGTGAAATAATCGATGCCTTTGAACTGTGGTTCTGGAGAAGACTCCTGAAAGTCCCTTGGACAGCAAGGAGTTCAAACCTTGCTTGACAAGGTTGATAAGATTGATAAGGAGATCAAAGATCAAATCTTGCTTCATAAGTTTGTCAAGGAGATCAAAGATCAAACCTTGCTTGATAAGATTGACAAGGAGACCAAAGTCAATCTTAAGAGATATCAACCCTGAATACTTGTTGAAAGAGCTGAAGCTGAAGCTCCAGTATTTTAGTCATCTGATGGGAACATTGGAAAGAAAGTTCCTGATGCTGGGAAAGGTTGAAGGCAGGAGGAGAAGGGGACAACAGAGGAAGAGATGGCTGGATGGCATCACCGATGTGATGGACGTGAGTTTGAGCAAGCTCCGGGAGTTGGTGATGGACAGGGAAGCCTGGTGTGCTGTAGTCCATGGGGTCACAAAGAGTGGGACACAACTGAGCAACTGAATTGAACTGATGTCATTCATATATTAAAAAGCATTTTTGTCCATGTTCTTGCATTTGATATTTATAGTGAGGAGTCAGTAAACTTTCCATAAAGGGTCAGGTAGTAGTAAATATTCTAAGCTGTTTAGACCATATGTTCTCTCTCCTGGTATTCAACTCTGCCAGTAGGATGTGAAAGCTTACATAGGCAGTATGTCAGTGGATGAGCTTGACTGTGTTTGCATAAAACTTTATTTATGGACACTGGAATATGATTTCCATAAGTCATTAATATTATTTTTCTTTTGTCTTTTTCAACCGTTTAAAAAAGCAAAAATTTTTAGCTTACTGTTTGTGTGATGTTAGGTTAAGGGCCACATTGTCTGATAGGCTGTCATTTGCTGACTGCCTGTGTCTGGCTCCAATGCGGGAGACCTGGGTTCGATTCCTGGGTCGGGAAGATCCCCTGGAGAAGGAAATGGCAACCCACTCCAGTATTCTTGCCTGGAGAATCCCATGGACAGAGGATCCTGGTGGGCTGCAGTCCACGGGATCACAAAGAGTCGGACACGACTGAGTGACTTCACTTTCACTTTCTTTTGGGCTTCCCTGTTGGCTCAGAGGTTAAAGCATCTGCCTGCAATGCGGGAGACCTGGGTTCCATCCCTGGGTTGGGAAGATCCCCTGGAGAAGGAAATGGCAACCCACTCCAGTATTCTTGCCTGGAGAATTCCAAGGACTGTATATATAGTCCATGGGGTCCCAAAGAGTTGGACATGACTGAGCGGCTTTCGCTTTCACTTTCATATGCTCAATAAGTATTTGAGAGAGTTGAAAAGGAATAATGTCTGTCTTTCACTATTTGAAGGATTGTTGTGTAGATTGTTTTACTTATTCATTTGTATAGTAAAGATATGTTCCAGAATGATTCACTTGCATTATGAGTAGAAGTAATAAGAAGGTAAAATTCACCTCAGAATTCAGGGAAGGGAAGGCAGAAAAGGAAGTTGTTATGGATAGAGTTTTTTTGTGATGACATATGTACTGTGGCCGGTGATATGGACAATCCCTCCTTTAACCTTTACTTAACCTTTATTTTAAACAGGTATTTCTTTCCTCAGTTTACAGATGAAAAAAACAGATAAAATACCTTAGCCTTAAATATGAGTGGTAGGACAGAATTTGAACCCAGATCATGTTCTTTCCATATATTTTGCTTTTTTATAGTAAGGATATACAGCAACTTATCAGGCTGCCTTAGATACTGACTATTTACTTATTGCTACAAGTTTTCACAAACACATCTTAGATAACCAAGGACAGAGATTTTTTTCCTTAGAGAAGGTGAAATGTTGAAGAAACCTTCATGATAACCTTTTATTCTTTGAATATGTGATTGCAAAGGGCTTTATTTTGAAATGATAGGCAAAACACATTTTCTCTCTTATTTTTGTACATAACTTTTACCTCTTTAAAGAAGGGTGTTTAAAAGTGTTTCACAAGTAAATTCATAGAATTCTACAATGAAATAAAATTGAGGAATGTACATGAAGTTTCTGTCAAACTGTATGTTGAGTAGAAACCAATGATAAAATCAGATCTAAAGCTGATTATTTTAGGTAATTTTCTTAAAGTTGAAGATTGAATCAAGCTAAAATAAATGAAGGTTAAAAGTATAAACGGAGAGAGAATACCCTGGTGGTCCAGTGGTTAGGCCCTCATGCTTCCACTGCTGGGGGCCTGGGTTCATACCTTGGTTAGGGAACTAAAGATCCTGCAAGCCATATGGTGAGGCCAAAAAAAAAGTGTAAATGAAGAAAGGTTCTGACAGTAATTAATTGTGGAGTTTCTTTTTTGATTCAGCAGACATTTCGAATGTCTGTACCGCTGCCGGGAGCTTAGACTAGTGAGAGAAGTAGACGGAGGCACCAAGAGGACACACCTCCTGGGAAGGGGATGTCGGAACTTCCCCCCCTTATCAACTTTAAAATGCTATTTAAAATCATTGAGAATGCTAAAACAGTCTGGAGGTGTAAGCATAAAGAGTGTAAATCCCTTTTTTCACTTTCTGCTCTCCGATCCCCATTCTTCAGAGTTATAGTTAGCAGACTGGTAAATATGCTTCCAGATTTTTTTCTTATGCATATACCAATAGGCCTCCCTGCAAAGAAATTGGACTCACGCTATATATAATTTTGTAAATTACTTTTCCTCCCTTGTGATACTCTGTAATGTACATGTTTCCATGTCAGTAGATACAGATCAATCTCATTTAAAAACCTTATACCTCTGTGATGGGATGGGATCCCACCATTTATTTATATTATTTCTTATTGCTGGGGATGTAGGTTTTCAACCTGTTTACAAAAAATAGATATCCTTGAACTAATATGCTTTATTTTCTGAATTGTTTAAATGATGAGTAACATAGAGGCAGGTGAAGAGATGAATCAGGGCAAAGGCTAGTAGAGTTTTGCTAAGAGAATGCAGTGGTCATAGTAAACACCTCTTCCAGCAACACAAGAGAAGACTCTACACATGGACATCACCAGATGGTCAACACCAACATCAGATTGACTATATTCTTTGCAGCCAAAGATGGAGAAGCTCTATAGAGTCAGCAAAAACAAGACCGGGAGCTGACTGTGGCTCAGATCATGAACTGCTTATTGCCAAATTCAGACTTAAACTGAAGAAAGTAGGGAAAACCACTAGACAATTCAGGTATGACCTAAATCAAATCCTTTATGATTATACAGTGGAAGTGGGAAATAGATTTAAGGGCCTAGATCTGATAGAGTGCCTGATGAACTATGGATGGAGGTTCGTGACATTGTATAAGAGACAGGGATCAAGACCATCCCCATGGGAAAAAAATGCAAAAAAGCAAAATGGCTGTCTAGGGAGGCCTTTCAAATAGCTGTGAAAAGAAGAGAGGCAAAAAGCAAAGGAGAAAAGGAAAGATATAAGCATCTGAATGCGGAGTTCCAAAGAATAGCAAGGAGAGATAAGAAAGCCTTCCTCAGTGATCAATGCAAAGAAATAGAGGAAAACAACAGAATGGGAAAGACTAGAAATCTCTTCAAGAAAATTAGAGATACCAGGGGAACATTTCATGCAACAATGGGCTCGATAAAGGACAGAAATGATACGGACCTAAAAGAAGCAGAAGGTATTAAGAAGAGGTGGCAAGAATACACAGAAGAACTGTACAAAAAAGATCTTCACGACCAGGATAATCATGATAGTGTGATCACTCATCTAGATGTGAAGTCAAGTGGGCCTTAGAAAGCATCACTACGAACAAAGCTAGTGGAGGTGATGGAATTCCAGTTGAGCTATTTCAAATCTTAAAAGATGATGCTGTGAAAGTGCTGCATTCAGTATGCCAGCAAATTTTGAAAACTCAGCAGTGGCCACAGAACTGGAAAAGGTCAGTTTTCATTCCAGTCCCAAAGAAAGGCAATGCCAAAGAATACTCAAACTACCACACAATTGCACTCATCTCACACACTAGTAAAGTAATGCTCAAAATCCTCCAAGCCAGTCTTCAGCAGTATGTGAACCGTGAACTTCCAGATGTTCAAGCTGGCTTTAGAAAAGGCGTAGGAACCAGAGATCAAATTGCCAACATCCACTGGATCATGGGAAAAGCAAGAGAGTTTCAGAAAAACATCTATTTCTGCTTTATTGACCATGCCAAAGCCTTTGACTGTGTGGATCACAAGAAACTGTGGAAAATTCTGAAAGAGATGGGAAGACCAGACCACCTGACCTGCCTCTTGAGAAACTTGTACGCAGGTCAGGAAGCAACAGTTAGAACTGGATATGGAATAACAGACTGGTTCCAAATAGGAAAAGGAGTATGTCAAGGCTGTATATTGTCACCCTGCTGATTTAACTTCTGTGCAGAATACATCATGAGAAATGCTGGGCTGGAAGAAGCACAAGGTGGAATCAAGATTGCTGGGAGAAATACCAGTAACCTCAGATATGCAGATGACACCACCCTTATGGCAGAAAGTGAAGAACTAAAAAGCCTCTTGATGAAAGAGGAGAGTGAAAAAGTTGGCTTAAAGCTCAACGTTCAGAACACTAAGATCATGGCATCTGGTCCCATCACTTCATGGGAAATAGATGGGGAAACAGTGCAAACAGTGACAGACTTTATTTTTTGGGGCTCCAAAATCACTGCAGATGGTGATTGCAGTCATGAAATTAAAAGACGCTTACTCCTTGGAAGGAAAATTATGACCAACCTAGATAGCATGTTGAAAGGAAGAGACATTACTTTGCCAACAAAGGTCTGTCTAGTCAAGGCTATGGTTTTTCCAGTGGTCGTGTATGGATGTTAGAGTTGGACTGTGAAGAAAGCTGAGTGCCGAAGAATTGATGCTTTTGAACTGTGGTGTTGGAGAAAACTCTTGTGAGTCCCTTGGACTGCAAGGAGATCCAACCAGTCCATTCTGAAGGAGATCAGCCCTGGGATTTCTTTGGAAGGAATGATGCTAAAGCTGAAATTCCAGTACTTTGGCCACTTCATGCGAAGTGTCGACTCATTGGAAAAGACTCTGATGCTGGGAGGGATTGGGGGCAGGAGGAGAAGGGGACGACAGAGGATGAGATGGCTGGATGGCATCACTGACTTGACGGACGTAAGTTTGAGTGAACTCTGGGAGTTGGTGATGGACATGGAGGCCTGGCGTACTGCAGTTCATGGGGTCACAAAGAGTCGGACACGACTGAGCGACTGAACTGAGCGGAAGAGATGATGGTTAGTGTGAAGGGGAAATGTTATCTAGGCTAAGGGAACAATGTGTCATTTGAAAAACTGCTGCAGAAAGTGATGAACTTTTTAGTTTGAGAGAAGCATTTGTCTTTCTGTGCTGTGTAAGTATAGCGCCTTTTGTTTTCTTGAACTGTATGCTAGGATATTTCATTTTATAAAATTGGCGTTTCTTTCCTAATTTATAGTTACATAATTTTCTTATTTTGGCAATTAAATTTTTTTTCAGTAAATGTTGCCAGATAGAGAATTAGAAGGACTTCCCAGGTGGCTCAGCAGTGAAGAATTTGCCTGCCAGTGCAGGAGACGTTAAGAGACATGGGTTCCATTCCTGGGTCAGGAATATTCCCTGGAGAGGGGAGTGGCAACTCACTCCAGTATTCTTGATGGGGGAATCCTTTGGACAGAGGGGCCTGGTGGGCTACAGTCCACGGGATTGTAAAGAGTTGGAGATCACTAGCAACTGAGCATGTGTGCAGAAAAGTAGAACCATAATCTGATGATAATGGTCATTCAAGAGGCCACACAGAGGTTAAGTGGGTACTTTTAGAAGTAGAGCTTATATCTTAGCTGTTTTTCTCTTCTTAACACTGAGAATTGTTGCCCAGCGTTCATAACGGGGTTTTGGGTCACTACTCCCCCACTGTTACCCATTTGAAACAAATTTTGGTAAATGAAAAAACAGATATTGTGAAGTTGCTAGTTAATTGAGTAGTTTTCTGAAAATTAAACTGATAGCTTAAAGTAGCTGAATAGCACTTTTTAATTTGAATAACAGTTTTTTACTCTTCAGTATTGTTGTTGTTGTTCAGTCACTCATTTGTGTCTGACTCTTTGCGACCCCATGGACTGCAGCACGCCAGGCTTCCCCGTCCTTCCCGATCTCCCAGAGCTTGCTCAGACTCAGGTCCAGTTGAGTTGATGATGCCGTCCAACCATCTCATCCTGTCACCTTCTTAAGTATACAGAATCTTAAGTATAAAATCTTGCTATCGTTAAAAAGGTTTAGTTGCTGCTTTTCTTCATCCCTTAATTTCCAATTTTGGAAATGTTGCCCTACAGCGTGTATCAAGTACTACGTTAGTGTTAGAATTTTGTCATTCCTAGGGGAAAAGAATCTGCTGATTTCTTTAAAAATACATTGGAAACAAAATGGTGTATTAAATAAGGGCAATAAATATCTTTCTGGACTATTTCTAAAAGTAAAAGCCTTTATTTTTGTTGCCAACAATGCTTTGCTGTTTGATTACATGAAATAGAAATACAAGTTTTGTTAGGCTCAACTTTTAAAATTTCTTGCTTGTTTCAAAAAACCTAATGCTAAATAGTTCTAACTGGTGTTATTAATTTGAAGAGTATGAATACTTTGAGTAAATTAGCTTGTGTTCTCTCATTACCTTAAACAATAATTTATCATCTGTTGAAGCACATGATTATGAAATATTCATACTGTGTTCTAAGGGAATTAATACTTTACATGAAGTGTAGTGTTTAAGCATTCATACCTATTTTTTCACTTGGAGTTACTTTTCAAGAGTAAAGTGTACATTTAAACAAAAATAACTTACTTTTGTTTAATTTTTCTAGGGCTGCCTTGGAAGAAGTGGAAGGAGATGTGGCAGAATTGGAACTGAAACTTGATAAGGTAAATTTTACTTCAACTTTTTAAAACAGTAATTCCTGTTTTGCATACTGATTTGTGCCTACAGTGCCAGATGGGTTCTGTGATTTCTTTTATATCCATGAAGGTAAATGCTGATATTTTCCCGATTTTACACATACAGAAGTTGAGGCTAGAGATGTTAAGTAGTTGGTTGAAAATTTAATCTAAATGCCAGAGTGAGAATTTGAACCCTGTCTGACTAGACATCTTTTATACTGTTGGAAGTTTGTTTCCTTCTCCATCAAAAAGATGGCAGTATAACTTTTTGTTGCTTAATGGATAGCATACATAACCTAACCATTCTTGGTTGTATATTTGGGTTTGGCTATGTTCAAATATAAAAATTTTAATACTCATTCCATTTTTAAAGCTAATGCCAGAAATACTGAATATGTATTTATTTAATAGTTAATATTAAATTGTCATACTCTACGCAAGGGTAAATATACATTGATTCCTATCTTCTGTGTTAATTATTGGTAATCTTTTTTTTTTTTGCCTCTATCTCAGAAACGTTACCTGTTGTATAACAGAAATATAAGAATGAATAAGACATGGCTTCTGATTTTAAGTAACCATTGTTGATTGTTAAAATTTCTAGAGACTAAACGTGTTTATTTGAAATACCGTTTCTGAAGATAATTTTCTGTTTATTTACTTATTATTGTAAATGGAATTGTTTTGGAAAGCAGTGCTTATCAAATGTTACTGTGCATAGGAATATGTGGGGTTCTTGTGAAAATACAGATCCAGATTCAGTAAGTCTTGGTATCTGAGATTCTGTTTGTCTAGCCAGATTTTAGGTGACACCAATGCTGTTGAATAGACTGCACTCTGAATATCAGTGATGTAAGATATATTAATTAGACTGAAGATTTTCAAATGTTTTGAAATCATGAAATATGTATATATAATGTAAATAGTATAGAAAATATATAAAGCAGTAGCTATTAGTTAAATATGTAAGACAAAATAATTTCAGAAAATGTTTAGTAATAAGTTATTTTTGTGCAGTACTCTGTAATTTTCAAAGCACTTTGATACATAGTGTGTTTGGGATTTTTATAATAGTCCTGTGAGGTAGGTGGGGCAAGTGGATTATTTCCATTTTCTAGATGACAGTAGCAAAGCCCCGAAAGTAAAGAGGAGTTGGTTCAAATCACAGAGCTAGAAAAGCCAGAGCCAGGGTTAGAATTCCATCTGTTTTATTTTTAGTTCAGTGCTCTTCTTGGGCACTGCTGTACTCCTGGGTCTACGTTGAGGGGCACATGCTACCTGAAAGTTTTCTGAGGAACCCTAGCAAACTTCAGGCAAGTGTTTTTAAAAACAAATGTTAGAATTTTTGGTAAAGATATTATTTTCAGAAATGTTATTTTCTATTTAAAATTATGTATATGGGATCATTGTTACTGTTGTCATCATTATTATTATTTTACCCTGATGTATTACGTTTATTTTTGAGGACTCTATGAAACAAAGTTTTTAAACTCTTAAGGTAGATAGCAGAAGATGTAGCTTTGATTTTCTGGTAGATGTATGAAAGAATATATAGAAGGATAAAGTTTCTTTCTTTCTTTCTTTTTTTAAAAAAGAATCACAGAGTAGTACAATAAGGGTATCCATTTTCTCTGGGTAGATTTGCATCTAAATCAAACAAAACACTGTGTGTCAGGGGGGACCTCAGAATTTAAAGTATCTAAACAGACTCCTCTTACAGTATTTTTGTTAATGATTTTGCTTTTATGAGCAGCTGTCTTTTGTTTTCACCCCTTTATATCATTTGGTTGGGGTTGAGAGACTGGTAGAATCTTAAACGAAAAAACCCAAATCTAAAGCAAGTTGTCAAAGGATTGCTATTCAGTACTAAGAGCTCCAAACCCTTTCTGGAGTCTGTAGTAGGGCTTTCCAGGTGGCTCAGTGGTAAAGAATCTTCCTGCCAAGCAGGAGATGCCGGTTCAACCCCTGGGTTGGGAAGATCCCCTGGAGAAGGAAATGGCAACCTACTCCAGTATTTTGCCTGGGAAATCCCATGGACAGAGGAGCCTGGTGGGTTATAGTTCGTGGAGTTGCAAAAGAATCAGACACAACTGAGCAACTAAACAACATCAACGGAGTTGGGCCAGTAAGGACATCATGAAAACTTTGACACTTAAAAATATATTTCTCTACTTTAAGACCTTGATCCCTTATATAATGTCCCTTACCCAAATTCTTAAGCTATCATTGATCATTTTGACTCTAGAATTATGAGGAAGTACAGTTAGAGAGGAGAAGGCAATGGCACCCCACTCCAGTACTCTTGCCTAGAGAATCCCATGGACGGAGGAGCCTGGTGGGCTGCAGTCCATGGGGTCGCTAAGAGTCGGACATGACTAAGCGACTTCACTTTCACTTTTCACTTTCACGCATTGGAGAAGGAAATGGCAACCCACTCCAGTGTTCTTGCTTGGAGAATCCCAGGGATGGGGGAGCCTGGTAGGCTTCCGTCTATGGGGTCTCACAGAGTCGGACATGACTGAAGCGACTTAGCAGCAGCAAGAGCAACAATTAGAGAAGAGGCCTGTGAGGAGCAAGAACTGGTTGTTATTGAAGGTGGTGGCGTTAGTGGAGGGGAAGGATTATCTCAGGCTAGTTTAGTGATTTCATAACTTTGTGCAGGGCAAGTTGTACCTGTAATATCATTGCAAATCATGGCAGTGACAGGTTTAACTAGTTTGCTGACTTAGCTTATATTTGTTTTGCTTGTAAATATATGCCATTGGTAGTTATACTCTTTCTAATGAGTAATGCTCCATGAATGAATGGCATTATTTGACTAGGTCCAATTATTTATCCATTCTGCCTGGTATTCTGGCATTGGCAACATCACGGAGCATCATAGTTGCCGTCTAGGTATAATTTCCACATCTGTTTAATCTTCTCATTGAAATGGCTTGCTCTTTTTTAAGTAGATAACCTTTAAATTACAGCTCAAGTACTATCAAACTTAGGTTTTTTTCCCCCAGATGTTACATTATTTCTTGCATTTTTACATTTCTTACATTTTAAAATTATACTTCCATTGAAATTATTATAATATTATGGTAATATTTGGTTTATAACGTAGTCTAATAGGAAAGAACACAAAGCCTGGAACAACGCTGCCCATATATGAGTCAGGCTCTACCACTCACTAAGCCATATGGGCCTTGGGCAAGTTCCTAAACCTTCCTATGTCTGAGTTTCTTCGTCTCCAAAATGGGGAAAATAAGAGTATCTATCTCATAGGGTTATTATGTGAATAAGATGTGTTAATACATGTTAAGTGCTTTGGCACATGGTAAGTTCTAAATGAACGTTAATGTTGGTGATGTCTCTTCAACAAATTTCGGTCTGTCTTGAAGACAGATTGTCTTTAACAGGAAAAATCCCCTCATTTTACTGTTAGGTAAAAATCTCTCTTTGTAGATTGTGTTATGTGATTTAGTTACAGCTATCTTCACTGTCATCTAATAAGGACTTTTGACAGCTGGCAAAGTATTTATCTATCTCCAAGTCAGTCCTTCTCCCAAATAACTGCAGTATGTATTTGATTCAGCTATATGACACATTCATTTTCTCTCCAGCTCCTGTGATAGTGACCTTATTTTAATTCTGGTACCTGTTTCACTGGCCAGATGCTATGCCTTGTTGCTCAAAGTTGTAATCTCTGAAACTGGAATAATCTTTGATACCTTACTTCCTGATGGGAGTCTCTGGTCTTTCAGTTCTCATCTTGGACTCCTCCTGCTTCTGTTTTTCAGGTTTATCTAGATCTCTAATCTTTTAAGTCTGTCCACTTCTAGAGCTCTTTTTTATTCAGGGTACTTTTTTAAAAATAAATTTTAAATTAAGATTAAATTCACCTAATATAAAATCTACCATTTTAAAGTTTGCAACTCAGTGGTTTTTAGTACATTCACAGTGTGTACAACTGTTGCCACTACTTAATTTCAGAACGTTTCTCTTACCCTAATAAGAAACTCTGTACACATTAGCAGTCACTTCCGATTTCCCTCTCCCTGTATACTCTGGCAACCATTGATTAACATTCTGTCTCTATGGATTTGCCTATTCTTATACATTTCATATAAATGGTATCATACAATATTTGACCTTTTGTGGCTGACTCTTTTCACTTAACATAATGTTTTAAAAATTCATCTGTCTATGTTGTAACATCTTTAGTATTTCCTTTTTAATGGCTGAATAATATGCTGTTGTATGGATGTACCATATTTGTCTTTTCATCCATTGATTGACATTCGGGTTGTTTCCACTTCTTGGCTATTATGTGTAATGCCTGCTTCTAATTTTACATCATCATTTCTCTTCTGAAGACCTCCATTTTCCTTCCACAGCACCTGTTCTGTAGAATCTTGACTGTATTTGTATAGTCTTCTATATTTCTATCTCTTATCTGGGCTACAGAGCCCTTCAGGAAAAGTTACACACTTGTTTGGTGAAACGGATTGGTGGGATTCTTGATGCAAAGCAGTTTTTTCAAGACTCAGTCAGGTTATCTTACTATCTTTCAGTTCAGTTCAGTCACTCAGTCATGTCCGACTCTTTGTGACCCCATGGACTGCAGCACGCCAGGCCTCCCCATCCATCACCAACTCCTGGAGTTTACCCAAACTCATGTCCATTGAGTCGGTGATGCCATCCAACCATCTCATCCTTTGTCATCCCCTTCTTCTCCTGCCCTCAGTCTTTCCCAATATCAAGGTCTTTTCAAATGAGTCAGCTCTTTGCATCAGGTGGCCAAAGTGTTGGGAGTTTCAGCTTCAACATCAGTCCTTCCAATGAATATTCAGGACTGATTTCCTTTAGGATGGACTGGTTGGATCTCCTTGCAGTCTAAGGGACTCTCAAGAGTCTTCTCCAACACCACAGTTCAAAAGCATCAATTCAGCGCTCAGCTTTCTTCACAGTCCAACTCTCACATCCATAAATGACTACTGGAAAAACCATAGCCTTGACTAGATGGACCTCTGTTGACAAAGTAATGTCTCTGCTTTTTAATATGCTGTCTAGGTTGGTCATAATTTTCCTTCCAAGGAGTAAGCATCTTTTAATTTCATGGCAATCACCATCTGCAGTGATTTTGGAGCCCCCAAAATAAAGTCTGACACTGTTTCCACTGTTTCCCCATCTGTTTGCCATGAAGTGATGGGACTGGATGCCATGATGTTAGTTTTCTGATTGTTGAGCTTTAAGCCAACTTTTTCACTCTCCTTTTTCACTTTCATCAAGAGGCTCTTTAGTTCCTCTTCACTTTCTGCCATAAGGGTGGTGTCATCTGCATATCTGAGGTTATTGATGTTTCTCCCGGCAATCTTGATTCCAGCTTGTGCTTTATCCAGCCCAGCGTTTTTCATGATGTACTCTGCATAGAAGTAAAATAAGCAGGGTGACAGTATATAACCTTGATGTACTCCTTTTCCTATTTGGAACCAGTCTGTTGTTCCATGTCCAGTTCTAACTGTTGCTTGCTGACCTGCGTACTAGTTTCTCAAGAGGCAGGTCAGGTGGTCTGATATTCCCATCTCTTTCAGAATTTTCCACAGTTTGTGGTGATCGACACAGTCAAAAGTTTGGCATAGTCAGTAAAGCAGAAATAGATGTTTTTCTGGAACTCTTTTGCTTTTTTCATGATCAGCGGATGTTGGCAATTTGATCTCTGGTTCCTCTGCCTTTTCTAAAACCAGCGTGAACATCTGGAAGTTCATGATTCACGTGTTATTGAAGCCTGGCTTGGAGAACTTTGAGCATTACTTTGCTAGCGTGTGAGATGAGTGCAATTGTGCGGTGGTTTGAGCATTCATCTTTAGCAGCTCTTACATTCACTGTTCTCTCAAGATTTACCAGCTTATTGTTTCTTCTTAGTAGAGGAACTTGTGTCTTCCTTTTGATGGGAACACTTTTATTTCTTGCTTTTAATCTAGAAATTTAACAGAATCTGTCCTTAATCCATTCCACACACACACACATTTGAGTGACAAAAGCACCCCTTTTCCTTTGCACTTTCCGACTGAACTTCTTTGAGAAAGACTTTGCTTTAGCCACCTCTCTCTTTTCCCTCTCTACATCTTTAAATTGTCTTCTTTGCTAATATAAAGCCATCATCCTCTGTTTGCCAGAGAGATGCTCTAAGCCATGCTCTAAGATGTAGGATGTCTTTATTGTTTCCCATTTCCTTTCGTATAATATGTGAACACTTTTGCTTTGCCCACAGTGTTTTTCCTGATCTGGCCCTTGTATACATTTTTGCACTGAACTAAGCTCCTTAGTGCCTCTGGTTTACCCTGCCTTGTAAGCTTCAGGGTTAGTGTATGCTTTTCCTAAAATAGTGTCTTATTACCCTTATCTGATTGACTAATTCCCGTTGGTCTTCAGGGCTTTTCTCAAGTGTTTCCTTTGGTAGGAATCCTTTGAACCCCATGGTCCTGATGTTCTTCCTTTATTCTCTCTTGCATAGTTTTGATGAGCATAGCAGTTGTGTTTGTGCTAAATAGAATTTACCTGCTTTTCTAACGGTTAGGATCTTGTTTTCAGTCGCTCAGTCGTGTCCGACTCTTTGTGACCCTATGGACTGCAGCACACCAGGCTTCGCTGTCCTTCACTGTCACCCGCAGCTCGCTCAGACTCATGTTCATTGAGTTGGTGATGCCGTCCAACCATCTCATCCTCTGTCGTCCCCTTCTCCTCCTGCCTTCAGTCTTTCTCAGCATCAGGGTCTTTTCCAATGAGTCAACTCTTCACATCAGGTGGCCAAAATATTGAAGTTTCAGCTTCAGTATGAGTCCTTCCAGTGAATATTCAGGGTTGGTTTCCTTTAGGATTGACTGGTTTGATCTCCTTGCAGTCCAAGGGACTTCAAGTCTTCTCCAACACCACAATTGAAAACCGTCAGCTCTTTGTCACTAAGCCTTCTTTATGGTCCAACTCTTGCATCCATACATGACTACTGGAAAAGCCATAGCTTAAGGGCTTCCCTGGTGGCTCAGAGGGTAAAGCGGAGACCTGGGTTCGATCCCTGGGTTGTGAAGATCCCCTGGAGAAGGAAATGGTAACCCAATCCAGTATTCTTGCCTGGAGAATCCCATGGACGGAGAAGCCTGGTAGGCTACAGTCCACGGGGTTGCAAAAGTCGGACATGACTGAGCGACTACACCTTCTACACCTTGGGCTCTATGGACCTTTGTCAACAAAGTAATGTCTCTGCTTTTTAATATGCTCTCTAGGTTTGTCATAGCTTTTCTTTCAAGGAGCTTTTAATTTCATGACTGAAGTCACCATCTGCAGTGATTTTGGAGCCCAAGAAAATAAAGTCTGTCATTGTTTCCATTGTTTTCCCATCTGTTTGCCATGAAGTGATGGGACCAAATGCCATGATCTTAGCGTTTTGAATGCTGAATTTTAAGCCAGCCTTTTTACTCTCCTCTTTCACTTTCATCAGGAGGCTCTTTTAATTCCTCTTTGCTTTCTGCCATAATGGTGGTGTTATCTGCATATCTGAGGCTGTTGATATTTCTCCTGGCGATCTTGATTCCAGCTTGTGCTTCATCCAGACTGGCATTTCCCATGGTGTACTCTACATATAAGTTAAATAAGCAGGGTGACAATATTACAGCCTTGATGTACTCCTTTCCCAATTTGGAACCAGTCCGTTTTTCCATGTCCAGTTCTCACTGTTGCTTCTTGACCTGCATACAGGTTTCTCACAAGGCAGATAAGGTGGTCTGGTATTCCTGTCTCTTGAAGGATTTTCCAGTTTGTTGTGATCCATACAGTCAAAGGCCTTAGCATGTTCAATAAAACAGAAGTAGATTTTTTTCTGGAATTCTCTTGCTTTTTTGATGATCGAACAGATGTTGGCAATTTGATCTCTGGTTCCTCTGCCTTTTCTAAGTCCAGCTTGAACATTCTGGAAGTTCTTGATTCACATACTTTTGGAGCCTAGTTTGGAGAATTACAACAGAGACTTAGAACAGAATTAGTAGAACAGATTAGAACAGAGATTTTTTTCACTTAACGTTGATCCAGATTCCAGGGTAACAGTTTTAAATTATACTCCTGAGATCCTTGTGTTGTCTTCTAAAGTTTTCCTAAGCTGTGTATCCTCTTCTCGGTGACCCTACTTCCCATTTGGTCATTACCCTTCCTTCTTCTAGATCAGCTCCACTTTTATCTTTATTATGTTTAACTTGCACCCAAGATATTGTTTGCTTAAAGAAAAGGTTTTGTGTGAAATAAAGAAAAAAGAAGGACTAGAAAAAGAAAAGGAATGGAAAGGAAAAAAGAGAAAGATTAAAAAGTGAAAGAGAAAAAGAGGGAATGGGGAAAGAGAGAGAGAAGCTCAGTTCTAAGATTTAGTATAGTGCCTAGAATGGTAGGCATTGGAGAAATGTGGTTGATTAATCAATTCTGCTTTGATGCTGATGCTGCTAAGTTGCTTCAGTCGTGTCTGACTCTGTGTGACCCTATAGACGGCAGCCCACCAGGCTCCCCCATTCCTGGGATTCTCCAGGCAAGTACACTGGAGTGGGTTGCCATTTCCTTCTGTAATGCGTGAAAGTGAAAAGTGAAAGTGAAGTTGCTCAGTTGTGTGTGATTCTTTGCGACCCCATAGACTGTAGCCTACTAGGCTCCTCCGTCCATGGGATTTTCTAGGCAAGAGTATTGGAGTGGCTTGCCGTTGCCTTCTCCGTCTGCTTTGATAGTCTGATACTAAAATGACCAACATGACTCACCCACCATACCAGTTTACTTCCCTTTCCTCCACCATACCACAGTTGTGTTTTTAAAAAACTTTTGTCAAACTGCTTGCTCTGCCTAACGTGAAAGTGGAAGTGAAGTTGCTCAGTCGTGTCCAACTCTTTGCGACCCCATGGACTATAGCCTACCAGGCTTCTCCGTCCATGGGATTTTCCAGGCAAGAGTGCTGGAGTGGATTGCCATTTCCTTCTCCAGGGGATCTTCCCGACCCAGGAATCGAACCCTGGTCTCCAGCATTCCAGGCAGACGCTTTACCGTCTTCCAAGAGATGCTTAATACATTTTTGTGGAGTTAAGCTACAGGGTTGAATTTAACTTGATAAAATTAAAAATTAACTTGATTGGTGGTTGGTGTTATAAGACACCCTCCACATCTTGAAAGGTCATCTTTTTTTTTTTTGATATGATTTACTCTCTTATGATTTACTTTATAAGCCAAAGGGGAAAAAAAGAACACTTTTCGTTTACTTTCGATTTATTGATGAACTGTAATCTTAACTCAGCAAACTCATGTGGTTATTTATAATACTTGTTCAATTAATTAAAAAAATATTTTCAGTTATATAATGTGTTTCTTTTTCAGCTTGTGAAACTGTGTATTGCAATGATTGATACTGGAAAAGCCTTTTGTGTTGCAAATAAACAGTTCATGAATGGGATTCGAGACCTGGCACAGTATTCTAGCAATGATGCTGTAGTTGAGGTTAGTATTATTAAACTTAGTTAAAATGATCCATGCAACATGTTATTAAATAACTGTATCTATTTACCTTATTAATAATGGTGGTCCTTAAAATCAGAAGTGGAAAAGCTATCACCTATTGGTGCTATCTTATATAATTCTGTGTTCTAGGACAGTTAGAAGGTGATGGTTGATCTGTGGTGTAAATATCTCTTTACTATACTTGCTGCTAGGTGAGCTGAAGCATCTAGAGGGGCACCTGAGCAGGTAGGGTAGGATCATGTTTATAAGTGCAAGCAGAGAACATTAACTTAAGACTAGTATCTAACTGTACATTTGGGGGGCTGCATAGGAAAGTTCTGGTCGACTAGCTATGTTAGCTTAGACTCCCTGCTCTATTATGTGGTATTATAATGTTTCTTTTAAGAGGAATAATAGCTAGTGAAAAAAATGATATAATTTGGTAATTATGTGATCTATAGATACCTAAATGCACACAGTCTTGATACACTTACTTTTAACCTTTGCCATTTCAATTAGTTAGTATAATAGTATTGATAGGCAGTTTAATTCTTTGACTGTTCTTGAGTTTTATTCAAGGTAGTTTTACTACCTGTAGACTTCTATGCAGACCGTGTCTGAGAAGTAGTGAGATTGTCCTAGTGAGAAATAAATGTTACTGTTTACACTGTAACTTGATCTTTCTGTCACAAATGCTGAAAATACGTTTTTCTACCATATATTAGTAGCTCTTAAATAACTTGGTTTTCTTTTGATTTGTTTCTCAGACAAGTTTGACCAAATTTTCTGACAGTCTTCAAGAAATGATAAACTTTCACACAGTAAGTGTTAGTAAGTAGGGGTTATTGTGGCCGTGGTAATGTTTTATTACTTTTCTTTGGTGGCAATATTTTATAGAATTACTTAAGTTGGAATTCACAGACTTTGATTTATTAACAACTTTTTAGTTGGGTGGGTCTAAAATGCGTGTGTGTGTCAGAGAGAAAAGATGGAATATACATGTGTATTATTTCCTATCCTGTAATAGTGAACTTTAATTTCAATGAAGTGCACACTCATAAAAGTTAATTTTTTCTCTTTAAGTTGTCCCTTTGTAAATTTTTAAGCAGTTATTTCAAGAAGAAAGACAGATGTACAAGTCATCATTCTAAATTTGGCTATTTCTTTTAAGTACAAATATATCCCCTTTGTCTAATAAGTTGCTGATATGAAAGACTGTTGTATTGTTTGAGCTATTTATGTGTGTGTTTAAGATATGAGGACAGATCTTTAAGAATGAGGGGTATATGTTACTTTTGGAATGTGATGAAATGCCTTTATACAGTTTGTAAAAGTTTACTGGAAATATGGTACTTTGTAAGCTATATATATTTTTATAATTTTTAAAAAATCTAATATGTATGACTCATATAATTATTTATTCAGTGTTTCAAAATTTAACTGCCTGTAAGAGGGGAATATCAATACTTATATTCTTTGTAAATTCTGCTACTTTCTGGTTTTTAGTTAATTTGATTTTCTTGGTTTTTTTTTTTTTTTTGGGACAACATGTTAAGGATGAATTGATCTGATAATATTTATTTTAATTGTGGTTCAAATTTTATTCCAAAATTATCATGCAAAACCATCTTCTTCAGTTTCTGCTGTCAGTTCTTTTGGTTATGTATCTAGGTGTAGAATTGCTGGGTCATAAGTAATTCTGTTTATCTTTTTGAGAAACCATCAAACTGATTTCCACAGAGGCTACAACATTTTACATTCCCATTTACATCCCTACTAGCAATGTATGAGTGTTCCAGTTTTTACATCTGGGTCAAAACAAGTTTTTACACTTGTTATCTATCTATCTAAGTATCTTCCTTCCTTCCGTTTTGTTATAGCCATTGTAGTAGGTGTGAATTGGTATCTCATTGTGGCTTTGATTTGTGTTTCTTGCTTTACTAATGTGGTTAAGCATCTTTTCATCTGTTTATGACCATTTGTATATTTTCTTCTGCCATTGGTACCATTGTTGTCCGCTTAAGTAATGTGCCCATTTAAAAATTTGTTTAAATTGAATTTTTTATATATTCTGGATATTAAACCCTTATCAGATATATGATATGTAAATAATTTTTCCTATTCTGTAAGTTGTTTTTTTACTTTCTTGATAAATGTCCTTTGATGCATTAAAGTTTTAATTGTTTTATTGAAGTATAGTGAGTTCACAATGTTATGTTAGTTTCAAGTGTATAGCAAAGTGATTCAGTTATACATATATATATATATTCTTTTTCAGATTTCTTTCTATTATAGGTTATTACAAGGTATTGAATATGGTTCCCTGTGCTATACAGTAGGTCCTTGTTATTTACCTATTTTACATGTGTTAATCACTCAGTCGTATCCAACTCTTTGTGACCCCATGGATTGTAGCCCACCAGATTCCTCTGTCCATGGAATTGTCCAGGCAAGACTACTGGAATGGGTTGCCATTTCCTGCTCCAGTTTTATATGTAATAAGGTATATATGGTAATCCCAAACTCCTAATTTATCTTCAACTACCCCACCCCCACCCCCCCGCCAACTATCCCCTTTGGCAACCTGAAGTTTGTTTTCTGTGTCTGTTTATGTTTTGTAAATAAATTTGTTTATTTCTGTCAGTTTTTTTAAGATTCTGCATAAGTGATATCATATGATATTTGTCTTTCTCTGTCTTACTTCACTTGGTAATTTCTAGGTCTATCCATGTTTCTATATTTCATTCTTTTTAGTGGCTGAGTAGTATTCTAGTATTATGAGTAGGTGTGTGTGTGTGTGTGTGTGTGTGTGTGTGTGTGTGTGTGTACGTGTGTACCTACACACCACATCTTCTTTATTCATTTCTCTGTTGAGGGACATTTAGGTTGTTTCCGTGTCTTGGCTACTGTAAATACTACTGATATGAACATTGGGGTGCTTGTATCTTTTCAAATTAGAGTTTTCTCTGGATATATGCTCAGGAAGGGGATTGCTGGGTTATATGGCAAATTTGTTTTTAGTTTTTTAAGGCACCTCCATACTTCTCCATAGTAGCTGCACCACTTTACATTCCCACCAGTAGTGTATGAGGGTTCCCTTCCCTCCACACTCTCCCCAGCGTTTATTGTTTTTGGATTTTTTTGATGATAGCCATTTTGAGTGATGTGAGGTGTTACTGAGATATTGTGGTTTTGATTTGCATTCCTCTAATAATTAGTGATGTTGAAAATATTTTCATGTGCCTATTGGCCATCTTTGGAGAAATATCTGTTTAGGTCTTCAGCCCATTATTGATTGGGTTGTTTCTTTTTTTGATTCTTAGCTTTGTGAGCTGTTTGTATATTTTAAAAATCCCTTGTCAGTTGTAATGTTTGCAAATATTTTCTCCCATTCTGTAGGTTTTCTTTTCATTTTGCCTCTTTAGGTGGGTTTATTCCCAGATATTTCATTCTTTTTGATGTAATAGTAAATGGGGTTGTTTCCTTAATTTCTCTTTCTGATATTTGGTTGTTCAGTTCAGTTCAGTCGCTCAGTCTTGTCCGACTCTTTGGAACCCCGTGAATTTGCAGCACGCCAGGCCTCCCTGTCCATCACCAACTCCTGGAGTTCACTCAAACTCATGTCCATCAAGTTGGTGATGCCATCCAGCCGTCTCATCCTCTGTCGTCCCCTTTTCCTCCTGCCCCCAATCCCTCCCAGCATCAGAGTCTTTTCCAATGAGTCAGCTCTTCGCATGAGGTGGCCAAAGTACTGGAGTTTCAGCTTCAGCATCATTCCTTCCAAAGAGCACCCAGGGCTGATCTCCTTTAGTGTACAGAAATGCAATGAATTTCCATAGGTTAATTTTGTATCTTTTAACTTTGCTAAATTCATTCATGAGCTCTAGTAGTTTTCTGGTAGCATCTTTAAGACTTCCTGTGTGGAGCATAGAGATGCCATGTGCAGACAGTGACAGTCTCACTTCTTCTTTTCCAGGTAAGGTTCCTTTTATTTCCTTTTCTTTAATGGTGTGTCTGGGACTTCCAAAACTATGCTGGATAAAAGTGGTGAGAATGGGCATCCTTTGTCTTCTTCATTATCTTATAGAAAATGCTTTCATCTTTTCATCATTGAGTATGATGTTAGCTGTGGACTTGTCATATATCACCTTTATTATGTTGAGGTATGTTCCCTCTATGCCTATTTTTGGACTAGTTTTTATTATAAATGGATATTGAATTTTATCAAAAGCTTTTTCTGCGTTGGTTGAGATGATCATATGGTTTTTATTCTTCAGTTTGTTAATGTGATGTTATCACACATTAATTTGCAGATATTGAAAAGTCCTTACATCTTGGAATAAATCCCACTTGATCATGGTGTATCATCCTTTTAATGTATTGTTGGATTCAGTTTGGATTCATATTTTGTTGAGGATTTTTACATTGTGTTCATCAGTGATACTGGCCTATAATTTTCTTTTTTGAGATCTTTTTCTAATTTTGGTATCAGGGTGTTGGTGGCTTCATAGAATGAGTCTGGGAGTGTTCCTTACCTTGCAGTTTCTTGGAATAGTTTCAGAAGGATAGGTATTAACTCTTCTCTAAATGTTTGTTGGAATTCACCTTAGAAACCATCTTGTCCTTGGCTTTTATTTGTTGGGAATTTTTAAATTACTGATTCAGTTTATGTACTGGTAGTTGACCTGTTCGTATATTCTGTTTCCTCTCGGTTCAGTCTTATGAGAGTGTACCTTTCTAAGAATTTGTCCAGTTCTTCTAGTTGTCCTTTTTAATTGGTGTGTAGTTGCTTGTAGTATTCTCCCTATGATCTTCTGTATTTCTGTGGTAGTGGTCATTTTCATTTCTGATTTTCTTTATTTGGTCCTCTCCCTTTTATTCTTGATGAGACCGTCTAAAGGTTGACATAGAAATATTTGCAACAGTGACAGGTTTACTTCTCTTCCAATCTGGATTGCTTTTATTTCCTTTTCTTCTCTAATTGCCGTGGCAAGGACTTCCAAACCTGTGCTGAGTATAAGTGGTGAGAATGGGCACCCTTACTCTTGATCCTAGAGGAAATGCTTTCAGCTTTTCATTGTTGAATTAGTTTTCTTTTCAAAGAACCAAGTTTTGGTTTCATTGATCCTTCTGTTGTTTTTGAAGTCTCTGTTTCACTTATTTCTGCTCTGATCTTTGTGATTTATTTTCTTTTACTAACATTGAGTTTTGTTTGTTGTTCTTTCTCTAGTTGCTTCTTATGTAAGATTAAGTTGTTTGAGACTTTTCTTGTTTCCTTAGGTAAACTTGTATTGCTATGAACTTCCCTCTTAGAACTGCTTCTGCTGTATCCCATAGGTTTTGGATAGTAATTTTACTCTTTCAGGCATTCGTCTTTAGACATTTAAAATTTTCCTCTTTGATTTCTTCAGTGATGCACTGGTTGCTTAGTAGCATATTGTTTAGCTTCCATCTGTCTGTAGCCTTGTAGTTGGAAAAGATGTCAATATTTGATATAATTTCAGTTTTCTTAAATTCACTGAGGCTTGCTATATGTCCTAGCATGTGATCTCTTCTGGAGACTGTTCCATGTACACTTGAAAAGAATGTGTGTCCCACAGCTTTTGGATGGAATGCTCTATAAATGTCAATTAAGTCCATCTGGCCTAATGTATCATTTAAGTCTCATGTTTCCTTATTGATTTTCTGTCTGATTAATCTATCCATTGATGTAAGTGGGATGCTAATGTCTACCGCTTTATTGTATTAATATCAGTTTCTCCTTTTATGTCTTTTAACATTTGGCTTATATATTGAGGGGCTCCTATGGTGGGTACCTGTATATTTAAAACTGTGCTACCTTCTTTTTGAGTTGATCCTTTAATCATCATGTAGTGTCCTTCTCTGTCTCTTGTCTTCATTTGACAGTATATTTTGTGTGACACAAGTATTACTATTCCAACTTTTCTTTTGATTTCTAGTTGCATGGAATACCTTTTTTCCATCCACTTACTGTCAGTCCATATGTGTCTCTAGATCTGAAGTGAGTCTCTTACAGGCAGCAGATATACAGGCCTTATTTTGGTATTTATTCAGCCAGTCTCTGTCTTTTGGTAGGAGCATTTATTTCATTTACATTTAAGGTGATGATAACCAATATGTATGTTCCTGTTGCTATTTTCTTAATTTTTTTGGATTTGTTTTTTGTTAAGTCTTTCTATTTTCTTTTTTTGTTCTCTTTCTTGTGGTTTGATGACTCTCTTTATTGTTATATTTAGATTCTTTTTTCTTCTTTGTGTGTGTATCTATTATAGATTATTGTTTTGTGGTTACCGTGAGATTTTTATATAGGAGTCTATATTTGTATGTGCTTGTTTTAAATTGCTGACCTTTTAATTTCAAACACATTTTAGATAACCTTCATTTGTACTCACCTCCCCTCATATCACTGTTTTGGGTATTATATTTTGTATCAGATTGTTTTGTGTATCCCGTAACTGCTTATTGTGGATACAAATGATTTTTACTACTTTTGTTCTTTAACCTTACTATTAGCTTTGTTTTTGGATTGTTTCCTACCTTTTGTGTGTGTTTGCCTTTAGCAATGAGCTTTTCCGTTTTGTAATTTTTTTATTTCTAGTTGTGGCCTTTTCTTTTCTGCCCAGGGAAGTTCCTTTAGCATTTGTTGTAAAGCTGCTTTGGTGTGCTGAATTCTTTTAGCTTTGGCTTGTCTGTAAAGCTTTTGACTTCTCCATAAAATCTCAGTGAAAGTCTTACTAGGTAGAGTATTCTTGGTTGTATGTCCTTTTCTTTCATCACTTTAAATATATCATATCATTCTCTTCTGGTGGGTTGAGTTTTGCTGAAAAATTTGCTGATAGCCTTATGGGAATTCCCTTGTATGTTATTTGTTACCTTTTCCTTGTTGCTTTTATTTTATTTTTTACAATATTGTATTGGTTTTGCCACACATCAACATGAATCTGCCACGGGTGTACACGTGTTCCCCATCCTGAACTCCTCTCCCAACTCCCTCCCCATACCATCCCTCTGGGTCATCCCAGTGCACCAGCCCCGAGCATCCTGTATCTTGCATTGAACCTGGACTGGCGATTCGTTTCACATATGATATTATACATGTTTCAGTGCCATTCTCCCAAATCATCCCACCCTCGCCTTCTCCCACAGAGTCCAAAAGACTGTTCTATACATCTGTGTCTCTTTTGCTGTCTCGCATACAGGGTTATCACTACCTTCTTTCTAAATTCCATATATATGCATTAGTATACTATATTGGTGTTTTTCTTTTTGGCTTACTTCACTCTGTACAATAGGCTCCAGTTTCAAATACTCTCTCTTATCTTTAATTCTGTCGTTTTGATTACAGTGTGTTTTAGTGTATGCCTCTCTGGGCTAATCCTGTATGAGAGTCTCTACTTCCTGTGCTTGGGTGACTCTTTCCTTCCCCAGATTAAGAAAGTTGCAGCTAGTACCTCCTGTAATATGTTCTCAAAACCTTCTCTACTCCTTTGGTATCCCTGTAATGCAAATATTATCACACTTGTCCCAGAAGTCTCTTAAGCTGAGATTTTGTGTGCACTCTTTAAGAGTGAAGTCTCTTATTTCTTCCAATCCTGTGGAGGTTTTGCAGTCAAGTTCCACTGGCTTCCAAGGCCAAAGTCCTCATTTCTTTTCATTCTTTTTTTCTCTTCAGGCGCAGTGATTTCTAAGCAGGAATACTGGAGTGGGTTGCCTCATTTTGTCTAAATTGCTGTTTGTATTTTTATGTTTGTTGTACGTTCATTGGGTTTATTGACCTTGGAAAAGTGACCCTCCGAAGGAAATGTCCAGTGTGTCCCAGCAGTGCAATGCCCTCTTGTTACAAGGGACTAAGGGCCCAGTAATTCCAGGGTAATGTCTGGCCTGTGTTTGTGAATTTGGCTTGCACACTGCAGGACCGTACTTTTTTTGCTTCTAGTGTCTGCCCCCTGGTGGGTAAGGCTGGTCTATAGGCTTATGGAGTCTTCCTGGCAGGAGAGGCCAGTGTTTACCCTCTGATGGTGGCGCTGGGTATTGGTCCTCTGGTGGGCAGGGCCTTTCTAGGGATGTGTCTGGAGGCTGCTGTGTTCAGGAAATCTTGAAGTAACGTGTCAGCTGATCAGTGGGAATGTGTTCCCACTCAGTTTTTTGTTTGGCCTGAGGTGTCCCAACACTGGAGACTACAGGCTTTTAGGTGGGGCTGGGTCTTTGTGCCAAAATATCAGGTTCTGGAAGAGGCCCCACAGGTCAGTGTTTTCCAGTACGTTCACCAGCAGTGTTTGTGTCCCCAGGATGGGCCACATCCGCCTCCTGCCTCGCCAGAAGACACTCCAAAGATCAGCAGTGCATTTGACTCAGGCTACTATCCAGTTACTGCTTTTGCCCTAGGTCCTTATGCACCCGAAATTTTGTGTGCACTCTTTAAGAGTGAAGTCTCTATTTCTCCCAATCCTGTGGAGCTTTTGCAGTCAAGCTCCACTGGCTTCCAAAGCCAAATATTCTGGGGTCTCTTCCTCCTAATGCCAGACCCCCATGCTGGGGGGCTTGATGTGGGGCTCAGCATTCTCACTCTTGTAGGAGAATGTCTGTGATCTAATTGTACTCTAGTTTATGGGTTGCTTACTTTGCGGGGGCGGGGGGGAGATATGAGATTTGATCATATCACAGGCACACCCCTACTACCAGTTTCATTGTGGTTTCGTCTTTATGTCTTTAGTTGGAGAGATTCTTCCCTGGTAGGTTTCAGTTTTTTTTCAACAATGGTTGGTCTGCAGATTGTTGTGAGTTTGGTGAGCTTGTGAGAGGAGGTCATCTAACGGTTCTACTCTGCCATCTTGGCCCATCTCTAGAAGTTTTAATTTTGATGAAATCCAATTTATCTTTTTTTTTTCTTCTGTTCCTCTTACTTTTGGGGTCATATCCAAGGATCCATTGCTAAATGCTAGATCATTCAGATTTATTCCTTTGTTTTTTCTCCAAGAGTTTTATGATTTTAGCGCTAACATTTTACACCAACTTGTTTCTAATGACCCCTTATTAGTTTTCTTTTTGCCTTCTGTTGAATTTGGATGCTAGTGTATGATATATTTGATTTCTTTTAATTCAGGGGATCTTTTGGATTCAGACTCCTTAAACAGTGTAATATAATGAGAATCAAAATTGTTTAAAAGTTACTGATTTTAAATTAACATACTAAATTGTTTTCTTTGTAATAAAATATCCTTTGTAATAGTCTTATTCTTGATATTTTCTTTAAATTAGTAAGTCTTATATTATTGCTTTTTATAAGACTATGTTGCTCTTTTTATAGTTTTATATGTGAAAAGTTATGGTTAAGATAAACTTTTGGCAAGGAAGTAGTTTAAATGTATGTTGAAGTCTGTCTGTCAAGAAATCTTAAGTTCAGAGTATTTTATAAATTATCCTGTTAGAGTAAATTAAGTCTTTAAAAATGAGGTTTGTTTGAAGCCAGGGCTAAAAGTATAGTTTGCTTCAAGACAGTAGAGATTATTAGTCTTTTTAGTGCTAGTGCTGTTAATGTGCAACTAGTTTCCTGAACTGATTCCAATAGTGTGTTTTTTCCCCCTGCTTTTCTAAAATTAAAAGCAATCAATGTTTCTTGATTTTTAACATTGTAAAAGGAACATAGAATTTAGACAGAAACACCTTGAGTTTAGGCTTCACTGTTATGAGCTGTATAATTTTGGTCAATTTTTAAAATCACTTTTCATTTTTCAGCTTACTGTTCTGTAAAAGGGGAATAGTAGAATTTGCAGTAACAATATGTAAAAGGGTATTGTGATGAGTAACAGAAAGTGTGCAACCAGTTGCTGGGGTGATACTTCTTCCTTTACTATGGTGGTTGGTATCCATTTGGGAAAGTAGAAACCACATATGGTGTTTCTTTCTTTCCTTTTTTTTTTTTGTTTTTTTTTTTTTTTACATATGGTATTACTTATAGAAAGATTTTTATGCATTGATTTAGTTACGAAGTATTCAGAGAGTTGGAAGAAGGAAAAAAGCCACAATGATGCCACCTAGAGATTATTCATCATGGGAAGGAGCTATTGTCCTTAGGGCTGCAGGACTCAGGGTAGACGTGACACCAGAGCCCCTAAGTGCTGCACTGTATCGTTCCCAAGCCAAGAAGTCAAAGCTCTCCTGCTTGTTGCTGACACTCCTGGATTGGTCCCTGATGCTGCTGAAAGTTGGAGTAGCTCAGTTGCTCACTAATGGCTGTGTCAGAACAGAAAGCGGAGAGAAAAGTGGCTTCTCTTTATCTCCTGCTTCTTAATCTAACATCAGATCCCATTTGTAGAACCTGACCTCTTAGCTTGCAGGGAGTTTGGGAAATACACTTCACAGATCTCTAGCTCTTGTCATCACAGAGGAGACGATTATGGAAGGGTGATACAGTGGTGAAAGCCAGTAAACAGTTGGCACACCAACCACAAAGACTATAATTTTGAAAACATTTTTAGTAGGTATATCATTATACAATCTTAACGATTTTTATCCTTGAAACCTTTTTCTGTAACTTTTCTTTTTCTCCTTGCACTCTGTATTGCACACATTAACAAAATATACCCCAGGTCCTTTGTCACCTCCAAGTCTGAACTATAAACGGTTGCCACCTTTTGTTTAAGATTATAACTTGTATCTCTGCTTCTCTTCTTTTACGATGCATTCTGTATACAGCAGCCAGAATGAACTTTTAAAAATACAAATTAATTCATACTACTTGGCTGCTCTGGCTCCTTATTATACTCAGAATAAAATCCTAACCAAGCCCTGTATGATGAGGCTCCTGCTGGTAACTTCCTGATCTCATCTCTACTCTGCCTGGTTGTAACCCTTCCCTTTGTTGTTCTTTGAACATGCCAATGTGATTCTCACCTTAGGACCTTTGTACTTGGTATCTGTTCTGTGCAGAACGTTCTCCCTTCACATCTGTGTGTGATTGTTTCTCTATGACATTCCTTCTCTTCCTGCAGGTCTCTCTCACTGTAATAGGTCACTTCCTCTATGAGAAGCCTTCCTTGACCACCATATGATTGCATTCTATCAATTTACCATCTTTTATGTGCCACATTAAAAGACACGCATACACACACCACATATATGTGTATGATCTTGTCCTTAAATATATATACTTACTTTATTGTCTGTTCTAAGTTTCATGACTGTTACATTTATCTCTTCTGTTGCTGCTCGGAAGACCTGGGTAGGAAGGAGTTACTCATGGCAGGGTTGAGGAGACTGAGATTATGATAACCCTTGTTTTATTTTTAAGTAATCAAATGGATAAAGATGTGTTAAATTGATGACAATTCAGTGCTCAAAGAGATAAATAAAAATATTTAATATTCTTTTCTTTTATTGTTTTATGTACTTGAAAACTTCAGATCTCTGTTTTGACTATAATTCATGTTGCTTTAGAAAGATAGTTTGCAAACTATTTGTCTGTCTGTTGGCCTAGAGGTCTAAAAGCGATAGAGGTGAACTTGAATGTATTTACATATGTACTTATATGAATGTATATGTATATAGAGAACACTCTGTCTCATACTGCACTCAGATGTCTAGTGTCTTTCTAATTTTATTCCCATATTCCTTTTTAAAGCATCTCAGAAATTTTCTGCTAATAGCTGTAGGTATGAAATTGTGAGACTTTAGTTTACTTTTTTCTTTCTTTTTATAGTTGCTGTGCTCTCTGGCCTGTTTGTTTCTTGTTAACAAATACTTTTAATGTTTTCAGTAGGAGTGACCTCTGTATATTGAATCAGAATTTTTGTATTTGTGGCAAAAGTTTTTGACCCCATCGTAATGCTATATGTTTCACTTCAGCTAGATAAAGATAGGGATGACACATACTTGTTTACTGTTGTTTACTGTTATCTCCTTGGTACTTGTGTAATTCTTATTCTGGGGAAGTAATTTAATATTTCTTTTTATTTTTTTATTATTTTTTTATTTTTTTAATTTTAAAATCTTTAATTCTTACATGCGTTCCCAAACATGACCCCCCCTCCCACCTCCCTCCCCACAACATCTCTCTGGGTCATCCCCATGCACCAGCCCCAAGCATGCTGCACCCTACGTCAGACAGGGACTGGCGATTCAATTCTTACATGATAGTATACATGTTAGAATTCCCATTCTCCCAAATCATCCCACCCTCTCCCTCTCCCTCTGAGTCCAAAAGTCCGTTATACACATCTGTGTCTTTTTTCCTGTCTTGCATACGGGGTCGTCATTGCCATCTTCCTAAATTCCATATATATGTGTTAGTATACTGTATTGGTGTTTTTCTTTCTGGCTTACTTCACTCTGTATAATCGGCTCCAGTTTCATCCATCTCATCAGAACTGATTCAAATGAATTCTTTTTAACGGCTGAGTAATACTCCATTGTGTATATGTACCACAGCTTTCTTATCCATTCATCTGCTGATGGACATCTAGGTTGTTTCCATGTCCTGGCTATTATAAACAGTGCTGCGATGAACATTGGGGTACATGTGTCTCTTTCAGTTCTGGTTTCCTCTGTGTGTATGCCCAGCAGTGGGATTGCTGGGTCATAAGGTAGTTCTATTTGCAATTTTTTAAGGAATCTCCACACTGTTCTCCATAGTGGCTGTACTAGTTTGCGTTCCCACCAACAGTGTAGGAGGGTTCCCTTTTCTCCACACCCTCTCCGGCATTTATTGCTTGCAGATTTTTGGATCGCAGACATTCTGACTGGTGTGAAGTGGTACCTCATTGTGGTTTTGATTTGCATTTCTCTAATAATGAGTGATGTTGAGCATCTTTTCATGTGTTTGTTAGCCATCCGTATGTCTTCTTTGGAGAAATGTCTATTTAGTTCTTTGGCCCATTTTTTGATTGGGTCGTTTATTTTTCTGGAGTTGAGCTGCAGAAGTTGCTTGTATATTTTTGAGATTAGTTGTTTGTCAGTTGCTTCATTTGCTATTATTTTCTCCCATTCAGAAGGCTGTCTTTTCACCTTGCTTATAGTTTCCTTTGTTGTGCAGAAGCTTTTAATTTTAATTAGATCCCATTTGTTTATTTTTGCTTTTATTTCCAGAATTCTGGGAGGTGGATCATAGAGGATCCTGCTGTGATTTATGTCTGAGAGTGTTTTGCCTATATTCTCCTCTAGGAGTTTTATAGTTTCTGATCTTACATTTAGATCTTTAATCCATTTTGAGTTTATTTTTGTGTGCGGTGTTAGAAAGTGATCTAGTTTCATTCTTTTACAAGTGGTTGACCAGTTTTCCCAGCACCACTTGTTAAAGAGATTGTCTTTACTCCATTGTATATTCTTGCCTCCTTTGTCAAAGATAAGGTGTCCATATGTGTGTGGATTTATCTCTGGGCTTTCTATTTTGTTCCATTGATCTATATTTCTGTCTTTGTGCCAGTACCATACTGTCTTGATGACTGTGGCTTTGTAGTAGAGCCTGAAGTCAGGCAAGTTGATTCCTCCCGTTCCATTCTTCTTTCTCAAGATTGCTTTGGCTATTCGAGGTTTTTTGTATTTCCATACAAATCTTGAAATTATTTGTTCTAGTTCTGTGAAAAATGTGGCTGGTAGCTTGACAGGGATTGCATTGAATTTGTAAATTGCTTTGGGTAGTATACTCATTTTCACTCTATTGATTCTTCTGATCCATGAACATGGTATATTTCTCCATCTATTAGTGTCCTCTTTGATTTCTTTCATCAGTGTTTTATAGTTTTCTATATATAGGTCTTTAGTTTCTTTAGGTAGATATATTCCTAAGTATTTTATTCTTTTCGTTGCAATGGTAAATGGAATTGTTTCCTTAATTTCTTTTTCTACTTTCTCATTATTCGTGTATAGGAATGCAAGGGATTTCTGTGTGTTGATTTTATATCCTGCAACTTTACTATATTCATTGATTAGCTCTAGTAATTTTCTGGTGGAGTCTTTAGGGTTTTCCATGTAGAGGATCATGTCATCTGCAAACAGTGATAGTTTTACTTCTTCTTTTCCAATTTGGATTCCTTTTATTTCTTTTTCTGTTCTGATTGCTGTGGCCAAAACTTCCAGAACTATGTTGAATAGTAGCGGTGAAAGTGGACACCCTTGTCTTGTTCCTGACTTTAGGGGAAATGCTTTCAATTTTTCACCATTGAGGATAATGTTTGCTGTGGGTTTGTCATATATAGCTTTTATTATGTTGAGGTATGTTCCTTCTATTCCTGCTTTCTGGAGAGTTTTTATCATAAATGGATGTTGAATTTTGTCAAAGGCCTTCTCTGCATCTATTGAGATAATCATATGGTTTTTATTTTTCAATTTGTTAATGTGGTGAATTACATTGATTGATTTGCGGATATTGAAGAATCCTTGCATCCCTGGGATAAAGCCCACTTGGTCATGGTGTATGATCTTTTTAATGTGTTGTTGGATTCTGATTGCTAGAATTTTGTTGAGGATTTTTGCATCTATGTTCATCAGTGATATTGGCCTGTAGTTTTCTTTTTTTGTGACATCTTTGTCAGGTTTTGGTATTAGGGTGATGGTGGCCTCATAGAATGAGTTTGGAAGTTTACCTTCCTCTGCAATTTTCTGGAAGAGTTTGAGGAGGATAGGTGTTAGCTCTTCTCAAAATTTTTGGTAGAATTCAGCTGTGAAGCCGTCTGGACCTGGGCTTTTGTTTGCTGGAAGATTTCTGATTACAGTTTCAATTTCCATGCTTGTGATGGGTCTGTTAAGATTTTCTATTTCTTCCTGGTTCAGTTTTGGAAAATTGTACTTTTCTAAGAATTTGTCCATTTCTTCCACGTTGTCCATTTTATTGGCATACAACTGCTGATAGTAGTCTCTTATGATCCTTTGTATTTCTGTGTTGTCTGTTGTGATCTCTCCATTTTCATTTCTAATTTTATTGATGTGATTTTTCTCTCTTTGCTTCTTGATGAGTCTGGCTAATGGTTTGTCAATTTTATTTATCCTTTCAAAGAACCAGCTTTTGGCTTTGTTGATTTTTGCTATGGTCTCTTTTGTTTCTTTTGCATTTATTTCTGCCCTAATTTTTAAGATTTCTTTCCTTCTACTAACTCTGGGGTTCTCCAACTCTTCCTTTTCTAGTTGCTTTAGTTGTAGAGTTAGGTTGTTTATTTGACTTTTTTCTTGTTTCTTGAGGTATGCCTGTATTGCTATGAACTTTCCTCTTAGCACTGCTTTTATAGTGTCCCACAGGTTTTGGGTTGTTGTGTTTTCATTTTCATTAGTTTCTATGCATATTTTGATTTCTTTTTTGATTTCTTCTGTGATTTGTTGGTTATTCAGAAGTGTGTTGTTCAACCTCCGTATGTTGGAATTTTTAATAGTTTTTCTCCTGTAATCGAGATCTAATCTTAATGCATTATGGTCAGAAAAGATGCTTGGAATGATTTCGATTTTTTTGAATTTATCAAGTTTAGATTTATGGCCCAGGATGTGATCTATCCTGGAGAAGGTTCCATGAGCACTTGAAAAAAAGGTGAAATTCATTGTTTTGGGGTGAAATGTCCTGTAGATATCAATTAGGTCTAACTGATCTAATGTATCGTTTAAAGTTTGCGTTTCTTTGTTAATTTTGTGTTTAGTTGATCTGTCCATAGGTGTGAGTGGGGTATTAAAGTCTCCCACTATTATTGTGTTATTGTTGATTTCCCCTTTCATACTTGTTAGCATTTGTCTTACATATTGCGGTGCTCCTATATTGGGTGCATATATATTTATAATTGTTATATCTTCTTCTTGGATTGTTCCTTTGATCATTATGTAGTGGCCTTTGTCTCTTTTCACAGCCTTTGTTTTAAAGTCTATTTTATCGGATATGAGTATTGCCACTCCTGCTTTCTTTTGGTCTCTATTTGCGTGGTATATCTTTTTCCAGCCCTTCACTTTCAGTCTGTATGTGTCCCTTGTTTTGAGGTGGGTCTCTTGTAAGCAGCATATAGAGGGGTCTTGTTTTTGTATCCATTTGGTCAGTCTTTGTCTTTTGGTTGGGGCGTTCAACCCATTTACGTTTAAGGTGATTATTGATAAGTATGATCCCGTTACCATTTACTTTATTGTTTTGGGTTCGGGTTTATACACCCTTTTTGTGTTTCCTTTCTAGAGAATATCCTTTAGAATTTGTTGGAGAGCTGGTTTGGTGATGCTGAATTCTCTCAGCTTTTGCTTGTCTGTAAAGCTTTTGATTTCTCCTTTGTATTTGAATGAGATCCTTGCTGGGTACAGTAATCTGGGCTGTAGGTTATTGTCTTTCATCACTTTAAGTATGTCTTGCCATTCTCTCCTGGCCTGAAGAGTTTCTATTGAAAGATCAGCTGTTATCCTTATGGGAATCCCCTTGTGTGTTATTTGTTGTTTTTCCCTTGCTGCTTTTAATATTTGTTCTTTGTGTTTGATCTTTGTTAATTTGATTAATATGTGTCTTGGGGTGTTTCGCCTTGGGTTAATCCTATTTGGAACTCTCTGTGTTTCTTGGACTTGGGTGATTATTTCCTTCCCCATTTTAGGGAAGTTTTCAACTATTATCTCCTCAAGGATTTTCTCATGATCTTTCTTTCTGTCTTCTTCTTCTGGGACTCCTATAATTCGAATGTTGGAGCGTTTCATATTGTCCTGGAGGTCTCTGAGATTGTCCTCATTTCTTTTAATTCGTTTTTCTTATTTCCTCTCTGATTCATTTATTTCTACCATTCTATCTTCTATTTCACTAATCCTATCTTCTGCCTCCGTTATTCTACTAATTGTTGCCTCCAGAGTGTTTCTGATCTCATTTATTGCGTTATTCATTATATTTTGACTCTTTTTTATTTCTTCTAGGTCCTTGTTAAACCTTTCTTGCATCTTCTCAATCTTTGTCTCTAGCCTATTTATCTGTGATTCCATTTTGATTTCAAGATTTTGGATCATTTTCACTATCAATATTTGGAATTCCTTCTCTGGTAGATTCCCTACTTCTTCCTCTTTTGTTTGGTTTGGTGGGCAACTCTCCTGTTCCTTTACCTGCTGTGTATTCCTCTGTCTCTTCATCTTGGTTATATTGCTGCATTTGGGGTGGCCTTTTTATATTCTGGTAATTTGTGGAGTTCTCTTTATTATGGAGCTTCCTCGCTTTGGGTGGGGTTCTATCAGTGGCTTGTCAAGGTTTCCTGGTTAGGGAGGCTTGTGTTGGAGTTTTGGTGGGTGGAGCTGGGTTTCTTCTCTCTGGAGTGGAGTGGAGTGACCCATAATGGGTTACAAGACATCAAAGGTTTTGGGATAATTTTGAGCTGCCTGTATATTGAAGCTCAGGGGATTGTTTCTGTGTTGCTGGAGAATGTGCGTGGTATGTCTTGTTTTGGAACTTGTTGGCCCTTGGGTGGAGCTTGGTTTCGGTGTAGGTATGAAGGCATTAGATGGGCTCCTATTGCTTAATGTTCCCTGAATTCAAGAGTTCTCTAATGTTTTCAGGCTTTGGATTTAAGCCTCCTGCTTCTGGTTTTCAGTTTTATTTTTACAGTAGCCTCTAGACTTCTCCATCTATACAGCACTGATGATAAAACATCTAGGTTAAAGATGAAAAGTTTCTCCACATTGAGGGACACTCAGAGAGGTTCACTGGGTTATAAGGAGAAGAGAAGATGGAGGAGGTAGTTAGAGGTAACTGGAATGAGATGCGGTGAGATCAAAAGAGAAGAGAGCAAACTAGCCAGTAGTCACTTCCTTATGTGCGCTCTATAGTCTGGACCGCTCAGGGGTATTTACAGAGTTATACGGGGAAGAGGAGAGGGAGGAAGTGGACAGAGGTGACCAGGAGGATCAGAGAGAGGAATGAGTAGGAGAGAGACAAATCCTGCCAGTAACCTGTTCCTTAGGTGTTCCCCACCGTCTGGAACACACAGAGATTCACAGAGTTGGATAGAGGAGAGATGGGGGGGAAAAGAGACAGAGGCCACCTGGTGGAGAAAAAGGAGAGTCCAGAGGAGGAGAGAGTGGTCAAGCCAGTAATCTTGCTCTCAGGTAAACTGGGGTAGTGAAGTTTGGGTTTTTAAATGTACAAAATTGGCAATAAACACCTAAGAGCAAAGATTAAAAATCTGTTTTTGAAGACAATGGTCTGCTTTTCTGGTTGCCTGATGTCCTCTGCCAGCCTACAGAAGTTGTTTTGTGAAGTTTGCTCAGCGTTGAAATGTTCTTTTGAGGAATTTGTGAGGGAGAAAGTGGTCTTCCCGTCCTATTCCTCCGCCATCTTTTCCTTCTCCTCGTAATTTAATATTTCTAAGCTTTACATTCTACCACTGTGTAATAAAGGGGCTTCACTAGATGACCTTTAATTGTAAAAATTCTAAAATTACAAAGTGCTAATTATTATAAGATTTAAATGTGATCTCAGCTATTTGTTAAAAATGTGGGAAAAGCCTAGTTGTAGAAAATGCTTTATTTTAGGAGTATATTCTGTTCACTGAAATTTTAATTACATAGCATTACAGGAGAAAGGAGGCTTTATAGAGTAAGACAAACTGCTTTCTAAAAGGTAATAAAACTGGCATCTGCTTTCCATTCTACAGCCAAGCTCATAACACTTAAGTCTTGGTGTATTAGTTTGTATCAGGATAAAAGGCTGGATGTTACAGAGATTTATGAATAACTTTGTGGGCTTAAATGAATGTTTCAAATAATGTAACCATTTGTGTTTTTAGCCAAGTAAAATTAAACATAGATTGGGCCTAGATTATCTAGTCATTTAAAAAATAAATTTTTTGGATTCTTTGTGATTTATTTTCTCTGTAAAAAATGGACAGTATTGTTCCTTATTCTTTATAGAATGAGAATTTCCTAGAGTTGCTCTTTAACTCATGTATTTTTTATAAGATGCCAACTCATGACTTTTCCAAAGCAGGTCGTACGTATTGTAGTACATGCTAGAGTTGATTTGACTACTGGTTGTTTTTCTGGAGCCCTGTTTATGTAACATTACTGATGACTCTTTTGAATTCTAATCTGCTGTTGGTATAAGGAGCTTAGACTATTGATTTGATTATTTGTCAAATGAAATTTTAAAGTTGAATTGTTGCATAAAACTCCATGAAAACGTGTGGCCCTTTCTGGTTTTTTTTTTTGTGTGTGTGTGTTTGGCTTTCCATATTGCACCTGTCTACTCATTTGCTCAACAGATGGTTTTAGGTAGTGAGAATGTAGTAGTTTGGTGCTTCTGTTCTCATCTCATGGCAGAAGTGGAAAAGGATGGTTGTGTTTGTATGAGACACTGGAGAGAACTGCTGGGGGACACGAGGTGTCATGCCCTGTCTGAGTGTTGGTGAAACATATTTATTTCTTTTTTATGAGCTTATGTTAATAGCTATTTAGTAAATTTATTTTTTATAGAATTATGTTAAAATAAAACTTAAAGTGTTAGGAGAGATATTACATATTGAACGTGTTTCCATATATTTAAAAAATATTTTAATGAGAAACTTGAGCTGGCTTCCCTGAATGTACCTTTAAAAAAAAAATAAGGTCTTATGTGTGAAATAGTTTCAAGCAGTTCCTGATCAAGAGTTAAAAATTAATGATCTTTTCAAGTTCTCGGCCATTTTCATTGATGAGGACTTTGTCTGCGTAGGTAGACATACTAATGAAAGGCAGATGAACATTACCCTTTGCACCTGATTGATAGGAATTGTTTTATCACTTGTAAGTGTAATTTAAATAATTTCATCACTTTAAATTATCCCTTAAAGGAACAATCATTCATTAAGTGGGATTGTTCTTTTTTTTCTTTCATTGACACATGTAGTGTCATGTATTTTTTGGGTTAAGTTGAATGGATTTTGAATGAAGTAATGACAGAGCTTTCCTGCAGGTAAATGGAGAAGTTGCTTTACCTATGAAACCCATTTACACATTTTAATAATTCTCTTTGTGGATTCATATTATAGCACTGAAAGTCCCTAATGACTCATTCTCAGCCTCTTGTTTACAACCCTTTGAGTCCATAAAGATTGTTGGTACATGTTAGTTGTCAAAAATATCAAGGAATTGCTTGAAATAAGATCATCCATCAGAATATAGAACACCAGTTAAGTAAGCCACCTTTTAAAGTCAATAACCGCTGCTGCTGCTAAGTCGCTTCAGTTGTGTCCGACTCTGTGCGACCCTATAGACGGGGGCCCACTGTCTCTGGGATTCTCCAGGCAAGAACACTGGAGTGGGTTGCCATTTCCTTCTCCAGTGCATGAAAGTGAAAAGCGAAAGTGAAGTTGCTCAGTCGTGCCCAACTCTTAGCGACCCCATGGACTGCAGCCTACCAGGCTCCTCCGTCCATGGGATTTTCCAGGCAAGAGTACTGGAGTGGGGTGCCATTGCCTTCTCCAGTCAATAACTAGCACTAAGCACATCTGCAAGTTGAAAGTTGTTCCTCCTAAATTTCTTGAATTCTATTTTTAAATCATAAACCCAGGCAAAATTCTCCCTTTGGACAGCTAGTATTCTGGGTGGGGGCTGGGGGGAAGCTGTACTGCACAGCATACGGGATCTTAGTTCCCTGACCAGGGATCAAACCTGTGCCCCCTGCATTGGAAGCAGGAAGTCTTAACCACTGGATCGCCAGGGAAGTCCCCAGAGAGTTTACATTATTGTCTCATGTCTATACAAAAAGCTGAAGATGAATGAAATGTTTTGAATGTTTTGCTTAGATTCATGCATCGTCTTCATGAAATTTAATTTGGAATTTATATCTACATGGAGCCTTTTACATATATGAGATCCTTTGTGAAATAATGCACTAGTAGATCTTCACAACTTTCTAAATGGATTCTTAATGTAAATTTACATCCTGCTGTCTTAGTGGCCGCATTATCAGTATGCAAAATTAGTGCATACGTCCAAATTCATCTTCTTTGTTTTAAAGTTTTCTTTTGGCATTTGAGTATTTCATCCCTAGGAATTTGTTTTGGTACTTAGAAAACCAATCAGTGTTCTTCCAAGATAATCTTAAACTCAGAAATTTTAATTGTTAATTTGAACAAGAATTATTAACATGTAGAATCGTCACATGGCAATGAAAACTTTGATGCCATTGTCTTCTGGTTAGTGATTATTACTATGTTTACCTGGCATGCCGTCAAATGCATCTGTTAATTCTGTTATTTGAATGTGGCACATTTTCTGTTTCCTTTGCTTCTGTGGAAATTGCAAAGTTCTGACATTTTCCTTGCAGGTTGGTGTATTATGCAATTTTATGAGGCATTCTGGCTGTAGCTCTAGCTGTTAATTGAGTAACCTTTTAAGCAGCTTCTTAATCTGATATAGTTATAACTAATATCATAAAAGAACTTTGTTTCTTATTTTGTGTTTACAGAAGTTTAAAGTACAAATCTTTCTGTATAAAATGGATATTTTGTGTTGAAGTCTTGTACAATTTACTCCTGCCATTGTTTTATTTAATAACTTTTTCATATACAAATACATTGTGGTTGAAGAAGAGAATTTTGTAATGTGTTTGCCTATGATTCTCAAATTGTGGTGCCTGGACCAGCAGCATCAGCAACACCTAAGGACTTATTAGAATGGTAGCTTCCTAGAGTCCATTCAGATCTCCTAAATCAGAAACTCTGAAGCTGAAAGCCAGCAATATGTGTTTGAGCAAGCCTTGCAGGTGATTCTGATGTATTCTAAAGTTTGTGAACCACTTTGCTAGAGCATGGGTTGGCAAACTATGGCTTGCAGGCCAAGTCTAGCCTGTTGCCCCTCTGCCTTTTTCATATAAATTTTTGTAGGAACATAGCATTATTCATTTGTTTTTGTATTGTCTATGGTTATTTTCACACAATGGCAGAGATGAGTAGTTGTGACACAGACTACATGGCCTACGAGCCTAAAATGCTGTCTAGTTCTACAGAAAAAATGTGGTAACCTTTGCTCTCAAGACTATTTTTGTCCACTTCAGAGGACTGTATCTATCATGACATCCACTGAAGAGAGGCCCCTTTCTGCTCTAGTGAAAGTAATTTAGTGATTTAGCTACCTTGATGAATTCTTCTCAGTGGAGTGCTTGTAGGTTACAGTCCAGACTAGTTAAAATCCAGTCCCTGGGAGTAAGAACCAGCAATCCATAATCTTTAAAGCTCCACAGCACACGTCATCCCAGTGTGCAGCCCAATTTGAGAAACAGTGTGTTGCTTCCCCCAAACAAGCATTTGGACATCTCGGTAAAGGCAGGTTTCTGATAATGTAAGTCTGGGGTGGTTCTGAAGATTCTTCATTTCTGACAAGTACTCAAGTGATGTGGATAATGCTGGTTCACATCCAGGGAACTTTAAAAATATATTTCTGAGTCTCACCAGTTTTTATAATTATCTCAGCGTCAGAGTATTTATAAAAGTTCCCCAGGTTATAATACTGTGTGCAGCCATTTGAGAACCCCTGGTCAGAACAGTTTGTCTCAATCTTGCCTGATAGCTCAGTTGGTAAAGAATCTGCCTGCAATGCAGGAGACCCCGGTTTGATTCTTGGGTCGGGAAGTTCCCCTGGAGAAGGGATAGGCTACCCACTCCAGTATTCTGGCCAGGAGAATTCCATGGACTTTATAGTCCATGGGGTCACAAAGAGTCAGACAAAACTGAGTGACTTTCACTTTCACTTTGAGTAACACAGTCACCTAGTGAATTTGTTAAAGAATGCGGAAGAGTTCTATCCTTCTTTAACAAGCTTGAATCTTTGTATTTTCTGTTAGCTTTGCAAATGAGTTTGATTCATACCCAGCCAGTGACAAACCATTGCATTAGAGAAATGAAGAAAGGGAGAAAGAAGAGGTTAGATATTGATAAATGAATAAGTTAGGACAGGCAGAGAATGTAGAAAAACAGTAACACATAATAGATATTCACTTGCATATTTGGGACCTGTTTCTGATAAAACAAAGAAGAGTCGTCTTGATTATTATAGGCCTGAAATAAGCAGACCTGATGAGACTCTAAAGATTCAGCGAATTCACAATGTCAACAGCCAAACCCCTGTGCCTATAGATTCTGGAAAGGACAGGAATGATTGTGTCATGCAGAATCATCAGAAGAGACTGCTGTGTTAGCTCAGTAATATTTAAATGGATCATGAAGACTTTGCAAAATTTTATTCTCGGCCAAGGGGACCTAAATGGTAAGAATTGGAACTAGTTCAAAGCTATCTGTGGATGTGTAGCCTATTCTTGTGTTGTGCTAAACTTCCTAGAGTGCCTGCCATCTGTGTAGTGTATTTCAGCTTTCATCCTTTCCTGAACATTGCAGAGATAGTGTTGCTTTATCTTAGTACTGACATGAATGGGGAAAAACTTGAGTGTAAGCCATTGGTTTTAAGCAGTCATGATATTTATGCACTTTAGTAAGATCTTTTTATAACTAGCAGATCAGATGACACTGTTGATTACTTGTCATGCATATGTTGCTAGGAATAATGCTGTTCATTTCCAAATAGGGAACTGAATCTCAGCTTTTGTGTTGGTAGCCCCTCACCCCCACCCTGGCCAGAATCTGTCACTGTGACTTTATTATACCATCCCAGGTTTTGTGGTGTAGACCTGGAAGACAAGCCCTGAGATGTACTTGATTCTGAGGATGAAACAAATTTTGTTTTTGGTTTAAAGTCCAGATAAGGTTTTTGGTGGTTGCTGAGTACTGTGGGTAAGATCTGAATCAGAACCCCCAACTAGTCAGGATAGTAGAACTGTACACAAGGAAAATGGGGAAATGAGGTAAAGGGCAAAATTTTAGGGAAGAATCTTGTACACTTCCTTGTCACCTAATTTCCAGGGACATTGACAAGACAAAGTCTTAAAGCTTTATGCTTTTAGCACATGAAAAGAAATGCTGTGAAGTCTAACTTAATGGGGTATAGATTAGTGCCCAATTGGGGCAGCTCTTTGTGACATTTTGTGGGGGCGGGGTGGGCAGTTAGCTGTTAGATAGCTGAATGGCGTAAAATTCGTAAGTAGAAAACAAGAGTTTTACTCAGTTGCCCTTGCATTACAACATACTTTTCATTCTAATGGAGATGTTAAAAATATGTCAGCTAGATTATTGACATTTGCCTGAAAACTTCTCATTCTATCCAAATGTATATAAACTAGCTAAATGCTATATTTTGGAGAATTTAGATAAGTTATGTTTTGTTATTTTAAAGCAACAGTAATAATAGATTCTATTTCTTTCTCTGAAATATATATATATATATTTTTTTTTTAAACTGGGGAGTAATCGATATAACTGTGTATTAAAGTGTACAGTTTGATAAATGTTGACATATGTATTACTGCCATAAAATTGTCACCTCATTTAATTTAATGAACATAACAATTAACACCTCAAAAATTTTCTTGTGCCATTTTATAGTTCCTCCTTTTCAATGTGCCATGTCCTTATTCCTTGTCAATCACTGCTGGCTGTCATTATTGATCAGTTTGCATTTTCTAGACTTAAATGTAAATGGAATTTTTTTTGCTCTGATTTCTTTCTGTGTAATTAGTTTGAGATTCAATCGTGGTTTGTGCATCAATTCCTTTTTTTAAAATTGCTTAATAATGTTGCATTGTGTAGAAGTATCAGTTTCCTTATCCATTCACTTATTGATGGATATGTTAGTTATCTATTGCGATATAACAGATTTACTCCCAAATATAGTGGCTTAAAACAACAAACATTATCTCATTGTTACTGGGCCTGGAGTCTATTTTTTAGAGAGATTTAGCTGGGTGGCTCTATTTCAGAGTCTTTAATGAAGTCTTTGCTAAGACTTTCCCAGTGACTCAGCAGTAAAGAATGAACCTGCAGTGCAGGAGCCGCAGGAGACATGGGTTTGATTGCTGGGTCAGGAAGATACCCTGGAGAAGTAAATGGCAACCTTTCTAGTATTCTTGCCTGGTAAATTCCACGGACACAGGAGACTGCGGGGTACAGTCCACGGAATTGCGAAAGAGTCAGACGCAACTTAGCAACTAAACAACTGTCATTTGAAGGCTTCACCACGGGGTCTAGAAGACCCAATTCTAAGATAAAAATAGTGAAAGTATTAGTTGCTCAGTTGTGTCTGACTCTTTATGATGCCATGAACTGTAGCCCGTCAGGCTCCTCTGTTCATGGGATTCTCCAGGCAAGAATACTGGAGTGGGTAGCCATTCTCTTCTCCAAGGGATCTTCCTGACCCAGGGATCGAACTCAGGTCTCATGTGTTTGGGGCTCCCCAGGTGGTGCTAGTGGTAAAGAACCCACCTGCCAGTGCAGGAGACATAGGAGATGCAGGTTCAATCCCTGGGTTGGGAAGATCGCCTGGAGGAGAGCATGGCAACCCATCCCAGTATTCTTGCCTGGAGAATCCCATGGACAGAGGAGCCTGGTGGGCTGCAGTCCGTAGGGTCACACAGAGTCGGACATGACTGAAGCGACTTAGCACACATGCACATATGCGCAGTGTGTGTGAGTTCTAGTTGTTCCACGTGATTGCCAATACTTGGTATGGGTAGTCTTTTTAATTTTATTATGGCTTTAATTTGTGTTTATTATTAATAACCAGTGATCTGAAAAATCTTTTCATGTGTTTCTTTGCTACCCATGTATTCACTTTGGTAAAATACCAGATCTTTAGCTTATTTAAAAAAATTGAGTTATCTTCTTATTTCTTAGTTATCAGTTCTTTCTGCATTCCTTGTATGTCTTTTGTCAGGTAAGTGTCTTGAAGATACATATTTTCTCCCAGACTTTGCCTTATCTTTTTTATTTTTGTAGCTATAGCTTTTGAAGAACAACAGTTTTTAATTTTGATGAAGTTAATTTATTGATTTTTTTCTTTTATAATTTTCTTTTTTGTGTACTATTAAATGTTTTCCTAACCCAAGTTTACCAATATTTACTCTGTGTTTAGTTTAGGTTTGTGATCCATCATGAGGTAATTTTTACACATGTTGCATGGTAAGAGTTAAGGTTCATTTTTGATCATAAGGCTGTCCAGTTTTTGTTCTAGCATTATTTTCTCAAAAAATTATCTTTTCCTTATTGGCATCTTTTGTTAAAAACAGAAGTTGACCCATTTGTATGGATCATCTCTGGACTCTTGTTTTATTGATCTTACTTTGGCCTATTGTTAATACTGCAAATGCCTTGATTACTGTAGGTTTCAATAATGAGTCTTAAAATCAGGTAGGATAAGTATTCCAACTTTGTTCAATTTCTTTTCAAAATTAGTTTGGCTATTGTAGGTCATTTACATTTAGATACACACTTTTTAAAGAAAGACGCATGATACACACAATCTTAGTTCCCCAACCAGAGACTGAACACATCTCCTGCAATGGAAGCATGAACCACAAGGGAAGTCCCATTTCCATGTATATTTTAGAGTCAAGTATTAAACTTCTGTAAAATGCCTTACTGGGATTTGGAGTGAGATTTCATTGAATCTAGAGATCCACTTGGCGAGAATTGACATCTAACTAATAGTGAATTTTCTAATCCATGAACACAGTGTATTACTCCATTTATTTAGGTTTTAATTCATTTCTCTTGGCAGTGTTTTGTGGTCTTTATTGTACAAGTCATGCATACCATTTGTCAAGTTTGTCCCTAAGCATTTCCTATTTTTTGGTGCTATTGTAGGTGATATTTTTGGAAAGTTAAAAAATAACAGTTTTTTGAACTGTTTGCAGTTGGTCATTATTGATGTACAGAAACAGCACTGATTCTTGTACATTGACTTTATTTCTACAACTTTGCTAAAGTCACTTATTAGTTCTAGTAGTGTTTTATGTAGTTTCTTTTTCGTTACATTTGTTCATTTGTTTTGTTTTTTTAGATCCCATGTATAAATGAAATCATATATTTTTCTTTTTCTGTCTGACTTATTTTACATAGCATAATACCCTCTAGGTCCATGCACGTTGTAGCAAATGGCAAATATTGGGAGTCCTAGACATGACAGTCAGACAGGAAAAATAAATGGAATCTGTACTGGAAAGGAAGGTATTAAACTGTCAATGTTTGCAGATGCCATATGATACTATGTATAGAAAATCCTAACGGTGCCACCAGAAACTACTGGAACTTGTCAATGAATTCAGTAAAGTTGCAGGATACAAAATTAATATGCAGAAATCTGCTGTGTTTCTGTATACTAACATTGAAGTAATCCCATTTACAGTTGCATCAAAAAGAATAAAGTATGGGGGAATAAATCTAAGGAAGTAAAAGACTTCTACCTGGAAAACTATCAATGATAGTTTTGACAGTGGTCAAAAAATCTCTGATCAAATAAATAAAGGTGACATAAACAGCCTCATGGATTGGAAGAATTAATATATTAAAAATAACCACACTACCAGAGGCAGTCTAGAGATACAGTATAATCCTTATCAAAATCCCAAAGACATTTTTCACAGAACTGGGAAAAAATAATTCTAAAATTTGTATCAAGTGCAAAAGACCCTAAGTAACCAAAACAATCTTAAGAAGAAGGCTAGAGGTGTCACATATCTATATTTCAAACTATACTACAAAGCTACAGTAATAAAAACAGTATGTCAATGACATGAAAACAGGCACATCGATCAAGGGATCAGAGTAGAGAGTCCAGAAATGAACCCACATTTATATGGGCAGTTACTCTATGGCAGAGGAGGCCTTTATAATAGATGGTGTTAGGAAAACTGGGCAGCTATATACAAAAGAGTCAACTGACTGTATTCTCACACAATATACAGAAATAAAGTAAAAAATGGATTGAAGATTTAAATGTAAGACCTGAAACCATAAAACTTATAGAAGAAAATATAGGCAGTATGCTCTTTGACATCTGTCTTAGCAGTATTTCTTTTTGGCTGTCTCTGCAGACAAGGGAAATAAAAGCAAAAATAAACTAATAGGACTACATCAAACTAGTGTTAGTTGTTCGGTTGTGTCGGACTCTTTGGAATCCTGTGGACTGCCAGGGTCCTCTGTTCATGGAATTTTCCAGCAAGAATACTGGAGTGTGTTGCCATGCCCTTCTCAAGAGGATCTTCCCAACCCAGGGGTCAAACCCAGGTCCCCTGCACTGCAGGCAGATTCTTTACCATCTGAGCCACCAGGGAAGCCTACATTGGACTAAAAAAGCTTTTATATAGTGAGAGAAACCATTGACAAAAAGAAAAAGCACCGTAGTGAATGAGAGAAGATATTTGCAAATGTTATATGCAACAAGGGATTAATACCCCCAATATTCAAGGAACTCATATACCTCAACATAAAAACCCCCCAAAACCAAAATACCCCAGTTTTTTTTTTTTTAAAAAAGGTCAGAGGACCTAAATAGACACTTTTCCAGAGAAGAGATGCAGATGACCACCAGGCACATGAAAAGATGCTCACCACCGTTAAGGTATCAGGGAAATGCAAATCAAAACCAAAGTGAGGTATCACATCACACTTGTTAGAATGGCTATTATCAAAAAGATAACTAACTAACAAGCGTTGGTGAGGATGTAGAGATGAGTGAATGCTTGTGTGCTGTTGATGGGAATATAGATTGGTATAGTCACTGTGGAAAACAGTAAGGAAATTTCTCAAAAACTAACAGTAGAACTACCATATGGTCCACCAGGTTCATTCTTGGGTACTTAATCAAAGAAAACAAAAGTACTAATTAGGAAAAATATGCACCCCTGTGATCATTGCAGTTGTATTCACAGTAGGCAAGATATGGAAGCAACCCAAGTGCCTGTCAATAGGTGAATGGGTAAAAAAAGGTGTGGTATATCTACTATGTGTATAGTGTATATGCAGGAATATTACCCAGCCATAAACAAGAATGGAACCTTGTCATTTGTGATAATATGGGTGGACCTAGAGGGTACTAAAGTTATTTTCAAATTCAGCTGTCACAAAATTGATTCCTGTGGTGTACAGTTTTATGAGTTTTAACAAATGCATACAGTCAGATCTCCATACCTCAATCAAGATACAGTTTCATTAATTCTGCTGCTGCTAAGTCGCTTCAGTCGTGTCCAACTCTGTGCGACCCCATAGACGGCAGCCCACCCGGCTCCTCTGTCCCTGGGATTCTCCATGCAAGAATACTGGAGTGGGTTGCCATTTCCTTCTTCAATGCATGCATGCATGCTAAGTCACTTCAGTCATGTCTGAATCTGTGTAATGCTATGGACAGCAGCCCACCAGGCTCCTCTGTCCACAGGATTCACTAGGCTAGAATACTGGAGTGGGTTGCCATTTCCTTTTCCATTCTTTAATTCTAGAAATACTCTTATTAACCATTCTTAGTCAACCTTCCCTCCCTTCCCCACCATTGGAAACTGTTTATAGTTCTGCCTTTTCTGAAATGTCCTATAAATGGATTCATTTAGCTTGTAGCCTTTTGGATATGACTTATTTTACTTATCAAAATGCATTGAGATTCATCTATGTGATTGCAGTTATTAGTAGTTCTTTCTTTTTCTTGATGATATAGATATTGTATAGATATACCATAGTTTGTTTCTCCAAGGAAATTTGGGGTGTATCCAGTTTTTGGCAATTAAAAAAGAGTGAAACTGCTATAAATATTTGCATATAGATTTTGTTATGGACCTAAGTTTAAGGTGGATGAAGAAGGGGATGACAGAGTATGAGATGGTTGGATGGCATCTCAGACTCAATGGACATGAGTTTGAGTAAGCTCTGGGATTTGGTGATGGACAGGAAACCCCGGCGTGCTGCAGTCCATGGAGTCGCAGAGTCAGACGCGACTGAGCAACTGACCTGAACTGAACTGAATAAGTTATATATGTCTTTCTCTGACTTAGTATGATAATTTCTAAGGGCATTCAAGTTGCAGCTAACGACATTATTTCATTCTTTTTATGTCTGAGAAGTATTCCATTTATCCATCCATCTGTTGATGAATATTTAGGTTGCTTCCATGTCTTCACTCAGAGAAGGCAATGGCAACCCACTCCAGTACTCTTGCCTGGAGAATCCCATGGACAGAGGAGCCTGGTAGGCTGGAGTCCATGGGGTCGCTAAGAGTCAGACATGACTGAACGACTTCACTTTCACTTTCATGCATTGGAGAAGGAAATGGCAACCCACTCCAGTGAATCCCAGGGACGGGGGAGCCTGGTGGGCTGCCATCTATGGGGTTGCACAGAGTCGGACACGACTGAAGTGACTTAGCAGCAGCCGCAGCAGCATGTCTTAAACTGTTGTAGATAGTGTTACTGTGAATATTGGGATGCATATATTTTCAAATTAGATTTTTTTCTGGAAATAGGCGCAGGAGTGAGATTGCTGGATCATATGGCAACTCTATTTTTAGTTTTTTAAGGACTCTCCATGCTTTTCTTCATAGTGACTGTACTAATTTATTTTTCTGCCAACAATGTCAGGAGGTTTCCCTTTTTTCCATACCTTCTCCAGCGTTTATTATTTGTATACTTTTTAATGATGGCCATTCTGACTGGTGTGAGGTGAGATCTCACTGTAGATTTGATTTGCATTTCTCCAGTAGCTATCAGTGCTGAGCCTCTTTTCAGGTACCTATTAGCCATCTGTATGTTTTCTTTGAAGAGATGTCTGTTTAGGTCTTCTACCCATTTTTTGCTTGGGTTGTTTTTTTGTCATTACTGAGTTGTGTGAGATGTTTGTGTATTTTGGAAATTAAGCCCTTGTAGGGCACATCGTTTGCAGATTTTTTCCTCCCAATCTGTAGGTTTTTTCATTTTGTTCTTGATTTCTTTGCTGTTCAAAAGCTTATGAATTTGATTAGGTCTCATTTGTTTATTTTTATTTCTACTGCCTTGGGAAACTGACCTAAGAAAACAGTTGAGCTTCATTAGTTTTTGTCTTTCAAGGAATTTACCCATCTCATCTATTGAATTCATCAGCATAAAGTTGTTCCACAAATCCCCTGATTATCCTTTCTGAGTACCCATAGGGTCTGTGGTGAAGTCCTGTCTCTCCTTATTGTAGGACATTGTGTCTTCTTTTTTCCTGATCACTTTGGCTGTTGTTGGTTTTGCTCAGCCATTAAGTCATGTCCAACTCTGCGACACCATGGACTCTTGCACTTCTGACTTCCCTGTCCTTCGATATCTCCCAGTTCAGTTCAGTATAGTTCAGTCGCTCGGTGGTGTCCAACCCTTTGTGACCCCATGGACTGCAACATGCCAGGCCTCCCTGTCCATCACCAACTCCCGCAGTTTACTCAGACTCATAACCATTCAAATGAGTATATCTTTCCTTTTCTCCTTTGCCTTTCACATCTTTTCTATTCTCAGCTATTTCTAATGCCTCCTCGGACAACCATTTTGCTTTTTTGCTTTTCTTTTTCTTGGGGATGGTCTTGATCCCTGTCTCCTGTACAGTGTCATGAACCTCAGTCCATAGTTCATCAGGCACTCTATCAGATCTAGTCCCTTAAATCTACATTTACATAAAACCTAGCAATATCAACCCTAGGTATTTGCCCATACAGATTTCTTTGCTCAAATTGATGTCCATTGAGTCGATGATGCTATCTAACCATTTCATCTTCTGCCACCCTCTTCTCCTTTTCCTTCTTTCAATCTTTCCCAGCATCAGGGTCTTTTCTAATGAGTCAGCTCTTCACATCAGGTGGCCAAAGTATTGGAATATCAGCTTCAGCATCAGTCCTTCCAGTGAATATTCAGAGTTGATTTCCTTTAGATTAACTGGTTTGATCTTGCAGTCCAGGGGACTCCTAAGAGTCTTCTCCAGGACCATGATTCAAAAGCATCAATTCTTTGATGCTCAGACTTCTTTATGGTCCAACTCTCAAATCCATATCTGACTACTGAAAAAACTGTATCTTTGACTGTATGGACCTTTGTTGGCAAAGTGACGTCTCTGCTTTTTAATATGCTGACTTTAGCTCTGAGTTTATCTATTTCAGATTTTAAAAAACTAGCTTTAGCTTTCATTAGGTTTTGGCTATTGATTTCCTGTTTTCTATTTAGTTACCTTCTAATATGATCTTTATTATGTCATTTCTTCAGCTTAACTTGGGTTTAATACTTTGGGATTAACAGTATACAAAACCTTTTTTCCTTTAAAAGTGAATTTGACAGATTTTGAAACCCTGTACTCAACCCAGACTGTGCGTGTGTGTTTGGCATTTAGACAAGGACATAATACTTTGCTTCTAGTCAGTTTCCATAAAGATTGAAATATTTTGATGCTGTTTTTAGTTAGTTGAAGGACATAGGATTTTCTTTTTGTTTTGAATAGTGATTTTTCTGTCTGTTTATCTGCTGTGTTTCAAATTCTGAATGAAGTATATCTGTAAATTATGAAAGTACTTGACATTTCCATGCCAAGTCTTATGAAATTTACCACACATAGAGTTAAATATATGTGGCATCCGTTAAGTGGTGTAAAATATTTTTGTAAGAAATAAAATTTAATCCTCATTTTTAATCTTAGCAATCATTTAAGGGGTGTATATACTTAATTCAGAATGTAAGACATTTAAATCCACATGTCTTCCCAAATGAGAAATCGCTAAGGTATAAGGAAGTTCTGTTGTTTTCATTTCTTATGTTTTAGTATATTAGAATAAGAAATTCCTGTGGTGGATAGAGTAGAATTTGTATTAGTCTTTTAGGTTGTCTTCTAAAGCCTGAGTTAGAATCAAGATAATAAATTGCTTAATTGATTGAAAATTGTATTTAAGTATTAATACACGTTTGATTTACTCTGTAAATAGTAATTTTATTTTTTAACAGATGAAATTGGCTTGAGAATCAGTTTCTTTTTTAAGTACTTATTTCTTATGCAGTGTTCAGTAAGAAGTGTAGGTATTATTAGAATTGGAATATTGTTGGAGGGATGTAATATTTATAGAACTACATGAAAATTTTTTTCTTTGTTTACTTTTTTAATTGTTTAATGTTCCTTTTCTTTTAGATCCTATTTGACCAAACCCAGAGATCAATTAAGGCACAACTTCAGAACTTTGTTAAAGAGTAAGTCAATTTCAGTGAAAAGAAAAGAAAAGCAGCCAAGATTACATCTGGGAGTTATCATTTGAGAGAACCTAGAATCATACTTAAATGTGGGAGTTTTTATTTGTTTTTTGCTTTGTGAATTTTATGTTCCATTGTTTTCTGAATTACTCTGTAAGAAATCAGATTTCATGCTTTTCCATGAATAACTTATGCTATGGAATTTGTATTCAGGATACATAGCTCAAACTGTTAATAGATAAAACAAATTTTTTTTAATGTAAATAAATAATCTGATGACCTTTAAAAATAAAAGCAGATCCCAAAATTTGCTGAAATACCATCAGTTATTCTAGTTATCTCCATATAGTATTTTCTTTGTAGAGAAGATAATAGCATGTATGAGAATAAGTTATGAAGGAGCATAATAAGTAATGAAAACAAGCCTTTTGTGTCACAGTCATCACATTTTGTGTGTGAAATAAAATGAAACTGGAAATAAAAAAAATCTGACCTTTTCAGGTATGGATGTTTGTCTTTTCTACATTAATAATTTCAGTTTTTCTCTTTTAATTCCTGACTGAGAATATATTATATTACATATAAGGTTGATTAGGATACAGTGTTCAGTTCAGTTCAGTTGCTCAGTCGTGTCTGACTCTTTGTGACCCCATGAACCACAGCATGCCAGGCCTCCCTGTCCATCACCAACCGCTGGAGTCTACCCAAACCCATGTCCATTGAGTCGGTGATGCCATCCAACCATCTCACCCTCTGTCATCCCCTTCTCCTCCTGCCCTCAATCTTTCCCAGCATCAGGGTCTTTTCCAGTGAGTCAGCTCTTCACATCAGGTGGCCAAAGTATTGGAGTTTCAGCTTCAACATCAGTCCTTCCAATGAACACCCAGGACTGATCTCCGTTAGGGCGGACTGGTTGTATCTCCTTGCAGTCCAAGGGACTCCCAAGAGTCTTCTCCAACACCACAGTTCAAAAGCATCAATTCTTTGGTGCTCAGCTTTCTTTATAGTCCAACTCTCACATCCATACATGACCCCTGGAAAAACCATAGCCTTGACTAGACGGACTTCTGTTGCCACAGTAATGTCTCTGTTTTTTAATATGCTGTCTAGGTTGGTCATAACTAATACAGGTATTACAAGCTATAAAGAGTGGCAGAGCTCACAATGTACTTCTATCTTAGTAGATTAGAATTTGTTGTACTGGAGGTGATCTCTTGCAGGTTGTTTATAAATTATTTCATAAGATACTAATATTCAGAATGTCCTTATAGTATATATACATGAAAATTTATTACTTCCTATAAAGAGTTTAAAGTCTTTGCTAGGCATATTTTATTATTGTTGTTATTTTAAAGTTATTTGTCTTCAAGTTATTTTGCCTAATTCCCTGGTAGAGGAAGTAAAAGCAAAGAGATGTTATGTATTTACCTAAGGTCATTAATGAATGGAGGTTTCAGATTTTCAGACTGTTACCCTTTACTGGTACATAATTCTTTTAGAGGGCTTCCCAGGTGGCTTATGCGTGGTCAGTCATGTCTGACTCTTTGTGACCTTATGGACTGTAGCCCACCAGGCTTCTCTGTCCATGGAGTTTTCCAGGCAAGAATGCTAGAGTGAGTTGCCTTTTCATTCTCCAGGGGATCTTCCTAACTCAGGGATCGAATACTTATCTCTTGTTTCCTGTGTTGGCAGGCAGGTTCTTTTTCAGTTGAACTACCAGGGAAGCCCTCTAAAAGAATTATGTACTACTCCAGTACTCTTGCCTGGAAAATCCCACGGACGGAGGAGCCTGGTAGGCTGCAGTCCATGGGGTCACTGAGGGTCGGACCCGACTGAGCGACATCACTTTCACTTTTCACTTTCACGCATTGGAGAAGGAAATGGCAACCCACTCCAGTGTTCTTGCCTGGAGAATCCCAGGGATGGGGGAGCCTGGTGGGCTGCCATCTATGGGGTCGCACAGAGTCGGACACAACTGAAGTGACTTAGCAGCAGCAGCAAAGGGTTATAGTATCCATTTCAATAGTCTGAGCTTCCCTGATGGCTCAGATTGTAAAGAATCTGCCTGGGTTTGATCCCTGGGTTGGGAAGGTCCCCTAGAGTAGGAAATACTAACCCACTCCAGTATTATTACCTGGAAAATCACATGAACATAGGAACCTGGTGGGCTACAGTCCAGGGGATCGGAAAAAGTTGGGCACGACTGAGCACGCAGTACACACAATTCTTTTAGAAAGCATTTTATGTGTGTATTTTAAAAATGTATTCCTGCCTTTGGCCTACTAATTTTCTTGAGTAAGAAATGAACGTTGTTTCTTTAAATGTGGTCTGTACCTTTGTAGGAAAAGGCAATGGCAACCCACTCCAGTACTCTTGCCTGGAGACTCCCATAGACAGAGGAGCCTGGTAGGCTGCAGTCCATGGGGTCGCTAAGAGTCGGGCATGACTGAGCATCTTCACTTTCACTTTTCACTTTCATGCACTGGGGAAGGAAATGGCAACCCACTCCAGTATTCTTGCCTGGAGAATCCCAGGGACAGAGGAGCCTAGAGGGCTGCCGTCTATGGGATCGCACAGAGTTGGACACGACTGAAGTGACTTAGCAGCAGCAGCAGCAGCATACCTTTGTAATGTATACTGTTCCCCAGTGGCTCAGGTGGTAAAGAATCTGCCTGCCAATGGAGGAGACTCTGGTTTGATCTCTGGGTTGGAAAGATCCCCTGGAGAAGGCAGCCCACTCCAGTATTCTTGCCTGGAGAATCCCACGGACAGAAGAACATGACAGGCTCCAGTCCATGGGGCCTCAGAGGAGTTGGACAGGACTCAGTGACTAAAACAACAAGATGACCACCCATAACAGGAAATCAAGGACTTGTCTTAAGAAAATCCCTTAGATTTCTAGAGGTTATCCCCAAAACACGAAGAATTATAATTTCTGGGAGAGGATCTTTGGAACTTGCATTTTTTAACAAGTTCCCTGTGGTATATACTATTGTTTAAAAAATCATTTGATTAGATATTGGTGCATGTCCCAAAATTTGTCTTTTGAAATAACAAATTAACTTTGCTTTTTTGTTTCTGTAATGTTAATTTGATAATTCTTTTTTTAATTTGAATTGTATAGATTTAAGTCAGGTAATGCTAGCTGACTATATTAGGGAATATTATGTGCTCATAGACTAATATATGTGTTAGTTGGAAGAACTATTGAGTATCACTGCAAATAAATGAAAAAATATGGAAACATAAGAATAATTTTTTAAATGTTATTTTGCTGAAGTATTTGATCCAGAAAGTTTTATAAAAATTTCACTATTTTAATTTTTTTAGAGATCTCAGAAAATTCAAAGATGCCAAGAAGCAGTTTGAAAAAGTCAGTGAAGAAAAAGAAAATGCATTAGTAAAAAATGCTCAAGTGCAAAGAAACAAGCAGCATGAAGTTGAAGAAGCCACAAACATCCTGACAGCAACAAGAAAATGTTTTCGACACATAGCCCTCGATTATGTACTTCAGGTTTGTTTATTATGTTTTCAAAAATTGCTTACTAAACATGTTGTTGGGCTTCCCTCATAGCTCAGTTGGTTAAGAATCTGCTGGCAATGCAGGAGACCCGGGTTTGATTCCTGGGTCAGGAAGATCCCCTGGAGAAGAAAATGGCAATCCACTCCAGTATTCTTGCCTGGAAAATCCCATCGACAGAGGAGCCTGGAAGGCTACAGTCTATGGGGTCGCAAGAGTCGGACATGACTTAGTGACTAAACCACCACCACCAAACGTGTCATTTTTTTTGAGTGATTGCACTGAAGGGAATAAATTATGCTATTTCTTTTTGTTTAAAATTAAGCCATGTTCTTTTGTGAAAAATTTTCTTGTGTCTGGGTGTTTATCTGCATATGCCCTATACATGTGTGTATACCTTAAGTTCTGATTTCTTCCCCTGTTCACTTAACATTATCCTTTTTCCTTTTCTAAATATCATTAAAAGGATTATTAATTGCTATATTTTATTCTATGGATATACTGTGTCAATTTAGTTAATATCCAGTATAATTGCCAGTTTTTGTTGGCAATACTTAAAATAGTTTTCAATAAATATAAATGATAATATCTTTGTATACAAATCTCTTGCAACATTTCTGATTATTTCTTTAGAGTAGATTCTAGAGATAGAAAGGGCTCACCATATTGCCAAATGAAAAATATTTCTAGAAATAATGTTCTCATATTTGCATTAGGTGCTGCTTTTGAAAAGTAGAGATCGATATTTGGTGAGATGCCAGGTGATCTAAGACGGAGAAGTCCCTTTAGATTGTTGACTTAACAATGGTCACAGAGTATTTCATTAAACAATCCTGAAGTAACCATATTGCAAATTGGTGATTAAAACTACCCAGATAACTTTGCAAAAATAGTAGAAGATGACCTTATGATTTTTTTCTATTAAGTTCCTATTCAGTAAGTGGGAGGATAAATTTTTAAAAGTACAGTCTATTAATTAAAGACTTCTAGAATGGAGTAGTCTGTATTTCCTATTTTCTCTTATCTATCTCACACTTATACCACTTCCTGCTGTAATATGAGCACTGAGAGTCTGTCTGCCCCATTCGTCTGAAATGGCTTGTGTTAAGGTCTTATTCATTAGAAATATTTTACTTTTTAGCCGACTCGACTGTTGTGTTCCACTGAAATAGTAGACTATCCTCTCTTTCTTGAGACCTGCTTTCATCTTGATCTTAAGCCACTTTCAGGCTGTCCTCATAACTTGTGTTTCTTTTCAGTTTCCACCTTGGGTTTCTCTCCTTTGTGCACCTTTGCAATCTGACTTTGACGGTTCCATCTTTGGATTTCCTGTTTTCTGACTTCATGATTTCCCGTATAGTTTCATCATGTCCTTTGCTCGAATTATTACCATATATAGATGATGAAATCTACTTTTCTCCCGAAGTACTTTGTCCCTTTTGTGTCCAAAACTGAAATCTGTCTTCTCAAATGGCTTCTTATTGCCATTACCAAACTGAGTGGTGTTACCCTCTTAATCACAGAAGTCAGACTTGGAGAATCACAGTAGATATTCTCCTCATTCTTAGCTACTACAAGTAACAGTCGAAATTGCCTTGAGAAGTTCTGTGTACGTCTTAAGTCTGTTCTTTCTCACTCTGCTGCAGCCCGAATCCTTACTGTTTCTCTTCTGGAGTATTAAGACGTTCTCATAAAAACGGATCTTCCCTGCATCACTTGTAACCTGCTCTTTAGCAATCCATCCTGTGTTCTGTGTCAGAACCACTCAAACTTCTCCCGGCAATTGAGTCGTCTTGTCTCTGCTTCCTCTGTGCTGCCGCATTATTGTCATGCGCATTGTTGTTAGAGCGCTTCCCTCATTTATTGTGATGATTTATTAATATGTCTTCCTTACACCTAGATTATATCCCTTCTGTCTAGTCCAGTGGTTAGAAAATAGATAGGTAATGTTTTTTGAAAGAGTGGATGACTTAATTTTAAGTTTTATTTGGGGAGGGACAGTTAGCTAAAATATTAATTATTGTCAGATTTACACATTGTAAACTATCCATTTCCTTTGGTGTCCATCTAGTAGTTTTAAGTTAGAACTTCACCTCTCTTGTAAGTTATTTGTTTGATTTTTTTTCTAATGAGAACTGTTGTATTATTTCATTATAAGTCCAAACTCTCTGTTTTAGAGAATACTAAGTAATAAATATTCAAATTTACAGTTTGTCATGCTTTAACTTCTCTAAATATTTTAATATACTTTTGTTTTTTTAAGTGTCTGCTGTTTTTCATTGTCAAACAGAGGTATTTTTAACATTTTTGTAAGTTTTTACTTAGAGCATTTGGAAGTTACTATTTTTGTTCTCAAAACTGAATAGACCTTGAAACAGACATGCAGAATAAACTAGTGCTTAGGTAAGCAACGTTATTAGATTTTTGGGAGTCTGTTTTTGTTTTCTGATCAGTGCTTTAAAATTATAACAGGTAAAATATTCACTGGGAAGGACATATTAAAAGGATAGATATTTTGTAATAAGTTTTAGCAAAGAATGAATGATTCTATTTTGTAAACATTTTATTTCACTAAGTTGATATATAATAACAGACAAAAATAAAATGCTTGTTGTGAACTCCTAAAGTTGGGAGAGATACCATAGAAGGCAAATTTTGTAATTACTGATCTTTCAATAGTTTGGTCTAATTAAAATATTTATTTATGGTCCATTAATTTGTTTAACAAATATTTTTTGAGTGCTTAGTATATACAACTTGGAGAATACATCTGGGAATAAGGCAAGAGCTTGATCTCATGGAGCTTATGTTTTAACTGGGGAAATGACATAAGTAAATAAAATATAAGGTAGTTAAGAATACTAAAAAGAAAATAAATAGGGTTGATACACTAAAGAGTGCTAGAAGGCCTAATTTGAACCTTTGTGAGGAGATAGTATTTAAGTTTGGACCTTATGGATAAGAGCCTTATGCCATTTGGGCAGAAAATCATGACATGAGGACAAAACAAATAGTATGAAAGCCTTGAGGGTGGGAATCTTCTTGGGCTGTGGTTGAAGTACAGAAAAGGGGAAAGTACTGTAGTAGAAAATTAGGTTGGAGAGGTAGCAGGAGCCTCTTCACAAAGGGCCTTGTAGGCTACAATTGGGAGATGTAGGTTGGGAGTTGGAAGATTTTAAGATAAACATACATGATCAAAAAAGCACTCTTGTTGCTGTGTGCAGAATGAAGTGTAAGGAGTCAAGAGTGGAAACAAACTAGTTTAGACTATAGTAACAGGAAAAGATAATGGCAGTTGGTGGTAGTGATGAAAGTGGTGAGAATTTATATTAAGGATGTATGTTGAAAGAGCAATTAGATGAGGAGAGTGGAGAAAAGATGGAATTCTAAGAAATTTGAAAGTCTACCAAGGTGATAGTTTTATCAGTACAGTACAATTTTATGATTTAAACATGGCCAGTTTTTCTTTGAGTTGAAAAATGATGAGAGTTTCATTGGCGTGTTTCTCTAAAAACTGTTTTTGCAGAAAGCAGGTCAAAAACTGAGAAACTCGGACTTTGTTTTTATTTACGTTTCTGGAAAAGTATTAAACCATTAGAATAAGCAAATTTTACAACATTGCATTCTGGATTAGTTTTCTAAATGGTGCATAAGTGATTAACCAAGTTCATTTTCCCCTCAGATTAATGTCCTTCAATCAAAAAGGAGATCAGAAATCCTGAAATCAGTAAGATATTTATTGAAATGATGTTCTCTATATGTTAATATGAAGTTAAATGTATATATTTAAGTGTTTAAGATAGCATCATATGTGTGTGTATATATGTTTGTTTATTTATTGACTTATTCAGGTTTATAATTAATCTTCTTAGTGATGTTTGTATATTTCTTACATGTCACTAAACCACTTTTTTCATTTGTTTTATGTTACAGTTATTTATATATGTCTCATCCATTAATATATTCTAAGTTCCTTAAAGCAGACATTTACATATTTGAGATTGAGGACATAAATAAATAGCATCATTTTATAGAATTTTCCCATTAGGGTTGTTGATGATGTATCTGCTTTTTGGAATGCAGGTAGAAAACAAACGAGTTGAAATGTGAAGGCGTGAGAACAGTGATTTTCTTACTTGCCTTTTTTTTTTGTCTTAAAGCTAACAAGGAGGTAGGCAGAGGATAGTAGTGGTATGGACACTATAGTCTTTTGTATTTTGAGACCTTAAGAAATAATTTCTCCTCTGATTTTGTTAACTGAAGTTTTTTTCCTTCAAGAGGTTTACTGAAATTGTTTTTGATCCTTGTCCCCACCTAGCTTTTTCCTAAATCCTGTTAATATTTATGTTATTTCTTATCAGATGAGTACTTTATACTTCCTATTTACATCCACTTCCTTTTCCAGATTGAGAGCAGTGTGTATTATTTGTAGAAAATTAGAAAATAAAATGTATGAGGAAAGAATAAAAGTACTACAAATGCTATTACCAAGAGAGAACCACTGTTGAGGCTGATGTAATTTTTGTCTGTTTTATGTGTATGTGTGTGCCTATTTGTGTGTGTGCATGAACATTTATATATACCTTTTAAAACTCTGTTTTTTTTAAAGCAAAACAAAATAGGAATCATTCCTACATATTCTTCTGTAATTTTTTTGTACAAATACACTCCAAAATCATCATGTGTTATTAAATATTTTTTTATTTAATGATGACCTTTGTGGCTAGATAGAATTCTTCCTTGTGATTATAGTAGAGATGAGCAAACATTTTTTTGAAGGGCCTGGTAGGGCCATACTAGATTTGAGGGTCCATATGATCTGTGTTGCAATTGCTCAGCTGTGCTATTGTAATGAGGAAGCAGTCATAGACAGTATGTAAATGAATGGCATGACTGTTCCAGTATCAACGTGGAAGTTAGAATTTTACATAATTTCTATGTCATTAAGTGTGTCTTTTTTTCATTTTCATTAACCATTTAAAAATGCAAAAACCATTGTTAGTCCATTGGCCATCCAAGTTTTGACCTTGTTCAGCTCAGTTCAGTCACTCAGTCGTGTCTTTTTGCCACCCGATGGACTGCAGCACGCCAGGCCTCCCAGTCCATCACCAGCTCCGGGAGTTTACCCAAACTCATGTCCATTGAGTCAGTGATGCCATCCATCAGCTCATCCTCTGTTGTCCCCTTCTCCTCCTACCTTCAGTCTTTCCCAGCATCAGGGTCTTTTTGCAGTGACTCAGTTCTTTGCATCAGGTGGTCAACGTGTTGGAGTTTCAGCTTCAACATCAGTCCTTCCAGTGAACACCGAGGACTGATTTCCTTTTGAATGGACTGGTTGGATCTCCTTGCAGTCCAAGGAACTTGCAAGAGTCTTCTCCAACAGCACAGTTCAAAAGCATCAATTCTTTGGTGCTCAGCTTTCTTTATAGTCCAACTCTCACATCCATACATGACTACTGGAAAAACCATAGCTTTGACATGACAGACCTTTGTTGGCAAAGTAATGTCTCTGCTTTTTAATATTCTGACCTTTAATATACCATAAATGAACTTTACCCATTAATGGACTTTTGAGTAATTTCCCTGTTTTTGACATGAAATGTAGCATTATATAGTGATCATCCGAATGAATAATATGATTATTTCCTTCAGATAGATTAAGGTAAGCAAGCTTCCCTGGTGGTTCAGACGATAAAGTGTCTGCCTACAATGCGGGGAAACCCGGGTTCAGTCCCTGGCTTGGGAAGATTTCCTGGAGAAGGAAATGGCAACCCACTCCAGTATTCTTGCCTGGAAAATCCCATGGACAGAGGAACCTGGTAGGCTGCAGTCCACAGGGTCGCAAAGAGTTGGACATGACTGAGCGACTTCAGGATTTAAGCATTTATTGAGACTTTTAAAAAAGTATTGTGAAGTTATAAGTGTTACACAAAATTTTCACTAATAGTGTGTGAGAGTGAATATTTTTGCATCTTTTACCAACAATGGGTGTTGATTTTTCCCACTCTACCCATAATTTAATAGGTAGAAAATTTCATCTTATTGTTTAATTTTGGATTTCTTTGATATAAATGAGTATGATTGTCTCCCTTCCCCTCTCCCCATTTTTTCTTGGTCATTTATGTTTTCTGTTTATGTCCTTTGTCTCTTTTCCTGTTGGGATCTTCATGTTTTTCATGTTAATTTGTAACATCTCTTACCTATTAAGACTATTAACCCTTTGTCATATGCTTTTTGCTAGTTTATTATTTATCTTTTAATACACTTATTATGTATTTTGATGTGCAGGCATATTATACATTTTTATGTACTTGTAACTATCCTTCTTTATATATAAATATATAAATTAAGCATAATTTTTAAAAATCATATTCACGAAGTTGTACAACTGACATTATCTCATTCCAGAATCATCTTTAAGTGAGCTTTGTCCTTTTGTCATTGCTTTTTATTTTATTGGTTTTTCTCTTTAAAAATAATTTTTTTTGAAGGATTCTTAAGTATTAAGGACCTTATGACCTATTTTAGATTTCAGAGAATTAAGCAGATTTTTGCTAAAAATAACATGGCTGTTCAGAGGATTCTTTCAGTCCTGTGATTGAGTTATTTAATTCCTTCTAATGCTCAAACTACCGCACAGTTGCACTCATCTCACACGCTAGTAAAGTAATGCTCAAAATTCTCCAAGCCAGGCTTCAGCAATACATGAACCGTGAACTTCCAGATGTTCAAGCTGGCTTTAGAAAAGGCAGAGGAGCCAGAGACCAAATTGCCAACATCTGCTGGATCATTAAAAAAGCAAGAGAGTTCCAGAAAAACATCTATTTCTGCTTTATTGACTATGCCAAAGCCTTTGACTGTGTGGATCACAATAAACTGTGGAAAATTCTGAAAGAGATGGGAATACCAGACCACCTGACCTGCCTCTTGAGAAATTTATATGCAGGTCAGGAAGCAACAGTTAGAACTGGACATGGAACAACAGATTGGTTCCAAATAGGAAAAGGAGTACATCAAGGCTGTATATTGTCCCCTTGCTTATTTAACTTATATGCAGAGTACATCATGAGAAACGCTGGCTGGAAGAAGCACAAGCTGGAATCAAGATTGCCGGGAGAAATATCAATAACCTCAGATATGCAGATGACACCACCCTTATGGCAGAAAGTGAAGAGGAACTAAAAAGCCTCTTGATGAAAGTGAAAGTGGAGAGTGAAAAAAGTTGGCTTAAAGCTCAACATTCAGAAAACGAAGATCATGGCATCTGGTCCCATCACTTCATGGGAAATAGATGGGGAAACAGTGGAAAGTGTGTCAGACTTTATTTTTGTGGGCTCCAAAATCACTGCAGATGGTGACTGCAGCCATGAAATTAAAAGATGCTTACTCCTTGGAAGAACAGTTATGACCAACCTAGATAGCATATTCAAAAGCAGAGACATTACTTTGCCAACAAAGGTCTGTCTAGTCCAGGCTATGATTTTTCTAGTGGTCATGTATGGATGTGAGAGTTGGACTGTGAAGAAAGCTGAGTGCCGAAGAATTGATGCTTTTGAACTGTGGTGTTGGAGAAGACTCTTGAGAGTCCCTTGGACTGCGAGGAGATCCAACCAGTCCATTCTGAAGGAGATCAACCCTGGGATTTCTTTGGAAGGACTGATACTAAAGTTGAAACTCCAGTACTTTGGCCACCTCATGCAAAGAGTTGACTCATTGGAAAAGACTCTGATGCTGGGAGGGATTGGGGGCAGGAGGAGAAGGGGACGGCCGAGGATGAGATGGCTGGATGGCGTCACTGACTTGATGGACGTGAGTCTGAGTGAACTCCGGGAGTTGGTGGTGGACAGGGAGGCCTGGAGTGCTGCGATTCATGGGGTTGCAAAGAGTTGGACACGACTGAGCAACTGAACTGAACTGAATGTGGAAACTAATAAAGATGAGTGGTTTTTTCCCCTCTGATGAATAGTTAACATATAGGAAAACAGAAAAAAATCTTAACCCATTAATGACAGTTTTGTATTTTTGGAATGAATATAACAAAATTTCCATATTGGCAGAGCCTGTTGCCTCATTTTATTTTGGTATTTTTGAGAAAAAAATGAGCATCCCCCTATTTCATGTTATGTTTAGTGATCTACAGGTTGTAAAGTGTTTGTGATTGTTTTAAGAGCTTCTTATATCACATTCTAATCTTTTGATGTTTTATTTGTAATTTAAGATTTTGCCAGTGAGTTTGGTTGAAAGATACGTAGATATTTTATAATGTACCTGGAAAGATGATGACGGTATTGAAAACTTGATTTTTTGAATTATTGCAACCATTTAAGAAAAATGATTCAGCTTAATTTTTAGTGGTTTGATATTTTGCACTCTGGTGAAATAATTTTTTAACAATACATAGGATCAGAATTAAAGTTTCAGAATATTTATTTAAGAATTGATTCAAAAATGGCGATCATTTTTTCCTCCTTTAGATGTTATCCTTTATGTATGCCCATTTGGCTTTCTTCCATCAAGGATATGATCTATTTAGTGAACTTGGGCCCTATATGAAGGATCTTGGTGCACAGGTAATGTACTGTACTTCTTGTTTTTGTGTTATATCCCAATATCTGTATTTTTTTAAAGTGTTTATATTTGACATTTTCACTTCAGGTATATAGTAAAATAATTTAATATGTTAGTGTGTATATACTGCGCAATGATCATCACTGTATAAATCTAGTTAACATCTACCTTACATAGTTATACATTTTTTTTTCTGATGAGAACTTTTAAGATCTACTTTCTTACCAACTTTCACATATATAATACAGTATTATTAACTATAGATACCATGTTGTCTTTGACATCCCCAGGAGTTATTTATTTTACAGCTGGAAGTTTTGTACCTTTTGACCTTGATCTCCCATTTCGCCCACCCCCAAAACCCGCTAGCAACCTCCAATCTGTTCTTTCTATGAGTTCTATTTTTTTTTTTTTAATTCCACTTAATCAGTTCATTGCGATCACACAGTAGTTGTCTTTCTCTGTCTGACTTATTTAACTTAGTGTAATGCCCTCAGGATCCATCCATGTTGCAAAAGGCAGCCTTCCCCTTTTTTTATGGGTGAATAATACTGCATTGTATATTTATACCACATTTTTGCATTCGTCTATTGATGGACACTTAGGTTACTTTCATATCTTGGCTAAATAATGCTTCAGTGAATGTGGGTATGCAGATACCTTTTCGAGTTAGTGTCTTCATTTCCTTCAGATAAATGCCCATGAGTGGAATTGCTGGATCATATTGTAGTTCTATTTTTATTTTTTTGAGGAACCTCCATACTGTCCTTAATAGTGACTGCACCAATTTCATTCTCATCATCAGTACACAAGGGTTCCCTTTTCTCCACATCCTTGACAGTCTTGTCTTCAAGATTGTTAGAATGACAGCCATTCTAACAGATGTGAGGGGATATCTCATTGTGGTTTTAATTTAGAAGTTCTTCATGATTAATGACTTTTGGTCCCTTGTTTGCCATCTGTGTGTTTTCCATGGGAAAATGTCTATTTAGGTCCTCTCCTCATTTTTTAATTGGATTTTTTTTTTTTTGCTGTTGCATTGTCTTGAGTTCTTTATATATTTTAGATATTAACCTCTTATGAAATATATGATTTGTAAATATCTTCTGCCATTTGGTAGGTTGCATTTTCATTTTGATGATGGTTTCATTTGCTGTGCAGAAACTTTTTAGTTTGATGTAGTTTGTTTGTTTTGTTGTCTTTGTTGTAGTACCTGTATTTTAAAAGAGATTAAGCAAATTGGGAAATTTGACATTTAGTTTATTTAGTGCAAATCCCATGGATGGAGGAGCCTGGTGGGCTGCAGCCCATGGGGTCGCTAGGAGTCGGACACGACTGAGCGTCTTCACTTTCACTTTTCACTTTCATGCATTGGAGAAGGAAATGGCAACCCACTCCAGTGTTCTTGCCTGGAGAATCCCAGGGACGGGGGAGCCTGGTAGGCTGCCATCTGTGGGGTCGCACAGAGTCAAACACGACTGAAGCAACTTAGCAGCAGCAGTGTAGAAGTTTGGTGTTTTTATAGCAGATTTATGAAAGTCCAGTGTGTAACCAAAAATGAGATTAAAGTTAAAGAATATGTTGTAGATAGTTATATAAGGGTACTGAGAAGGATTTTAAAACAAAGTGTTTGTTTTACAGTATACACAGCTGGATTTATTTTTTTTGTTTGTTACATTTGGATTATTGAGTTACTGTCCTAATTGGTATTTTATTTTAGTTATAACTCTTTTTTTAATTTTCAAAGATATTTGCGTTTTGCTATTTTGAATAATAAAATTTTATTTTAAAAGTATTTTTTATTTATTTGGCTGCCCTGGGTTTTAGTTGTGGCAGGCATATGGGGTCTAGTTCCCTAACCAGGGATCAGATCTGGCCCCCTGCATTGGGAGCATGGAGTCCCAGCCACTGGACCACCAGGAAAGTCCCTGAATAATAGTAAAGTTTGGAATTTTAAGATTAAAGAACTCTAGGTAACTTTTTCATTTTATACACATGTAAACATGCATGAATTATATATAAGAATATTATATAGAAATGTTGTTATGTCCAAATTATTTTTGATTATCTGATCAGAACTTCAGGCTTCCCTGATGGCTCAGTGGTAAAAGTCCACCTGCCAGTGCAGGAGACACAGGTTCGATCCCTGGGTTGGGCATATCCACTGGAGAAGGAAATGGCAACCCACTCCTGTATTCTTGCCTGGGAAATCCCATAGACAGAAGAGCCTGATGGGCTCCGGTCCCTGGGGTTGCAAAAGAGTCAGACACAACTGAGCAACTAAACAACAATAGCAACAATCAGAATTTCATGTTAAATCTGTTCCCAGACATTGTATTTTGTTGACTGGTGAGTTTTCTGAATTTCTATCAATTTTCAATTGGTTTTCTTTGTCAAAATGGTTCAGATTACTTTTTCAGGAAAGGAATTAAGGATGAAAAATAGAGTTTAGAGAAATGGGGAAAAAGTAAGAGCAGAATGATAATTGCATTCATTGACCAGAAATAAATACAGTGCATGCGTGTGTGTATGTTTGTGTGTGTTGGGCTATTGTGGGGGAAAGGTGGTATGTAAGGTATATGTCACGAATTATAGAAATGCTCTTCCCTGCCTCTACAGAGCTTAATCTACTGGAAGAAAATAACAAGTTACCACACTATTAATCTCTGTGCTAAGTGCCCTATCTGGGTTTATAAATTGAGATTAGATTTTGTTTGCATGTGATAGGAAACCACAAACAGCAGGAGCTTTAAACAGGATAGAATTTTATTGCTTTTATGTAAAATCAAAGGTCTAGTATAGTGCTCACTTAATCTGTAGGGACCCAGGCTTATTATATCTTTGGATTCTGCCTAATGGTTCAGAGTGGTTTATCAGGCTTTAGCCATCATAACCAAATTGTAGCCAATAGGATGGAGGGGAAAAGAAAGATTTGTTCCCTCTCTTTCAGCGTAGTTCCCAGGGATTGTATATGCCGCTTCTGCATATGTTCCATTGTCCCACTGCTGCTGCTGCTGCTAAGTCGCTTCAGTCGTGTCTGACTCTGTGCGACCCCATAGACGGCAGCCCGCCAGGCTCCCCCGTCCCTGGGATTCTCCAGGCAAGAACACTGGAGTGGGTTGCCATTTCCTTCTCCAATGCATGAAAGTGAAAAGTGAAAGTGAAGTCGCTCATTCGTGTCCAACTCTTCTCGACTCCATGGACTGCAGCCTACCAGGCTCCTCTGTCCATGGGATCTTCCAGGCAAGAGTACTGGAGTGGGTTGTCATTGCCTTCTCCCAGATTGTCCCACTAGCTTCAAGGAAAGCTGAGAAATAGTGTTATTGCAGGTAACCATTAACCTACTAGAATTTGGGGATTTTGTTGTTAAGAAGGGAGAGAGAATGGATATGGGAGATAGATAGCTGTCTCCACCACATATGTTACTGCAACATATAAGTAGTATATCCAACCCAGATTTGGGAAGAAGACAGGACCTTCCTAGGCCCTTGGTGTTGTGTGTTAGTTTCTCAGTTGTGTCCAACTCTGCTGCCCATGGACTGTAGCCCGCCAGGCCCCAGGCTCCTCAACTACTACTTGAAAATCCATGGAATTCTCCAGGCAAGAATACTGGAGTGGATTGCCATTCCCTTCTGGAGGGGATCTTTCCGACCCAGGGATTGAACCCAGGTCTCTTGCACTGTGGACAGATTCTTTACCATCTGAGCCACCAGGGAACTAGCAAACATTAGAATTTACCCTCATCTTACATTAAGTATAATATCAAAAAATGCATTGGATTGTAGGTGACTGGTGTCAATAATTGCATATTTTAACATTTTAATTTCAGTTTTGCATTTTTTACCCTCCCAGGTCTCAAGTAATTTTGCACATCCCTGAGAAGCATCTAAACTCTAGTGCCTATAATGTTTGACCTGGTTGAAGGTGCCAGTTTATGGTATCTGGAACTAGGGTCATGGCAGTAGGGGTGGAGATAAATAGATAGGCTTGAGGAATATGTAGTCAATTCGAGAGTGGAGGGACATGAGAAGTTTAAATGTATTTAGTTTGGGAATAGGACATCTAAGTGGGTATATCTAGAACTCAAGAGAGAAACATTAAGAGTCAATAGTATATAATTGCTAATTGCAGTCACAGGAGTGTGTGAATTGAAGCAAGGAGTTAACAGATGTTTCAAAAACATGAACCTATTTTAAGAAAGATAAGTGACCAAGCACCATGCCTAATACTTTTAATTTTGAAAATTAAGGTCAAGGTCCACAAGTGTGAAATAAGAGAATTTGACTTGGGACAGATCCCTCAGAATGACCTACTTTTAAGAAATGGCTAGGTAAGAGGGCTCCATGAGAACACTGATGGGAGAGAGGTGGAAAATCAGGAGACTATGGTAGCAAAAGACAAGGAAAGAGTGTCTCAAAAAGATGTGGGTGGTTGGCAGTTCAGTGACTGGAAGGAAGGTTGAGTAAACCTAGGACTGAGAATTGCCTCTTAGATTTAGCAACAAGAAGGTTATTTGTTACTTCTGTCAGAGTTGAGGGTCTAAGAGGTAAAAGCTAAATTACCATGGATAGATGAATATGATATGGGCAAGTGGAGAACAGGGAGAGTTTTTTAAGAAGTTGTATTGTGAAGGAAAGAGAGAGAGAAGTTGGTAACTAGAGAGGAGTGTGGGTTTTAGGAAGATTTTATTTAAGGTTTTATTCTATTTATTAAATTTGCACAAATTTAAAACAAGTGGGAATGGGAGAATTTGAAAAGCAGAAGAAGTATTGAAATCTGAGGTGGTAGGCGTGGACAAAACTCAGAACGTAAGTACAGGATTGGGGGCACCTGGTTAGTTATAGGAGTCTATTAACCGCATATGTGCAGTACTAATAGAAACACGGGACACATGCTGCTTTGCTCCAGTTCTCTTCTTGATCCAGGCAAGGAGGATCCCCTAGAAGACAGGACTGCCAGCCTTTGCATCTCTCCAACTCATTCGTCCTCCAACACTTCACCGTGTTGAAACATATCTATTTCTTGATACGTTTGCCCTGACAGAGGGAGAGGAATTTTCTCTCTTTTCTGAGTGGGATACAGTTGAGAAATTTACTCCAATTTGACAATTTACTACCATCACTGACATTGTAGTACTGGTGTGGAAGGTACGTGCATACAAGTTTTTAAATATCAGTTTGAATCTTGGAAGTGCCTTCTCCTGCAGTTCAGCCTGAATGTACGAAAAACATTTATATGTCATTCAGTTAAAGGCTATAAAACCAGGGTATAATGATTATTTCACTCATTGACTATAAGAAACCATTGAGGACAGTTTCTTAGTGCAGCATTACCCATTAAGTCAGTGTGACCTGTCACTATGGTGTGTATGGCTTAGGTCCAAAAGTGGAGTAGTATAGTTGCCATCTAAACAAAGTATTTTGTAGTAGTGATAGTTCTGTTTCCATATATTTTCTTTTGGTTCTTTATTATTATTCAGTGATATTAAGATTCTGTGGCCAGAATTAGTCTCCTGTAGGGAAAAGAAAAACCATTTGTGATAGAGAGTCAATAAACATCACATAGTCTTTTAAGAAGGGCTTTTTCAGTTTTGTTTTTAAAGGCTATCAGTGAAAGCATCTTTCTCCATAGTTTGTTGATATTGATATGTATAGCTATTTATCACACTTTAGTCAGTTCAAGGTGATGGGTGTTCAAAGATGAAATGACATACATCACTGTTTGGAATAGTAGACACACCTGATGGAGTATTTTATTTACTTTCTTTTGAAAATTTTATTTTATATTGGGGTGTAGCTGATTAACAATGTTGTAATAGTTTCAGGTGAACAGTGAAGGGACTCAGCCATATGTATACACGTATGCATTCTTCTTCAGACCTCCCTCCCGTACAGACTGCCACGTGACATTGGGCAGAGTTCCATGTGCTGTATATTAGGTCCTGTTGGTTAATCATTTTAGGTATATTTTAAATATATTTAAATACAGCAGTGTGTACATGTCCATCCAAAACCCCCTAACTATCCCTTCCCCTGAAAATAAGTTCATTTTCTAACTTTATGAGTCTCTTGGAGTATTTTAAACCTAATTGTTACTCCAGCAAAGAGGAATTCAGGAAACTAGTACTTTTGTAATAATACTGGAAATCAGGTATTTCTCTTCTGATAAAAGGAACAAGAATGAAATGGGATTTTATGATTTCAAAAGTTTTAAAAATTTTTTTAAAGAAAAATTGATGATTTTATACATTAACCTAAGGAATGACTTCTTTCCTGTTTTATTCTACTCCACTCTATTTTCTTTCTCTTTTATCTGTTGTTATTTTTTCTACCTTTTAGATTTTATTATAATACTAGGAAGCCAGCTTGAAAGCATCATGCATCTTGAGTGATTGGAAGTGTCTGTTATGTTGAACTTGTGAGTGCCAGCACACACTAAATTAGCTGCTAGATTTTGCTCTTTGGGGGAAAAAAAATCACCAATATATCTTCTTTCTGTCTTTGATAGTAACTGCTAGAATTGCTGAGCGTATCAGCTGGCCACTTAATCTAGAGTCATTCTCCTTAATTCAAGGAGTGAACTCGTTATCATTGTTGTACCCCAAGGCCACCTGTCACAATTGCTTGACATGTGATTGTTCTCAGAAACATTTTCCCTAGCGGAGTTTTAGACATTCTCAAAGAGGATATGAAACCAGAAAAAAAAGAACTTTCATTTTATGGTTGTAGCCAAATGCCTTTTTAGGTAAACCTAAGTTGACTGACTTATTTGGAATATGATTTTTGAAAAGTAATTGTATCTTTCTTTTCCAACTTTTAAGTCTCTCTTAGTTACTCTTTTATTTATTTATTTTTTTGCAGTTGGATCGACTGGTTGTAGATGCAGCAAAGGAGAAAAGAGAAATGGAGCAAAAACATTCTACCATTCAACAAAAGGTACTTGAGGGGAGAAGTTAGAGGAGATTAATTCCCTTTTTACACAGTTTTTTGGTTATTGGTTTCAGCAAGGTATCACATTGAAATAAATCCTTTGAATTGCCTTAATAATTAAATTGTATAGATGAACTCCTCCTTTTTTTGTAAACCATAAAATATTTTTCCAGTGTTGAGGTATGTATTTTATTATTATTTTATATAAAAATATTTGAGAGCCATGCTCTTGAACAAGTTTATAAAAACGTCAGTCCCTTAGGGCCTTAACTGATTTAAAAGTGGCCCTTGCATGCTAAGTCACTTCAGTTGTGTACAACTCTTTTCGACCCTATGGACTATAGCTTGCCAGGCTCCTCTATCCATGGAATTCTCCATGCTGGACTAGTGGATTGGGTTGCCATTTCCTTCTCCAGGGCATCTTCTTGACCCAGGGATCGAACCTGGGCCTCTTAGGTCTTCTGCATTGGCCAGTGGGTTCATTACCACTCAGGCCACCTGGGAAGGCCCTTAGAGTTTAAAATGCTGCTCATAGTTTCAGTTAGGATATCGCCAGGGCTTCCCAGGTGGGGCAAGTGGTAAAGAACCCACCTGCCAGTGCAGGAGACACAAGAGATGTGGGTTTGATCCCTGGGTTAGGAAGATCCCCTGAAGGAGGGCATGGCAATCCACTCCAGTATTCTTGCCTGGAGAATTCCATGGGCAGAGAAGCCTGGCAGGCTACAGTCCATAGGGACGCAAAGAGTCATACAGGACTGAAGTGACCTAGCCTGCATGCACACAAGATATCACCAAGCCCTGTAAAATGTGTGTGTGTGTGTGTTGTGTGTGTGTGTGTGTGTGTGTGTTTGTATGTCTGTATGCAGGGTAGCAGTGATTGATGGAGGGTAGGTGGAGGTGAACAAAAGTTGGAGAATTTCCAGTTGGAGAACACCGAAGCGTGTGTGTGTGTGTGTGTGTCTGTGTGTGTGTCTGTGTGTGTGTCTGTGTGTGTGTGTGTGACTAGGAATTTCCAGCTGCAGTCACTCTGTGGCAACACTTACCCTCTCAAGTGATGCTGAAGTTTCACTTGCATTTCTTGTTAACTTACCTAAGCCTAGGTAAAGTAATATCTGAAAAATATGTATTTAAAAATGAAGATTAAAAAAAAGATTTAAATGTGAAACCAGGTTCTATTTCTGTGTGCTAAAAGCTTTGAATATGATATACCTGGAACTCAGTATAATAGTATTTTATACAGTCATCAATGTGATCTTTTTTGTATGTATAGTCATCTGAAAATAAAAGGATAGAACCGGCGGTTGAATGTGTGTAAAAAATATGTGAAAAGATGTCTCTGTACTTAAATGACAGAGCAATACCACAATTATGAGTGTGGTTTTCCCATGGGGAGGCTTATCCATCCCTCTCCTGCAATTTCCCCAAGTGTGGGAAACATGACTGCATAAATTTTGGTATTGGGGGATTGCCATCACAACCTCCCTAAAAAGACAAAGAAAAAAGATGTCATCTAACATTGCTTTAAGAAATCTATCCTCTTGGTATTGAGCAGTCAAATCAACTTTTGTTATGGTTTATTTAGAATTTAAAATGCCAGTAAACTAGATTTAATATAGAAGATGTCAGTGAAAAAAAAAGTGAGAGTGAAATCAGTAATTAAATTTTTTTGGTGATGGGTTGTTAATACTCAAAGAGAAGCATTTTTTTTTAAAAGGGAAAGATTTTTTATGAGATAATGTTTAATTTATTTCTTCTAGTTATAGTCAGGTAAGACTGCCTCCATGTTTTATTTTGTTTAAAGTTGAATCACTTTTGGTTGGATAACTTGTTTTAATGACATTACTATGGAAAGATTTTTAAGAATTGGGACCAATCATTTTTAATTAAAATGAGAGGTCATGATATTTAGAAGCATGTTTATTTGTTTAAATTGAATTATTTAATGAATATTATGCATCTTTTAATACCTTTCCCTAGTGTATGTCAGTGTCATACTGAATGTCCAAGGGTAGTAGATTATTAAATCTGATTAATGAATTAGATTTTAAATAGTGGTCAGTTATTATTTTCCTTAAAGAGAGTAATGCTGTTTTTGCTTATTATGAATACTTAATCTTTTTTTTTTTTGCCCTTAAATGCTGACCCAAGGCTGCATTACAGGTAAAAAAAGGAAAAGACCTAATCAGACTAAAAAGCAAGGAAAAGTCTGTCTAATGTAATTATTTAGATTTTTTGGAATTGAAATCGATCAGTTGAAGAAACATTGGTGCGGTGCACATTCATGTACATGCCTTTTGGATATGCGCACGCATTTCTGATAGATTTAGACCTAAGAATAAAATTGCTGGGTCATAGCATGTGTGTGTGTGTGTATATATGTTCAGTGTCAGTAGATAATGCTGTTATTTTCAAAATGTTATACCATTCCTAGTAAGCAGGGCTGTGTGAGAGTTCCTGTTGCTCCTTGCCACCTCATCATATTATGAGAGTTTTCAATTTTTTGCCTATTTTGGTGGGTAGATATGGACATTTTGTGGTTTTAATTTATGCTTTAGTCACTAATGACCTTCTGCGATGTCTGTTGGTCATTTGGATATCCTCCTTGTTAAATGTCTGCTAGTGTTTCTCCTGTTTTTCCATCAGGTTATCTAACTAACTGTTGATCATATCCTCAAATATTCTAGATGTTAGTCCCCCTTTGGGGTATATACATTTTAAATTTTCACATAGTGTTAAAAATATCTTTTCTGTTCGGTGCCTTTTGTGTCCTTCCCAACCCACTGGTACTGCTAAGTCATTTCAGTCTTGTCCAACTCTGCGACCTCATAGACAGCAGCCCACCAGGCTCCCCCGTCCCCGGGATTCTCCAGGCAAGAACACTGGAGTGGGTTGCCATTTCCTTCTCCAATGCATGAAAGTGAAAAGTGAAAGTGAAGTCGCTCAGTCGTGTCCAACTCTTGGTGACCCCATAGACTGCAGCCTACCAGGCTCCTCCGCCCATGGGATTTTCCAGGCAAGAGTACTGGAGTGGGGTGCCATTGCCTTCTCCATTCCCAACCCAAGATCACAACAATGTATCTCCTGTAAAATCTTGTTTTTGTGCATGCATGCTAGGTCGCTTCAGTTGTGTTTGACTCTTTGAGACTCTATGGACTGTAACCTGCCTGTCCATGGGAATCTCCTGGCAAGAATACTGCAGTGGGTTTTCATGCTCTCTTCACAATCCAGGGTTTGAGTCTGTATCTTTGGCAGGAGGATTCTTCTTCCCACTAGCACCACCTGGGAAGCTTTGCTTGTTTTATCTAGGCCTTTAATCAGTCTGTAATTGTGTGTGTATGTGTGTGTAGTTTGAGGTAGAGATCCAGTTTCCTTTTATTTTCACATTGGTAGCTAAATGATGTAGATTCGGTTATTAAAAAGTTTTGTTTTTCCCCAACTACTCAGTGTTGTATACTCTTTTGTATAGGACATTTCCATACATGTGAGGTCTGTTTCAGACTCTCTCTTCTGTTTCATTGGTCTTTTTGTCTTAATTATACCAATACCATGCTATCTTAATTATTTTAGCTTTATAGTGTATCTTGATAATCTGACAAAGCAAAGCCTCCTACCTTCCCTTCTTCAAAAGTGAATTGCTAAAGTTCTGTATTTCCATATAAATACAGCAGCTTTTCAGGTTGCATAAAAATAGCTTTGCATTGGATCTGTGAATGGATTTGGGGAAGAATTAATATCTTTATTTTAAATGTCTTCTAGTTCATGAGCCTTGAATATTTCTCTGTTCATTCATTTTTTTAAACATCCTTCATAAAATTTCATTGTTTTCTTTATCTTTTGATAGGTGTATTTCTAGATACTTGTATTGAAAATGTTATTGTAAATGTTATCCTTTAAAAATATATTTTCTCACTGTTTACTTTGGTTGTATATTAGAATAAAATTTGATATTTGTGTGTTGATTTTTTTAACCAGTAGTAGTCTTTTTAAGCTCTCTTTACTGCTACTACTACTAATATACCTCTGAATTCTTTTGGATGTGTACAGTCACATCCTTTGCAAATAATCCTTTCCTTTTGGTTTATCTTGCTGGCTAGGACTTTCAAAATAATCTTGAATCAAAGTGCTTATAGTGGTCCTTCTTGTCTTGCTTGCAATTTCAAAAGGGAAAATTTCAGTTGAGTCCCTTCATTGTCTTGACTTATATTCCTTGGGCTCCACACCAAAGCTTCAAGTTCTGATAAGACAAGCTCCTGATGTTACAAAGAAATCTTTGGAATGTTGCCAAACTCGATTATATCTATTGCTGACTTAATTTTGTCAGCATAATTAAATAAATTATAGCTCCAAATAAATTTTAAATGAAGGAATTAAAATTTCCCTGATTTTTTTTTGCCCCAAAGTAAAAGCAGAAAGAAATGTAGCAGTTTATTTACAGATTATTTCATTTGATTATTTTGGATGATCATGTCCTTCACGATTAAGTTTTGAGATATATTAGCAGTGTTTGCGTGTAATTCTGAAGTGTGCCTAGTTCCTTTTCCCATAATCATGGACTCTCAGATTTAGAAAGATCTTAGGTGATTATCACTCTGCTTCTCCTCCAGTGCAGAACCCCTGCATTCCAGTATTCTTGGCAGATGGTCATCCAGTCTCTACCAAAATCTTTCTCAAGATGGAAAGTCTACTCCTCGTTCTAATTTTGCTTATTGGTCCAGAAGTAATTTTGAAGTTTCAGGACTGCTTTTTAGAGTTTTCAATTTGGAGATCACAATGATTTTTCAGTTTTGTTGAAATAACTTTGGAAATTTACCAGGAAATATTTTAAATATAGAATTTCTGATTTTAAAATTTAGTGGCTTCTTGGAGGAAAATTGAAAGTTTGAATTGCATTCAAGTGAAAACTAGAATGGTTAGATGATTGAAGATGACTATGAGTGATTTTATAACCCTTATAAAAAAGTGAGCTCAGAATGCCTACTTCACACTGTGGTACTTCTTCTTTGCAAAAATAAACTTTCTGTAATTCTTTTTTTGAACCCCCAAATAGTGGAGTTATTGTTTCTGCCAAAAACAGTATAACAATATAAAACTACCCTAATAGTAATATGTTTAGAAAATAGTGGTAGATTTAACTAATCCCAAGTAGAAATACGTATATTCCTTTAAAAAATTGTTAGCAGATATATCAATATTGGGATTAAATGAAAACATTTAAAACAACACCCACAGAATAGCACGTTGTTCCCTTTGTCTATTTTTATATATATTATTTTGTTCTTTTAATCACAGTGTGTACAATTTATTTATCCAGGTTATATAATTTATAAACTTTTAAAATTTGTTTTTCTCTTTTAATGTGTATTCTGTATAGTCGTTTGTGTTATTGCGTAATAGTCCACTGAATTACAGTATGTTAATATGTTGAAGCATTCTTCTGTTATTGAACATTTAGGTCTCCCCTTATGAATGTTGTTGATCTGACTATCCTAATACAATGCTTTTCTACTGTTTGAGCTGTTTCTCTAGGATAGATTTGTCTAAGGAAATCAGTAAAAACCATACAAACTTTTTAATGTGTTATTTTGTTTAGGATTTCTCCAATGATGATTCTAAGCTAGAATATAACGTAGATGCTGCAAATGGCATTGTTATGGAAGGTTATCTGTTCAAACGTGCCAGCAATGCCTTCAAAACTTGGAACAGGTAATATATTTCAAACACCAGTCTTGCTCTTTCCATATCTTCAGTTTTCTGACTACTCTATGGTTTAGTGACTCTTTCCTTCATAATTCTCTAAATTCACAGTCCCTAGTAACTTTTCTGAACTATATGTATTGGAGATAAGTTGCTCCTCTAGGAATAAGGCCTTAAGAAGGAAGTGAAAAATAGCACTAGCAAATCCAAATTCTAAAATTTAAGCAAAGTTTAAATCGGGAAGCAAGGAAAATTTTTATAATGCTTGGGTTGTAATGACTAGGTTACTACAATGAATAAGTTTTTAAATGTGAGCTTCCTCCGCTGTTTGTTATGAAATAGATCTGATTGCAAGTTATGTATTGATTATAATGGATGAATAAGACAAGTGGGCTGTTTTTCATTTTTGGGGTTCCTCCTTTATATGTATGTTTATATACATATTTACTTAATTTTGGCTTGTGAATCTTTAAGTGAGATGATCCTGGTTTTCTGATCTTTTCAATAACTTTAACCAGGCTTTTTAGCATATGGGATGAGTTTTATATGCGAAGTGTATGTGGCAGCTGTTGCTCCTTTTTTGTTAACTTGATGCCTACTGAAAAATGTTTTTTTCTAAACTGATTTTTGAAAATAAATGTTGATCAAGTAAATATCTTTTAAATGAATGTATAAAATATTTTATTACATTTCTCATGTATTAATAAAGTGAAATCATTTCAGACATGAAGGCAAAAGGAAAGAGTGATTGTCTCAGGATCATCTTTCTGAATAGCAGTGAATAGTCTTTTATTCAAGGATAATTCCTTTGTGGAAAAAAAAGGATTATTTTGTAATAATTGAGAATAGTATCAGATTCTGGTTGATTGATTTAATAACTGTTATATTATTGGTTGAATGTGTATATTTTATTTGCTACTTGAACAGGATATGAATTCACTTAATGATAGAGAAGATTGTTTTCTTTTTTAAAAAAGTGGACATTAGCAAAATAAATAGAATTTTCTTGGTAAGTTTAATTTGGTATACATTTTTGTTAATTTAACTGGAAACCATTATGCTTGAATATTCAAAATATTGAAATGGATTCTTAGTGCACTTATTTTGAGTTCTTGGTGATGAGGTTATATACAAAAAATATTTACTGATATTTTCAAATGTCATTTTAGTATCACTGTATCAATGTTATTTGTATCAATTTAGTGTCAATGTCATTGAGTATCTCCTTAGCATTTGATATTGTCAGATGTTTAAATGGGACATAGTGTGTTATATTTGAAGTAATTGTTCTTTACCTGAGAATGAATATAAATGGGAAAGAATGGTGATTGTATTTGATACTAAGTTTCTTTGAGTAATGTAGGACTTTAAAAATAATACATAAATATAGGAGGATCTACTCAGATGGCCTGGTTAAGAAAGAAGGTTTTAACTATTGTAAAGTAAAAATGTAAAATTGCAGTTTTGTTTTCTAAACTGTAAGAATTAAACCAATAATCTTTTAAGCCTTTCCTGGCAAATTTCCCTGGCCAGAGTAGGAAATTAATATAAGAAATAGCGTGATTGTCAAATTTTTTTAATAAAGAGTTTTCAACCAGTACAGTTTCATGAGGTAACATTAGAATTGAATTTTAACCTTCAGATTTCAAAACAACCTTCTTAAAATTTAACACAGTGAAAATACAATAAATCCATTAAAGCCATACCATTATGTTAAGAAGAAATGAAATGAACTTCATGGAGTACTCTTAATCAGAAATGCTCGAAGACTTCAAAATGAAGCACAATAAGTGTTAGTGGAAAATTACATTCCCATTTAGGACAACAGAAGAAAATTAATTGATTCAAGCATGGATCTTTTTGTTTTTATATGTTTCATGAATTTTATTAATTGGCATAGACATTAAACCATAACTAAAGTCAAGTAGTGAATAGCTATTAAATTCTCAATTGCAGATATGTTACCTACCATTTGCCAAGTAAGAATGATAGTAACTTTGAAAATGAGGCCACCTTTTAAAGGAGATGCCATTTCTATATGGTAGGATAACAGTTATTGATTAAAATCATAGATTATAGTTAACACCCTGATATTTAGTAAAGAAAATGGAAGCGCAGGGACATGTTTGCTCCTTCAAGGTCACATACTTGGTTTGTGACAAAACTGACGCTCAAAACCTGGTGTTTTAGGAAACTTGCTATGAAAATTCCAAACAATCTGCATTTTGATAAGATAAGATACAGCTTTGGTAAAAACAACAACAAAAATAGTTTAAAAACTATTTTTAAAAACTTTCCTAATACATTTGCATTATTAGGAATAAATTATGGGTAGCAAATTATTCATTTTCATATACCTTTAAAGAATATTTTGATGAGAACACTAATTAAAAGCAGACTTGTAAATAATACAGCATATAAACATATAAAACTCTTCAAAGACAGAAATCAAAAACTTTTTAACAAAAGTCTTAAGTATTTTATAGGTTATAGGTCAATAACTAGAAAAGGGAGAAGAAAGAGAAGTCTCTTATATGTTAGTTAGAATTCTCTTCTGCTTTTCAATTTTAAAAATTTGGAATGTATCTAAAATTTTTTTTTATATAAGGTTAGCAAAAATCTACTCTCAGGAAATATTTGCATATATTTTCCTTTTACCTATATATGATCTCAGACTCTTTCCTACTTGTCTAGTTAGTTCTCTATCCAGCTTAATTTATTTTATTAGCATCTGAATAAAAGACTCTATTTGTGATATTTGTGCCTTAACTACAAAAATCTAGGAATTCAACTGTTCAAGCATATAGATTTTTTTCTGCCCACTTTTTTTTTTTTTTTAGAAAAAGATTGTGGTTTAGTTTCAGGAAACATACTTGTAGTCACTCGGAGAGGTTTCAGTCATATGATGACAAATTTGCTATTGTCTATAGCTTTATGGAATAGAAGCACACATATTTCAGAGTCAGCTTTAAAAAAAGATCTTCCTGAGAGAAATGTGAATTTGACTAGGAATTTCCAGTTAGTTTTAACACCTGATGCTGTATTTCACAAAATCTAAGTATATTTTGAAAGCATCATTCCATAATCTGAAATTTAACCAAAGAGATGGTATTTTTATGTGGTGTGATTGAAATGGTGTAAGAAGTGAAACGTTTTATGTCTTAATGTGAATTGTTGAGCATGTTTCTGTTTGGTTTCAGATTTCTAATTTGTAGTGTCTCTTAAGATTTTTTTAATGTCTGTAATATATATTTTTTGAAGATGTGATATCTACAAAATAGTCTTTCCAGGCCATCTTCTCAGTGTGGCAGCTTCATTTCAAGCTCAAGTCAGAGCTAGATGGATTTTAATACTATGCTCAGTTTTTGTTAAACTGGAAAATGTAGCTAAAAGCATAAAATGCATTATACAGTATCTTAAAGCAAAGTGTTCTGTTTCTAGTACAGATACAAATAAGAAGTGTATACATAGATTAAAGATAAACTCTACTTATGTGTGGCCTTAGAGTGTCTGCTATCATTTGATGAGAAGAGGGTGAGCTGGAGGGAGGAGCTTTTCATGTTGAAATGTTCTCATTTGTTTCAGGTTTAGGTAGACATAGCTGTAGTGATTGTTTCCTTTAATTTGTTAAGATGAGGAAAGCTACTATTTGTATTTTAGAGCTGTAACCATAGAGGTAGATAACTCCCAATGATAGTAGAGTGTGCGAATATTCTCAATAGTAGACTGTACAGAATTTTCTCTGCCATAATGCTTTGAAGAATATTTTGAACATTTATAAAATATTAGCCTTTCAGATTCCTAAGAGTTGGAATTAGTTGTATAAATGTGTATATATATAATATCAGCAAAATGCAACAGATATTTTTGATTCTTTTGTTAGGTTATGAGCTTAAGCTGGTTCCTTTAATTCTTGCTTTATTTTCATATCATGCTAGTCCTTTGCTTATTTTGCACATTTGCGTTTTCATTCTTTTACCACCTTTCCCTTATGTTTTAATCCTGCCCCATTTTTTCACATGACAGGAAAAAGCCCGATCATATCAGGTACCAAATGGCTTCCTTCCCCTCACCCCTGCCTTACTCCAACTTCCTCTTTGGCACGAGAAAGCTCGTAATTAACCTGCATTTCAGTTGGATTACTTGCAATGGATATAAAGTCTCTTTAGGTTTTAAACTGAGAAGAAAATGTAAACATCTTATTTGAGGAACAGAATTATACCTTTTCATTGCTTATATCCTCAGTTTGTTTTAATCTGGAAAGGAACGTTTGATGTGTAAATAGTTGTCCAAAGAAGACATAGCTTCAGTAATACAAGTACTACAAGTATGTGTATATGTGTGTATGTGTATACACATTCACATATATATATATATATATATATGCATGTATATATGTAGGTATGTATGTTTTAGGGGAAATAAGTTGGTAAATGGTTTTTAAATTTTTGAAATAGTAATTAGGTATTAGTATCTTTGGTAATCACCTTGTTAATTATGTTTAAAGGAAACATTGCCAATTCCTAGCTTTTTTGTTTGTTTTACCACTTTGGTCTTTTTCCTTGTGAAAACTAAATTGAATTTTAAATAAAGGAACATATATATGTTCGAGCTTTTAATTTTATTAACTGTTCACTATTTGGCACCTGTATGAATCTGTACATGAACCCATCATTTGTATAATTTTAGTAATAAAGCTTCTACTTTTAAAGATAAATAGTGATAAAGATTTAAAAATTTTGCTTTTACCCATGTTCTTGATTTTAAGTAAGTCCTGGGACTAGTGTTCAAAAATTGTAAAAGATACTTGATTTATTTTTTAATGTATTCCCCCCTAATTTTGTCATATAGAAGCTCTTGTTGATATTTAAAAACTAATATTTGTTTATGAATGTAAAATTTTGGTCTAAAATTTTTATTATATTGAGTTGTCTCAATTTGAGATAGATATAAATTGATGTCTTAGTTTTCTTAAAACCAAAAAAATTTCACTTCTGATTACTTATATTTTGGCTTTTTGATCAGATTATGAATCTTGTAAATATAGTATAGTTGTCAGCATAATGCTTTCCAACATTTGTCTTTTTTATTATGTAATTACCTTTTAAGTGAAGTCACTCAGTCGTGTCCGACTCTTTGCGAACCCATGGACTGTAGCCTTTCAGGCTTCTCCGTCCATGGGATTTTCCAGGCAGGAGTACTGGAGGAGGTTGCCATTTCCTTCTCCAGGGGATCTTCCCGACCCAGGGATTGAACCCAGGTCTCCCGCATTGTAGGCAGATGCTTTACGCTCTGAGCCACCAGGGAAGCCCCTTTTAAATTACCTTTTAAAGTATCTTCAAATTGCGGGTGGCATGAGCTTGAAATATTAAATATTTTCCATATCTTGTAGATTGTGAATAATTTTCCTTTTATTGGAGGTCTTAATAATAACTAGAGTTATCCTATAGGAGAAAAGATTATATTTTTTTGCTTACCTGATTAAAGTCTTGATCAATATAAATGAGTGTAGTTAGCTTTTTTTTTTTTTTTTTAAATGATAGAGGAGGGAAGATAGTACCATAAGATATACTGAGTATGGCCATTAAAATTTTTTTCTACCCAGGATAGTTGTTATTTTTTTCACTTAGGAAATGTCAAATTAAGATGAATTCATAGTGTCTTGAATTTATAATATAAACAAAAATTGATGATGTGAAAAAGTTTCTCATAAGCAGATAAATGGCAGGGGAACTAAGTTTCAGAAAGTTAATAATCAAACAGAATCTAACAAAAAAACCATACGTTTTTATCTAGTATTTTGTTTTTATGTTTAGAGGCTATTATTCTAAGATTCAGCAGGTCAAAAGAAATTTACTTTCTGATGACCTCAGAAGCATGAAAAGTTTACCTGGATGCTTTTCCATTGTTCAATGAAATTCTTTATAGTTTTTCATCAAATTATATAATATTACTATATATAAAACTTAAGAATTTTTATTAATATAGTTTACTTCAAATGATTTTTTAATTAATACTTTAATCAATATCAGAGATTATTTCCATTGCATGTCATCCCATGTGGCAGGGCTGCACCATTTTGTTTGTTTGGAGGTATTTCCTTTAACATTTCTAACCAACCATGTGTCCCAGAACAAAGAGACCCAGAAGTTCTTCCTTTTCTAGCCCATCTCTTGATGATTTCCGTTTAGAGGCAACCTACTTGGTTTTTATCTAGATGCTTGTTTAACAGATCTGTATTTTAATGGTAAAGGTGAATGCCTTTTTAAATAGCAAGAAAACCTAACAATCTGTCTAGCTTAAAAATAGCAAAGCATCTAATCATTTTCTCAGCCTTGGAGAATTAACTTAAATTTTTTGAAATAGAAGTTCTAAACATGTCTAAATACAATTTTTAGTGCTTTGTATTAGTATCAATGAAAAGGTAGAATCTCTATCTGCTAATAGATTAATAACTAATGTTTACAATAGAAATCATCTCACATGTAACTAATTTAAAAATAATAACTCAAATATTGTTTTACCTTTCATGCTTGATGAGAATTTTTGCTTTCTTTTATGAATGGCTTTTGGCTGTGTTTTTTTTTTAAGTCTTCAGGTCTTTTATTGTTTTAACAAACTAGAATTAGTAAATATGCCATACATAGGTTAGTTTTTTCTTCTAAAGAAGATTGCAAGTAAAATGCCAATTAATTTACAGTAATGAGCAGAACAGTATAAATAATTGGGTGACTTATTTTTAGTAATAACTTTGATTTTTCTGCTAAGAAGTATTTTATATGAAAGTAAGGCCAAGTGAATTGGCGACAGTCTCCTATTTAATATCATTTCTAAAAGGATGATATATTTTTCTGTTTTGCTTTACACATCAAATGCTTGTTGAATGGGGTGCAGAAAGGTTGAAAACAAAGCACCATTTGTTTCAGTCTTTTGTATACAAAGGAATAGTTTTATTTATAATATAAATTTATTTTTACTTTATAACACAAGCAAATTATTTTTGGGGACAGCTTTAGTTAATTTTGGGGAAGCTCAAAAAGTTAAATTTTTATTTTTTAAAAAATTATTATTGGTAATGGCACAAAGTATAACAACTTTTGTTAGGGTGTAAATTTCTGACATAAAAATGATTTAAAAATATGGTAGTTTTATTTTCTTTTTCTGTGGTTTTAAAATTGCCTGAAATTTTTAATTTCAGTAATTATCTCATTGACGTCAGTTTATATAAAGCAAAACAAAACAATGCTCTTCTAAAAACTTAATTACTATAAATTGATTTTCTAGTACTTTCTCAAATATTTTGTTTCTAACAACAACTGAAATAAATTATGTTTGTGAAAATGTAATCTATTTTATATTTATTTAGACGCTGGTTTTCAATACAGAATAATCAGTTGGTTTACCAGAAAAAGTTTAAGGTAGGTGTTTTGTTAAGTAATTAAGTGAAAACCCATTGAATCCTCCACTTCAGTTTTTATTTGTTCCTCTTGGTATAGCACTGAAGTTCATAAATATGTATGTGTGCAAAATTATCATTTGTTAGTTTTATGTTTGGATATGTATAAAAGGACTCAGGAGTGGAAAGTATCAACATTGTTTCCTGAATTCTTAATTCCTATCTTTGAGATGGATTGTTCTGTGTTTCAGAATTACTTTTATTTCTTCACATGTTTCTTTGTCCATTTGTGAGACAGGAAATCCCTAATACTGTTTTGGTGCTAAAGGAAAGGTTGTGTTTAAGAAATACCACCTTAGGGCCAAAAGTGGTAATAGAGAAGGGTTAACAATTAATTAAAATATAAGCTTGAGTTAATTTAAATAGAAACTTTTAAATTTGTTAATATTGTTTTTATGTGTTTGTTTTCTTGAGCCTGATTTTAAGAGTGAGGTATTTTCATTTAATGGAAAGGTATAATGAGATTATATGTGACTTGATAATGTTAGAGATAATTAGAGAAAAGAACTATTAGTTAATTGATGATTTGATTTTTACCTAATTAACCTTTATGAATAATACGTTCAACTGTAAATTTCAAATACCCACCTACTTTCATCCTGAGATAACACAATGGGAAGTTTTACTTGCTAGGTTCTATAGTAGCAGGTTTATTCCATACAAATTCTTTAACTATTCAGTTCATGTTTTTTTCTACCCTGATAAGCTTGGTTTTGAGTTTCTATTTTTATTAAGTACTAAAAAATGATTTTAAAAATTCTCATTTTCTTAGATATTTTAAGAAGCATGTATAAGCTTTTTCTTTCAGTTATTAAAACTAGACTCATGAAAGGCTTCGTTTTTGGAGGAGAGTGGCTTTTATTATATGTGAGAGGATCAGGAGAAAAATTGATTTGAAAGAAAATGGAAGAAAATTAACAGGAAGCTAACATTTATTGAGCACCTGCTAATTAACTGTGAAGGGTTGGACTACGTTTATATGAACTATTTCATTGAATTCTCATCAGTTTTATGAGGCAGATAAAATTAACAGGGCATAATTACCTTTATGTGGAATTAGTTATATTTATATTGATAACTCCTATTTCTGATCTAAAATAAGATAAATATAAGATCAGTATAAACCTTTAAAATTAGACCATTTATTCCAAGTACTGTTTTTAAGTATGTTTTTATAGGTAGTGATATTTAAAGCCTAGGTTGATAAATACGGGAGTTTTGTTTCCTTGTTGTAGGATAATCCCACTGTGGTGGTGGAGGATCTCAGGCTCTGCACAGTGAAACACTGTGAGGACATAGAACGACGATTCTGCTTTGAGGTGGTCTCTCCAACAAAGTGAGTGGTTCTAAAGAATTTGAGAGTTGTTTTTGTGTTTCTATAGCTTGTCTTAAAGAACTTTCCAGAATACAGAAAGATTTGTTACAGTTGTGACTATAAGAGCTAAAAAGGAAAAAAGTGTTCTCAAATTAAATTTGAATTATGAATAATTAGACACATATTAATGATTACAAGTCAGATATTTATGTAACTTTTATGCAGTATCATAGTCCTTAAATTCTGATGATTACTATGGCTATATGGAAACATTTTAACTGTCAAGATAATGAGCTGAAGTCATATATCAGATAAATTCTTTGATAACTTATTATTCCATATGTCTACCCAATGAAAAATGTTAATGTTATTTTATGTGGCAAATTTAAAGTTTTATTTTTTTAATACACAGAATAAGTGATTTGTTTTCAGTAGGTAATTTATTTCATTGACGTCTTGATTTCTTTCTTTTTTTTTTTTTATGACGTCTTGATTTCTTTACGAACGTACTACCTAAAGATAGTGAAATAAAACCTTTCAACACAGTATTTTTCGTTAGAAAATTATTATATAGCAAAATTGATAAAAAATAAACCTTATTTTTTGGGTTAATTTGGTGTCTGAGAAAACAATGTTATTTCCCTTTAGAAGTTGTATGCTTCAGGCAGATTCTGAAAAGCTGCGCCAGGCATGGATTAAGGCTGTTCAGACCAGTATTGCTACTGCTTACAGAGAGAAGGGTGATGAATCAGAGGTTAGTAAATAGTACTGCAATGCAAAGTGGTATTTTGCCAAAGTTTTTAATTTTAATTTGCAACATTGCGTGATTATAACATTCTTTTTTTATGGAGGATGACTTTTTTGTATTGAAATGGGTTTTATTTTTAAATTATACATTTAGTTTCTTATTTATTTCTCTTGACTTTTCTTTTAATTCCAATATTTCAGTGTATGTTTAATCCAGTATTTGAATATGTGTCTCAGGTATTCTGATGCAAGTATTTTTCCTCAAATATTTTATTGATCTAATAAAACAGTGAGTGTGAAAGGTAAACACTAAAACTAGGTGAAGAGCAAAGAACAGAAAGCTCATATTTTTAAATTGAAATCTCCCTGGAGAGGATAAGCTGAGTATAGAGTCTGGGATTGTAGTCTGATGTTAGCTACCCAGTAAGTTTACAGGCTCTTTTGAGCAAGGCCTGGAGAGGGCAATGGTACCCCACTCCAGTACTCTTGCCTGGAGAATCCCATGGACAGAGGAGCCTGGTAGGCTGCAGTCCATGGGGTTGCTAAGAGTCAGACGCAACTGAGAGACTTCACTTTGAGCAAGGCCATGAATGAGTCTTAAGAAATGAAAAATGTCTTTATTCTATCCTCACGTTTGTTAGTTTGGTTAAGTGTGGAATTTTTAGGTTGGTAGTGATTGTTCTTAAGACTTTTAATGGCAGTGTTTTCTGCTTTCCAGAGTTGCTGTTGGAGTCTTTTTTATTACCAGTCTTTAATATTCCTCCTGTCCAATTTCTTTGTTTTCTTTTTCTGAAATTTTTGGACTGGTCTTATGATTCTCTTGTGTGTGTGTGTGTGTGTGTGTATGTTTTGCTCTGCAATCTGGGAGATTTTACCAGTTGTGTGTGTGTGTGTGTGTGTGTGTGTGTGTGTGTGTATGTTTTGCTCTGCAATCTGGGAGATTTTACCAGTTAGTCTTCCAAACCTTCTATTGAATATTCCATTTGTGCTAGCACATATTTAATTTCAAAGAGTTTCTTTTTGTTTACTGAATGTTTATATACATAAACCTGTTCTTTTTTCATGTATGCGGTATTAATCTTGACTGCACAGTATGATAATACAGGAAGTTTTAAAAAATCCCAGTGCTTAGGTACCACCCTAGAATAGTTGAATGGAGTTGGGGCCCAGGCATCAATATTTTTAAAAGCTTTCTACTAATAAGTGATTTCTCTGTTCAAGCAGTGTTGAGAACCATTTTATTAAGGGCTTTCCTTGGCTATCTTGTTATCTGCTCATGGTTGCAAGTGCTGTAAGAACATAGGACTTCGTTGATGGTGATCTTCACCAAAGTGTGGACCATTTGTTGAGAAACAATTTGAATTAGGATCTTTGGAGTCTTTTCAGCTACGATTCCCCAGAGAAGACTCACTGTTCTCCTGGGTAGAGGTAAAGGACTGGCTGGGAGTTAATTGCTGGAGAACCAGCATTCAGTTATGTAGACGTTCATTTAATCCTGTGCTTACCTCTTTTTAGGTAGATGCCATCTAGTCATTTTCTGTTTTCTTTCAGTGAATGAACCTCTTGTTGTTTGTATGTCTTTGTAGAGGACAGTTCACTAATGGCAGCATTGGGAAGGGTACCTTTGATCTAACTTCTTCTTAATGATTTCTCCTACTTTCTCCCCACTTCCAAGATTAACTGGTACAAATCCTTGAGCCTTTTGTCTATTATATGATGTAAATTGATGAACTCTTAGATTCTTCTTACTATTTCTTTAGATTTTGCCTTGGTCTACTCTTGTTACCATTCATCCAGCCACTTTGCAACTCCCTGAATTTTATTGCTCTTATTTTCTTTTCTGTCAGCCATATTCTTGTGGATAAATGTTTTTTTTTTCTTTTTTTAATTAGAAAACCTTAAGTTTCTAAAGTTGAATTCAGTTCAGTCACTTAGTCATATCCAGCTCTTTGCGACCCCATAAACTGTAGCACTCCAGGCCTCCCTATCCATCACCAAATCCCGGAGTTCACCTAAAACCAAGTCCATTGAGTCGGTGATGCCATCCAACCATCTCATCCTCTGTCGTCCCCTTCTCAACCTGCCCTCAATCTTTCCCAGCAACGGGGTCTTTTCAAAAGAGTCAGCTCTTTGCATCAGGTCACCAAAGTATTGGAGTTTCAACTTCAACATCAGTTCTTCCAGCGAACACCCAGGACTGATCTCCTTTAGGATGGACTGGTTGGATCGCCTTGCAGTCCAAGGGACACTCAGGACTCTTCTCCAACACCACAGTTCAAAAGCATCAATTCTTTGGTGCTCAGCTTTCTTTATAGTCCAACTCAAACATCCATACATGACCACTGGAAAAACCATAGCCTTGACTAGACGGATCTGTGTTGCCAAAGTAGCTTTTTAATATGCTTTGTAGGTTGGTCTTAACTTTCCTTCCAAGGAATAAGTGTCTTTTAATTTCATGGCTGCAGTCACCATCTGCAGTGATTTTGGAGCCCCCCAAAATAAGGTCTGCCACTGTTTCCCCTGTTTCCCCATCTATTTGCCATGAAGTGACTGGACCAGATGCCATGATCTTAATTTTCTGAATGTTGAGCTTTAAGCCAACTTTTTCACTCTCCTCTTTCACTTTCATCAAGAGGCCCTTTAGTTCTTCACTTTCTGCCATAAGGGTGGTGTCATCTGCATATCTGAGGTTATTGATATTTTTCCTGGCAATCTTGATTCTAGCATGTGCTTCCTCCAGCTCAGCATTTCTCATGATGTACTCTGCATACAAGTTAAATAAGCAGGGTGACAATATACAGCCTTGACGTACTCCTTTTCCTATTTGGAACCAGTCTGTTGTTCCATGTCCAGTTCTAACTGTTGCTTCCTGACCCGCATATAAATTTCTCAAGAGGCAGGTCAGGTGGTCTGGTATTCCCATCTCTTTCAGAATTTTCCAGTTTATGGTGATCCACAGAGTCAAAGGCTTTGGCGTAGTCAGTAAAGCAGAAATAGATGTTTTTCTGGAACTCTCTTGCTTTTTTGATGATCCAGCAGATGTTGGCGATTTGATCTCTGTTGGTTCCTCTGCCTTTTTTAAAACCAGCTTGAACATCTGGAAGTTCATGGTTCATGTATTGCTGAAGCCTGGCTTGGAGAATTTTGAGCATTACTTCACTAGTGTGTGAGATGACTGCAATTGTGCAGTAGTTTGAGCTTTCTTTGGCATTGCCTTTCTTTGGGATTGGAATGAAAACTGACCTTTTCCAGTCCTGTGGCCACTGCTGAGTTTTCCAAATTTTCTGGCATATAGAGTACAAAACTTTCACAGCATCATCTTTCAGGATTTGAAACAGCTCAACTGGAATTCCATCACCTCTGCTAGCTTTGTTCGTAGTGATGTTTCCTAAGGTCCACTTGACTTCACATTCCAGGATGTCTACCTCTAGGTGAATGATCACACCATTGTAGTTACCTGGGTCGTGAAGCTCTTTTTTGTACAGTTCTTCTGTGTATTCTCGCCACCTCTTCTTAATATCTTCTGCTTCTGTTAGGTCCATGCCATTTCTTACTTTATTGAGCCCATCTTTGCATGAAATGTTCCCTTGGTATCTTTAATTTCCTTGAAGAGATTTCTAGTCTTTCCCATTCTATTGTTTTCCTCTATGTCTTTGCATTGACCGCTGAGGAAGGCTGACAGAATGTGGTCCACTGGAGAAGGGAAAGGAAAACCACTTCAGTATTCTTGCCTTGAGAACCCCATGAACAGTATGAAAAGGCAAAAAGATAGGACACTGATAGATGAACTCCCCAGGTCAGTAGGTGCCACTGGTGCCACTCCAATATGCTATGGAGATCCATGGAAAAATAACTCCAGAAAGAATGAAGGCATGGAGCCAAAGCTAAAACAACACCCAGTTGTGGATAGTATTGGTGATAGAAGCAAGGTTCGATGTGGTAAAGAGCAATATTGCGTAGGAACCTGGAATGTTAGGTCCATGAATCAAGGCAAATTGGAAGTGGTCAAATAGGAGATGGTAAGAGTGAACATCGACATTCTAGGAATCAGCAGACTAAAATGGACTGGAATGGGTGAATTTAACTCAGATGACCATTATATCTACTATTGTGGGCTGGAATCTCTTAGAAGAAATGGAGTAGCCATGATAGTCAACAAGAGAGTCTGAAATGCAGTACTTGGATGCAGTCTCAAAATTGACAGAATATCTCTGTTCGTTTCCAAGGCAAAGCATTCAGTATCACAGTAATCCAAGTCTGTGCCCCAACCAGTAACGCTGAAGAAGCTGAAGTTGAATGGTTCTGTGAAGGCCTATAAGACCTTCTAGAACTAACACCCCCAAAAGATGTCCTTTTCATTATAGGGGACTGGAATGCAAAAGCAGGAAGTCAAGAAACACCTGGAGTAACAGGCCAATTTGGCCTTGGAGTACAGAATGAATCAGGACAAAGGCTAATAGTGTTTTGTCAAGAGAATACACTGGTCATAGCAAACACCCTCTTCCAACAACACGAGACAAGACGCTACACATGGACATCACCAGATGGTCAACACCGACATCAGATTGATTATATTCTTTGCAGCCAGAGATGGAGAAGCTCTATAGAGTCAGCAAAAACAAGACCGGGAGCTGACTGTGGCTCAGATCATGAACCTCTTAATGCCAAATTCAGACTGAAATTGAAGAAAGTGGGGGAAACCACTAGACCATTCAGGTATGACCTACATCAAATCCCTTATGAGTATACAGATCTGATAGACAGAGTGCCTGATGAACTATGGATGGAGGTTTGTCACATTGTACAGGAGATAGGAATCAAGATCGTCCCCAAGGAAAAGAAATTAAAAAAAGCGAAATGGCTGTCTGAGGAGGCCCTACAAATAGCTGTGAAAAGAAGAGAAGTGAAAAGCAGAGGAGAAAAGGAAAGATATACCCATTTGAATGCAGAGTTCCAAAGAATAGCAGGGAGAGATAAGAAAGCCTTCCTGAGCAATCAATGCAAAGAAATAGAGGAAATCAATAGAATGGGAGAGTTTCTAAAGTAGATTATAGATATCATTGTCATTCCACACTAAATAGTAATTTCTTAATATCGTCTGTAACTCAGTCTATTCAGATGTCTCCAGTTATCCTAAAAATGTCTTTTACAACCTGTTTTACAAAGTAGGATCTTTTTTGTGACTGGGCATTGAGTCTAGTCCAATGTTCCTTGTCTTTCAGTCTAGAATAGTTCCTTCTGTTTTTTTTTTCCCCATGACAGTGACTTGCTGAAAAGGTTAGACTTTCTGTTCCAGGAGAATTCCTTGTCATAGATTATAACATAGGTGATGTGTATACTTCATATTGCAATGAGAGAAATACAATATTGTTACCCTACCATTGCTAATGCAAAAATCTTCTTTGTGAAGATAAAGCAGACATGTGGATTAGGGAGATGACAGTGTGATCCCTTCATTGTCATGGCACATTTCCTTTCTTGTTCCCAGTCTGTTAATACTTCATTCCTTTGCATTGCAAATCTACTTTGTCTTACTTTAACCCTATAAAGTCTAGGCCCCATCAACCATTCATTTAATAGTTTTGTAGCTGAATTTGTAATTTTATTGGGAATTTGCAAAATGATGATTTTCTAATTCTTTTCCCATATCCATTTATTAACTTGCATTCTTATGTGAAATATAGGTTTTCTTTATCATTGGAGCTATTTAGTTTAATAAGAGAGGCTTAAATTTTTGCTTTTAATTACCACATTTGGTTGATTTATTAGCTACCTGAAGTGGGGACAGATAAATGTTTTGGGGGATATCATTATAAACTTCCGGATTTTTAAAAACACAATGGGTCCCAATTAATTGTGGTAATTATTCTTTTTTCACATTCAAATTATCACACCTTTGTCCAATAAGGACTCAGGTGATGCCTTGAAAAATTTCTCTAGTTTTTAGCGGAGTTGTGAGAGGGAACACATTTAGATGTGTATCCAGATCATATTGATGAAGAAGCTAGCGGATTGCTGAAATGCTTGTGTTAGCAGAATTGTACACCAGAAATAGTAGGGATTACAGGAAAAATAGAGATAGGGCCAACCTAAAACCTACCTAAGTTTGTAACTTGAATAATTTTAGAAACTTTAAAATCTCAATAAAAATATTAGCACAGTTGAATTCCTAATAAATAAACACTATAGCATAGAGGACAGGTAGGACTTAGCTTTAAAAATTGGTGAAGATACCTTAAAGGAAGTGTACAGAAGGGTTGAGGCTTTGGTGACATGTGCAAAACACATAACTATCAGAGAGAATGGTGTAGTAAACACTTTCAAGTCATAGCACGTGGCCAAAATGAGCCAAGAAGAGTGAAAGATGGGTGTCATTTCCAGTCCTGTGTTCCTTGAGGTGTCCAGCCCAGGTTCTCCTGTGTTACTGTACTTTGCTTTCAGCTTCTCTAGTTTGGTGTAAAGTTCAGTTCAGTTCAGTTCAGTTCAGTCGCTCAGTCGTGTCCAACTGTTTGCGACCTCATGAATCGCAGCACGCCAGGCCTCCCTGTCCATCACCATCTCCCAGAGTTCACTCAGACTCACGTCCATAGAATCTATGATGCCATCCAGCCATCTCATCCTCGGTCGTCCCCTTCTCCTCCTGTCCCCAATCCCTCCCAGCATCAGAGTCTTTTCCAATGAGTCAACTCTTCGCATGAGGTGGCCAAAGTACTGGAGTTTCAGCTTTAGCATCATTCCTTCCAAAGAAATCCCAGGGCTGATCTCCTTCAGAATGGACTGGTTGGAAAAGCATTAGCTAATAAAGGAATACTGAGAGTGAACCAGCATGATTTGTGCATTGACATCCTTTTTCTGTATGATAATTGCTTACAAGCTAATTCACATTATGAAATATGGTTTAGTAACATAGGTTTTATTTCTTTTTAAAAATTTAAAGTAATCTATAACTTACAGAGAAGTTCCAAGTAATGCAAAAAATTTTCCCCTGAACTATTTCAGAGTAAGCAGCTAATATATGCTACACCGCCCATTATTAATTTAGTGAGTTCTTCCCACAACTAGGACATTTCTCCTGTATAATCAGAATCAAGAAATGAGCATTGGTACATTACTACCATTTAATTCTCAAATGTCAAGTTTTAATAGTTGTCCGAGTAATATTCTTTACAGCAAAAAGATCCAGTCTAGAAGCACAGGTTTCTTTTAGTTGTTATGATTCTTCAGTTTCCTTCAGTTTTGGTAATCAGTTCTGTTCAGTTGCTCAGTTGTGTCTGACTCTTTGTGACCCCATGAATCGCAGCATGCCAGGCCTCCCTGTCCATCATCAACTCCTGGAGTTTACTCAGACTCACGTCTATCAAGTCCATGATGCCATCCAGCCATCTCATCCTCTGTCGTCCCCTTCTCCTCCTGCCCCCAATCCCTCCCAGCATCAGAGTCTTTTCCAATGAGTCAACTCTTCGCCTGAGGTGGCCAAAGTACTGGAGTTTCAGCTTTAGCATCAGACCCTCCAAAGAAATCCCAGGGCTGATCTCCTTCAGAATGGACTGGTTGAATCTACTTGCAGACCAAGGGATTCTCAAGAGTCTTCTCCAACACCACAGTTCAAAAGCATCAATTCTTCAGCGCTCAGCCTTCTTCTCAGTCCAACTCTCACATCCATACATGACCACAGGAAAAACCATAGCCTTGACTAGGCGGACCTTAGTCGGCAATGTATTGTCTCTGCTTTTGAATATGCTATCTAGTTTGGTCATAACTTTTCTTCCAAGGAGTAAGCGTTTTTTAATTTCATGGCTGCAATCACCATCTACAGTGACTTTGGAGCCCCCAAAAATAAAGTCTGACACTGTTTCCACTGTTTCCCCATCTGTTTTGACCTTCTTGACCTTGATTGTATTGAAGATTGCAAACTTTGGTAGAATATCCCCCATTGTTGATACGTTTACTTACAAAGTTGTGCACTGTTGGTAGGAATATTGTATAAATGATGCTGTGTTCTTCTCACTGCATCTTCTCAGGTGGCCTGAGATTTTGATTTGTTCCATTTTTGGTGATGTTAACTTTGACCACTTGATTAAGGTAATGCATGCTAGACATCTCTACTGAAATACTGTCTTTGTAATAGTATTTTGTATGTACAGGGAGTATGTACTTTGAGACTATGTAAATATTCTTTCCTATTCAAATTTTAATTTTTAAATTTAATTATATGAGGATACAACCCTGTTTTATTTAATGTATCATGATTCATTACTATCATTATTTGTTTTATTGCTCAGATTGACTCATTTCTCTAGTGGAGCCCTGGATTCTGTAACCTTTTGACATTTCCCCAACAATCTTGAAGTTCTTCCCTACCTTCTAGCATGATGAGATGTCCTGAGTTCATCTTGTACTTTCTCTGCACCAGCCTTGAAATCAGCAGTTTCTCCAAAGTACACTAGTTCTTTTGGGTAGAGAATAGTTTTAGAAAGCAAGATAAGGGAATATACATGTGCATATATACATTTGCATCTTTACTGCTTTATAAATATATTTATATTAAAACCATTAGGGCGCCTGTTGTCATCTCCAGTCCTAATGTAATACAGTCGGGTTTGTTCTAACTTTCTCCCTTTTCATATAAGTAACTCCTTTCTCTGAAGTAAGAAATATGACTTCCCTTTATTTTTAGCAGCTTTGCTTATATGCTCAGTCCCCCTGTTGTGACGAGTATGCTTTCTCTGCTGCCATTTGCCACCTGCCAGACTAATACCTCACACCAGGTGGCACTACCACTTGGTGGTTCCTCTCTGTCTTCAGGCTCTCGTTTCCTTTGTTAGACTGTCTCCCTATGCAGAAACCCTTTTTCTCCTGCTTGGCAACCAACAACCTGCATGGGGTCACTCTCATCTGAGGGTATGCTCCTCACCCAGCACAGTCCTCTCTGTAATACCATATCCCCACACTTTCTTTGCTTAGCCACGCTTAACGGCTATTGAATTGAGTTTTCAAGAAGGGCAAGATTATATTTGTGTGAATTCTGTCCTAAAATACTAGCTTATTAAAGTTGAAATGTTTTAAAACCAAAAGACTTTTTAGGCCATATATTTATTTACGTAGGATCCCCAAACTCCGTTTTTGTACTTGGTCGTTATTGGTATATTCTTTGCTGTGCACTTAAAAAATTAGTTTTTTGCTTATCTGCCACCTTTTGCTTTTCTCCTGGTTTCTCATGAGCTTCTAGACTTGTGCTTTATATTGTTTATTCACTCTGTAATTATAATTATGCAGTTGATCTGTTCTTTAGTAAAAGGCCATACCATTTTCAGTAATTCACTGCAGTAATTGAAACAACTTGCTTGCAGTTCATTGAATACCTTGGAAAAACTTGGTATAAAATAGTATTTATTTTTTTCTTGAGTCTTAATAGTCTCATGCATACTCTCTCTGTCTCATCCTGCATGCTCAATTCCTGTTCCTCTTTCTCTTTGCCTTTTTATCTTGTGTAGACAGTCATTGTATCAAGTTATTTTTTATTATTAATGTGTTCTCTGTATAAGACTAAAGGCCAATTGATGGCAGATCCTGTATATTTTCATTCTTGAACCCCCAGTGTTTAGAACAGTGTCCTTCTTAGGCCCATTATAGGCCTTCAGATTGTTGATTGGCAGCTTTTGTTTGGAGCATGTAGTATGCAATGTAGTATTACAATCCTTTTTTGTTTTTTTAAATCTTAATTCTTTTAGAAGCTGGATAAGAAATCATCTCCATCCACAGGGAGCCTGGATTCTGGAAATGAGTCAAAAGATAAGCTATTAAAAGGAGAAAGTGCATTGCAGCGAGTCCAGTGTATACCTGGGAATTCCAGCTGTTGTGACTGTGGTCTGGCAGACCCACGGTGGGCCAGCATCAACCTGGGCATCACCCTGTGTATTGAGTGTTCTGGGATTCATCGGTGAGTAGGCCCACCTGGGGTGAGAGACTTCTTTTGGTTAAACACATGTAAATTTTTGTGTCCCAATGGTTAGAGGACTTTCCCTCCTGCCTAATTTGGCTGCCAGTTTGTGTCTTTGTACCTTTTATGAAGTGGATAAAATTCTGGTTTGTGAAGTGATTTTGAGGACTTGGATTCACCATTAACCAGAAGATCTGTCCATATTTATATATGTATTGAGGGCTATATTAGAGACTGTGTCACATTGAGATAGAAAAATAACTTACATAATGTGCAAATAGAAATTTGAAAGTTTTATGTATTGATGGTGCTGCTGCTAAGTCGCTTCAGTCGTGCCCGACTCTGTGCGACCCTATAGACGGCAGCCCAACAGGCTCCCCTATCCCTGGGATTCTCCAGACAAGAACACTGGAGTGAGTTGCCATTTCCTTCTCCAATGCATGAAAGTGAAAAGTGAAAGTGAAGTTGCTCAGTCATGTCCGACTCTTAGCGACCCCGTGGACTGCAGCCTACCAGGCTCCTGCATCCATGGGATTTTCCAGGCAAGAGTACTGGAGTGGGGTGCCATCGCCTTCTCCATGTATTGATGCAGTCTTTTCTTTTTCCAACTTAGGAGTCTTGGAGTTCATTTCTCAAAAGTGCGATCTTTAACTTTGGATACCTGGGAGCCTGAACTTTTAAAGGTAAAATAAATATTTCCTTTAAAATAACCAATACAATATTGTAAAGTAATTCGCCTCCAATTAAAATAAATACATTTAAATTAAAAAAAATAAAATATTTTATGTTTTCACATAAAAGTCAAGATTTTTTAAATGTATTTATTCTTTTGCCACTTGGCTATGCAGGATCTTAGTTCCCCAACAAGGAATCAAACCTGTGCCCTCTGCAGTGGAAGGGCGGAGTCCTAACCAAAAAGGGAATCCCCAAAAGTCAATATTTTAGAATCTAGATTTGCAAATGTATGAGTTTCTCAATGCCAACAGTGAATTAAATTATATTGGAATATATCTGAAGTGATTTTGGCAAATCTGGTGTTTTCTTACTGTTTTTTTTAAGTTTCTAAGCTTAAGTAGCACTCTTAATTGTATGTCAGTTCACTTTTTAAGGAAACTAGCACCCTTGCATTTTTATGTTTTCTCAGAAATTAGATTTTGTGCCTTAATATTTTGTAATTATATAAGTTTTTATTAAGAATATGAGATATTGTCATAGTGAGCTGCATAACAGATTGGTATATCATGTTATTATGGCATTATTTTAGCATCAGTTCAGTTTAGTCGCTCAGTCATGTCCGACTCCATGAGGATTTAACATAGACACATTTGAAAATTTACATTTGTCAGGGGTGGTAGTCATCAAACTAAGACATCCTTTTTCCCTGTGTAAGAATTCATATCTATGAAAGTGTCATAAGTAATTTTAGATCACAACTGGGTTTTTAATAAGTGAAAGTAAAAGTCTCCCAGTCATGTCCAGCTCTTTGCGACCCCATGGACTATACAGTCCATGGAATTCTCCAGGCTGGAATACTGGAGTGGGTAGCCTTACCCTTTTCCAGGGGATTTACCCAACCCAGGGATTGAACACAGGTCTCTCGCATTGCAGGCAGATTCTTTACCAGCTGAGCCACCAGGGAAACCCAAGAATACTGGAATGGGTAGCCTATACCTTCTCTAGATCTTCCCAACCCAGGAGTCGAACTGGGGCCTCCTGCATTGCTGGCGGATTCTTAACCACCTCAGTTACCAGGAAGCCCAAGACTTTCAAAATTTATACTGATTAATAGTGTATCCATTTTAATTCCCACTGTTTAGTTTACCTACTGTAAAAAATGTTAGCTTAAAGGTTGTAGTGTATTCTATATTTATTTCTGTCTGAAAATTGTGTTTCTTAATGCATTTGTGTTTTTAATCCATAGATAAACTCATAATCCTTTCAGTTATGTAAAGTAAAAAAGTTTTCTTTGTGGAATTATTGTATAAACCTCTAAATGGAAGTGATAAGTTGGCTCGTATGATAGAGCCCTATTTCTATAGATTCTATAAATTGATATGAATCCAAAGAAGAAGTAAGTGGGGGGTGGGAGCTAGAAATCTAATTTCTGCGTCAACTGTGGGTAGATATGAACTCAGTGGATTCATTTTAGAAATTTTGGTTGAAACACAGCTGTCTGATACTTTCAAAAAAATATTAAAGCAGTATTTAGAAATGTAAATAAAATCTAAGGAGAAAATGTGTGTGTGTGTTAGTCATTCAGTTATGTCTGAGTCTTTGCAACCCCATGGGCTGTAGCCTGCCAGGCTCCTCTCTTCATGGGATTCTCCAGGCAAGAGTACTGGAGTGGGTTGCCATTTCCTTCTCCAGTAGATCTTCCCTACCCAGGAACTGAACCCAGGTCGCCTGCATTTCAGGCAGGTTCTTTACTGTCTGAGCCACCAGGGAAGCCCAAGGAGAAAATAGTTTGCTTCAGTTCTGAGTTGTTTAAAACTTAACCTATCTGGACTTAAGCTTCTTTTTTTTGGTTAACTTAGCTGATGTTGGGAGTATATAGCCTTGTGCTAACCACAGCGGAGGGATAGAAGTCTGGCAGAATATGTGTCTTAAAGAGTAGTAATCTTCTAAGGGAGGTATTCTGGTAAAAAATGGAAAAATGCTGATAATGCTCTCAGTCCTCACTTCATTTTGTTTTAACTTTCAGCATCATTGTGATATATGCATTTTCAGAACTTGCAAAGAATTAAGTATTTGCTTAAGGATTAATATAGTATTTTTTAGGAAATTATAGCTTATTTTCTGTCTTTCTGCCAAACAGCTTATGTGTGAGTTGGGGAATGATGTTATAAATAGAGTTTATGAAGCGAATCTGGAAAAAATGGGAATAAAGAAACCGCATCCAGGACAAAGGTACTATTTCAGTTGTGTTAAAATGTTACTTCATCTCCCCCATCTTAAATATAGCTATTATTTTATTTCCCTTTAATTGATATGTAATATTGAAACAGAATGGTTCAGAGAGATCATTACTGCTTCGGTTAAAATGTGGCTGTTTCTATCTTGGGTTTGTTAATTAGATTGTATTTTATAGTTAGATAATAAATTATAATCTCTAGATGAGAGAGAAGCTTAAAAATTAAGGCTCTGCAAAGAAATGTAAAACCTCTTACTAGCAGGTAAAGTAGATGAAGTTCTATTAGTTGCAGGCCTTTAAAAAGAGATAAATCTGTTCATTAATGTTTCCAAGGGTCAAGTTTCTATACCTACAATGAATAATTTTTGCATTTTTGACTTTGTTTAGCAAATACTTGTTAACTACATATTTCCTACATTGCATTTTTATATTGAAGGATTACAGTTGAAAAGGGTGACTTCTGGTAAGGGAGAGTACTTGCTTAATTGCTGTGTTTTAAGTTTTACTTCCAGTCCTGTTCATGGAGACTTATTGAATGAAGTGGCAAAGAGTGCCTTCAATGTGGATAATTAGTTTTGTTGTTCATGTTATTTTTAGTCTTTATGTTTCTTTATATTAGATATTAAAACTTTGCCATAATCCTATATTTGACTATATCTTTATGATAATTAATACTTTTTAAAAGTTATTGCTCTCTAAACCAATACTGTTTAAATCAGATTCTTATATTTATGCAAAATTATGATTGTTTGAGTTATCTCAGACCTTGAGATATCCTATTTTAGCCAAAGACTTAGGCATTTTGGAAAGATGTAAGTAGGAGAAGGTATAGAAGAAACTTGACAAGTTTTATAGTTGTATCATAAATCAAAAATTTTAAGTGTGATTTTTTTTTTGGTCCCCTTTAAGTTAAAAATGCTGTGTTGTGTTAAAGTAGTTGTCTTAAGAAAACTAATGGTCATGACTAGTGGTAATTCAGTGTGTGACATTATTTATTGGAGTAAAAAATAGAATTGAAGTTAATTTCTGTAAATTTTAAGTGTTTGGGTATTGTTTTCATTCTTTAGAAATCAACAGGGAATATGTGTGGAAATGAATGAGCATAGAAATTAAGAGAATAAGAATGCTATGTTAATACTTGTGACTTTTCAGTTGGTTGATTATTTATATTCATTTAAACATGAAATCATAGTTCATTAAATATTTGGAAGGAAAACATGTTGCAGAATGTTGTAAATACATAAAACATTTTAACTAGTATTATGTTTAGTGACTTTCTTTGAAAAATTCAGTATGTAATGACTTCTTTTCACTATTGGTCATGCTAAGAGATTAAGCCGAACATCATGACATGTTTATGTATACCAACCAGACAGGAGAAAGAGGCGTATATCAGAGCAAAATATGTGGAGAGGAAATTTGTGGATAAATACTCTATGTCATCATCACCTCCTGAGCAGGAAAAAAAGATTGTCTCCAAAAGTTGTGAAGAAAAGAGGCTGAGCATTTCTAAACTTGGGCCAAGTGAACAAATTAGAGCATCTCCTCAGAGTTCAGGTATTACAGTTTATTTGCTGTTTGTATAATTTGCTGTTTGCTTAGTTTCTGAATTAGTAGCTGTTGTAGATTTTGTAAATGCTGAAAATATATCTTCTTCTATATATCCTAAGGAAAAATTGGATTTCTCTGTCTTTAAAATAGTTAAATATAAACAGTCTCCTGGTAATTCACATTCCTACATACAGTTGACCCTTGAAAAAACTCAGGGGTTGAGGTACCAACTCTCCACTCAGTTGAAAATTCACATGTAATTTTTAGTTGGCCCTCCATGTATGTGCTGCTTCCGTATCTGCTCTGCAGTTCCTCTGTATCACTGGTTCCGCATCCATGAGTTCTGCCAATCCCAGATCATGTGGTACTCTAGTATTTTGTACTGAAAAAAAATCTATGTATAGGTGGACAGCATAATTTAAACCTGTGTTGTTTAAGGGCCAACTGTAATGTATCTATTCTAGGGAATAAAACTGTTTAAAATGCAAGGGGAGATGGGAATTATAGATCTATCATGCAAAAAACCCTAAATATCTGATTAACCACCTAATATCCTTCCTGTTTCTTCCTCCTGAAATTTTCCCAATAACGTTTTTTCCTGCCCTCTTCCCTTCTTGTGGCCTGCTTTGTGCTTTGCTAACTTGCATGTCCCCAGTGGTTGCTGTAAATAGCGACGAGGCCAGGCGGGAGTCTCTCTTCTGTCCTGATGAGCTAGATTCACTCTTCTCCTACTTTGATACTTCTTCAAAGCTACGTAGTAGTAAGTACTGCTCTTGTGGAGCATTCCAAGTCTGTGCCAGTGGTCATTGTGTGGTGTGGCCATTTCTCTAGATGTTACCCATTGTCTCAGAATTGCACATTGCTTACCGTCATACGATAAATCGACTTTACTATCCCTGACATACGCTGGGGTAATGAGAATGAGATATGTTACGACTCTGAAAATAAGTTTATTCCTAGGCTTCATGATTGATTCATATTTTGATAAGTGAAGTGTACCAAAGAATTAAAATTGTGAAAAGTTTATTCTGGTGGTGGCTGAGTTCATGTTGATGTTTCAGAGTTCCTTTTAGAATCTCATTGTTTGTTGGACTTTTTTCTTAATGGTTCAAAACTTTAATCTCTAGCTGGTTTTTCTTTATAACAGTCAAAAGTAATGACAGTGGAATCCAGCAGAGCTCTGATGATGGAAGAGAATCTTTACCCTCCACAGTGTCAGCCAATAGTTTATATGAAACTGGTGAGTTTGGTGAAATTTAGTGTTAAATGATATTGTTCGCTGAAAAATGCACTTGAAATGTGAAATGCCAAGTCTGATTGAATAGTTTCTAAAGGAAGTGGTTAATCTTTCAGAAGATACTGAGGGGAAGTTATACTGCTGAATGAGAAAGCAGCTATTTCTTTTCATATTTGGAAGTTCTTTCCTAGCTGTGTATTTTTCTAAGCCTTATGACATGTGCTGAAAGTAACTTGTCAATAACTAAAGGTAATTTTTAATGCATGTGAACTTATGTCTTATTACCCGTTATCTTTTGGGGGACTGTCTTTTTTTGTATATAATTACATATATTTATTTTTGGCTGCACTGGGTCTTCATTGCTTTCTTTGCGTGGGCTTTCTTCTAGTTGCGATGAGTAGGGCCTGCTGTCTAGTTGAGGTGTGCAGGCTTCTCAGTGCAGTGGCTTCTCTTGTTGCAAAGCACAGGCTCTAGATCTAGCTGCCTGGGCTTTAGTAGTTGCAATCTGTGGGCTCTAGAGCACAGGCTCAGTAGTTGGGGCACATGGGCATGTGTGCTTCTCGGCATGTGGAATCTCCCCAGACCAGGGGACCCCCGTCCCCTGCATTGGCAGGTGGATTCTTACCCTCCTTGTAAGAGGAAAGTCCCTGGAAGTCTTTTCTTGTCAGGAGAAAGAGATCAGCAAATCCACCCTTCATCCCACAATTACGGATGCCTACCCCCCATCTCCCCCAAACAGGGTTTTCTTCTAACTTGTACTTTCCTCCTATATTCTCTCCTTTATGATTTCAGCGGTTTTGATTTTGCAGAATACTCGATAGAAAGCATTCTTTATGTTATTTGAACTGCTTGTACTGCAAATTGTGATGTGTTGGACCATCCCAGGAATAAAGTGAGGTTTGGTCTAGTAGTGAAATTCTTTTGGGGTTGTTACTGTGTCTTCTGAGTCCCTAAGTCCAGGCTTATAGTCAGATACCTAATTTTAGTCTAATACAGAGTAATCAACCTACGTGTCAGATACTGGCAAGATCACAGAGACCTGATGTACTTAGTCAGTGTATTTCAAAGAGAAGAAGGCTGTGGGGAGTGATTAGTCTATAGGAAATAAGGTACCTTTGTGAAAATCTTACATCACAACTTCATACTGTGATACAAGTAAGAGTTTGATTTTTTTAAAAGCTGTGGTAAGTTACATATAATATAAAAATTTACCATCTTCACCATTTTCAGGTGTACAGCTCAGTGGCATTACGTCGGTCACACTTTTGTGCTGCCATTGCCACCATCTGTCTCCAGAATTCTTACCCTACAAAAAACAAGAAGCAGTGACTTCCCATTCTCTCCCTCCCTACCAAGGGCTCATTTTTATTTATTTGTGTTTGTTTTTCAGAGGCAGAAAGGCAAGATTCTTCTGTGTTTCTTGACTCTAAACATTTTAATCCAGGACTCCAGCTTTATAGGGCTTCATATGAAAAAAATCTTCCTAAAATGGCTGAGGCTTTGGCTCACGGCGCAGATGTGAACTGGTCTAATTCCGAGGAAAACAAAGCAACACCACTTATTCAGGCTGTATTAGGGGTATGAATTTGTAAATTCAGGTTTTCAGTGGTAATAGAACATAAAAAATCATAATTCATTTTGAGCATAACTTTACATTATTGTTTGCTTTAAGAGGTGGGTTGGAAAATAGAAGCAGCAGCTAGTAGTTATTTCTGAATATCGCTTTGTGTAAGTTCAATTTTTTTCTTCATGGAAGGGAATTCTAGTAATGAAAGTAGTGGGTTTTGCTAGATTGCAGACTGCAAATAGAATCTCAGTTAGTAGTTCTTGGGAAGAAAATAATATAATTTATCATTTCTCTGCTTTTGCTGGGGGGCATTTTCTCTTTTTGGCTATTAGAGTAAAGTAAATACTCTGGTTTTTAATAGAAATACATTGTCATTCACTTTTTGCCCATTGTTGTCTTCTTTTTTCCTTCTAAGGGCTCTTTGGTTACGTGCGAGTTTCTCCTACAGAATGGTGCTAATGTGAACCAAAGAGATGTGCAGGGGCGAGGACCATTGCACCATGCCACCGTCTTGGGGCACACGGGGTAAACTATTGTGCTTATATATTTAAGGAGATTTTATTTGAAAAAATTAATTTGAAATAATCTTTTGCTCTTCGGTTAAGATCGTTAGGTAGTTTGTAAGGTGCTACTTTCTGTGACTTACATTGTCATGGTAGAACTTGAAATTTAAAAAAATTTCAGAAAAAAATACTGTTACTTTTCAATAAGTAACAATAATACTGTTTATCAATAAGAAAATTGACAGACTTACTTTGAACTTTACTAATTATTTATATAGGTCTCCTAGAATTTAAAACTGTCACTGAAATTGTGGTAGTTTTAAAAGACAACTTAATGTGTTTGTATGTATTTATGCATATAAATAAATACAGTATTTCTATATTTATACATTATGTACATAGGACACACATTTGGGGGAAATTTTGTAACTTTGTAAATTTTAGTTTTCCTACAAGATAGTTAATTCTTATTTTGTGCTATTGTTGTGATGTTGTGATTTCTGGACCAGTATTTAGATCCACAGAACAATAAAGCCATACAATGGGCTTTCTACTAGAGGGTACAAATAAACTCAAAATTTGGCCTTATATATTTGTATCAAAGGTCACTTTTTTAAAATAAAATACCTCAGGATCTGCAATTTTTATTACCTGGACAGGCAAGAAGCTGTCCTTTTTTAATGTTTATTTATAACTAATCTTCTATTGTCATCCTAGTTTGTTTTCTCTCCCTCTGTTAGCAAGAAGATTCAGTTCAATAACTTTATCATAAAAACTCTTCTTTATAAAAGCTTATATTTAACTCATCCTTTTTATTTTCTTTTTAATTGTGATTATTCCCATTTTACTTCATAGACTCAGTTTATCATTTTTTCATTTTTGTCAGTTTCTTGAAGTTATGAATATTTGCGAGGAATACAGCAGCAAGATTACTTCCCATTTGTTGCTGTTGTATTAGCATTAATATTTTATGATGTTAACATTGCCTTGGCTTCCTTCTTTTCCTCGATAATGACCTTGAGTGCTTTTTATTTAAGTTTATAGGTATCTGTGTACACCTTTTTATAATATTCTCTGAGGGTAGGGGCCATAATTTATACATCCCACTATACTATGTATTGCCAGATTAAATGTGAAAATACCTTGAGATTTACAAAATGTTGATCATGGTAGATTTTTATTATTAGAGTCAATAGTCAATAAAATAAATCTTTGTAGAATGAGTCAAGAATTTCCTAATGAAGATGTTATATCTTTAAATAGTGCTTTTTATTTTTTAAGCTGAATACTAATTTTTTTTTAATTGGCAATATCAGGCAGGTATGTTTATTTCTAAAAAGAGGTGCCAATCAACATGCCACTGATGAAGAAGGGAAGGACCCTTTGAGTATAGCTGTGGAAGCAGCTAATGCTGATATAGTGACCTTGTAAGTGTTTTCACATGATTATTTCCCATACATTTTATTACTTATACAGGGATTTAACATGGAGTTTCCTGTGTAGGTGTGAAATTTAAACTTGGTTATTTACTAGAAGCCATTTACTTTTCTAAGCACAGTAAATGTATGAAGCATGTTACATACATGAAATTACTTGGTTCCCACCTCAACCCTTTTATTAATATAGTCCCATTTTATAAGGAAGCCAAGCTACAGATAATTTGAGAAACTAGTAAATGGTGGAGCTGGAATTTGAAACCAAGAATTCTGTCTCTAAACCTGCGTGCTTAGCCACTTTTGTTTTACTTCCTGGCCAGTAGGAATAGAATATCAGTGACTTTTCTGAACTGGATTCTTTAACTCTCAGTACAGTACTGGGGTGAGAGTTGGATTGGTTAGTAACAGGCAATTTTACTACTACCTCAAGAATTAGAGCATTGTAAGCAGGGAATGCAATTGGATTGATGTTAGTAACTTGCAGTTGCATTGCCTTTGTGCACTGATACTTAGGGGACCTGTTTATGATTATTTTTTAAAAAGAATTATTCACAAGAGTACTCTATTTTGAGGTAAAAAGAGTTGTTTTGGAATGTTTGAATACAATTAATATGACCTGTTAAAGAACCTTGAGGTCTTTGATTTTCATCTTAGATCAAAGTTGTTCTTTACACTTGAAATCTAGGAATGTGGTTGTCACCTACCCTTTACCGTTATGTAGGAAGTCTCAAACATATGTTGTATGAATCACTTTTTCTTTCTATTCTGAATGAAGTCCATGATTGTTGGTTCTCTGTTAACTAAATAAAGACAATTCCATTTACACTACTGAATTTTATTCAGTTACAAAGAGGAACTCCCTTGGCTATCTTGAACTCCAGAGCTCCCACTGAGAATTCTTGCCATATATATTACCCCTCCCTGACCCCTGCCAAACTAAAACAAAACAAAACACCAAAAGAGAAAAATGTATTTTCTCTGTACCTAGCTTCACTTCCTCCCTGGAGGGTTTATTGTTACTCTGGAGACTGTTGTAGGAAAATTTAGATCTATTAAATCATTATAGACTTAACATTGGAGAAAGCTAAGTGATTAAAGAAAAGATAGGAGTGATGCAGCAGAATTACATTAACCCTGGCTGCAGCTTCCCAGGCAGTTCTTATAGTAGTGGCCCTTCTTTCCCCAAAATATGTTTCCAAATTGTCTAAATTTTCTCATTTTGTTTTACTTGAGGCTGTCAGTTTCACTTAAAATTTATTGAAATAGGCAGCCTCTCTGAAAGGTTCAAATACCAAAAAGGGAGACTTACTTATCTTGCTGTTATGAGTTCACACAATGGTTGAAAAAGGAAATGGCAGCAAATTGTGGTACTTTGAAGATAAAGAAACAGCCTGTGTCAGATGCTGCAGTTGCCAGAGAGAGCATATTAGAAGAGGGTGATGGAAGTCTGGGAGGGCAATGAGTATTTGGTGGCCTGAAGGACAGGCAAAAGAGTAGGAGAGGGGCACCACAGATAAGATTTGTGTTTCAAAATGTTGCTTGAAATTAGTAAGAAAACGAGAGGAAATTCACTAATTTTCTTAATCCAGTGCTATAGGTCTTCCTGCTGCCAGGTAAATAACCCAAAAAGAATATATAATCAATATGGTTAACTGTGGGAAAATCTTAGTAGCCTATGGTCATTTATTATAATGTCTGTATGTCAGAATATATCCCAAGTATTTATAGATAACACATGCTATTTATACATTTGGAACTACCATACCTCAGGATGAACCAGATTGAATTTATGACAGGCTATTGCTTCCATTTTATGGAAGCAATAATTTCAAAGGTTGGCAATTAAAGTCTAACAGGTTGCATTAGAGTCAGGAATTCTGTGTGCCTGGAGGAAGCAAGCTGCTGGTGGTGCTGCAAGGAACCTGCTTAAAACTGAAACTCACTTATTAGAAATCTTTTATTGTCTTTTGTCATGAGAGTTGTTTACTTTGTATCTCAGATTGTTGGTCTAATAAACTAAAAGTCCTTTTGTTTCGGGCCAAATAACTGGTAAAAGAAAAAATTACATGAGTACATGTCTTAGTTGTATATAATTCAGTAGTTTATGAATATTTATACTGTATAACTTACCTAAAACATTCTTTAATTTTAGGTTACGTTTAGCAAGAATGAATGAAGAGATGCGGGAATCAGAAGGACTTTATGGACAGCCAGGTCAATATTCTACTAATAACCATACTGAAATGCAATATAAGAAATGCATCCAGGAATTTATCAGTTTACAATTGGAAGAGTCATAGTTCTTTAGCAAACTAAAAATACTGTATAGAGTTTTTATAAATTACTTGCAAATTGTGAGTTGTTAGCTATGTACTGTACTTACTGAATTCTTGGGAGTGGCTCACTCTTGAGCCTTTAAAACTCCATAACTACTCCTTTTACAGTACGCATTTACTTGCTGTATTTAACTCTGGCTACTGACTTCTTTATCTGCTGTACAGATGTCTTCCATATACATTCCAGTGAGGTGAATGGAATGATAATGTATCTTTATACATTTAAAGCAGCACAACAGTCATTTTCTTTTTGGCTGTCAAGTGAATATAACAGAATTGTTTTCTTTTGCTTATTCAGGGAATTTCTATAAATTGTGTTCAGGGAAAAAAAGACAAATCACTATGTGTTAACATATAAAAACTCAGTATGGAAAATACCTAGAAAACATTTATTGAATTAAGAATTCTGTATTTGACCTAAAAATGAGTTAAAGGTTTTAAAATAAAGTTTACCAGTAGGTTAAAAAGTCCGTAATGGGAATAGAGTTAGTTTAAAAGGTAGTGGGAAAAGGTCCAATTTTATCTTTGCCCTAAGTAATTGTACAATATTTGTTGGATAAATGGAAGTATTTCAAGCAGCATTTTGTGAACTTGATGGCAAAGTAGATGTATTCTTATTAAGAGAAATCTCAACTCAGGATCAGCTCAAGTCTCATTTTGCGTAATTTTTATCTTTGAGTCGAGATGTAAGAAAATTAAGAAATGCTGCTGATCAGATTTCATTCTTTGATGAACACATCCTGATTAGACATTCTTCACAAAGAAGAAAGTAATAATTAGATCTCCAGTTTCATGAATTTGAGTATATGAATTACTAATTTATCTGTTTTAAATTCATATACATGCTGGTTAAAAATTTTAGGAATCCATGACTAAAATAATTGAGACTGTTCAGTTCTCAGTGAGTATGTTTAATTATTTTCAATCAGTATTAATATTTTAAAAGTGGCTTGTAATATCATCTATCTTTCCTGTTCAATTGTGTTTTGAAATTTCTGTACTTTGTGCTAGCTTTAGCCAGCATTTTTACTTTTATTTTTACTTTACTTTTATTTTAACCCGATTTATATATATATATATATATATATATATATATATATATAAAATAAGACATATGGGACCATTCCTTTCTCAGAGGAGTGTATTTATTACTTTTGGGGTTTCTAATTTAAATAGGGAACAAGGAAGAACTTTGAGAATAGAGGCACTTCAGCTAGATACTTCTAATCTAGGGTGTCCCACTTTAATCCTATGGATCAAACAATATGACTGATTCATGATGTACCAAGAGGTAAGAGTGCTGATAAAGGGTGAAGTCTCAGCATTAATTCTGAATTTCACCCATTTGTTTTAAACTTGAATGTTAGACTTTAAAAATGTTATAATTTTGTAACAGATATACTTAAGTATAAGGCCATTTTTGAGGCCTTTGTGTTTAAGCACTTTAAAATAAAAATTATTCAAAGAATATGACCCAATAGGCTAAGATAAGAGTGAATTTCAGGATTTTAGCTTAAAAAGTTTTTTTTCCTTGACATTTTCAATGTAAATGTCTGGTCAGCTGCTCTTTCCTTAGGGTGTTTACTGATGAAGCTGCACCCAGCTGGTTAGTCAGAAGGTGAGGAGGTGACTTTTCTCTGGAGGAGCTGGGACTTTGAAAGGACAGGTCCTCTTATGTTCTTGCAGCTTCTGTTTCCATCTAAACTGTTGGTCTTTTGCCCCTATCTGGAATCATTCAAATGGTTCTTTCAGTGTCATTGTATGTATAAGTTTATGAGTATATACCTTCTGCTCTGGAGAAGGAAACGGCAACCCACTCCAGCATTCTTGCCTGTAGAAGTCCATGGGCAGTGGAGCCTGGTGGGCTACGGTCCATGGGATTGCAAAGAGTCGGACACCACTGAGCACACAGCATAGCACCTTCTGCTCAACAGTAGAAAAATAAGAGTTTTCCAATTTATTTGAATGAAAATTTGAAGGGAAGAAAAGGCTTATTAAAAAACACAAGCTTTCCTGCTATAGTCAAATCTTAGTTTAGAAAAGATTAAAAAAAAAAAGAGCAGAAGTTTGGAAATGGTATACCAGCAGAATAAAATGAGATTTTCATTTGGTTATAACTAAATTCATTTAGGTGGTCTTGTATTTAAAGCAAAACAACTTTATACAGGTGACATGGTGAGATGGCTCAGTAGTCGCTCTCTGAGCCTTTTCCTTTGTGAGTCTTTGGAGAGCAGATACTTTTGCTCAGGTGGTAGGTCTATTTTCCTCTTTGCTTATCACTGTAAATTTTCCTCTCATAGATTTTGGTTGGTTGTTTTAGCTAGATCCTTTGTTGTTGTTGTTGTTGTTGCCTAGCAATAGATGGAAAACCTCAGAATTCTGGGTAATTTTAAAATGCAAGTATCTTCAGTCTTTTCATTATGAAGATCTCTTCCATTTAAAAGACTCAGATATAATCTTTGGGAATCATGGACCTGTTTCTAGGAAACTCCACTTTTGAACTTTCTGTCTACAACCCTAACAACCTGAGACTTTCTATTTTTCGCCATGTGACCCAAGAGCACACATTTCCTGAGGGGAAGATGTGTCCCTCCTTGTCAGTTCCTACGACTCTTAGGAGGACTAGGTGGGTGCGTGCAGTATCACATCCTGCTCTCAATTGTTGGAAACTAGTTTGGTGGTTCCTGTGGTCTCTGGCTCTGTGACTCCTCTTGATTGTTGGCAGAGTTTCTCAACCAGTTGAAGATCACTGCTTTAGTGAACCACTACTGATTATGTGAGTATGTTGCTGGTGAAGCCTGATCATTGATCCAGTCAGTTACAAAAAGGAAGCTGTGATCAGTCCAGAGGGCAGGCTCATCCGCTGATCACCTGGGAGCAGGGTCTCCCAGGCTGCTGTATCTTTGAGGGGAGTACATTTTAAGAGCAAAATTAGCAAAATATTGGATCATAGCTGCTGTTGCAGTGCTTATTCTGAATACCAAAAATCAAACACTATTTTAAACCATCCGTGGAAATATAGCAGTCCACATTTTAAAAACTCAGAACTGTCCAAGCACATAGAAGAGTTAGCTTGCTGAAGAGAATAGAATGTGATTAAGTAGTTTAAAGAATTTAACTTAGTATTTCAAATATTGGGTGGTTAGTTGTTTATAATAAACTGTTAAATGTACTTATGAACTTTCCAGGGCAACATATTCTGGGTTATTGTTTATGTATTCCAGTGTAGACAAGTTATATTTGCCATGGGAAACATTCTGAGTGATCAAAATTGTATTTAAAGAATCACATTGAAGTTCAATTTGTAGTTCGATTTGTGTTAACTGTATTAAATATCTTAGTCCCTATTGTTACGTCATGTTTGCTTTTTGACGACACATTTTGAGGCCTAAGAAAGGTATTATATTGATAGTCCCTTAATTAACATTTGGTTAGAAACTGAATATTAATGAAAAGTTTTGTGTATGTGTGTGAAGGTTAGACTTCCTTTTGTACTGTATTAACTCTTTTAAAATGTATTCAGTAAGTGAAACCAATGATTAGTGTAGCACCAACCCTTTCCTTCAAGGAAGCATTTAATTCAGTGAATAAAAAAATCTTATAATCTGTTTTGCATGGTACAATGGTTCTACTAAAATGTACTTGTGTAGTAGGTACTAGATAATTTAAAAACAAAAACTGGAAAACCACAAAAAGAAAAAAAAATCCCACAGCTTGTTATACAAAATATGCATTGCTAATGGTAGAAGCCATATATTGCCATTGTACTGTTGTAATACTTAAGATTGACTGCTCATCTGGTGCTATCTGTAAGCTGTTTGGCATTAGCGCCTGCTAGGTCCTTCTTCCTATTTCTTCTTGAATGTATAATGTGTGCCTTTTAAGTTCCTTCTGGTGTTGAATGGTAAAATCTGTGTGGTATTTTTGTATTATAATCTGCACTTTACACTTTCTTGGAAAGTAAGATTCCAGACTCTCCAGTTTAAATAGTATTTTTAAAATATTTATAATGTTTACAATAAATATTTTAAATATTTGAATTCAACATCTAAGAATAAGAAAAACTTTTAAATATTTTGTATGGTTTGTTAATTGATGTTTAATGTTCGTCTCTTAGTTTATTTTATATATTTTAGAATGCCTAAAAATGGGAATAGATTGTAGTTTGTCTTCTAATGTGGAGGTAAACTTTTATGAAATGAAACATGGGTGTAATTGGATTGTCTTTCCAGTTGTTCCAGCATATCACCCTTTATTATTTTAGTTACAATAATATATGAGTTAGATGTTACTCTTAGACAACCTATTAGGCTTCTCTTCTTACTGTATTTTTTTCTTTTTAAAGTGATTGATTCAGGTCATGAGAAAATTTCCAGGGCTAAATGAAAAACTATATAGAGATTTTAATAACTTGCTTTTTACATTGACTAAATATTAAAAGCATTAAAAAATTTTTTATTGAAAATCTTGAGTTATGCTGTTAGACCTTTTTACTAGATCTTATCACTTTCCCCTGATTTTTTTCTAATTCTCTAGCTTTTGGTATGACATCTATTGCCTCAAAAAATCTCACTTTTTAAAAGCTGACAAAACTTACTGCACTATTAACAACAGCTGTAGCAATGGGTGTATAATAAGATGGATGCAAGGTGTCTTTTGGGGAATAATTATAAGACCATGCTTTAACAATAAACCAGTATTTGACAGTCTAAATCTTGAAAACAGAATTACGACAAGCCTCTGTATAAAAGTAATATGTTTAATGAAGCATTCATGATGAATGATTTAACTTGAAAATGATTTCATTTTATATAAATCTTTTGTCCAAAGAATTAGCCTATATGTGTGTATATATTTAGTTTTTCATCACAAGAAAAATAGTCTTTAATCTGCTATAATATCAGTATCTATAATCTTCTCTACAAGCGAATTGTACGTATATACACATGTATTCCCTGGAGTAGGAAATGGCAGCCCACTCCAGTATTCTTGCCTGGAGAATCCCATAGACAGAGGAGCCAGGTGGGCTACAGTCCATGGGGTCACAAAGAGTCGGGCATGACTGAGCATATACAACCAACCAACATATGTATTATTCTAATTTAACAGATGTCTTTGATATTTAGTCCCCTTTTGTCATAGCATCCTTGCTCAAATGACCTACAGTAAATGAACTATTGACTAAATGTGAAAGTATGATTTTAAAGTCATTTTCTAGGCTTTATTATTTTTAAGCTTAGTAAAAAGTAGGTTAAATGCATTAGTTTTAGTTAAGCATTAAAGTTTGAATAAAGACTTTTTCACATATTATTTAAATTAAGATTTAGTTAAAATATAATATTAAAATTTCCCACCTGGTTATCAGTTTTGTCCTGTTACTAACTTGCATCCATCAGAAACATTAATATTTGTTTTTGATCTTTTCTTTTGGCCTTGATCAAAGGAAATATTTATTTAAAGAATGCCTTGTTATTATACCTCATTTAGGATGACTTTTATTTCTTGTGTGTTAATAAATGTATTTCTTTACTTGCTTTAAAACACTTGCATCTTTGCTCTTTTCTAACTCTGAACTTTCCTCTGTGGCTGCATCTGAGGTGCTTTTTTCAGGTATAGTTTTTTTTTTTCTTCCATTATATACTTAGTCAGCACTTCCATTTAGTTGGTCTTTTTTCTTCAAAAAATGCTCATCTAAACAAAGTTTTATTATCATGAATTGTAACATAGTTACTAGTCATAAAATGAATGTTGTTTATTAATGCTTTTTATATAAATTTTTTAAAGTGTTCTTATTTTACTTTCATGCAGGTGATGAAACTTACCAGGACATTTTTCGTGATTTCTCCCAAATGGCATCCAATAATCCAGAGAAACTAAATCGTTTCCAGCAAGATTCACAGAAATTTTGAATTTTTTTTTTAGAATGGGGAAAATAGTAAATGTAGTGACCCCCTAATGTATATATTTGAAAACTCACATATTTTTACTGCTTTAATTCTACTTACTTTTAGTAGCTGTTGCGCGGTTTGGAGAAGAGATACCCATTCATTGATATTTTTATAAATCAAAACATAGATCTCTAGCAGTTGGGAGAGGAACTTACTTTAAGACTTACTTTATTTTTGTTTTTTTTAAAAAAGCCTGTTTAAAGGGCTGTTTTTTATAGATGAAAGTTGAATCTGGACTTAGGCCATCTTCTAGGTTACAAGATGCTAAGAATTTATACAAAATAATCTCTTTTTTCCCCAATGAATGATGGCATTGATGTTTTTCTTCTGTGCACTGTGCCCAGGATTGTTCAGTCAAGCCTGTCAGCATCAAGTGGGAGCCTGATGTCCTGCCTGATTCCAGAACGTGTCTTTGCTTTAGCCTCCTGGATGTTGGTGGTTCAAAATAGTTTTTGTTTTTATTTTTTCTTGGTAGCTATTATATACACACTATGTAATTTAATTATTAGAACTAGAGGATACATGACCCCATTTCCTCATAAATGTAGTTTATCCCTCACATCCAGTACTTTAACATATATACAGTGGCTGTACAGATTGATATAACTCAGTCCTTTAGATTTATTCCATTTTATGAAGCAAAAAAGAAACCGTTGACAAATTTTTTTTTTTTCAATTACCAAAAGGATCTCATAGAAGTTACAGTTCTTCAGTGTTGGGTTGATTTCCTAAAACCTTGACAATTTTATTGATGTAATAAAACTGTGTTTCAATGGTTACTTGAATGTTGCAAAATTATGCTTTCATCAGATTGTAACTATCAAAGGAAAAGTTGACATAAAATAATGTAGAACATTTTATATTTGAAATGTGTCCTTTTCAAGGTACATTTTTGCTATTGCTCCTAGTGAAAGGAAAGTCTCTCTGTAAAAAGAGAAAAAAAGACTCATTTTTTTAGTTTATACTAAAATATACAGCAATAAATTGCTTTTTAACTCTTCTAACATCTATCCTATGTACTTACTGTACATGGTATACATTCTTTTAAAGTATAGCATCTATGCAGGCTTCCCTGGTAGCCCAGATGGTAAAGAATCCGCTTGCAATGTGGGAGACCTGGGTTTGATCCCTGGGTTGGGAAGATCCCCTGGAGGAGGGCACAGTAACCCACTCCAGTAATTTTGTGTGAAGAATCCAGTGGACAGAGGAGCCTGGGGGCCTATAGGCCAGGGGTTCTCGAAGAATCGGACATGAGTGAGCGACTAAGCACAGCACATGTAGCTTTAGTATTTGGTTACATGAATCACAGACCCTTGAATTCCAAAATATTATGGACTTGGATAGATATACTATACTATGGAAATATTAATTTTCTGTGTATATGCTGCAAATTAGTTTGATTCCATCTTTGATTGACCTCTCGTCAGGAGTATAAAATAAGTAATTTGCCCTATGGTTAATTTTTAATATTGTCGTAATTAAATTTAATTTTATTTTTCAAGTTATATGTAAGTAATGAGAGGTTTTTAAACTAGAGTTACCAAATAAGTAGAGAAATTATATTTCATTGGGTATATAATAAATTTTCTAACATTTTCCCACCACTAAGTAGTTTTCTAAGTTGACCAAACATCAAATCAGAATCTAAACAGGAATTATACTGAAATAAATTCACATCACAGAAAAGGTTCTGTATTTGTTTGACCAAATTGCATGCATATAGTGCTTATTTAGTTATAACTGCTGTGTATTAGATAAAGATAAAAGTATATGTATGGATTATTTCTAAGGAAAGGCTAATTTCCAAAACCTTGTATTTTAATCGCAACAATAACAGGAACATTAAATCTTCCCTGTTTCACCTCTGAGTCACAGATCACCCGGCTTTGCAAAAGTCTGATTTGTAGCATTTTTGTTAGTGTACTTTGAAATTAATTATCCAGAAAGCTCAAGGAGAAGGAAATATATTGAGATAAGAAAGAAAGAGACAAAGAGAGGAAGAAAGAAGAAACAAGAGCCTCACTTTTTCTTTGTAGTGCCTATTCCAGTTTTGATCCTTGGAATCCTTTTGATCTTTATCTGAAGAAGCCTTAGGTAGGTTTCAATTTGGATCCAGCCTTTGGTCTCTAGATCACCTCTGGGGTCTTTGGTGGTGAAAGCAGTTCTTAGATACTCTTAACTCCTGTGGCTTCAGTCATGAGTTGTTAATGTGGCAGTAATTAGTGTCTACTTAAATTTAATTGTTAGAGATGTATTTGAAGTACACTAAAGATGACCATGGTTCTGAATATCTTCAGAAAATCTTCAAAGAAAGTGAAAGTTAAATCTTTAACAGTGCAGGGAGCTTGTACATTGAAAAATACATTTCTATGGCTTGGTTTCTTGAATATGGCAAAACCCAATTTGGATTAAATTTGTTAGAAATTATGCAGTAGTAACAGCAAAGTTTTAAAGCAAATGAATGGTTACAAGTAGTTACAGAGTAGGTTGGCTTTTAACCAAGGTGAATTTAGATGTGTCAACTAATAGCTTTTCTATAGTATGTAACAAATCTGAGTTTTATTATGCTGTGAATTATTCAGTACAATATGATCAATTACAGTGTAAACAGTGTTAGTTATAATCTCGGGCTTCAAAAATTAATGTGATTGTCCTTTGTTTTCTTTGCCTAAGTGATTTGCTGGTATTTAGTTTCGGATCCCTTATTATCCCATTAATCATTATTAGCTCATTAGCTTAAAAGTTTGATTTAAAATAGTCTCAAAATAAGAGTAGCTGTACTGTGAGGAATTTATACAGTGCAGTTTCATGTTAGAACTAAAGGTAATTATGTAGTTATTTGTAATTTTTCATGGTAACACTTAACATGTTTAAGATTTCTAAGGTTTTAAAAAATTACCTTTGGTACAATTCTTAGAAATTCAGAGATTTCCAGGGATTCACTACATTACAGTGTTTGCCTAATTTATACTGGTGTTCATTATATATTTTAATCAACTTTAGTGTTTACTTTGTAAAACATATATATTTTATTTGAAATATTACTTTGGTTCTTCATGAGTGCATTTTGACAAAACACATACTTTTACAGTCTGGACAACTTAAATTTGTGATGTGTTAAGCAGTATTTTAAAAATATAATTTTACACGTGAAGTGTGATCACAAGAAACAATTGTATTTAAGACTAAATTTACTATCCGTTTTGAATAAGACATTCCCTTATCACTCTTCTATTGTTTAATTAACTTTTCTGTTTGATAGCACTTTTGACTGTGAACATGAGCTGGAAAAATGCTATGTTTTTATAAATTGTCTTTCTAAAATGATTTCAGACCTACATGATATAGTGGAAAGAGCACTGACTAGTAATTATTACTTTTTGAAGTCAGAGCGCCTCACAAATGAAATGCGTCGGATGAAACAAGGTGAAACTGTGACAGCAGTCTTTCCTGTGCTGTTCCTGCAGCCCCTCCCAGTGTGCCTTGCCATCAGCCTGTCTTGCAGGGTTCCCACGGCAGGGCTTCTGAGATCACCAGCATTGTCTCTTCTTTGACCGTGGGCTGCTGCTCTTGCTTCACAGAGCTGGGCTCTGGTTTGCTGGTTGGTGGCATAGGTGACACCAGAACCCCTGTCTGACTAGTAGTCAGAGGCACTCATGTCATGAAAACGATTTGAAATCATTATAAATCAGCAAAGTCTGATAACAACTGCCAGCTTTCCTTGTGTTTTGATTTAAAAAAAAAAAGACTCCAAATATTCTGGATATAAAATTACTGGATATAAAATTACTTTGAAGAAATAGATTAAGGTTTGAACACATCAAATTGTAGGGAATTTTATATTTTTGCAATAACAAACATTGACAACAGCAAAATGTTGTAAAGGTAATTTTAATCCACCATATGCTTACCAATTCCTTGATTCTTCTAAACAAAGACAGCTAAAAGGGGCATAGATTTGGCCAAATCTTGACATCTATAAATACAATGTTGTGGGCATCCTTTTCTGTTTATATAAATTTATCTACTAAAATGAGATAATGGGAGGAAAGCAAGATTTGATGAAATAAACTTTTTTCTACATTGCTCTTTTCACTGTCTTATGTACTAGGTTTTCTTATTTTTCCTCAGCACATTTCCCAACCTTTTGGATATTCATTTTAAATAGGGAAAGCTGCCTACATTATAAAGAATATTGGCACCATTTATTTTACACCAAGGCTAAAGGTTAACTTTCAGAAATGAGCTACTTTCCTATATGGGTTTACTTGTGCTTCATGATATTTCTGGATCATTCCAGTCATAGAGACTTATTACATGTAATATTTCCTGCTACCTGTGAAAAGATAGATTTTAAAGAATGTATAACCAACAATCCATTTAATTTTTACTAGCATGTAGAGGATTTATTTGTATCTAATTCATGAATGTAGTTTTACTGTAGGATGTCACTTGTAAATGGAACAAAGTACGTTATCTTTATAGTTATTCTAAGATGTACATTATGTAAGAATTGTAAATATTTGCCTGATTAAATTCTTTGTATGCCAAGAAACTATGTGAAGTCAATAAAAATCTCACCTCTGGCATAGTTCTTTTATGTTCAGACTTCTACTTTATTGTGAACTACAACTGCAGATATACCTGTTAACTGTCATGCTTTTCATATTTTCAGTTCTGTATTCCTTTCTTACCTGTCAGATTGGTCCATATTGATCCTATTTGCTGATTGCTTCAACCATGAAATCCGTTTTGATTTTTTAAATATTTTCTTCTGCCTGCCACAGAGCTGTATGGCTCCCAGTTCATTAGCTAAAAGCCACAAAAGGCATTTTTATGCTGTAGCTCTAATTTTTTTGCCATTATGATTGAGATATCTGTTGGAAGTTTCTAATCTAGGCAACACATTTACACTGAGTCCTTTTAGTAAACAAACAAAAACACGTTTTTGCATGAATCGAGATTGAAGGAATAGAGGCTTAAAAGAACAGACCTGGAAGTGAATTGCCTGCTTTTGCTTTTCCTTTAAAAGTTAAGTGAAAGCAGACACTAAAACTATTATATGTAATTTACTTTATTCCACTTCACTTCAGTTTCATAATAGTTATTTGACCAGGAGATGCAAACCGATAGTAAATGTTTTAAATGAAAACAGCCTACTTTCCTTTATTACAAAACAGTGCTTTTTTCATTGTAGGAAAGGTTAATGATAAGCAAAAAGAATTCCGTCTTAATTCCATCATTTGCCTGTGATGTTTAGTATGGTACCTCCTAGCCACATGTGTCTACTGAAATTTAATTAGAATTAAGTGTTGAGTTCATGTGTTGAATTGCCACACTTCAGAGCCGCTAGCTTTGTGTCCAGTGACTACTGTTTTGAGCAGGGCAGATTATAGAATATATTCACCCTAGGAAGTTCTGTTGGATAGTATTAAGTGTGGGGGACGCTATTACTTCCATGGTGTATACCCTTCTAGACCTTTGAATGTGTGTATTTATATACAGTGGGATTAAACGGTTTTGTCACCTGCTTTCATTTAATAAATGAGGGACAAGTTTCTAAGTCTTTAATCTGCATCACTTTGGGGAGGATTTTAAAAAATCTTTTTATTGAAATTTTAAAACACTCAAAAGTAGAGATAATAACTTTAGTAGCTATTGGTTCATGACTTACATTGTTTTATCTATACTTGTACCTGTTTTTCCTCTTCCCTATTTTTTAAAGACAGGTGCCAGACATTTCAACAAATTGTTGAGTATGTCTCTCTAAATATGTATATTTATGCAGAACCTTAAAAGTGATACAAATGAACTTATCTACAAAACAGAAGCAGGCTTAGAGAACGAACTTACTAGACAGGAAGGATTGGGGAGGGGAGAATAATTAAGGAGTTTGGGGTTGACATGTATACAACAAGGACCTACTGTCCAATACAGAAAACTCTGCTCAATATTATGTAACAACCTAAATGGGAAAAGACTTAGATACATGTATGTGTATAATTGAATCACTTTGCTGTACACCTGGACTTGACACAACATTGTTAATCAACTATATATTTCAATATAAAACAGTTGCGGGAAAAGGACTGTTCTTAAAAAATTATATCACCTTTCTTAAACTATGAAACTATGTAGTCAATATTCAAATTCCTCAGTATCTTGTGTTCTTTAAAAAAAGATTTTTCAAATCAGAATTTATGTAAGTTCCATTCATTGCAATTGGCTAATGTATCTGTTGAGTCTGTAAATCTATAGGTTCTTCCTCCATTTGTCACTTTAAAAAATTTCCACTTAGAGTTTGTTGACTATAGCACCAACAGCACCTTTGTTTTCTAAAAATTAAAAAAAAAATTACCTATTTTTGGCTGCACTGGGTTTTCATTGCTGTGTGTAGGGTTTCTGTGGTTGTGGGCGAGTGGGCTTCTCATTGTGGTGGCTTCTCTTGTTGCAGAGCCCAAGCTGCAGGCACTTGGATTCAATAGCTGTGGCTTGTGGGGTCTAGAGTGCTGGCTCAGTAGTGGTGCACAGGCTTACCTGTCATGTGGTGTATGGGATCTTTCTGGACCAGGGATTGAAACCATGTCCCCTGCACTGGCAGGCAGACTCTTAACCACTGGATCACCAGAGAATTCCCAACAGCATCTTTAGTTTCACTTTACTGATGAACATTTGATTTTAATATCTTGTCATCATAAACCTAGCTCTGCATTACCCTTGTGGCTAAATATTTGAGTACATTTTCCCTTATTCTGTTATGAAAACGATGGTTTACAATGGGTGGGTATATTTCTGATGCTCATTCAGTGAGTCAAGCACCATCAGTTACTGGAGATATTATGGTTAAAGAAAGACACACTGCCTGCTCTCTTGAAGTTTTGCCTTCTTGCAGCAGAGAAAGATGGGAATGGGTAGTTCTTAGGTGGCCCTTATGGTATCCTTGAGGATGGTGCCTCATCTGGACACTGCAAGGGCTGATGTTCAGAGACCACTCTTTGAGGCAGGGACACCCAAGCCAAGGTCTGAAGCAGGAGAGGTTGACTGTGTGAAAATCCAGGGCACTGCTTTTCAAACTTTGGCTTGCAGAAGAATCACCATCAAGGCCCAGGCTCGTTGAAGGTAATAGGGCCTGAGCCTTTGTGTTTTATCAAGCTCCCTAGTGCTGCTAGTACCAATAAAATTTTGATAACCATTGTTCTGTGGATAGGAGAGAGAACTGAAAGTTTTCTTAGATTTTAGTGTTGGCAGAATATAGGCACCCTCTTCTGCTGTGGAAGAGTGTCTGCTTCACTGTCAAAGCTGACACCGTGTGACCTGAGCAAGTGACCTCAGTTACACCTCAGTTAATTTTGTAAAACCACCGGGTATACAGTAAGTCTCTTTTAAAGTGTTGAAGTCTGTTAAAAAAAAAAACCACAAGCTTCCTGGGGAGCTCTGAACCACCCAAAGTTTGTGGCAGGTGGCCCCCCTGGTGGCTATAACCCATAGGTTGCCTCTGGTCGGCCTCAGATGCCAAGTGAGGTGAGCAAGTGATTCATACCTCGGGTGCCAATCCTACTTCACCGAGAATGGGAAAGGAGTTGCTAGTTTAAATTCTTTAGCCCTAGTCGCCAAGGTGTGAAAGGAGTCAGGGAGAGGACATAAAGCCTTCAAGAAATTAGGAGGGAAAAGATATAGAGAACAATTTTTGTGCGTCCAGTTTAGTCTTTTTGCTTCCGAAGGCTTAGCTTCGGTTTCTAGCGCTTGGGGCTGTGCGCTTAACGAGGGCCATTTTCCACAGACCGCACAGCCTGCTGGCTTGTGTGGCCAAGTCCTCACCGCCTCTGTCGAACATGCTGGAGGGACTCCCAGACTCCCAGCGCCGACCCCGCTGTAATCCTTCTGAGCTTAGGACCCAGTGGCTGCCAGGCAGCCTGGCACCGCCTCTCCGCGTATCAGCGCCCGCAGATTGGCAGCTCGGCTCCGCCCCCGCCATGGCTGCCGCCAGCTGCTGGGGCTGCTAACTTGCTGCCGGGATACTGGTCTCTGCCGCAACTCGCCGGCTGATCTGTTCCCGGGCCGGCGGCGCATGGGTCTCCTCCGAGGCGGGCCCCCGTGCGCTCGGGCCATGGCGCGTCTGGGCGCTGTGCGCTCCCACTACTGCGCGCTGCTGCTGGCCGCGGCGCTGGCGGTCTGTGCTTTCTACTACCTGGGCTCGGGCCGGGAGACCTTCTCCAGCGCCACCAAGAGGCTGAAGGAGGCCCGCGCCGGGGCCCCTGCTGCGCCCTCGCCGCCGGCGCTGGAGCTGGCGCGGGCATCCTTGGCGCCGGCCCCGGGCGCTAAGGCCAAGAGCCTGGAGGGCGGCGGGGCCGGGCCGGTGGACTACCACCTGCTGATGATGTTCACCAAGGCCGAACACAATGCCGCGCTGCAGGCCAAGGCCCGCGTCGCCCTCCGCTCCCTGCTGCGCCTCGCGAAGTTCGAGGCGCACGAGGTGCTTAACCTGCACTTCGTAAGCGAGGAGGCCAGCCGCGAGGTGGCCAAGGTTTTGCTGCGGGAGCTGCTGCCGCCCGCCGCCGGCTTCAAATGCAAGGTGAGCGGGGCCCCAGCTAGAGGCTCCGGGTAGGTGACTCGGTCATTGTGGGGCCTGGCCTGGATCCAGGGGTCAGGAGGGAGGTGTCTTGGTTGCGATGCCCATTGGCAGTGCCAGCAGAAGCCTAACCCCTTAATCCGTACCCTACCTGAATTGTGCGTTCACAGCACGCTGCAGGCATGGTCCAGGGGGCGTGTCTCGGAGCCTCTATTAGCTGACTTCGTTGATCCTAGCTTCCCTTTAACTGCGGCCCCCTGGAGAATCAGCATGCCCGCTCTTTCCTGGCGTGGTTGATTTCAGCAGTCAGTGCCTTTAAGTCTGCCCCTCTTTTTATTCTTTTCAGTGTTTGACTTTTGAGGATGGAGCAGGTCACTTGAAAGTGCAGTGTCTGCTGGACAAGGTCTTAGGCCGCTTGAGTTGTTCAGATTACAGTGACATTTCTCATAGCTCTAAGGATTTCAGTTGAAACTGGTCCAGCCCAAACCCAGCCCATGTGGACCATTTCATCTCCTCAGTGTGCCTCCTTCTTCCCTTCTCTTCAGGGTCATGAACCCATTTAGAGAAGCAGCGGGTTCCTCCCAGCAAGAAAGTGCTCCAAGAGGTAAGGATATAAGATCTGGAGAGGGCAGAGCAGAGCTAGTCGTCTTGTTCCAGGCTGGACCACGTGGCTCTGCTTGGGAGAGATTGTATTCTTCAGTCAGTCAGCTCAGTCACTCAGTCGTGTCCGACTCTTTGCGACCCCATGGACTGCAGCACACCAGGCCCCCCTGTCCATCACCAACTCCTGGAGCTTACTCAAACTCATGTCCATCTGGTCGGTGATGCCATCCAACCATCTCATCTCCTGTCATCCCCTTCTCCTCCCGCCTTCAATCTTTCCCAGCATTAGGGTCTTTTCCAATGAGTTGGTTCTTTGCATCAGGTGGCCAAAGTATTCGAGTATTTCAGCTTCAATATCAGTCCTTCCAATGAATATTCAGGATTGATTTCCTTTAGGATTGACTGGTTGGATCTCCTTGCAGTCCAAGCTTAGTGTTAATGGCCTCAGTTAAATTACATGTCTCCTTTTGACCTAATAGTTGCCCAGAGGGGATCTAATGTGTGATTTTGGGATAGAAATAGTGTGCACTAAATCACTCCAGTCATGTCTGGCTTTATGCGACCCAATGGACTGTAGCCCACCAGAGTCCTCTGTCCAATGGGATTCCCCAGGCAAGAATACTGGAGTGGGTTGCCATGCCCTCCTCCAGGGGATCTTCCCGACCCAGGGATTGAACCCGTGTCTCATGTCTCCTACGTTGGCAGGCGGGTTCTTAGTAGCTGATCTTAAAGGATGGGGACTGGTGGAAGGGGGAGGGGTGGTAAGATTAGAGTAGTGTACCATGTGTTTGTGCTGGGTGAGTGACTAAGGGGAGCCAGTGCTGGCCTCCTGCAGGGTTCAGGGGCCTGTTGGTGTTTGTTTTTGGCCGCACTGCACAGCCTGTGGGATCTGAGTTCCCCGACCTGTGTCCCTTGAAGCAGAAGTTCAGTCTTAACCACTGGACCTCCAGGGAACTCCCTTTTTTGTTGTTGTTGTCTACAGGATCGAGTCCTCATTTCTTGGCAGGGCTGTCTGTTGTGGGGCCGGGCTCTTCAGCTGACCTCCTTGTCCTTCCTCTACTAACTGTACTGAATGTGCCTTTACACAAGCTCTACTCTCTGCCCAGAGTGTAACTTCCTTTCTTCCTGGGCCCTTGACCACTGTTTACGTAGTTTTTACCCTCCCCCAGGAATGCCCCTAGAATTGGGGACAGTCTGTGCCCAGCCCTCCACAGCTTTCTGTTTCAGCTTTCTGCCGTAGCATCCAGTGTATGCCCTGCCCAGAACAAATGAACCCTTTGGGAACACGCACCAGTCATAGCGAGGCACCTGGTCTGGATTCCATGGTACAGGAGGCCAAGAATCCAGGTCCTGGAGCTTGTGGCTGCAGGGGCCTTGGGGTCCACTGTCTGAGCTGAGGTTCTTTCAGCCTGGGGCCCATCCTGATTTCCCTAATTGCAGTCTTGGGAGGAAGGGCCTGGCAGCCTGTTCCAGGTGTTCCTTAGGACTCCAGTGTTTGAGAAATCCTTTGCTAGTTCAAGGGAGAAAAGCAAGAGCCTTTGATCATAGGGCCAGTCTGGATAGAGCTGGGTGACTGCGGGTGACCCTGCCTCCCTTTGGCTCTCAGGGCATGCAGACTTGGCTGGCGCTCCAGACACCACCTTGTAGACCAACATCATCATTGTTTCCCTTAATGAGTCAGAGGTCACACCCTGGGCCTCTGCCCCGCTGCTAGGACTCTGCTGTCCCCTTCCTGAGCTCCAGCCACAGTGTCCTGTCATATATCCAACTTTTCCAGCCTACATGCCTCTGCTTCTTTTTTTCCACCACCAGGATACACTTTCTCTGTGCATCGCTAAGTCTCGCCCATCTTCAGATACCATCTCCTTGTTGGAGCCATCCAGGCAGCCTCCACTCAAGAGGCACGTCTTCCTCATGTACCTGGCTGGCGCGGTGGGCTGCGTGCCTTCTTATCTCAGGTGCCTGTGCCTGGAACATAGTGGGCACTGTAAATACAGGTCTAGGGCAGGTCCAGGCTCAGGGCCAGGCTCGCTCCTTGGAGTTTGTGTTTCACGCTCCAACTCTTTCCCTCTGCTGGCCCTGGTTCTGACAGCCAGAGCCATCACTCAAGACCCGAGGCAGCTGCAGATGACCTGAAGGGGTTAATACCACCCAACCACGGCATGAGGAAGGAGAGTCTGGGGGCTTCCAACTTGATGGCTGTGTTCAGATAAGGGTTTATCATTTTCAGCTAAATTGCTTTTATTCCTTTTATTTTATTTTTTGTGTGTGTGAATCTGTTTTCTGTGTGTGACCACGGTCATCTCTGCCCGGCCCTCAGGAGCCCACCATGTATGCTTAAGTCCCCTGAATGACTGAGCATCTGCTGTGTGTTGGACCCTGAAGTCACAACTGTAGGGAACACAGACAGGGCAGGTACAGCCCCTGATACCAGGTACCCATGGTGCTTAGCATCACTCATGTATAGCCTGTCCCATTGCTGAACCTGCTGGATTGGGCACGAGATAGTCCCGAGGGAGGGAGACAGCACTGCGTTTAAACCGCAGGTGGCCAGTGACTATTTGGGTGACGTGGGTGGCCCCTCTTTGCTTCTCAGGGCCCCCCAGGCCTCCTCTCAAAGGAAGATTTAACCCCTACTTCCCTCGGAGAGGTGAGGATTAAATGCCACCTCGTGTGGTGCAGGCAGCCCTGTGCTGCTGTATCCGTTGTTGTGTGTCTGGTCTCACAACACTCTTCCACTCTGCCGACTTCTGGGAACTCAGCACTGGCGGGCCCTGCAGCCATTGCCTCCTCCCTTTTTGGGGTGGCCAGCCCCCTGTGGAGGCCCAGGGGGACTTTCCCAGTGCTGTGGGGACACTCAGGCACACAGCATGATTGCTTCTCAGAAAGGCCATCTCTGAACCCCTTTTCTGAAGCAGCTGCCACCCTATTAGCCTTCATTACCTCTCCCGTCACCTTGTTGGTTGCACACACTCATTTGTTCATTCATTCAACAGATGTTGTTGAGTGCTTATCCTGCTCCAGGCACTATTCTAGGTGCCGGTGGCCAGCAGGAACAGAGCCAGGCCCCTGCCCTCGTGGAGCTTACATCCCAGGGCTGTAGGGGTGTAGAGGAGTTTGGCTCAAACAAATGAACAGAAGTCCTCACAGAGTGAGTCAGATCATGATCATGTAGAGAAAAGTCAAGGTGGATGAGGACACAGGGAGTGTCCGTGTGTCGGGGTGGGGAGTTGTGGGCCGTTTTGTACAGGTGGACAGGGAAGGCCTCACAGATACTGTTAACATCTGAGCAAGGGCTGAAGGAAGCAAGAGGAAGAGCTCTTTGAATATCAAGAAACAAGTTTGAAAAAGTCACGACCCTGTTTCCTAGTTTGCATTCCACCCCTCCCTACTAGAGCATCATGCCCACAAGGGCAGGGCATTACTACCCTCATGGTCTGTAAATGCCACCCTGTAAATGCCACCCCTGTTTCCGGCCTGAGTTGGGAGTGACAGACACAGGGGCACGTGCCTCCCAGATCTGGAACACAGGCCAGACAGACTTCTGGAGGGACAGGCTGCTTTGGACAGCAGCTGGCCGCCCTGCAGGGAGGGGCAGACTCTTCAAGGCTAATCCCACAGGGGAAGAGAACCAGACAGACCTGCCTCTCACTGCAGTTTCTCCTCCTTCCCTAAGGGAGGCAGTAATGTGTCAGGTGGGGAAAGGCGGGCTGGGGAGCGGCAGGAGGTGGGGAGTGCTGGTCTGCTGGGCACAGATGGCGTGAAATAGTGGATGGTGTTCTCTCTTCCTCCATCACTGTTCCATTCTTGGCACAGCTCCTGGCACATTCTAGGCTCTCAGAAATACTTTATAGTCGACTGATTGATAGCTGCATTAATTAAACCTGAGAAATCATAGAAGGGTTCTTGGTGTGCTGCCCTTGGTACATCAAACTTCAGCTATCTCAGAGCACAAGGCTGGGTTGCTCCATCTCCAGATGACAAGTTAGGAACTGGAAGGAGGCCTTGTGCTTTCTACACTTAAAAGTGACCACTAGATTCCAAGAGGAGTGTGCTGAGGACTTGGGGTAACGAGACAAAAGTTAAATCTCTTTGCACATCTTTTTTGAATTTGCAGTTTCTTTTATTGCAAAAGGAAAACTGTGAGTTGCTTTGAAAAAGTCCCAGCTCATAGTTGAGGCTCTAACTATGTTGAGGCTAGTTGAGGCTCTTCTTCTAAAGAAGCCTGAGGGTAAAAACCTTGATGCTGGCTTCTCAGTGAAGCTAATGACAAACAGGTGACATTGCAACGCAGATTCCCCCACCTGTCATGGCAGCAGGAACCTTGATCAGAAGAAAACTCTTGACTAAGTTATGACCATCTGGGAAAGAAGTGATCAAAGAAGTGTGTCCTGAAGTGAGATGCTCTTTGAAAAGACTAGATGACATTTTATACTCTAAAATTTAGAGAATTTACCAAATGCAATGGAACCCTTAAATTATAATACATTCATGATACAACTGTAGTAATGTACCAATGTATGTTTCTTATGGGAAACTTTAGTCATGGATCTGTAGGGAAGAACTTTGTATAGTATTATTGTATCATGCACAATGTATCATGCACTCTGGATAACTTCACAGATATGTTTTAAAGTTTTAAGGTAAAGTCCATCCATAACTAAGACCAGCGATCGTCGTGTATACCTGATACCTGCGTGAGTTGGGCTTCCCTGGTGGCTCAGTGGTAAAGAACCTGCCTGAAATGCAGGAAACTCAGGTTTGATCCCTGGATCAGGGAGATCCCCTGGAGGAGAGCATGGCAATCCCCTCCAGTATTCCTGCTGGGAATGGACACAGGAGCCCAGTGGGCTACGGTCCATGGGGTCACAAAGAGTAGGACACGACTAAAGCGACTGGGCACAGCGTGCACTGGTTGCTTGGAAATACTGTGGGGGCTTCAGTGCATGAATGAAATGTTCCAGCTTAGGGTAACAGTCATTCTTCATAATCACTTGACTGTTTTCTGTTCCAATAGGTCATTTTTGAAAGACTGATGATTACATTTTCTTGCAATTCAAAAAGCTTGAGATATAATTCATGTCCCATGAAATTCACCCTTTAAAATATACAATTCAACAAAACTTGAAAAATTTGAGATCTCCCTTCCTATGACACTGTCACAGATCATTGACATGCAGTTCTACCATGATGTCATTAGAATCAGAAATACATCTTATGTGTAGAACAGACTTTTGGACTCTGTGGGAGGGGGAGAGGGCGGGATGACTTGGGAGAATGGCATTGAAACATGTATAATATCATGTAAGAAACGAATTGCCTGTCTAGGTTCGATGCAGGATACAGGATGCTTGGGGCTGGTGCACTGGGATGACCCAGAGAGATGGTAGGAGGAGGGAGGTGGGAGGGGGGTTCAGGATTGGGAACACATGTACACCCGTGGCAGATTCATGTTGATGTATGGCAAAACCAATACAGTATTGTAAAATAAAGTAGAAAAAAATACATCTTATTAGCGGCTTTATAGATAGCTTAATATTAAAAAATACACAGTGGTTTTTAACACATTCACCAACTTGTTCAGTTATGATCACTAATTCCAGAGCATTTCATCACCCCAGAAAAGAAGCTGAACCCGTCAGCACTCATTCCCCCTTCCCCCTTTCCTCTCAGCCCTGGCATCCATGAACCTGCTTCCTATAAATTGGCTTGTTCTGAACATTTCGTATAAACAGACCTTTACTTCTGACTTCTTTCACTTAGCGTGATGTTTTTAAGGTTCATGTTGTCTGTGTGTCAGTACTTCATGCCTTTTTATTGTTGAATAATATTCTGTTGTATGGCTATACCACATTTTTTCTTATTCATTCATTAGTTGATGGACATTTGAGTTTCTACGTTTTGGCTATTATGAATAAATTGCTGTGAATACTCATTTACAAACTTTTGTGTGGATATGTTTTCAGATCTCTTGGGTATATACCTGGGTGTGGAGGGCTTGGTCATATGGTAACTGTGAGGAGCTGCCAGACTTTTCCAGAGTAGTGTATTGTATTATTATTTTACATTTCCATCAGCTGTGTATTAGGGTTCCAATTTCTCCACATGCTCACCAGCACTTGTTGTCTGTCTTGATTATTGCCATCTTACTGGGTGTGAGGTAGCATCGCATTGTGGTTCTGATTTGCATTTCCTTAATGACTAAAGATGAGATGATTACACATTGATAAGGACAGTCAGATAAATATGTTTGGGATTTTTCTTATGTATTTAAGGGCTCCCCTGATAGCTCAGTTGGTAAAGAATCTGCCTGCAATGCAGGACATCCTGGTTCGATTCCTGGGTTGGGAAGATCTGCTGGAGAAGGGATAGGCTACCCAGTCCAGTATTCTTGGGCTTCCCTGGTGGCTCAGCTGGTAAAGAGTCTGCCTGCAATGTGAGTAGACCTGGGTTTGATCCCTGGGTTGGGAAGATCCCCTGGAGTAGGGAAAGGCTACTCACTACAGTATTCTGGCCTAGAGAATTCCATGGACTCTACAGTCCATGGGGTCGCAAAGAGTCGGATACGACTGAGCAACTTTTGCTTTTGCTTACTTAGGCTGCATCCCAGGTGGCTCAGATGGTAAAAGTGTCTGCCTGCAGTGTGGGAGACCCGGGTTCGGTCCCTGGGTCGGAAAGATCCCCTGGAGAAGACAATGGCAACCCACTCCAGTACTCTTGCCTGGAAAATTCCATGGACGGAGGAGCCTGGTAGGCTATAGTCCATGGAGTTGCAAAGAGTTGGACAAGACTGAGCGACTTGATTTCACTTTGTTTACATATTTACCAAGATACATTTTACAAGAAATACTAGGTATCTTGACTCTTCCTGCACATCCTGAAAGATGTTATAACATCTCTGGAAACACTCTTTACCGAAGGACAAGGTTTGGAAATTTCTGATATGTTTAGTAACTTTTTGGGTTTTCCTTTGGAATCAGCTGGTGAATCCTCCCACAATGTGGGAGACCTCGGTTAGATCACTGGGTTGGGAAGATCCCCTGGAGACAGGAAAGGCTACCCACTCCAGTATTCTGGCCTGGAGAATTCCATGGGCTGTATAGTCCATGGAGTTGCAAAGAGTTGGACATGACTGAGTGACTTTCACTTTAGTAACGCTATGCCTAAAATCAGTGAGGTGGTGTTAGTAGTATGAATACTTGATTAGGAGAATTGTAACAATATTTGTTCAGCACTTTAGAGCTTATGAAAGTGCTTGCACAAATGTTTCACCTGAGCATCACTGTGACTGGTGAAGGAGCCTCTAAGGCTGAGACATCGGTGCTTTACTTGAGCTCCCACACTAAGAAGTGGGGCTGGACTGTGACATGTGCTTTGGGGAGTAGGAGGCAGGACAAGACAGGGAGCCACTGAGGGGCACAATCTGTACATCCCCTTGCCCAGATTCCCCAAATAAACATTCAGTCTGAATAAAGACTGTGCTTGCTGCCATCATCGCTTTGCAGAGCCTTACAGAATCACCAAGCATTGGGGCAGGCTGGAAACTCTGACCCTCGGTGCAGTGTCCTCCCAGTGAGCTGATAGATTAGCTGATAGATCCTGGCCAGCAGGGCAGTGACTTATTCAGTGTACACTGGGCTGGGGGTAGAATCAGCCTGGGCCCTTCCATCTTCTACTTGAGTGTCATTGTTTTCAGTGGCCTCTCTAAACCCCAGGAAAGAGTGGACAGGATACAGAGTCGTTTTCACCATCCCAGTGGAGTCTCTTCCTGTGTTTCCAAGGATCCCTCAGGCTGGAAAGGGGCGGGGAGGCACCTCTCCGACCTTTAGCAGGCCAAACCTCTGCTGTTCCCTCGGGGCCAGCTTTACAGCTGTCCAGTGCCTGAGACCACCAGAGCGTTAGTTTTGGGTGAGCTGTAACATTGCTCCCAGGGAAACCACGTGGTGTGTCACCTGTTTAGGGGTGCATGCTGGGGGCGGTTTCAGGGCTAGCATCAGCGCGCCGGCCTCCCAGGCCAGGAGGAGGAGGAGCTGAAGGAAGGCAGCCCACACTGGACCACCTCCGGTCTCCTTGCTGGTCACCGCATCCTCCCCGACACCCAGTAGGGGGAGAGCTTGCCCTGCGGCTCCCGGGCAGAGTCACCTCTCCTGCCCATCGAGCCGCGTGCAGCGCCACGCACGGCCACTGGAGGGCACCGCCGCTCCGCGTTTGCTCGGCCGGAGCCCGGGCCCTTCTCTGCCTCCTTCCACTGAGGAAGCCTGGGGCGCAATCCTAGCTGTTTTTGTTCATTCTCCACGAGCGTCCCCCTTTGTCACTGCCTCCGCCACAACGCCGCTCCGTGTTTTAGAAAGGAAGACCGAAATGAAAGGCAATCTGCCTGGCGGTCATGGGTAGTCATTTCCTTCCCGCGCCAGGTGTAAGCCTGTTTTGATCAGGCCCTTTGGAAAAAGCGGGTGAGAAACAAGCTGGGAAGGTTGGATTCTGGACTGGGAAGGCTGCAGCGCTTCCCTGAAGCACAGAAAGAAGAGTGTGGCTGGGCGGTGCGGTGTGCTTCTGCGCCTCCCGAGCCTCCGTGCTCCTCTTGGTCCGAGCCCTATGAGCACGGTTCGGGGCGGCCTCTTAGCCTCCCAGGGCGCCTCCTTTGTCCAGTCGGGGAACTTGGAGCAGCTTGAGGGTGGAGTCCCTCTCACCGTGGATAAGTTCACTAGAGCCCCAGGGTTTGCTTTGGGCCCATGCCCCCAGGTATCCAGGGGACTCGGGCAAGGGGACCACATAGTAAAGAGGGTGCTGTTGACCTGGGTGCTGGGCCTGACGGGGCCCTTGTTGCCCAACTGCCGGGAGCCTCCGTGTCCTCAGTTGTCAGATGGGCTTGGATCCCCTCTTCACACCCTTCCTGGCCCAGGGCTCTCGCCTTGGCCTTGGGACCGCTCCCACTGGCCTGTGGGTTGCTTGGGGTCGGTCAGGACAGTCAGGCCTGGCCCGGAGAGGCAGCTCTGTGTGCTCTCCTTCCTGTTTCAGGTGTCTGTTCTGAGCAGCTGAGCCAGGCCCTATAGGCTGGCACAAAGCCTGCTGTTAGTGTCTTGTAAATTAAAGTCATTAGATTTATTTATGGGGGTAATTATTATTGAGCCGATCCTCGTGCTGGTGGGTCAATGTGTCTGGGAGGCTCTGGAGCCCCGTGCTGGTCCAGGGTGCGCTTTGCTCTCCTTGGGCCTCCTCTTCCTGTCCTGGCTGGAGCTTACCACTCTTCCCTCCACTAGCCAGGTTTGTCCTGTGCCCGCCAGGGACAGGCCCCTGGGCAGGAGTGCATAGTTCGGGACTTGACACCTGGACTCAAATGCAGTCTGTGACATTTGGGGACAGTGTAACCCCTCTCAGCCTCTAACCTCCCCAGAGGGCCTTATCAGAGTGGTTATAAGGTGAAAATGGGCACCACTGCGTCCTGGCACATGGCAGGTGGTTAGTTAGTGGTGGCTGCTACTTTTTTCACTTTCATGCATTGGAGAAGGAGATGGCAACCCACTCCAGTGTTCTTGCCTGGAGAATCCCAGGGACAGAGGAGCCTGGTAGGAGGCCGTCTATGGGGTCGCACAGAATTGGACACGACTGAAGCGACTTAGCAGCAGCAGACTGCTAAGCAACTCAGTGGTACCTGAGTCGGCATTGCGGGGAGGAGCCTTTTCTCATCAGTTTGGAAGGCTTGGCACCTGCTGATTCAATTGGAGAGCAGTGATGTGAGTTTGAAAATCAGATTTCTGCCCAGGTTTATTTCAAGGTGTCTCAGTCTGTTTAGGCTATTGTGACAAAATACCACAGGCTGGTGGCTTATAAACAATTTCCTGTGAGTAATCAATTTCTGACCACCACCTCCCCCTTCCGCACGTGCCCAGCACAGGTCTGGCTCTGGGCAGAGGCTCAGCAAATGCTAGCTTGCTTTGGCCTGTGTTCTGGAGCAGGTGCTGCTGTTTCTTATCAGGTTAGGGAAGCTGGTCTGTGCTTTGCTGTGTCTTCTTTGTGAAGGTTCCTGTCTAGAAGCTCCAATTCTAGAAGTTTCTCGAAGGTTCCAGCATTTTATTTAACTCTTAATGGTGTTTTCTCGGTCTGATTGCACACAGCAATTATTCATAATCTTTTTGGGAATTCAGCAAAGTATAAACTGTAAGTGATTTTGAAAAGCCAGGCTACAGGGGAGACCCAAATCCCCCATAGCTTACTCATTTCCTTTTCCCACCCATCCCTTTGAGTAGGGTCTTGGGCCTCACCCTCTGGGGCCCACACCCCGTCAGCTGCTGTGAGGGGGCCCTGTTGTACCAGATTAGCACGGCAGTCCAGGCCATGGGCTCTGTGAGACCTGCCCAGACAGTCAGACTTCTTGAGTCCTGGTTACTGTGGGACTGTGAACAGGCTTCACCAGCTCTGGCAGGTGGATGGTGGGTTAGTCATCGTTTGATAACTTGTACAGGATTCAGCAGAGTACATGCTTTGTTCTGCACGGCCCCGGCCACCCCTGTCTGGGGAACAGGAAGACATGGGGCAGGGGATACCAGGGTGTCTGGGGCTGGTTTTGTGAGGAGGGTGGGGCTGTCTGTGGGTGTCAGGGAACTTGGGATGGCACTCATCATAATGGGACCCTCCCGGTCTTGCAGAGGAGGGAAGCAAGGCAGCTGGGGCAGCAGACTGGCTTGTGTCCTGTACCTGGCAGGAGAGTCATGATCAGGAGATGGGGCAGTGGGAGCCGCCGGGCCTGTGAGGCCCACCCCCTCGGTGCTGGTGGCTACCGTGTAGCTGCGCTCACCGAGCTGCCTGGAGTTGCGGGAGCCTCTTCGAACCTCTGGGACTTTGCTCAGATGCTTCCTCTCCTGAACGCCCAGCCCGCCCTTTATCTGGTTAAGTCTTTTCACCCTTCAAGATTAGGCTCAGCTGGGTGCCGATGATGTGGAGAGGCTGTTCCTGACCACACCACCCTGTGTTGGCCCCCCTCTCCAAGTGGCGCTGTGCTGAAGTTGGCCCCTGGGCAGTTACTCCTGGGGGCCGGGCTGTCTTCTTTCCCCCCGGGTCTCGGGACGTGGTGTAGCACAGGGCCTGGTGTGGGGTACAACCCAGCAAGAGTCTGCCGGGCGGGCACAGGTGGTTGGCCGAGTGCCCCGCTCCTAGCTATCCTGTGCGCGTGTTCCCGCACGGAGGACATGGATGGGGACAGTGTGGGTCCCTGGCATCCGGAGAGGCCTCTTGATCTAGATGACGTCTTCCTCGTACCTTTTAATGCTGGTCCTCCAGACAGGAAGGTGTCCGGTCTGAAGCCAGCCAGGAAGATCTGGTGTGTGTTGGAGATGTCTTCCTGGGTTTCAGAACTCTCCCCATGTGTTACTATGCAGGGCTGCTGTTGCTGGTCTGGAGGAGGTGGGAGGGATCGGCCTCTCTCTCCCCTTATGCAGGCAAGGGCAGGGGGTGGCAGTGGCTGCTTGGCCTGCCCAGAGCCCCCAGTGGGTGAGCCTGGAGCCTCTCTGGTAAGCCGCCCAGCCCCTGCCCATCGGCTTTCTCTCCGAGTCCTGCCCAGGGAGCCTGACCCTGGGTCCTAGGGCTCTCCCTGACCCCAGCTTCCATGGGCAAGGCTTCCAATGTCCCTGAGCCTCAATTTCTCATCTGTGAGATGGGCAGGCGCATGCTATCCCTGAGTGATATCCACAGCTTCTTACTGGCATGTTGAAACTGGACGCAGGAAGTTGCAAAACACGTGTCCTTTCCAGGCTTTCCCTGAGTGGGAGGATGGGAGACTGGGGGAGACTTGACGCCGTCGGTCATCTCTTTCTGGGGTCACCCCCCCCCAGGTCCTGCTCGCTGATTCTACTTTGCTCCTCTGGGAGATACTGGTTGATTTCGTGGCCACTGCCGCTAGCCAGGCTGCACCTCGAGCCAGGGGACGGGGTGTGGTAGCTCCTTCGGGTCTCGCACAGGTGGCGTCAGTTGAGTGGCGGGCCACTGCTGGACTCCATCTTCGTTCTCTTCCTCAGTCCTGGGAGGAGAGAGGGCTTCTCCCCGAGGCAGAGGTTTCCCAGGTGAGGATCCCGAGCCCAAAGCAGGTTCAGAGCTTGGGCTCTGAGGCGTGGAGCCGGGATGGGAGCCGACCTTTCCGGCTGGTGAGCTCTGGGTGCTAAGCCCTGTGATGTCAGCTCTGGGGCTTCGTTCCAGGCCCTCCAAACAGGGGGTGCTGTAGGAGAGCTGGTGTCCCCCCAGGAGGGCTCCCACTGTGCCCTCTGCTCGCTGGGGCCTCACACACGTGGCCTCTTCCCCTCGTCACCGGGTGCTGTGAGGAGGCAGGTCCCCTCAACCTGCTCGCAGTGGGTCTCATTCCCTCCTCCAAGCTCTGCCCTGAGAACCAGCCGGGGGGGCCTCTGTTGAGGATGTGGGGTGTTTGGCGTGTTGTTTGGAGCCCCACTTCCCTCTTGTGGCAGCAGGTCCAAGAGGTCAGGGCTGGAGGCAGCTGGAAAGGCCGTGAAGTCCTGTCCCCTTCTGTTAACTTGTGAGGAAATGGGCCCAGAGAGGCCGAGTGATGGCTCAAGGCCACACAGCGGTCAGCGGACAGGGGTCTGGGACCCGCTTTCCTTCCCATGCTGACTCCCTGCCTGCTGTCCGTTCTGTTTGTTCTGAAGCAGTTCCTGGGCCGTTCTGGTCTCTGTGTGTGTCCTTAGCCTGAGGCAGTCATCAGATCTCACCCACCTGTGACTGCTTGTGTTTTGTGTACGTTGAATGGACTCTTTGCCTGATCCACTGAGCAGCTACTCCAGATTCCAGCTGATGGGGCCTCCTCAGATGCAGGCCCCAGGGCCTTCGGAGAGGCTCCCACTGTCCCATGGCCGGCCTACATGGGGCCCCGAGGCAGGCTGAGCCTGTGTGATAGTGTTTGGAAGGGGGCTGAGCCTGTGTGTGTGGAGGGGGTGCTGAGTGTGTGTGTGGGGGGGGTGGGGTGGGGCTGAGCCTGTGTGTGTGTGTGTGTGGAGGGGGTGCTGAGTGTGTGTGTGTGTGTTGGGGGGGTGGGGCTGATATGACCCTACTTCTGTCCCCCGCCTGAGTCTGTGTGTGTGTGTGTGTGTGTGTGTGTGTGTGTGTGATGGGGTGAGTCTGAGCCTGTGTGTGACTGTGTGTGTAGAGGGGGGCTGAGTGTTTGTGTGTGTGTGTTGGGGGGTAAGGCTGAGCCTGCGTGTGTGTTGAGGGGTGCGGCTGATACGACCCCACTTCTGTCCCCTGCCCGAGTCTGTGTGTGAGTGTGTGGAGGGCAGCTGAGTATGTGTGTGTGTGTGTGTGTGGTGGGGTGAGGCTGAGCCTGTGTGTGTTGGGGGGTGTGGCTGATAGGACCCCATTTCTGTCCTCCGCCTGAGTCTGTGTGTGTGTGGAGGGAAGCTGAGTGTGTGTGTGTGTGTGTGTGTGTGTGTGTGTGTTGGGGGGTGAGGCTGAGCCTGTGTGTGTGTGTGTGTTGGGGGGCGCTGCTGATAGGACCCCACTGCTGTCCCCCGCCCAAGTCTGTGTGTGTGTGTGTGTGTGTGTGTGTGTGTGTGTGTGGTGGGGTGCAGCTGAGCCTGTGTGTGTGTGTGTGTGTTGGGGGGTGCGGCTGAACCTGTGTGTGTGTGTGTTAGGGGTGTGGCTGATAGGACCCCACTGCTGTCCCCCGCCCGAGTCTGTGTGTGTGTGTTGGGGGGTGTGGCTGATAGGACCCCACTGCTGTTCCCGCCTGAGTCTGTGTGTGTGTGTGTGTGGTGGGGTGCAGCTGAGCCTGTGTGTGTGTGTGTGTTGGGGGTGCGGCTGAGCCTGTGTGTGTGTGTGTTGGGGGGTGCGGCTGAGCCTGTGTGTGTGTGTGTTGGGGGGGTGTGGCTGATAGGACCCCACTGCTGTTCCCGCCTGAGTCTGTGTGTGTGTGGTGGGGTGCAGCTGAGCCTGTGTGCGTGTGTGTTGGGGGTGTGGCTGAGCCTGTGTGTGTGTTGGGGGGTGCGGCTGAGCCTGTGTGTGTGTGTGTTGGGGGTGCAGCTGATAAGACCCCACTGCTGTCCCCCGCCCAAGTCTGTGTGTGTGTGGTGGGGTGAGGCTGAGCCTGTGTGTGAGTGTGTGGAGGGGGGCTGAGTGTGTGTGTGTGTTCGGGGGTGCGGCTCATAGGACCCCACTGCTGTCCCCCACCCAAGTCTGCACCCTGTCAAGCCCAGCGCTGCTGTGTACAGGGTCTCTGGGTACCAGGGAGTGGGCTCCCTGCTGTGGGAGCTGACGTTGTGACGCAGTAGGCACTCTGGAAGCTCTCTGAGTTACCATCCACCTGGCCCATTTGGAGAGTCCACCCTGGCCGGAGCCCTATTGCCTGAGCCAGTGTCGGTGGTGCCTCTGTCCTCCCCTGCTGCCTGCAGCGCTGGTGAGGCCACCAGGTGAGAGGCCCTGGCGGCGGGCTCTGCGTTGGTTCTCCCCACTCTGGGTGCAGCCTGGCACAGGGGTGGGCAGGAGCTTCTCGGATGAGTGTGGCGTGGGCTTCAGGCAGGCCTGGCAGGGCCCCAGGTCCACATGACCCCTCTGAGAGGCAGTGGGGAGTGGTCTGCCTTCTCCGAGCAACTTCCTCACCCGCACAGGGGCACGGCACTGCACCCCTCCTCAACATGTTGTTGTGGGGATGAAACGACATGACCTACTGTGTCTAGAGGACCCGTGTGTGACCAGTACAGTGGACTAGGGGTCTGCGGTGGACCTGAGGCACGGGGGCCCCCTCCTCCATGAAGCCCATCCAGGTCTGCCTCCTGCCCCCCAGCGGCAGTACGCTGTCTGGGTCCGCCCCTTGGAAACCCCCTCATGCCCTGCCTCGCTGGTCTGCACCTGCCCATCCTGTGTCCCAGGTCAGATCCTGGTGTAGGTGGCCATGCCCCGGCCTGGGCTGTGCAGGCCGGCTGCCTGGATGCTCAGGTTTGTCTTACAAAAGAGCCAGGTTTGGCACAGAGGTGGCCTGGGCTGCACACTTTTATTACATTCAGTGTTAGGTACTGAGCGAGAGGGTGACTGAGCCATGGGACCCGCCAAGCTGCCTTATTCCCCTGCGACCCCCACCTTTCTCACAGGAGGGGAGGGACAAGCTTTCTGCTCATGAGAGCAGCTCGTGGGAAGATCTCACTCTGGAGGGAGGTGGATCTGTGCCCTCTGGTTGGCAGGGCAAGCTGCTGGCGATTTTGGCTGCTGCTGATCTGTGTTAAGATGAGTTTAACTTGTGGCCAGTGTGGAGTGAGACTTTGGTCCTGGTCCCCAGGGGTGGGCAGTGCTGACACCTGAGACATGGCCAAAGTTTCAGATCCCTGATCGCCCACCCACTCAGGGTCCGGCTGTGCTGTGGGTCACTCAGCCAGGAGCAGGCAATGAATGGACAGTGCGTGGGTATCCAGCTACTTGCTGCCAGCCTTGGGGGCACAGGTCACCTGCAGTCCACAGTGGACAGGGCCTGGTGTGAGCTTGTCTGAGAGTCTCACTTCCATGGGTTCCTGTTTAAAACCAGTCTGGTTAGTGACCCCCTTTGGCAGCGGGGGCTGGGATGTTACACAGAGTGAGGTGAGCAGTGTTGTCAGAGGAAGTGAGGTGTTAGGGGGTCAGTTGTGTTTAGTTTTCCGTTCTTCTGACTCCTTGAGCAGCTTTTGCCTTGGCCAGAAATGCAAGCAACTGAAGTTGGTCATTGATATGGCTCTCAGAGGGTCATATGACTTTTGAGAGCAAATGTGGAATGAAAGCGTTCCTCTTTACCACGGGGAAAGCTCTGTCTCAAGTCCCTGGTCTAGGAGGTGAAATAGGATCTTGCTGTCTCACTGCCTGTTCTCGGGAGCTGTTGATATCCAGCCCTGTTCTGTGATGTGCTCAGCATCTGGAAGGGATTTCCGGAAGTCTTTGGGGGATCTGTTAGAGCCTGGAAACATGGGAGTTTTCTTGCAGCCCTATGAGAGTATTCAGCTCTGAGGAATCAGGAGTCCTGGGCCTTCGGGGGTGTGAGGTTGCTCCCACTTTTTGTCATCACAAACATCGCTGCTGTGACCATTTGGGTGACCATCTGCAGACAGAGACGAGCTTGAGCTTCTCCAGTCTTCACACCCGGAAGGGTCTTCCCTGGTCTGGGGGTCTGTGCACCTTCCCGGATGCTGCTCAGTGCTTCCCTGGTGCGGTGGTCCCCCGCCCGCTCTGAGTTCTGCCGACCCAGTGTGGACTCCCTTTCCTGGGTGGGTCTGGCTGCCTTTGTTTCGGGAAGTGGAGACCTGAGGGCAGCTTTGCGGGCAGACTTGAGTGTTCTCGGTGCTGCTGCAAGCCTTCTGGTTGAGTGGAGACCTGACCTGCTCTTCCCCAGCATTTTCCGAGTCTCTTAGAGGAGGTACCTCCAGCTGCAAGTGCAGCGCCTCTGTCTCGGGGGCCAGGGGGCTTGGCTTTGGGACTGGCTGCCACAGGCCATGTAATGGGGGGAGACCACCACGCCCCTCTTTGGGTCTCACTGTCCCTCTCTGAGACGTGAGGGCTTGAATCAGTGACTGATATAGGCTCTTGGCTCTGCCCGTGTTGCTCACCCACTTTGGATTTTGTGACTTGCAGAGGGGTCCCCACTGTCGTGGGCACAGCTGTGGGCCTGAGCTGTGGCAACTGGCAGGTCAGGGTGGAGGCTGGGTGCTGCCTTGTAGGACGGCAGAGGCCTGGCCCTCACCGGTACCTGGCCGTGCCCTCCGTGGAACAGTCTGTGCGCTCGTACAGCTTGAGGGAAGGGCCTCAAATTCCAGGGCTTAAGGCCAGAGCAGCTGAGTGGTGACAGAGGGGAAGCCAAGGTGCGTGGCTGGCCCTGGGGGACCTCACCTCCAGAGGCCGAGGGGCGCTGCTTTCCCTCTGAGGCCTGTGTGAGCCCAGGTGGCGTAGCTGCCGTGTGAAATCCCCGCGGAGCCAGTATTTACTGTGCCTGGGAGTGCCCGCTCTGTCCCAGGACGCTGATGCACACGGGCGTGTCCGTGAAGAGAGGCAGAGTCAGAGCCCTGCCCTCGTGGAGCAGACCTTCTGGGAGGAAGAGGACTGAATGAGCCGGTGACGCTTGTCTGCTTTGCTGCCTGGAACACCAGGCAATAGGGGCTCGAAACGGGGCGGGGTTCGTTTCATCTCTTGGTTGTTCCTTGAGAAGCAGATGAGTACATTGTACCGCCTCCTCGCAGGTGAGTTAGGAGGTTTAGCAGGATGAGGGGCTGCGAGGCTGTCACAGTCTCTAGGTGGGAAGCGGGGGCTCTGTCCCCGAGAAGGTGGCATTGGGCCAGAGACCTGGAGGAGTGAGGGAGCTGGGAGAGCGTCTGGGTGCCTGGTGGTTTGAGGAGCAGCAGACAGGGGCCGTGGGCTGCAGTGACATCGCTGGGGTCGGGGGATGTGGCAGGAATGGGGCAGGCCTCGCGGGAGGCCCATGAGAGCTCTGGCTTTGTCGGAGTGACGGGAGGGGCCGCTTCTGGGTTTTGAGCAGAGACGGGTCACTCTGGCTGCTGTGTGGACCACATGAAGAGGAGACTTGTGAGCAGGAGGCCAGAGAGAGGATGCTGGCCTGAGGAGGCAGAAGCTGGGGGGCTGTCGCGTGCAGGGGAGGGATGCTGGGCCCATCCAGGAGAAGGTTCTCTACGCTAGAATTAATTCAGACGTGGGCTTGGGGCCTTGAGGGGGCCGTCAACGACATGCGCCTCTCCAGCAGAGCTGGGGTTGTGGTGTTTTCATTCAACACTGAATTTTCCTAATAGTAGGATCCAGTTTTCTACAAAATAAGTGAAAGAAAAAGCATGAGAGAGAAAGAAGGGACAGAAGGAGAGCGGGAAGGAGAGCAGTGACCTTGCAGCGCGCGCTCAGTCGCTCAGTGGCATCTGACGCCTTGCCTCCCTGTGGAGTGTAACTTGCCAGACACCTCTTTCTCACTCGATGGGACTCTGCCCTTGGCGAGGGGACAAAATAAGAAAAGTGGAATGAGGGCAGGCCTTGGGGGTGGTTGCCGTTCTGGAATCAGTACAGCCTGGGCTCACAGCTGGGCCTTGGCCACTGTCCACCATATCCCTTGGGACGGGTGACTTCGCCTCTCCAAGCAGCTGTGGCCACCTCCTTCATCAGGGGCATGGCGCTGATGGCAGCCGGCTGATGGACTCATGGTTGTCCACGTTGCTTCCTGACCCTTGCTTGGTTTTGTCCCTTTGTGGCCCCATGGTGAGCAGGTGCCGGTTCCTCGTGTGGCAAGGTGCAGAGCAGTGCTGGGAATGGGGTGTGGCGGGGGGACTGTCTTAGCTTGAGGCTAAGGCGGGGACTCAGTGGACAGGCTCCTGATGTCAGGGTGTGTGACCTTGGGGAGGCAGGGACTCAGCCCGTGGCTGCCTCCTGGCCGCCAGTACTGCGCTCGGCATTTTAAACACATCACCTCACCCTCAGATGGAGGCAGTGGACGCGAGCAGAGTCCCCAGAGTCAGGCCATTGACTGTTTCCTTCACGGTTTTTGCCAATATCCTAGAACTGCCTGCAGCATTAGCTGCTTAATATGTATTTTAAATCGACTCAATTTTTTTCCTCTTAGCCTCTCATTAGGTGGTGATATCTGTGAAATCATAGTTCTAAAGTGTTTTAATTTTTGCAGTGTTTTACATATCAAAGTAAATCTATGAGCATTAAAGTGGTTGGTCTCTGTGCTCCTTCGGAAGTCCTGTTTGTCCCCTCTGGAACCGGTGCCACATCTCGGGGAGCACTGGGCCAGGGGCTTTCAGGGAGCTTAGGAGTGGCAGCACCGGGAGATGACGGACACTGTCCTGGCTGCACGGAGCTCAGCTGCGTGCTCCGGGGGCCGCGGTGCTCTTGGGCGCCCACTGTGTCCCCACCCCAGAGAGCCAGGAGGGGAGGGGGGGTCATGTGGTCTGAGGGAGGGTGTGGGAGACCTGGCTGAGGCCACCTTCCTGCCTGCTCGATGGAGACAGGAAGCTGGCTCAGTGCGTCCCTTAGGTGTCACTCACGTAAAACAGCAGTGTTCTTTGGGAGGTCACAGGTCATGGGAGATGGCCACACAAAAAAGAAGTCAGGGGATCTGGTGAATAAGACCGGACAGCCCTACAGCTGGCCGACTCCTTGGCAGGTGGACGAGCTGGGGCACTTACCCTAAGATTTCACAAAGCAGACCTTTTGCTACCACAGGGTCCCTGGGGCTTCCGAGGTGGCTCTGTGGTAGAGAACCTGCCTGCCAATGCAAGGAGACACAAGAGATGGGGGTTCGATCCCTGGGCCGGGAGGATCCCCTGGAGAAGGAAACGGCAACCCACTCCAGTGTTCTTGCCTGGGAAAGAGGTGTCTGGCAAGGCACACTCCATGCGGTCACAAGGGTCAGATGCGACTGAGCGCGCACACGCGCTGCAGGGTCACTGCCCTCCTTCCCATGCTCCTTCTGTCCCTTCTCGCTCATGCTTTTTCTTTTGCTTATTTTGTAGAAAACGATCCTACTGTTAGGAAAATTCAGTGTTAAATGAAAACAACCCAAACCTCATAATTTATCAAAGAAGTGAATTAAGGAATGATTATACCCACTGTGTACAGATTATTTGAGCTCACTAAACAAATTCTTTAGTAAGTGCTGGAAAAGATAGGGAGTGACCGGCTGCCTGCAAGAGTGACTGCTCAGGGCTGAGAGATGGGCCCTGGGAGTGGGAGGCAGGGCGGCAGGTGGTGGGGCTGGCTGTGGCGCTGTGGGCATGGGATGGACTGCACTGCAGAAATCATAGGCTTGTGCCCAGGGCCCCACAGCTGTGTCGTGATATCTGCACGGGCATGTGACCTGTGTGATGGCACTGCTAGCTGGTCATGGACATGTGCAGACCTCCTCCCACCCCTTTTGCCTTCGGTGTTGCCCTGGAGGGGCGTCTGGGCCCACTTCTCTGTCTCTCTCCCCTCCTCTCAGTGTGTGGTCTTTCTTGGGTCCTTCCTTGCCGTGACCCCTGGCAGTCATCCTGGAAATCCACTTGGAAGGCCCAGGTGTTTGAATGTCTGAGAGCAGAGCACATACAAGACAGACAAGTTTTTTTGCGTATCCTCGCATGTGTAACCTCTGTACCTTGCTCTGCTAACAAGGTTTTCATCTCATCATCTCCTTGCCCAGGACCCTCCTACTACTGGGGGTAAGGAGGTGAGGATGGGCAAGGGGGAATCCAAATTGGTGCCCCAGAGGGGCTGGCTGTAGTTCCTGAGCCCAGGGCCCATTCTCCTGGGCAAGGGGGAATCCAAGTTGGTGCCATCAGCCGGGCACCCAGAGGGGCTGGCTCCAGTTCCTGAGCCTGGGGCCCATTCTCCTCCAGACACGACAGGCTGCTCTTCCTTGATTTCTTGTTGGGCTCCTGAAAAGTGTCAGTCGCTCAGTCATGTCCATCTCTTCGTGACCCCATGGACTGTAGCCTGCCAGGCACCTCTGTCCATGGAATTCTCCAGGCAAGATTACTGAAGTGGGTAGCCATTCCCTTTTCCAGGGGATCCTCCCAAACCAGGGATCGAACCTGGGTCTCCTGCATTGCAGGCAAATGCTATACCATCCGAGCCACCAGGGAAGCCCTCGAGTCCACAGACAGTTGACGTCTCAGAGGGAGGAGGTTTATTGTAACCATTTATCCTTGTGCCATTACAGGCAAGAAAATGGAACGAGGTGGGAACCTGAGCGGGGGAGAGGGTGGGACTGGGGAGAATGACCAGCATGTGTGGAAGGTGGTATGAGTTCCCCACAGCCTCGCCCCTGAGCAGAAGCCCACAGACCCTTCAGCTCCTCCCCACCGTTTGCCACCTCGTCCCTCTTACATTCTGTTTTCTCCTCGTTCTGTCCTGCTCTGGTCGACTGAGGTTTTGGAGAACTGGAATGTGGCCCATCTCTGCTGAGGTGGTAATCTGTGCTCTGGAGAAAACAAGTCTGGTAGTTGAATAAATAGCCAGGAGTGCAGTGGGGTGGAGTGGGGGAGTAGCTTCCGTTTTGGTTGGGAAACTCTCAGGAGGTGACATGCGAACTGGCACCGGGAGAGCTGGAAGGACATAGCTGTGGTTCACTCTAAGGGAGAGCATTGTGAGCAGAGGGAACCACTGGTGCGAAGGCCCTGAAGAGTGAATGTGCTGGCATGTCTGTGGGATTGAAAGGCTGCCATTCTGTTAGCAGATTTTTCTTTCCATCCTAAAAATATTCATCGTGTTTTCACATTCATCGTTGATGTCCTTGAGAAAACAACTGCCCCACCCCCCCCCCCCCCACCCCAGGGAATCATTTCCCTCCAGCTTTTGTTGGAATGGATTACTAAGATCACCCAAACTAGGATCACACTGGTGGGAGCTGACCAGCCTATGGGGGGACCCACTTGGCCCTCATGCAGTTGGAGTGCTGCAGAGCCAGGCAGCTCTGATTATTGCTGTATCGTGACTTGGGCTGTTTATTACAGAAGGTATTTTTTGTATCAAATCAAGGTATTTTTGCCTGGGAAAGGCATTTGAGCACTCATAGAACAGGGTGATAAGATCAGCTGTCCTTTACTGAGTCCCTATTGCATTCCTGGAGACTGGCAGCATGATTCTTTCCCATTTTCAGACGGGGTAGGTTTGGGGTTTTGACAGGGGTTGCCAGGTGATGAAGTGTGGACTTAGCATCTGATCCCAAAACTGCCCTCAGACCTGGTTAGGCACTCCAGCACACATGAGATTCCACCCCAGACTGGTGCCCACGGAGCAGGGCAGTAGCTGTCATGGGTTCTCTCCTGTCAAGTCCAGAAGCTGGCACTGCAGCTCTCCTGCCCAGTTCTCTGGGAGGCCCCTGGGAGAAGCGGGCGCCTGTTGGCTGTTCCTGCAGTGCCTGGATCCCGCAATGAGAGCAGACTTCCCGGAGTGCTGTGCTGTCCCTCTGCCCTCCGGCAGCTCCTCCAGGGACAGCTGGGCCCAGGGAGGTGACATGGCCATCCCTGGTGGCCCTGTGCCTGCCGCCCTGCAGACAGGCCTTGGCGTTTCCTGGAAGCCTGGCGTCTCCCTGGGCACAGGGCCCGCCCCACCACCTCCCTTCTGGGCTCCAAGAGCTCTGTGTGACCTGATTCCTAGTGGGCGTGCCGAGTGACACACGAGTTTTCTCTTCCAGGCTGAGCTACGGCTTGGCATGGCTCTGTCCCCAGTGGACATTTAGTGGAGCAGTGGTCTGGCTCTTCAGGCCTGTCTGTGCCAGTGAGCCTGGGGCCGGACATCTACCCCTGCCTGTCACCAGGCTGTGCCGTTCTGGGTGTTTTGGCCTCCCCATGTTGGAGAAGGTGTGGAGAAGGTGGTATGTGTAATGGATATGAGGCAAACGTCCCCTCTCCCCCATCCCCAGGCTGTCCTTTGCAAGAGAGATGTCTTTCCAGTCTCTCGTTTTAGTGGCACTCTCTCGGTTACATGCTTTATTTTGAACAACAAAGTACAGCTTGAGACCACCTTAGCCTGAAGCATTAATTACTGAATGTGGGTACTCCTAGAATTCTCTTGACAGACTTCATTAAAGGTAAAAGGAAGCTGAGAAATTTAACACAGATTTAGCCACTGTTTCTGGGATTTTGATCTCATAATTATAAATGTGGAATATTGGTATAAGGGATCCTTTTAAAGTGGCTACAGATACCTGGTTATTAACTGCCTTAATGGTATGGACATAGGTTCTCCAGGGTTGGGATAGATGCCATTTCTGGTGACAACATCCCACACAGATTTATAAGGGGCTGTATCCGAAACATCTTGAATGGATGATTGGATGATGTGTTCTGGAAAACTGCTCTGAATGACTCAACTTGACTTTGGGTTTGGTGAAGACGTTCCTGTTGAGGACCACATGAAGGGTTTGAAAAAATTCAGTTCGTAAGGTGTGTAGTAGATGGAAATAATCATGAATAAGATTTTTATAATTTAAAATATGTATACATAAAGTGGGCTCCCCTGGTAGCTCAGATGGTGAAGTGTCTGCTTACAATGCAGGAGACCCGGGTTTGATCCCTGGGTTGGGAAGATCCCCTGGAGAAGGAAATGGCAACCCATTCCAGTATTCATGCCTGGAAAATCCCATGGACCGAGAAGCCTGGCGGGCTACAGTCCATGGGGTTGTAAAGAGTCGGACACAACTGAGCGACTTCACTTTCACATACATAGATTAATAAAAGTTGCACAGAAGATTTGGCTTTTTAATCTACATCTCTAAAAAAGTTATAGCCAGTTGCTGGAAACCGTCATCTTGGATCTTCTCATGGGTCAGCTGCCTTCGGTACAGGAGTCACCTTGTGGCCCTGGGTTTCTGGTTATGTGGTATTTCTTCCAGCGGCCCCTGAAGTGGGGGATCTGGAAAGGAGGGGCAGCGGGAGGGAGAGCAGGAGGGGAGCATGTTCTCTGTCCCTCTCCCTCTTTTTTCTCTCTCCATCACTCTTGCTTTGATCACCGCTGCCAGGCACTAGCCCCTGGGTGGGCTGGGGTGCTTCAGAGAGTGCCAGACTCTAAGCCCGCCCTCAGGAGACCACAGTTTACAAACCTGTTTGAGATACCAGCAGGCCTGGTGCTTTGATTCCTGCTTGCAGTGTCTGTGCTTTGCTTCTTGCTGCAGAAAGTGTCTTCCATGGAACATATTAATTTATCTTTAAGTAGATTTATTATATGAAATATTCATTGGAGCAGGCTCCTCCGTACAGCGTTTGGAACAACGTACCCAGTACAGTTTGTCCTCATAAATCTATTAATGCTGATGGGATGTAATTGTCTCCTGTGAAGCTTTGGGGTGAGACGGGGGCCTGGGGAGGGGAGGGAGCTGGCTGCTGCTCGCTGTCTCTCCCCCATGGCTTGGCTGTGGTGGAGCCTGTTCTGAGTGTGTGTGGGTACACATCCATTTTTTTTCTCTTCCTTTTTAATGAATGCAGAGGCTTCCATTTCTGAGGGCCCTCTTGTCAGCTTCCAGCTTCTTGTCAAATTCCAGTTTTTAGCTGTTGTTAGAGCTGTAATGAGGCTCAGAGGGAAAAGCCGGCTCATGAGTGAAGGCTGATCTGTGAGCAGAGGGAGTTCAGGGGACCAAGGAGGGGCCGAGTATGTGTGTGTACGTGTGTGTGTGTGTGTGTGTGTAGTATGCTATCACAGAGGAAGCTCAGGGGACCAAGGAGGGGCCATGTTTGTGTGTGTGCACGTGTACAGAATTCTAACACTTTGGATTAAGTGAAGCGTGGCAACCCCTGAGCTAGGTGCTTTATCTGCTTGTCCCAGGTGGTCCTTATAGGAGGGGAGGCGTTGTCATTCCTGTGTTATCCATGAAGAAACTGAGGCCCACTCGAGGCTCGGAGAGGTCTAGTAGCTTGGGTAGAATGCAGCTTATTGAGTTCAGCGAGCCTGTCCTGATGGCCTGGGGCTTTCCCAGGGCCCTGAGCAGCCCCAGATCCTGGCCTCCAGGAGTGCCCCATCCAGCCAGTGCAGAAGCAGGACCTGCAGAGGAGACAGACGGGGAAGTGGAGCCTCCCTCCTTGTGACACAGGGTGCTCAGGACAGCCTGACGCATTGTGGGAAGTCTTGGGGGAGGCCAGAAGTGGGTGTTTGAGCCGAAGTAGAAGACTGGTTGGAGTTTACCTGGCAGATGGTGGCTGGGAGAGGTCGTTCCAGACGGTGCAAAGAGCAGGGGCAAACACGTAGGGCACAGGACACCAAGGTGTGGCGGGCAGGGTGGAGACTGCCTGGTTCAATTCCCCTCAGCGCCCAGGGAGGGGAGGGCTGAGGGGCAGCTGGAACCACTAGTGTGGGGCCTTGCTGGGGCATTTGGACTGTGACCCAAGGCTCTGAGGAGCCAGTGGAAGTTTTGAAGCCAAAGAGGAAGAGAGATGAATTTGCATGTTTGGAAAATTCATCTTGCATTACAACAGAGGCTGGTTTGGAGGGCGCAAGACAGGAGGTGGGGAAGCCTGTGGAGTGTGTGGCCCCCGTACAGCCAGGATGTCAGGGGAGCAATGTGTGTGGGGTTGTCAAGGCCAAAGCCAGAGTTTGGCACCTGTGTTGAGAAACAGCAGAACTGGTCTGGATTCCACATCCCAGGTTGGAAAAGAAAGTGAAAGTCGTTCAGTTGTGTCCGACTCTTTGTGACCCCGTGGACTATACAGTCCGTGGAATTCTCCAGGCCAGAATACTGGAGTGGGTAGCCATTCCCTTCTCCAGGGGATCTTCCCAACCCAGGACTGGAACCCAGGTCTCCTGCATTGCGGGTGGATTCTCTACTAGCTGAGCTACCAGGGAAACCCAGGTTGAGAGGTCACAGAAAGGGGAAAAAGTCAAAGGAAAAAAAAAAAGTCAGAAAAAGGATAAAGGCAAACAGCACATTAGGAGACAAATGATAAGAAGTTGTAAAAAGACTTTTATGAAGAGATAAAAAATTTAAAGGCTTACAGATAGGGAATGATGAGGGCTAACACAGTATAAAGGATTTTTTTGCTTAATAGTGTTTTAGAAATTTAAGTGGATCTGAGAATAAAAAGGAAACACTTAAGTGAGTTAAGACAAAAGCAGATTTCTGGCCAAAAGCAGAACCTAAAGGAGGGGGAAGCAGACAGGGCAGCTGTCCGCTGCAGGGCTGTGATGTGCTTGTTCTGGCCGTCCAAGTGCTGACAGCTCTGGGGCTGCAGGCTTGGGCGGGTGGCACCGAGGGCTGGCCTGGGAGGAACCTGGGCAGGTGGAGGGAAAGGGCAGAGGTAAGTGATGAAACGGAGCCTACCTGCTTGGGGCCTTCTCGGGCACTGCCCACATCTGTCATTTCTCTTGCAGCAGGCCTGCTGACAGTGTCAGCAAGCCAGACAGGGGCCTCATGGGGCTCCTCCTTTCATGGTCGGCACCCTGGTTGGACAGGTCCTTGACCCTGGAGTCGAGGTGGCGGCCACCTCGCAGGCCCGTCCTGTCCTGTTAGCTGCCAGGGAAGATGGAGGTGGAAAGTCATCTGCAGATCTCGTGGGGGGATTGAAGGAGGAGGAGGAGGGACATCTGGGCTCCGGCCTGGGTGCATTTATTGAGCTCCTTTTGTCTGCAGTGGAATGTGCTGGGTGTTGCGGGGCACACGAGCAACAGGGAAGGCTTGCAAGACGTATGTGAGCAGAGCGCATGGTAATCTATGTCTCATGTGAGGCTGGGGCTCTCTGTGGGATGGGCTGATCATCTGGAATAATGCCAAACAAGGGAAGCTGACTCAGGAGGCTCTCCTGTCTCTAATCGCTGATCTTGCTGATGTTTTCTTCTGTGGGTCACTGGAAAAGAGGAGCTGTGTGGAGCCGAAAGAGTGTAAGGCTTGGAGTCTGGAGGCCACGGTTCAGTTCTGGCTCTGGCAGTTGTTAGCGCTGTGATCTTGGATGAGTGTAACATCTCTGAGTACCTACTTTCTCAGTTGTAGTTGGATGTCTGCCTGCTGAAGGCCAGATTGTGGTGGGGATCTGTGTGTGTGTGAGAGGGTTTCATAAATTGCAGAGCCCTGTGACAGAGCTGCTGGTGACCTCTCTAGACTCTACGTGTTTTGAGGAAAGTGGTGCCTGGTTTCTCCTGATACCTCTCTCAGCACCTCCAGAGTGTCTGGGACACTCAAGAAATGGTAGTTGAGTCAATGGATGAGTTGACTGCATCTCCAGGCATTTTTCATTTTCTAGTGGCCAGATCCTCTCCCTGTCACACTGTTGGCAGGGAGGTGGAATGTCTGACTGCGACGCAGAACACGTGTAGTGTCCTCCAGGCGACGCTGGAGCCAGTGCCAGGCCCCCAGACTTGCTGAAGGTCCTCACTTCATGACCAGATCCTTTAACTTGGTTTCCAGTCTCTGGGCACAGAGCTTCCTCCAGTGTGGCGCAGTCTGAATTGCAGAACCAGAGGCAGACGGGGGGCAGCTCCCGTTCCCTGGCGCCCACTCCTCTTCCACTGTGCCCCACGTGTCTGCCTACACATCCTCACACTTGGTGCCCCATCCCCATTGCTGGACTCTGCTGACTCCCCATTGCTCCCCGTTTCCTTAGCTCTTCGAGATTCCATGTCCCTCTCTTGTGGGCCCTGGAGAGGCCATATCTGTCCTGTCCACGGCCCGTGTGTGTCCTGGGTCCCCGCCTGGGGTGCTCACTCTTGTCGTTCCCTGTGCCCTCCTGCAGGTCGTCTTTCACGATGTTGGTGTGCTGACAGACAAGCTCTTCCCTGTCGTGGAGGCTATGCAGAAGCACTTCAGTGCTGGCTCTGGGACCTACTACAGCGACTCCATCTTCTTCCTCTCAGTGGCCATGCATCAGATCATGCCCAAAGGTAACCTGAGCAGTGGGGCAGTGGGCCCTGGCGTGTGACTTTGCATCTGTTTTCCTGGCTCCAGTACTGCTGGTGCCCTGTATCAGAGAGCAGACAGAGCTCCACTCCACACGATGGAGAGGGCAGGGGCAGCCAAGGCCTCCGTGTACAGCACTCCCTGCACAGAGACTCCAGGGCCGGGCCCTGGGCTGCACAGCTCCCAGGGCCCACTCACGAGTCCCCAGTGTGAGCTGTGCAGGACCGACACCCTGAGTTGGGGCACCTGGGCTCCAGCCCTGACTCTGCTCCTCACGCACACACACCTCTCTGAGACTCAGTTTGCTTATTTGTAAAATGGCAGGTTGGAATAAATGACACTGTATCTCAGTCTGTGATCCTGATCTTTCTGGTTTGAGCCTGTACTTATCTGACTTAACTTATCAAACCTAGATGTTGGAAGTGCACACTATGACTTAGGAGGACTTTTTCTGAAACTCTGATGCACAGTTATTTTCTGGGCTTTGGTCCCTGTGGGGCAGAAGAGGTGGATTGTCTGGTCTGTGATAGGTCAGCCTTGTGTGGAAGCGCCGGCAGGTTATCCTTGGACTGGAAGCCTTGTAGGGGGTTGGGGGTCTCATTTGTGGGGTATACCGGACAAATTTACCGGGTATATTTGTGGGGTATACAGAACAAATAAGGGTTCTGGGTTCTTCACCTCCAAATAGCCCTGGGTATTGCCCCCTGCCCACTCCTATTTCTAGCTACAGTGAGCCATGAGCTGAGCTTTGTAGGGGTGAGGAGGGGAGTTCTGGGATCTTGGGGTAGCAGCTCTCCAAACTGTGAGCCTGGCCACTTGGGAGGTCACTGCTCCTGCCCAGCAGCCCCGAGGGGGAGAGGAGCTGAGCACCGCTGCCCGAATTCCTGGTGAAGCAGGAACTCAGGAGACAGAGGCTGAGGCCGGGTTCCTGTTGGCAGGTTGTCCTAGCATAGGAGAATCTAGCCCATCCATCTTGGCTGAGACTTTGTCTCCCTGGGGCAAGTTCCTGCACCCGCCTGTTCTCTTAGCTGTCAGGCGAGGGCTCAGGGAGCTTCGTGAGTGCGGGTCCAAAGAGAGAGGGGACTCACCCACCTGAAGGGCGCGGGAGGAGAGCTGACATTTGTGATGCTGTGGGGAGACCAGGTGCAGCTCCGGCAGCGCCCCGAGTCCCCCACAGCCCTGGAGCTCACACACGTGTGTGCTGACCGAGGAGCTGAGTGACTGGCAGTCCCTCCTCTCCCCTCAGGTGGGCAGGTGTGATCTCTCTGGGCAGACCCTGTGCAGGTGCTCTGGGCATCTCAGCCCGCAGGAAGCTATGGCCCTGCCCTCCTGGATTCCAGGGAGCAGACAGATATAGGAGCTGGTCCCAGCTGTGCTGCTGACCCCGTGTGCCTTTGCTGAGACCTCACTGTCCCCACCTGGAATTGCAGGAGCTGACCTAGTGAAGAGTCCAGGCTTCCAGGAATCACCCTAGGAGATTTTGTAGTTCTGGGGAGTAGAGAGAAGAGGGGTCTTACCCTTATCCTCTCTCTCCCACCCGCGCCTCACTCCTCACAGTCCATTTTGGTCGCTGTGTAGAGCAGGCTTGGGAGCAGGATTCTATTTGGTCAAAGGGTTTTGTGGTTAAACTAGCAACTTGAGATTCTCGACCAGATGGGCCTTGAGGGCCTGCCCAGTCCTGTTGTGCAGGACACACGATTGGCCTTGAAAGAAGCTCAGTGACAGAAGATGTGATGAAGAACATCAGGGGATCTGGGGGGAGGCAGGCCTCCTTCTCCTTCCCCTCCTCCCTCATCAGCTGGTAGGTCTCTGCCCATCATATGCTAAGCTCTAGGCCAGGTCATGCTTTGGGGCACCCAGGGGCTGGTCAGGACCAGGCTGTGAACTCTAAGTGCAGATGACAAGAATTAGGGACCCAGGGTCCATTCTCTGCCTCGATGACTGTGGTTAGGGACCCAGGGTGCTTCCTGTCTGCCTTGCCGACGTTGCCCTGCCCAGTAGCCTGGCCCTGTCCCTGGGCCCACATCTTCAGAGAAGAGACTGTGGCCTGGGTCTTGCTGTCTGTGCAGCAGGTCAGATCAGAGGTGTCCCTCCACGTGCTCCACGGGCCCTGGGGGGGCCAGTGTCAGGAGGTGGGGATGGTGCTGTGTGAGGTGTGCCGACCCAAACACAGACACTTTTCTTGGGTTTTTAGGTGAATGATGCTAGAGGTTCATTTATCCGTCCACCTAAAGTCTGCTTCCTAAGAAGCACATTATTAGGAGTTCCTAAAGTTTGATGATCATAAAATAAAGCGAGCCGTCCTGGAGTTCTCCCACGGAGCTTGGGTGTTTCCGCCCAGCAGTCTGGCCGCTGCACAACACTTGGCAGTGTTGCAAAACTCCTACTGGGCAGAGCCTTTGGAATTCCTGTAATTTTCTGAAGGAGCTTGGTTTCCAAAGCACTGTTAGTGCTGTCTTGGGTTTGTCATGTCTCTCTATTGCTGCCTTTTTTTGTTTTCATTGTTTTCAATCATAGAAATTGCTATTGTCTTGTGCTTTGTTGATGATTTGGTTCTTGTGTAATTGCCACATTCTTGCTATTTTGGTTTATTTTGTTTCTTTCTCAGTGTTCTTTTTTCTCTGGGAAAGTGAGAATGGGATGTGGGTGGATCATAAACCTTTGGTCTCACCCAGGAGGGCTGGTTTGGAAAAGCTTGTGTTCCCTTGAGTTACATCTCAGGAAGTCCTGTCTGGAGTTTGTCCCCCAAATCCAGGTTATTTCTGTGTATTGAAATAGCGCCTCTCTTCCCCTCTCCCTTATAAAACACAGTCAGTTAGCATTAGTCATTCAGTCGTGTCCGACTCTTTGAAACCCAGTGGACTGCAGCCTGCCAGACTTCTCTGTCCACGGGATTTCCTAGGCAAGAATACTGGAGTGGGTTACCATTTCCTCTTCCAGGGGTTCTTTCCCATCCAGGGATCAAACCCTGGTCTCCTGCACTGCAGACAGATTTCTTTACCATCTGAGCCACCAGGGAAGCTTCTGCAGCATAAGTGTTACCATGCAATACCCAAACTGTTACAATATGTTTACTTTTTCTATTTTAAAGTAACATTCATAAAAAAATCTGCAAACTGCATTAAAATGGAAAAAAAGTTATCCCTTTACTACTGCATAAACATCACTGCTTTGTTAATTCTCTGAGTATTTTCTAATATCTTCCCAGCACATAGCTTTTAAAAAATTTAGGCAGAGTAGAAGTTGGACTACATATTTAAAGCATTATGAGTCTTTCTTATATATTAAAGTATGAAATTCAACCTTCATTTAAGCTGAAAATTGAAAGAAATGGTACAAGTAAATCTGTATCATGACTTTTTCAGTTAATGTCACTCATCACCATTTTCTGTGTAATCATAGTCTTTGAAAAATTTTTGAATGGTTCCATTGAGTAGCTAAACCTTAGTTCGCTTTATCATTTCTGTGTTCTCAGCTACCTAGATGCTTTCTATTTTTTTCCTACGATCATAAATTACACTGTGATGACTGTCCTCATGTATAAGGATTATTTTCTTTAATTAGGATGATTTGCTTAGGCTAGCTCCCTGCAGGTGCAATTCATCGGCCAAAAATTAGCCTTACAAAGCCTGCCTGTGTTGGCTGCCTCCGCCCCAGGGTCTCAATGGGCACGGGCAAGGTTCTCTACAGTTCCCCAAGCCTGTTGATGCCTGGCCTGTTGGAAGGACCCGAGGCAGCTGCATATGAACATCAAGGTGGTTGCTGTCCCCACTTGACAGGAGAGGAAGCGAGGAGCTGGGGGAAGGCTCCTTGTCTGAGTTCTGGGATGAGCTGGGCCTCCCCCTGGGTTCCTGAAGCCTTGACCCTGGCTTATCCTGATGGCACAACCTACGTGCCAACCTCCCAAACCCACACAGCCCCCTGAGGCTTCCAGAGCCTGGCCCCTCTTCTCTTCTGGGCCCCTCGCTGCAGCCTGGCAGAGGGGGCCTGGCTGGGCTGGGTGGCAATGGTTAGCCCCGTGTGTGTTACCCTGACCATCCACTCCTCTCAGATCACGTCCGCAGAGAGCATGAAGGCGCCTTGCTGGTGAATCGCGCTGGCTCTGATTTTAGTCAGACCTTATGTCTCCTTCCGTTGCGTGTTGGAGGGGCCACGTGCGGCTGGCTGCTCCTGCCACTCACACTTGCCTACCCATGTGTCCTATGCAGACACGCGGCCTCTCTCTGCTCCTAACTCACACCCACAGGGCTTTTATCTCCTGTCAGTAGCGTTGGGCTTGTCACCATTGGAAGCATCTTATGCAATGGAAAAGAAAATATTTTTTTGCCCAGCTGGAGCTGGAGGGTGCAAAGAGCAGCTTCCTTCTGTGTCACATGGCTCCAAGGAGCTCTTGGCTCTGGCTTAGAGACACCAGGCCATAAAAACAGCTCTTACCTAGACTGGGCCACGATGCCTGGTCCATGGCGGGAAGCGGAAGGCAGGTGCCCACACGGTCAGCAGTGTGTAAGGCTGGCCACAGACCCCAGGAGACTTTCCTGGGAGGCTCTCTTGTCCTAGGGTCAACTCTTTGCCAGTAGATGTCCTTTGCCAAGGGTCTGGTGTTTGCGTGACCTGGTGCTAGGCACTGTGGGTGTCCCGAGATGTGTGCTGGACTCATGACGGTGGGGTGGGCAGCATGGTCCAGTGACGAGGCAGGACGTCATGAAAACCGCAAGGGAGGTGCACACAGGGCTGAGTGTTCAGAAGCAGAAGAGTCACAGGCATTTGGAAGGAAGGAGGAGGGCTTCATGGGGGAGGTGGAACTTCAGGTGGACTTTGAAGGGTGGGTAAAATTTCATTGTGTAGAAACAGGTAGTGAGCAGTTCAGGCAGTTGGGAAGAGTGTGGTGAGTGTTTGGGAGATAGCACACTGACTCCATTGACAGACACATTAGGGCGCATGTTGGGAAGCTGTGAGAGAGAAGGTAGGTGGGGAGGTTGACAAGTGCCAGGGGCTTAGATGCCAGGCCGGGGGGCTGGCTTCTCACACATGGGGCAGAGCCTCTGTGAGCATCTGGCAGGAAGGTCCTTAACCAGATCTATGCTTTAGGAGGTGTCTGAGACTGGGATGGACTACAGGGGTAGATGTTGGGGCCCAGCATATATCTTTACTGAGTGTCCATTGGCTGAGCAGGCTGGGAGGGACCCACGGATAGACTCCCTGGCTTCATGCGGCAGCTACTCTGGAGGTGCGTGTGTCTGCACACGTGTATATCAGACATGTCACATACACAAGGGGAACTGCAGAGCCAGGTGAGACCTGATAGGCATCCCAGCGTTTGCACAGCCCCGCTCTTTCCATGAGACCCAGGGAGGAGGTGGAACTTGAGGTGGGCTTTGAAGGGTGGAACTGCAGATGTTGCTCTGATGGCTGCCGTGGGAACAGTTATGAACTCCCTCCAGCTTTTAACTCTGTGGGTTAAGGACGGAAGGAAGTAAAGAACTTCTGAGAGTAGACAAAGCAGACTGGTTTATGAGCTCATCAACCCTGTGCAACCAGCGCAGGTATTCCTGCCCTGGGGCCTCTTGCCTGTAGTCCTTTGCAGTCTAGTGTGAATTAGCCTCCAGTCCCATTGCTTTCCTCTGAACACTGAATGGAAATAGATAGCCCATGAGAATGAGATGAATATGTGAAATAATGACAAATGAGGTTGAGGGAAAGGTGGAAGGAAGGAGGAAAAGAGGATTTTGAAGCTTGGTGCACTTCTGGGGGCTTTTGGAGACAAGCTCGGGCTTGTCTTAAGAAACCTGAGAGGCCAGGGAGAAGGACCCCAGGAGGAGGGAGGCCAACGGCCTGATTAGACCCTGGTGAGGCCTCAGTCCTGGAAAATTCGAGGAGACCCTGCTCTTTTCCGCTAGTACTTTCCCTCCTAGACCCCATGAGTCTGGCCCCCTTGGGCCCTGGAACCGGGCCTGGGTGATAGAGTTAGCATTAGCATGCTATGCATCTGTCTGGCTTCTGAGGGCCGAGCCTGGGCACCTGACTGATTTTACCACGGTGCCCGTTGAAGCAGGGTATAGGAGATTCTGAGTGGGCCTTAGACAAAACCAGCTCCATAGCAGATAGACCTTAGGCCCCAGTGGAGTCTGGCCAGCTGCTTGCTCTGGTCTGTGTGTTATGGGGTCATGTTAGCAGGGACCTGTGTTCCTGCTAGGACCTGTTGGTTTCCCTGCCTGCAGTTGAGGAGTAAAGTTGTGCACAGCCTGTGTCTGCACGGAGGTGGGCTGGACCACCTCTTCTGTCTTGGCCTGTGCTTGCGGCATTGGCACTTCTGGGCTCAGGATTTCTGAGGTTGATGCCCGTGGGCTGTGCCAGCTGCATTGGCTTCTGGCCCGCTTTGTGTGCTGGAGGGGTCTCAGGTGGGATCATCCTTGGGGTGTGGGGACTGTCCCTCCCACTGGCTCTGTTTGGGGCATACTGTGCAGGGGGCATTTGAGATGAGGACGTGGGTGTCCTCTGCCTGTCTGGGGACAAAATTTCCTTTAATCACAACATTTCATCTTTATAGAGGATGTTCACATCTGCCTATACTTGGGGGAGTTGGTGCAGTAGGCACTGTGACCCCATTTTTTTGACAAGGGAGTTGAGGCACAGAGAGGGGCAGAGACCTTCCCTGGGTCACAGAGTCTGACTGAGCAAGGACATGGCTGACTTTCAACCAGTGCTCATCAGCAACAGCCCCACACTTTCCTAGCTTGGGTGAGAGGCCGGCCCAGCTGTGCTGCTCAAGTGTCCAGGCTCACCCTTCAGGCTTGCCCTCGGGTACAGTCCAGGGAGGGTTCACATTTGCAGAAGCTTCAGTTTGCTCATGAGTCAATCAACCAAAATTTGAGGGCTAGCTTTGCTCCAGCACTGTTCTTGGGGCTTTGAGTAAGGAGAGAAAGTTCAGTGTTGCCTCATTTCCCCTGTCCAGGCTCAGCTTTCCCATCTGTGAAGTGGGGATGCCTTTCCCTTGGTTCCAGGGCTGTTGCGGGGAAAGGTCAGTGTGGGAAAGTACTGACTGCACAGTAAGTCGCTGCTGATTGTGATTCCTTCGTTTTGGTGTTTCTTCAAGTCAGTTGCTCCTAAAGCAGTGGTTCCCAAGTTTTACTATCCAGGGGCCCCACAGCTGTCTAGATCACCAATGGCTGTCTCTCCCATTTGTTCCCAGGAGAAAACCAGTGCCCAGCTTGGGGGAAAGGACTGTACTGGATGGGTGTTCTGGCCAGAGAGGTGGGGTCTGGCCAGTTGTCAGCTCTGGGCTGGAACAGGGCGTCGTGTTGTCCTTTACTGTGACCTTATATTCCACAGGAGGTTGTGTACATCCCAGAGAGCAGGGGTTGTCAAAGCAGATCTGTTAGCTAGTTTAAGCCTCCTAACAGTTCTGTGGAGAAGGCAATGGCACCCCATTCCAGTACTCTTGCCTGGCAAATCCCATGGACGGAGGAGCCTGGTGGGCTGCAATCCATGGGGTCGCTAAGAGTCGGACACGACTGAGTGACTTCACTTTCACTTTTCACTTTCATGCATTGGAGAAGGAAATGGCAACCCACTCCAGTGTTCTTGCCTGGAGAATCCCAGGGACAGGGGAGCCTGGTGGGCTGCCGTCTATGGGGTTGCACAGAGTCGGACACGACTGAAGCAACGCAGCAGCAGCAGCAGCAGCAGCAGCAGCAACAGTTCTGTGGTGTAAGCAGGAATTGGCATCCCAGTTTTATAGATGGACACTATGGTGTCCAGAGAAGTGCGGTGAGTTGATCAAAGTCACCTGGTGACTAAGAGGCAGGACTGGGATGAGGATCTTGGCTGTCCCCCTCCAGCTCTCTCCTGGCCTCAGTTTCCTCACTCTTTAGCGAGCATATTGGGGTCCATCATCTTGGTCCTTACCAGCCAGGCATTCGCTCCCTCAGTGTACATACCCTGAGTTTATCAGCGAAGCAGGTTGTAAATGTGTGTGTTTTTTTATGTGTTTCACAGTTTTCAAATCAGTGGATACTCTTCCAGATCTGTGTGTGTGTGTCTGTCTTCTTGACTCCCACTTCTCAGGATGCCCTTTGATTCTCAGCACTCTGGGCCTATGCATCTTCTCCATGTCGGTCTCCCTATCTAGTCTAGGTTAGTCACTTCTTAAAAAACCAAGAGGCTTTATTTTTTAGAACAGTTTTACACTTATAGAAAAATGTGAGCATAGCACTAAGAGTTACCATGTGCCCCAATTCTCTTATTATTAACATATTACATTAATGTGGTACATTTGTTACAGTTAATAAAGCGGTATTAATACATTCTTATCATCTAAAGGCCGCACTCTTCAGGTGCCCTTAGTTTTAGTCTAAGGTCCTTTTTCTGTCTCAGGGCCTGCTGTGTGACTCTGGCCAAGTTGCTGAACCTGCCTAGGCCTTGGCTTCCTTGTCTGTGAAGTGGAGACAGTAACAGTCCACAGCTCAGGGGGTTGTTACAAGAATTGAATGAATTAGTATGCTTAATAGGCTTAGAGCAGTGCCTGGAACACGGTAAGGTGTTAGCTTGTCTCCTCTCTGGATCACTCTGTAAAACGAGGATGAGAAAAGTCAGAGATTAACAAGATAGCCTCCATTAGCCCTCAGCACTGTGCCTGGTTTGTGGCGCGTGCCCAGTAACTGGCAGTGTGAGACGTGCCTCCAAACATAGCACCGAAGTGTGTGGGGCTGGAGGCACTCTCAGACTCTTAGGCACCCGGTTTTACCTTTTGGAAGGAGCTTCTGATATGGGAGAAGGAGGTTTTCTGGATGAACCTGGGCAAGTCATTTGACCACTTATCTCCCAGGTGAGGACACGCATCTCTGACCTGCCTTCCTCTCAGGGTTACTGTGAGCTGGAAATGGAGTAATGCAGCTTAAAATGCTTCTCCCTCTACCCGTAACACCTTTTCCACCTGCTCCCAGACTCAGAGCATCTGAAATCTGTGCAGTCCTAGCACATTAATCAACACCGTCAGCCCCATACCGCTTGTGCTTCCTAGGGACATCTGTGTGTATAAAGATCGGGCAAATGCAAAATGCTGTCAGCTCCCTGAAGGTGTAGGACTTGGGCCCAGCGTCTTCTGCCCCAGAGTCACCTTTCTGAAACCTCGTGTGATGCTTGCTGTTGTAGGACAGAATGAAAAGGCGACTGGTGATGAGTAGAGGGTGGCCCGACCCTGCCTGCTCCCAGCGCCCCCTTCTCCTGGCATCATGGGTGCCATCACCCTTGAGCACCCTTCTTTCAGTCATCTCTCCAGGGGCCTTACTGTCCTGAGGCTGGAGGTAGACAGTTGGACTCTAGTGAGGACATTCTGGGATCCACTTTGGGTCAGTGGTGCTAGATGGAAAAGGCTGGTGTGAATCACGGGTAATTTGTGCACTGATGAATCTCAACCCAGGTTCACAGGTCCACGTGAAAAAGAATGGAGTCCAGGTTGGAAAGCTGCATGTGGGGGATAAAACCAAAGTGGGAAAATCCAGACTGGCAGCTCTCATTCATTCCTGCTTTGAAACACTGAGGTCAGTGTGCAGCCTTTTGCAGAAAGCTTTTAAAATTCCATCTTTTTCTTTTTTCCCCCTTAGGTGAAATTTGACACATGTAGTAAAAGCTATATTCAGTTTGGATTTCTTTGTTCTGTGCTTTTTGTGTTTTCACTTACTATCATGGGGGGTCATTAATGTTCCGCACTGTTCTCTCCTAGCAGTTTTATAAAACAGAGAAGGCTTTTAAGGCTGGTTTATGAAACTTTATAACTTTGTTCAGTTAGAACCCAAATCAGAAAACTAGTCTATAACCAATGTTTAATCATCTATCAGTGAGGCGGACCTGTGTCTACCAGGAGGGGTCCCATAGGGGGGTGTATGTGAATTCTGGAACCTGGGGTGCAGTAGAGAGAGGTGGGGATCCTGAGGGGGCCTCTTCTCTGTCCTGACCCCATCAGCCTCAATATTGAGAGAGAGCAGAAACAAGGGCCCACTAAACTCACTGATGCTGTTTTGATTGGTTTGCCAGCCCCTGGAATCCTTCATGGGAAAGGTGGCAGCCATACCCACAGTTAGTCCCATGGTCTCTGCTTGCTTCAGGGGTGAAGTGGCCTCAGGGGTGGTTTAGTGTGGATGTGAGGTCAGCACCCTGATGCTGGAAAAGATTGAGGGCAGGAGGAGCAGGGGATGACAGAGGATGAGATGGTTGGATGGCATCACTGACTCGATGGACATGGGTTTGGGTGAGCTCCGGGAGTTGGTGATGGACAGGGAGGCCTGGTGTGCTGCGGTTCATGGGGTCTCAAAAGAGTCGGGCGCGACTGAGTGACTGAACTGAACTGGGGTTCGCAGACCTAGGGGTGAGTCCCTGCTCTGTCTCCACTATCCGGCTGTCAGGGCGGGGGGCTCTCTCCCTTCCTTGATTCCTCTCCCGAGGACAGCGATGGAGACTGACCCTAGGACCCTGCTTACTAGTGGGTGTGGTCACTGTGTCAAAAGTCTTGTGCGTGAACGTGGCTGCCCATCTCGCTGGAGTTTCCTTCTGGCTCCTGAGACTGCAGAAGTGGGCAGGAACAGGGTTGCCTCAGCTCGGTGGGGGCCGGGGGGCACCGTTTCCCTGTCTCTCCTGCACCCCCTCAGGCTTACTTGTACAAGAGGAGAGTGAGGTCCTGCTGAGGCTTTGGGCCTCAGCCACATTCTCCAACCTGGCTTGCAAGAGCATCCTGCATCGCAGCCCAGCAATGACAAGGTGGTACTTGAGTTTCCCACCTGCTGTGACTGCCGGCGGGGCGGGGGGGAGGGGTGTCTAAATGTCTCAGGAGCTGCCTCAGGAGGAGGGGCCACTGGGCTTCTCCAAGCTCTCTGGGCGAAGTAACATCTAGGACCGCCTAACCCCTAACAGAGCCTCTGGGTGAACAGCCTGGCTTCTCAGTATTTCTGACTCTTTGTTTAGGAAATGGGGATAACTGACTACACAAATGTCAAAAGGTTGCATGGGGACTGAGCTGTGGCCTGAAGAGCCGTAGTCCCTGGGACTAACAACATGGGTCACTGGTGCTTTTACTCCTGGAGGGTCCTGTGCGTGTCAGCACATCAAAGCTCTGACAAGCGCTGTGTCTTGGACTAGCCTATTTTGTGGGTCACCTCCGTGCACCAGAGCCGACTCACTGCCTTGGTACTTTTTAATCTTAAGGCTGTTTAGAACTGTCTGGGGATGAAGTCCAGCAGCTTCTGATAAATTGCATAGAAACTGCATGTTCTCTGTGGGTGAGTCACCACAGGAGCTTGGACCTTCTCAACGAGCAGTTCTTGATGGGTTGCTGCAGCCTCAAGGAAGCACAGTGGGTCCTGACTCCAGCGCTCAACGTGTCTGGAGGGGCGGGGGTTCTCCTGTGGATGAAAGCCGAAGGAAAAACAGATCCACAGGAACTTGCCTGAGTGAAGACATCTGAGTAAATACTGCACAAAGGTTACACACGTGTGTCCAGTGATCACAGTGAGAGCTGTTTGCTGGCAGCTCGTATGGAGCAAATTTGAGGCACTTCGTCTTCTTATTTGGAAGAGGGAGAACTGAGCAGATTTCTCATAAAATGTTAAAAATAATACTGTGACAGAGACCACATTCTATTAACTTAATGCTGGAGGCTGTTTGTAAGTTAATGAAAATAGTTGCCAAATTGAACAATAATACTTTCCATTTTGGTCTCCCCATTAGGTTCTATCTTTCGACTTTTCAGGATCCTCTCTTAAATTCTTGGCCACTAGTCAAAGGCATCAGCTAGTGTTTATTGCTATCAGGAGGTTTATTTTTGACGTCTTGTCTTCTCTGACAGGTTGGCTGTCTGCTGCCATACGCAGGGTGCTGGATGGGTGCTGCTAGCTTGCCTTCTGGGGTGCCTCTTCTTCTTGAGGAGAGACCTCAAGAGGGTGGGTGCTCACAGAGCCTGAGGTCAGAGGTCAGCAGCCTGGGCCTGGACTGTGGGATTATTTGCATGGCGAATGGACCAGATACCAGGACTTCTGCCAGTATTCAGAAGGGAAGCTTCCTTGAAAAGGATGAGGCTTGTGCCAGGCCTTGAGGCCTGCGGGGTTGAGGGTGGGAGGAGAAGGGCAGGCATTCTGGGCAAGGGATGTGCCATGCAGCCTGGGTCTCAGCCTGGGCAGAGGCCAGCCTGCCCTGGGGATGCTGCCCCTTCAGGTGGCAGCAGGTCCCAAGTCCCTCAGTTTGGTGTGCCCAGCGAGCACCTCTGGGGTTGACATTAAGTACATGAAGGAGCATCTTCTCCTTGTCCCTGTCTTTGTGTATCACCCCCTGGCAGGAGAAGATCCGATTTCTCTACACAAGCTGTGTAATTGCTGATGACCAGGTCCAACTGGTGAAGCATCTCGGACTGAATCTCCAGCTTGCTCTTTTTTTTTCTTTTCTGCACCCCTTACTGTGTCTCCTGGACGTCCTGGAATGTTCCTGGCTGGGGCTAGGCCTTCAGAGAGAGAGGAGAGAGCGAGCGCTGCAGGGATTAAAGCTGCCCCTACTCCTGTTGGTGAACCCCGCTCACCTGCCCGCCTTCTGCATAGTTTCTTGGTGCTCCCCAACAGCCACGCTCTCCTCCATCCAGAGTGGCTGCCTGGGGTTATTTGTGGTCAGACGTGCACTCAGCTTTCCTTCTTCCTGGCCTTGCTCGACTCTTCCTTTGGCCTGGAACGCTGCCGCACACACCCAGTCACCACTCTGCCTGGCAGAAGGGCCCCCAGAGGGCAGGCTCCCTAGGCATGCAGGTTGTCCACAGGGCAGCCTCTGCCTGGACCTTTGGAGGGTGAAAAGCTTTTGAGAGGCCTGTCAGATGTGATGGGACCTGATGTGAACCTGAACTTTTTTGTAAAATCTGAAAGCCTTTGGTAGATGGATGGGGGTGATTCCCATCACAGATGGATAAGAACTCTCAGTAGGGAAGGGACTCCAGCGAGTACAATCAGCTACATGGGTGCAGAGTTCTGATGGTAAAAGGCTGTTTGTTTGTTTTTTTTTAATTTACGTACTTGGCTGTGTTGGATCTTAGTTGCAGCATGTGGGTTCTTTAGTTGTGGCCTGCCGACTGCCGAGCATGTGACCACCAGGGAAGTCCCAGACACAGTGCGGTCTTAGAGCTTCTCTGTCAGAGAGCTATCACAGGTAGCTCTAAAGGTGGCCTTCAGTTCAGTCGCTCAGTCCTGTCTGACCCTTTGCAACCCCGTGAACCGCAGCACGCCAGGCCTCCCTGTCCATCACCAACTCCCAGAGTTCACTCAGACTCACGTCCATCGAGTCAGTGATGCCATCCAGCCATCTCATCCTCTGTCGTTCCCTTCTCCTCCTGCCCTCAATCTTTCCCAGCATCAGGGTCTTTTCAAATAAGTCAGCTCTTCGCATGAGGTGGCCAAAGTATTGGAGTTTCAGCTTCAACATCAGTCCTTCCAATGAACACCCAGGGCCGATCTCCTTCAGAATGGACTGGTTGGATCTCCTTGCAGTCCAAGGGACTCTCAAGAGTCTTCTCCAACACCACACACGTTGGCTTTTTGGCTTCTTTCCCTCGCACCAGCTTGTTGCCTTGGTTCAGGACTGATTTCTTAATCAGGCTTAGCTGGTTTCTGCCGTAGTCTCACTCCCTTCATAGGCTCTGGGATATAACTTCTCCCTGAGAGGTGAGGGAGATTGTGGGGTCCAGTGGGTGATGGGGAGAAGGCAATGGCACTCCCCTCCAGTACTCTTGCCTGGAAAATTCCATGGACGGAGAAACCTGGTGGGCTGCAGTCCATGGGGTTGCGAAGAGTCGGACATGACTGAGTAGCTTCACTTTCACTTTTATGCATCGGAGAAGGAAATGGCAACCCATTCCAGTGTTCTTGCCTGGAGAATCCCAGGGACGGCGGAGCCTGGTGGGCTGCAGTCCCTGGGGTTGCGAAGAGTTGGACATGACTGAAGCGACTTAGCAGCAGCAGCAGCATCACATAATAAAGTATGTCCTTTATAGTCATTAATCACACACTATGAAATTTGGTGAACTAAGGGACTTGGGCTAGCAGTGACCTTTTGACTGTGAGTTGGTTTGGTGGCTAATCTCTAATAAGCCCCCCCCATTCAACCCTTCTGATGGGACATCCTGGCCCTGATGACCTCCCTGGAGCCCTGCCTAGATACGCTCTTCCTCTTCCCTCTCTTTTTCCTCTTTTATGAGAAAGCAAGACTTCTGCAAGTCAACACAGGGGGAGGGATTATCATGGGAGGGGCTGGAATGAGAGAGTTTGGAACTTGGGGCAGCTCTGGGGACCCCTCTGTTCTAGTGATTCTCTCTCTGTCATTCTCATGGTCTCTGTGTTTCTGTATATACTTCTCCATTTTCTTCTCTCCATGTTGTGTTTTTAAAACACTTTTTTCTGTTCCCACGGAACTGAAGCCTGTGGGGGGGCTTTGGTTTGGTATGACTTCCCCATAACAGGCATCATCATTGGGTATTTTCCATTTCAGATCCTGAAAGAGAATCTTCTGGCCATCCCACAGGCCTTGAATTGTTGAATTTTTTGTCATCAGTCCAGTCCTCTGGGACCAGAGCAGGTGGGACCATGTGGTCCCAAACCTGGCCACCTGGGTGTGGGAAGGGACAGGTGTGTGATTTCCGGTCTTGGATACAGAGTATCTGTCCTGGAGGGGAGGGCAGAGGGGAAAGATACGCATCAGACGTGGGTCATGCTCTCATGACTATTTTCTAGTGAAGGAATGAAACATTCCTGTCCTACAAATGGATGGACTTGGGGGTGTCGTAGGGAGTCATTGATTCCCATTTCCGGGTGTTCGGGCCCTTCACTTGAGTTGGACTTTCTGACTGCTGACATATAGAATATGGCAAAGCTTCTGAGATGGTTATATATAGTCTTGGCTTCTGTCTTGGATATCTCTTTTCTCTGTGAGCCCCTGCCCTGGAGGAAGCTGGCTGTTCTGTTAATGAGCTGCCCTGTGGAGTAGCCTGCATGGCAAGGAATTGATGTCCCTGGCCAATAGCCCAGAGGATCTGAGGCCCACCAACAGCCACAGGAGTGAATGCTGAGATGGTTGCAGCCTGTGAGCCAGAGGCATTCAGCTAAGCTGTGGCTGAATTGTCTTAGAAGCTGTGAGATAGTGATTGATGTTTTCACTGGCAGCAAGATAACTGATCCAGGGCATGTAAGCACAGTTCTGGAAGAGGGTAAAGAAGGGTACACCTTTGACCAAGGAATTTGGGGAAGGCTTTGAGAAGAATGTGACATTTGAATGCAGTCTTCTTTTTCCCCTGGACTGCTGGAGTGGTCTCTGATACAGAGGGCAAGGAGGATGATCTGGTAGTCCTGTTTTCCAAGGTGAATCAGATAAACACAGTTTTTCTGTTGTCTGGCCTCTGAGAACACTTGTTCCTTCTGTCAAAGAAGGACAGGGTTTGCTATTTCCTTGAGCCTCCCACTCAGCCTAATGGGTGGCATCTCTGGTGAAGGTTGGGTTTCCTGGGCCCCGAGGGCCTCCATCATGGGCTGCTTAGCACCCAGCACTGGTTAGAAAGCGAGAGCTCCGAGTTCACAGCTTAGCTGGATGCCTCTGGCATCTGTTTCTCTTTCTTACTGATGGTGTAGCCTTAGGCAAGGCAGTGAGTATCCTTTCTAGGCCTTTTTAAAAAATTTCTGCACCTTTTATTATGAAAAATTCAAATATATACAATAGTAGAGTAACAAACTCTCAACCAATTTCAAAAGTTATCAGCTTATGGCCAATCTTATTTTATCTCTACTCCCGCCCACTACCTTCTCCCTCAATCCTGGGTTGTTTCAGAGTACACACTAGATATCATATTATTTTATACTTAAGTACTTTGATAAGTATCTCTGACAAATAAGTACTTTTTGTTTACATAAACACAGTATCTCATTACATTTAACAAAATTAACAATTCCTTATTATATAATATTTAAGGAGTGTTCACTCTTCAGTTGCCTTAGTAGTATGTTTTTATAGGATTGTGCAAGTCAGGATTCAGACAAGGGCTACATGTCTCTGAAGTCTTTCTCTTTTTGTAAATTAAACTTCTGAGTTTGTGACACTTGTAGATGAACATGTAGTTGTAAGAAAGAATATAGAGATGCTTTACCCACTTTCTCCCAGTGGTACCGTCTTGCAAGACTACGTATGTGACAGCTAGGATGCTGACATTGATGTAGTCAAGATTCCATCATCAGCATTCCATTATGAGGCTCCTTCATGTTGCTCTGGTGTAGCCACACCCACTCCCCACATCCCCACCTCACCCTTGACAACCATTAATCTGTTTTCCATTTCTATACTTTTGTCATTTCAAAGAATGTTCTATAAATGGAATCATAAAGTATGTAACCTTTTAAGAATGACTTTTTCCCACTCAGCGTAATTCTCTGGAGATACTTTAAAGTTGTTGCAGATACCAGAATCCATTGCTTTTTATTGCCAAGTATTCTGTGGTATAGACATGCCCGAGTTTGTTTCACCATTCATACATTTAAGGACATCTAGGTTGGGCTTCCCTGGTGGCTCAGATGGTAAAGTGTCTGCCTGCAATTCGGGAGACCCAGGTTCAACCCCTGGGTTGGGAAGATCCCCTGGAGAAAGAAATGGCAACCCACTCCAGTACTCTTGCCTGGAAAATTCCATGAATGGAGGAGCCTGGTGGGCTACAGTCCGTGGGGTCACAAAGAGTCGGACACGACTGAGGCACTTCACAGTCACAGAGGTTGTTTCCAGTTTTGGGTTGAGTAAAGCTGCTATGACACTTTTGTCCAAGTTTTTATGTGAATATAAATTGTTATTTCTGTGGAATAAATGCCTGAAGGAGTAGTTGTTGAGTCACTAAGTCGAGTCTGACTCTTTGTGACCCCCTGGACTACAGCAAGCCAGGCATCCCTGTCCTTCAGCTTCTCTTGGAGTTTGCTCAAATTTATGTCCATTGAGTCAGTGATGCTATCTAACCATCTCATCCTCTGCCATTCCCCTTCTCCTTTTGCCTTAAATCTTTTCCAGCATCAGGGTCTTTTCCAATGAGTTGGCTCTTCACATCAGGTGGCCAAGGTATTGGAGCATCCTCTTCAGCATCGGTCCTTCCAATGAATATTTAGGGTTTATTTCCTCTAGGATTGACTGGTCTGATCTCCTTGCAGTCCAAGGAACTCTAAAGAGTCTGCTTCAGCACTATAGTTTAAAAGCATCAATTCTTCGGTGCTCAGCCTTCTTTATGGTCCTGCTCTCACATCCATACATGACTACTGGAAAAGCCAGAGCTTTGACTATATGGATCTTTGTTGGCAAAGTGATGTCTTTGCTTTTTAATAAGCTGTATATATTTGTCAGAGCTTTTCTTCCAAGGAGCAAGCATCTTTTAATTTCATGGCAGCAGTCACCATCAGCAATGAATTTGGAACCCAAGAAAATAAAATCTGTCACCGCTTCCACTTTTTCCCCTCTATTTGCCATGAAGTGATGGGACAGATACCTTGATCTTAGTTTTTTGAATGTTGAATTTTAAGTCAGCTTTTTCACTTTCCTCCTCTACCCTCATCAAGAGGATCTTTAGTTCCTCTTCACTTTCTGCCATTAGAGTGTTATCGTCTGCATATAGGAAGGAATAGTAGCTGGATCTTATAGTAGTTCCATGCTTGGTTGCTCAAGAAATTGCTAAGCTTTTCCAGAGTGGCAGTACCATTTTACACGCCCACCAGAAATATGTGAATATTTGCTGAGTCTCTCTTAATCTATAGATCTTTCCTTCTGCCTCTATTTTCTACTCTACCAATTGGGGATTAAAAACTTCTCCTCTGATTGAGCATAAGTCTTGGCATGCTTCAGTTGGTACATGTGCAGCTGCTTTATAAGCTCTCCATAACTGGGACTTTTGCTGCTTCTCTTTTGTGGGGTTTCTGAGATGGCATCACAGTATTTTAGGGAAGTAGGGTAGATGCTTCCTGACTGTCTGCCCTTATGTTTCCCAGCCTGGCTGGATTCTGCCGGGCAGGTAGGTCATCAGGGTAGCTTCATGTCATACCTGTTTAGTACAGCTTGGGTGTACTAAAGGAAATGGGGACCGGGAATGAGATACTCAGGTTGCCCGAGCAACCCACGAGACCGTAGTCCCCGCCCACCACCACCCCTGCTAGAGTCAGACCTCTCGTCACCTCCTATCTTCCTTGATCTGGCCAGCAGCTGACTGGAACATAGAGATGCCAGCGTGTAACACGAGTGTGTGCACGTGCATCTGTTCTTTTAGCCACACATCCACACCAGATTTGCTTAAGATGATGACAGTTTCTAGAACACCATGCGCAGCAAATTCCAGGTCCCATTAGAAACAAAAATGTTGGGCTTTTTTCAAAGTGCTTTCTTTGTCTCCTCCCTTGTGTCTGCCACGACTGTCATTTCCTGTGTCGTAATCCTCCCCCATCACTTGCTGAGCTGTTGACCGATGTCCCTGACGTTAGTGGCAGCCTTTGTTCCAGGGGCTGACCTGACTAAATGTCCCCAGGTTCCTGGGTGACCTCAGACAAGAACCACAGCAGCTAGCTTCCTAGCCTCCAGCTCCTTCAGCATCAAGAGTGACAGTCCCAGCGCATCACAGTGGGGGGGCTGTGAAGAATCAGAAATAGATTTACGGAAAAACACTGCACGAAAGCATCGTGTTGGAGAGACACTAACAGCAGAGAGGATGGTTTTTTCAGGCTGTTTGCACCTTACTTTGAATGGCTAACGATTGTTAGATCTCTCCTCTCTGTGTTCTAGAAGATGAAATTTCAGTGTTGTTAAGATTCGCTTCTTCTGCGGGTTTTCTCTGGCGCCAGCACGCTGCCCTTTTGCATTGCTGTCTGCCCCAGGCCTTGGGTTGGGGTTGTGTCTGCTGCTCTCTCAAAGGCTATGTGGACCCAGAAGGGTTTTCAGTGAGGTGCAGGGGTGGGTGCAAGTCATTAAGTTAGCAAACAATGGTGTGCAGTTCTGGGAGTGGGGGGACCCTGGCGTAGGGGTTGACATCCAAGCAGCGCAGAGGTGTGAGCAGGAATGCAGCCAGAGGTTTCCTTGGGGCTGCTCTGCACAGAACCTCTTTGTTCCCGGATTATTGTCCCTGACACACCGGCCCTTTTGGGGAGCAGGGGCTCTAGGAGCCAGCTCTTGCCTTGTTGATACTGCCCTTCTTTGGGCCACGTGACTATACAGTGGCCTTTCTGGGGTGATCACTGTCTGAGCAGCAAGCTTGGGGACCCTGAGGGCCAGGGGGCACATGGTTTATCACAGTTCCTTTCACTTGTGTCTTACTTTCTGTAACACTTTTTATCAACACTCGCCGTGGCCTCGGTGGCCTGGGTGACGTGCTCAGATGTAGTCTTCATGTCTGTTGGCCCCACAGAGCTTCCAGGCTAGTTCAGAGGACACTCCATTCCCGATCACCCCTCCCAGTCGCCCTCCCCGTGCTGTGTTCTTGCTGCCATCTCCTTGGGTCAGATCCTTGTTGTAAAGTGCTGTAGTAATGATAGATGTCATGATTTAGAGAAGTCTCGCCTTGTGCCAGGCATGTGCTGAGTGTCTTACTATAATGTATTATCCCCCATTAGCCCCGAGAAAGGCATAATTCCCTACTTTACAGGTGAGAAATCTGGGCCCAGGAGGATCAGGTGAATTGCCCCAAGACACAGCTCTGATGGGAGAGCTGGACAGAACATGAATTGCCTGACTCCAGGGCCTGCTCTTTACCAGTAAAAGGGATGATCTGTAAACCTGGCAGGACTTAGCTGAACGTTGCCGTGGCCACCTTCTTTCTCACAAATAACTTTCAAGGACAAAGAACAGTGCACAGCTCAAAAGAACCGGGCACAAAAAAGCAGGGTACAGTGAGTGAGAAATGGCAAAGAGACAGCAGAATTAGACCCTTTAGGAGTTCAGATCGTAAAAAAATGTATGTTAACTATGTTTGAAGAAACAGAAGACAAGCCTGAGAATATGCAGGGAGCTATTAAAAAATACACTGATATATTTGAAAAACAACCAAACAGAACTTTTAAAAATAAGGAGTACAGTAATCAAAGCAAAAAGTTCTGGGTGGTCAATTAGAAATATCTTAAAAATGTAGATTTTTAAAGGTAACCAGTGAACAGGTTCCTTCTTCCTTCTTTACCCCAATTCTACTCCCCTCCTCGAGTGTGAGCTTTGTAAATAGATTGGTATGTTTCATTTTAAGCTTTTTTTCTGTGCATTTATGAACTTACACATCAATACACAACAAAAGGTTTTCATATAAATGAGATTTACTTTTTTCCTCCATTTGATAACATGATATACCTTTAGATATGGATACATATAGATTTACCCCATTGATGGAACTCATTTAAAATTTTTGTCTTATTTTCAACCACCTCCACGTGGTAGAAAATTCAGAATACACAAAAGGGTATACAAATATATATGTATATAAGTCTTTTTACTCTCCTCCCTGCCATCAAGTTCTCAACTCCCTGGAAAGGTTCTGCACATTATTTATTTATTTATTTTTACTGAATATGTCTTGTTGATATCTTCAAATCAGTACATTTAGGGCTTTTTATAGTTTTTTATATAGCTTTTATAGCATTCTTTTTATAGTTACAGAGTATTTTTATTAAAAACATTTCTGTTGAAGTATAGTTGATAGGAACGGAAGGAAGGAATGTCTCTCAGTCGTGTCCGACTCTTTGCGACCCCGTGGACTGTAGCCTACCAGGCTCCTCTGTTCATGGGATTTTCCAGGCAATAGTACTGGAGTGGGTTGCCATTTCCTTCTCCAGCAGATCTTCCCGACCCAGGGATCGAACCCAGATCTCCCACAGTGTAGACAGACGCTTTACCGTCTGAGCCACCAGGGAAGCCTATAGTTGATGTACAATGTGTTAATTTCTGCTATACAGCAAAGAGATTGTTATATATATACACACACACTCACACATTCTTTTCCATATTTTTTCCATTATGGTTTAATCACAGGATATTGAATCTAATTCCCAATCTATATATAATCGTTTGCATCTGCTACCTCCACCCTACAGAGTACTTTATTGTATGGAATTTAATTTACTTAACTAGTCCTTATTGATGGACCTTTAGATTATTTCCAAATTTTATTATTAAAAACAATTCTGCAGTTACTACCTTGTTCACCAATAGTTTTATACATATGTGGAATTTTGTTGGATGAATCCTTGAAAGTGAAATTGTTGAGTCAAAAGTGTATGCATTTAACATTTTTGTGGATGTTGCCAAATTGCCCTCCATTATGTTTATATTAGTTTCTAAATCCACAGCATTAATGAGATTGTTTACCCATTCTCAGCTCAGAATGTAAGCAAAATGTTTGAAATTTGCCAATTTATAAGTGGAAAGTTATATCTAATAGAACATTAGTTTTACTCAGAGTGAAATAGGATTTCCTTTAATATGGTAAGAACTACTGAATTTCCTTTTCTTTGAACTATTTATATTCTTAACCTGTTTTTCTGTTGAGTTGTTGATTTTTTCTTACTGATTTCAAGCAGCTGTCTACTTATTAAGGAAATTAGGGTATTTTTGTCCCTGATATACATTGAAAATATATTTTTAATAGTTCATTATCTTTAGACTAATTTTTTCCTCCCATGAAGTCTAAAAATAATTGTGTGGCCAACTATGTAAGTCCTTTGTGACTTTTAGATTTTGTATCATACCTAGTAAATCTTCTTACTCCAAGATTATAAAAAAACATTATTTTATGATTTTTGATGAAGCAATTTGTATATTGTGGTGTGTTAATAGAGGATGAGATGGTTGGATGGCATCCTGGGTGTTCATTGGAAGGACTGCTGTTGAAGCTGAAACTCCAATACTTTGGCCACTTGATACAAAGAGCTGACTTATTGGAAAAGACCCTGATGCTGGGAAATATTGAAGATGGGAGGAGAAGGGGATGACAGAGGATGAGCTGGTTAAATGGCATCACCAACTCAATGGACATGGGTTTGGGTGGACTCTGGGAGTTGGTGATGGACAGGGAGGCCTGGCATGCTGCGGTTCATGGGGTCGCAAAGAGTCAGACATGACTGAGCAACTGAACTGAACTGAACCGGCTCAATGGACATGGGTTTGGGTGGACTTTGGGAGTTGGTGATGGACAGGGAGGCCTGGAGTGCTGCAGTTCATGGGGTTGCAAAGAGTCAGACGCAACTGTGTGACTGAACTGAACTGGATAGAGAAATGAACAATTATTATCAATAAGAACTGTTCTGGCCTACTTTTTTCTCTGAATTCACGTAAAGGAACTTTTCTTTCGAGGTGACTCAAGTGAGTGACTCTGAATACAGAAGTTTGGAAGTGATAGTCTGAGGATATCCTTTTAGCTTGGTCTTGTGGACAAATCGACAGTGTTCGCTTCATCTTTGGGGGCTGCTGGCAGCCTGGACATGACAGCCTGTACATATAGGGGTATGTATATAGAAATTTAAGGAGGACAGACAGGATGGTGGTAGTGGAACCATGTGCCTAAGGCTTCCTCGTCCCAGAACAGGGCTCAGATGGGCACTACCAGCATTCACTTCTGAGATTCTTTTTCTTTTGATTGACAGCTTACATTTGAAGACTTTTTAATGTATTCCATCAGGTTACTGCCAATTTTCTTGGCCAGGGACCTAGTTGGTCTCCTTAAGGCCACATTGCAGTCTCTTTCATATTCCATTGTGTGTTGCTTGTAGGATTAGTTCTAAACACTTATGTTTATCTCTTTTGTTTTCACATTGTTATGTTCTCTCTTCAGCCCTTTGTGCTGACAGCTGGAACAAAGTGAGATTCTACCCTCCAGACACTTGTTCCAAGTGTGGAATCGGCCTCATCTAATTCCCTTGTACTCCTGGCTCTTAGTGCCCAGCTACCTGTGAGGATAGAGGAGAGGAGCAAAGAGGTGCTACATCCCAAGCTCAGAGTTAGACAGAATACCAAGGCTTTAGGTCTCTCTGGGCCTCAGGTTATGATGCCTTTATCCCTTGGCCAGTCAGGTTCTGTGAGCTTTAGATGGTCCCTGGGACATGTATTGGACCAGCCAGGATAGGTGTTCCACTTGAGATAGCCCAAGGTGTGACAAGCCAGTGGAGTGAACCCAAGCCAGAGTCCTTGTGAAAGGGAAGCTTGAGACTCCAGTACAGTTTCTGAGTCCAGAAGGGCAGGAATGAGGTCATCAATGAAGAATAGCACCAAGACAAGACTTGAGATGAAGTGATCCGAAAATGGGAAGGAGGATATAGGATAGTCAGTGCTCATTTTTGTTGGCACATGGTTTGAGAGAGAGTTAAGATGGTTTAAAGGCAGAGGGTTGAAGTGGATTTGTAGAGACAGGTAACTTTATGGAATGTCCCAGAAGCAGCTGGGTAAAGGTATGTGCTGGGCCTCCCAGGGTACCCAGAGCACCTGTCTTTGCAGGCATGGAGCATCCTTCCCAACAGTCCTCACCTCTTCCAGCCAATGATTTGAAAGGCTGTAGGCTTGATACCTTCTTTGTAGAGAAACCTAGAAGTCAGGTGACCTTTTATAAGATGATGGAAGCAATGCTTGTGATCAGCCAGGTTAGCTCTTAACAAGAGGGTGGATCAGAATCACCCAGGAGTGTTTACAAAATACTTAGCCTGGGTTCTAGCACTTAGAGACTTTTTTTTTTTTTTAATTGAGGTGAATTTTATATGTAGTGAAAATAGAAATTTTTGACTCAGTAGGTCTGGGGTTGGATCCAGACAGGATTATTTCCAGAAAGTACTCTGGGTAAGTCTAAGGTCCATCTCCAATTGAGAGCATGTGTTCACTTCACCCCTAAATATTACTGATGGGGAGACTGAGGCCCAGAGAGGTAGCTGGTGGTAGAGCACAAGAGCACATTAGACCCTGGGGCTCATACTGGACCAGGGGCAGGGGCCCAGATTTCCTGCCTGTGGTCCAGGGTGCCTGAATCGAGTGACTGATGCAGTCAGAACAGGCAAGGCTGTTTGATACCCCCCTCCCCAGCCCAGTCTAAACAGGTGTTTCCAGGTTTCCTGCATGCACAGTGTAGTCCCAGAGCTGCCCTGTAGAGTCCAGGAGGGGCGTTCACACGAGTCAGTTGATTGTACGTCAGTGAGCACTGGTCAACAAAGCTCTCATCCGGAGAGTGCCAAGTTGTAAGGATGGAAGGCAAGTTCTGTGTCCTGGTGCAGGTCTGTTGGTAAGCACTAGGAAAGCATTTTCCAGGCTGGATGCCAGAAGACTTATGGAATCCCATTACCACCATTTCCATTGCCTCTGCCAGTGACCCGGGCTGTGTACTTTGATGAGTTATCTCACGTGATCCACCCTTGGGAATGGGTAGTCATGTATCCCATTCTTATGGCTAGAAAAGCAGTTAAGCACCGTACAATGGCCAAAGTTACCCAGCTGGCTGGGCTGGAGCTGGAGTTCAAGCCCAGGCAGAATGACTTCAGCCCTGGGCTCCTACCCAGATTCCTCCCAAGCCTTCCAGAGCATTGGTTCTGAAGGAAATCTTGTAGAGCAGCCTTCCCTAAACTGCGTTTTCCAGGGAAGACCCTCCTAGGAAATGTGAAAAGCAGTGATGTAAAGATATGTTGAAATACAGCATCCTGTCCCTCCCTGGAGACTAATAACGTGCTTCGTCCTACTGGAGACTTGGAGAACAACAGGCAAATACCCTTAACTTTGCTTAAATGGCAGTTCCCAAACTGACCCACCCATGGGAACACTTTTTACTCTCCTGGTGGCTCAGATAGTAAAGAATCTGCCTATGATGCAGGGAGCCTGGGTTTGATTCCTGGGTCAGGAAGATCCCCTGGAGAAGGGAATGGCAACCCACTCCAGTGTTCTTGCCTGGAGAATCCCATGGACAGAGAAGTCTTGTGGGCTACAGTCCATGGGGTCACAAAGAGTTGGACACAACTGAGTGATTAACACACATATAATACTTGGCACTTGATTCTAAATGGCTTTCAGGATATTATTCCTGAAAAAACTCCTAAAGGAATTTGGGAAACACTTTCTTGGTCAATAAGTCAAATTCTCTCCTTTTCAGAGAACACAGAAGGGCAAGGACTTATCTAATATCCAACACAAGTGTGTCACTGGGCTGGGGATGTCTGCAGCATAAGCTTTGCCAGGATGGCCATCTTCAGGGGACACCTTGAGTCCTGATGGGAGACAGGTAGGTGATAACCCCTAGAGAGGCCCTCTAGCTTGGACATTTATAAAGGTGGCAATAAGATCCGTTGGAAATGATGAGTTCTATCTATAGGACGCAGAGCCAGAGAGGTTAGATTTTGAGGGGCTTTCGATACAGTTCCACTTCCTCTCTCCCAAGGTGGTGATGGGACCCCTGAGCTGGTGGCTGAGGGGACAGACTGCGGTGGTTTGATCTGGATTCCTCCTCTAGTCCTATGATGGGGCCTTTTCCATGCACCCTGCTTGTTCCTGTCCCACACCAACGCCCAGGCTCAGGGACAGCATCCACACATCCCAGCTTTTTTTTTCACATTGCTGATTAATTTCAGCCTCTGGTAATGCTGTTGACCAAAATTTATTCCTAAGCAGCCAACCTCTATTAGTTGATATTTATAGAGATTTGTTTTTTTCCAGTGTGCTTGGCAAAATGCCTACCAATATTTATTCATTAACTTGAGAATTGGTTTTTGTGTTCCCATCTGCGGCTTTTATCTGAATTTTCTGTAGTGATCAATGTTCTCAGTGGGGAGTGGTGCGGGTATTTTTGCTCTCTTGACAGGAGAATCACTTCCTGAATTGGCTATCGAGAATTGTGGGTGCCCTGACCTTGCAAACACCATGAAACTTTTCTCTGACCACTGGGGTATTCATATTAAAGGTTTTGTTATGTTACATGATGGTTAAGAGCTCTGAAACAACACTCCCTGAGTTGAACGCAGCTCTCCCACTTTGTGATGAAAACAATAGTATCTGCAGGACTTCCTTGGTGGTCCAGAGGTTAAGATTCTGTACTTCCACTGCAGGCAGCATGGGTTTGATCCCTGGTCGTGGAACTAAGATCCTGCATGCCCTGTGGCATGGCCAAAAAAAGAGAAAATAATAGTATCTGCTTGTGAAGATGATTGTGTTATTAGTATACATATGGTGCTTGGATGATAGTGGGCACACAAAAAGTGTTAGATGGGTGCTTGCTGCTCCTGCTCGTCTTAGTGTGGCTTCATTCGATTGGAGCATCCCTAGAGCCCAGCTCTCCTGACACCCAGGCCCTGGACTCTCTGTACTTGATAACCTTTACTTACTGTGGAGTCATCGTGGCCTAGAACTCCTTCCGGCACTTGGCCTTCCCAGGATGAAATGCCTGGGCAGCTTGTTCCTGATTGGCTCTTTTCTAAAACTCCAGGGGAATGAGAGAAGTTCCTCACTGAAAGTCTCTTCTCTGGGAGCCTATTTCCTACTTAGAGTTACTCATCATTGTCTGTATGACTCACCTGTGCCAATTATGACCCCTTTAGTTTGCATCCTTCCCCTTGGGAAGCATACATCCGGGACGTTTTCCCAGGAAACGGAACCTAGTTTTTATCATCCAAGTCAGACAGAATTGGGTGAATCTGACATACACTGTATATTTTCAAGCCCCACGTGAGCAGTTATTGGATTACCTGCCATAGTGAATTAGTCTAACTTTGACTAGTCTGATCTTGTGGATAAGGCAGAGCCAAGGATGAAGCCTGTGATGAGCTGATGAGCGCAGGAGCCAGGTGCAGCCCAGCTTGGCTTGTCTCTCCAACTTGAAGGTGACGGTTGGGTGGGGCCAATGTAAGCTCTCTCCAGTTTCGAGCCTGCAGGTCCTTGGGGCGAAGGCTCTGGGTTTGCTTTTCTCTAAGCTCTCTGTCTGGGCTAGGGAAGTGTGTGGGCCGAAGGAGCAGAGCATTTGTAGAGACGAAGAATGATCGCTTGTGTCATGTGCTGATGATTGGTTAGTATGATGAGGGCTGGATTTAGCAACAGGAAGGTTATTTGTGACCTTGACAAGCAGCCTCGCTGGGGCCGTGATCAGTGTGAGCCTGAGTGGAATGGATATTTAATCATTTCCCTTTTTATAGGACATTTAATTTGTTTAGACTGTTTCAGTTTTTGCCGTTTTAGATGATGATCCTTGTGAACATCTTCAGGTGTATGTTTTTTCTTTTCACATATTATTTCATAAATATAATCATCATAGTAAGATTACTGAACCAAAGCATTAAAACATTTTAATATTATGCCACTAATATCTGACCCTCAGTCTGTTTTTTCCTAAAACAATCTGTAATAGCATTCTGTTCTTGCTGTAAGTAAATATCTCAGATAGAAATAGATACTGGCTGCTATGGTTTTAAGCTAAAAGCTAATTGAACCATGAAAACTCATTGCCAGTTCTGTAGCAAGAAGTGCAGAAAATAATTGCCTCAATACATAATTGATTTTTTTCGATCCAGGGTAGTTATGCTGTGGGATAACTGACCAATACTGACTTTTTGAAAAGACATAACAGTAGCAAAGCAAAGGATTCTCCTTCAGCTAGTTGCTCTGCCTGTTTTGAAACCTACTACTTCTTGTACAAAAATTTCCATGAAGTGATAATTAATGACTTAAGATTATAGCTTAGTCTCATCTCATTCTAATATTCCTCATTACGTTGGTATTTTGGGCTTCCCACGTGGCTCACTGGTAAAGAATCCGCCTGCCAATGCAGGAGACGCAGGTTAGATCCCTGGGTCAGGAAGGTCCCCTGGAGCAGGAAATGGCAACCCACTCCAATATTCTTGCCTGGAAAATTCCATGGACAGAGGAGATTGGTGAGCTACAGTCCGTGGGGTCACAAAGAGTAGGACACCACTGAGCATGCACGCACACTCTTTGGTATTTTACATCCTGCAAAGCATTTTATAATATGATAATCTCTCTTCCCTGTTGACTGTGACTCCTAAATATTGTTTTACATAATCTGGGCCGCAACTCTTAATATAGCAGTGAAATTATGACAAAATTCCAAGCAAGGTATTTATTCAGATTTCAAAAGAGAAAGCAGGGGCTTCATCCATCCTTCATGTTTGCATCAAGGGTCTGACTCATCTGTGTGGTCTCTCCCTCTGTGTGTTTTTTTCACCTGAGATGTAAGATTTATTGTTGAAATATTAAAGGAACTGTTCTCAGCCCTCTGGGAGCACAGCTGTTGCCCCGGGGGGATTATTTGTATATGTCAGGGTAATGCTGGAAGAGATGCAGAGGAAGCTGGGCCCCTGTGTGCTGCGGGGGATGGGGCAAGGTCTGCCTCCTCCTGAAGGGTTGCTAGGCCAGTGTTCAGTATCTAGAGCTGTACTCTCTGAATCAGTAGCCACTGGCCACAGGTGGCTATTGAAATTTAGATTAATTAAAGTAGATGAGGCTAAAAATTCAATTCTGGTCACACTAGTCATATTTGAAATGTGCTCAGTAGCCAATGTGATTAGCTGCTGCATTGAACAGTGAAGATAGGGAACATTTCCATCCCTGCAGAAATTTCTATTAGACAGAAATTTCTAAAGCAGCAGCTCTAGAGGGTGTGACAGCCCTCTAGGTGTTGTGAGAGGCCCACTTTTAGGGTACTTGTTGGCCAAGCCCCTTGATGGGATGGGGCTCAGCTTCCCGAAGAAGGGAAGTTGTAGGTGATCTGGGAGAGCAGGCTGTGGTCTCAGGCCAGGAGGAACAGCAGTGCCAGGCAAGGAAACTGAGAGAGAATCCCAGACACGCATGGGGTCACCCCAGTGAGCTGGAAGAGGGACTGTAACTTGAAGGTCAGGGCAAGTCTCAGACCCACTGAAGCACCTGGGATGCTTTATGGAGCCGGAAGCCTGCAGCAGTGGCTGGGGTTGCTGAAATCCTGCCCACTGGAGGGGGTCTGGCTGGTGTACAGGGATGTCAGGGCTCCTGTGCAGCTCTGCCCTGCCCCTCAGAGCTGTTCCAGAGAGCCCTGTGAGCCCAGATGGTGCGGTAGGCACGGGGTGGCGGAGGAAAGGGGTGGGGCTTTAGGAGCTGAGTACTTGGGACACAAACGCTTGTCATCTTTTTCTTTTACAGTACACTAGGAGGGGTTTTCCTCCAGGCATTTGAATGCTTCTGAGGACAAAGGAAGAAATACGAAAAAGATGGCCTTAAAAAACAAAAAAACTAAAAGAGGCTCTATGCAGTAGAAGAAATGTGTCCCACTTTTCCCAATCGTGGCTACAGAGAGCCTCTGGGAAAGCAGTCCACAATGGGCACCCCTGAGGGGTTCAGGACCACCTTCTCAGAATTCTTCAAGGCATGCCTGTCACGTTAATAATAGTAATAATAACATTGAGGATGATAATAATGATAATATCCAGTTGACCCTCAAATAATGTAGAGGTTAGAGGCACCAACCCTCCGAGCAGTTGAAAATCTGCCTTAACTTTGTATTCAGCCCTCCATATCTGTGGTCCTGCATCCGTGATTCAACCAGCCTCAGATCAGGTAGTGCTGTCGTCATTGTTCGGTCGCTCAGTCATGCCTGACTCTTTGCAACCCCATGGACTGCAGCACGCCAGGCTTCCTTGTCCTTCACTGTCTCCCAGTGTTTGCTCAAACTCATGTCCATTGAGTCAGTGATGCCATCCAACCATCTCATCCTCTGTCATCCCCTTCTGCCCTCAGTCTTTCCAAGCATCAGGGTCTTTTCCAATGAGTCAGCTCTTTACATCAGGTGGCCAAAGGATTGGAGCTTCAGCATCAGTCCTTCCAGTGAATATTCAGGGTTGATTTCCTTTAGGATGGACTGCTTGGATCTCCTTGCAGTCCAAGGGACTCTCAAGAGTCTTCTCTAGCGCCATAGTTGGAAGGCATCAATTCTTCAGCACTCAGCCTTCTTTAGGGTATGACTCTCACATCCATATGTGACTACTAGAAAAACCATAGCTTTGACTCTATGGACCTTTATTGGCAAAGTGATGTCTCTGCTTTTTAATACGCTGTTAAAGTTTTTCATAGCTGTCCTTCCAAGGAACAAGCGTCTTAATTTCATGGCTGTAGTGCATATTCATTGAAAAACTACCGATAAGTACAGCTGCACAGTTCAAACCTGTGTTGTGCAAGGATCACCTGTAATGAATGTAGGCGTAACTAGTTTTATTGTACTTTGCTTTATTGTGCTTTGGAGGTTTTGCACTTTTTTTTTTCTGTTTTTTTATTTTTTTTTTTACAAATTGAAAGTCTGTGGCAACCCTACATTCTGCAAGTCTGTTGGCATCATTTTTCCAACAGCATTTGCTTACTTCATGTCTCTGTCATGTTTTTTTAATTCTTGCAATATTTCCAACTGTTTCATTATTATTATAGTTATTATGGTGATCTATGATCAGTGATTATTGATGTTACTGCTGTAGTTGTTTTAGGGCACCGTAATCACACACATATAAAACGGTGCACTTGGTAAATGTCTGTGTTCTGACTGCTTCACCGACTGGCCATTCCCTCCCTTCTCCCTCTTCTCTGGCCTCTCTGTCCCTGAGAGAACAGGATATTGAATTTAGGCCAATTAATAACTATACAGTGGCCTCTAAGTGTTCAAGTGAAAGGAAGAGCCACACATTTCACTTTCAATCAAAGCTAGCAATGATTAAATTTAGTGAAGAAGGCATGGTGAAAGCCAGGATAGCGTGAAAGCTAGGCCTCTGACACCAGTTAGCTGCACTGTGATTGCAAAGGACAGGCTCTTGAAGGAAATTAAAAGTGCCACTTCTGTGAGCACAAGAATGATAAGAAAGTGAAGCAGTCTTATTTCTGATATGCAGAAAGTTTTGGTGATCTGGATAGATCATATCAGTCACACATTCCAAGCCAAAGCCTAATTCACAGCAAAGCTCGAACTTTCTTCAGTTCTTTAAAGTCTGAGAGAGGTGAGGAAGCTGTAAAAGAAAACTTTGAAGCCACAACACTGTCAATCAACTTTACTTCAATAAAAAAAAAAGAAAAAGACAATTTGTAAGGCTGTAACTGCCATAGACAGTGATTCCTCTGATGGATCAGGGAAAAGTCAACTGAAAACCTTCTGGACAGGGTTTACCATTCGAGGTGTCATTAAGCACATTTGTGACTCATGGGAAGAGGTCAAAATACCACCATTAACAGGAGTTGGGAAGAGGCTGATTCCAACCCTTGTGGGTGGTTTTGAGGGATTCAAGACTGCAGTGGAGGAAGTAACTGCCGATGTGGCCGAAGCAGGAGAACTGGAATTAGGAGGAGAACCTAAGATGTGAGTGAACTGCTGCAATCCCTTGATGAAACGTGAAGAGATAACAAGTTGCTTCTTCTAGAGAGAAAATGGTTTCTTGAGATGGAATCTCCTCCTGGTGAAGAAGCTGTAAAGATTGCTAAAATAACAACAAGGGATGTGGAATATCACAATTTAGTAGATAAAGCAGCAGCAGGGTTTGAGAGGACTGACTCAGATTTTGAAAGAAGTCCTACTGTGGGTAAAATGCCATCAAATGGCATTGCATGCTCCAGAGAAATTAATGAAAGGAAGAGTCAGTCGAGGCAGCACACTTCACTGTTGTCTTATTTTAAGAAATTGCTAGAGCCACCCCAACTTTCAGCTCCACCCCCCCGATCAGTCAGCAGCCATCTAGACTCTCCATCAACAAAATGGTTTATGACTCGCTGAAGGCTCAAATTTTTTAGCGATAAAGTATTTTTAAACTAAAGCATGTATTTTTTAAGGCATAATGCTGCTGCATGCTTAACAGGCTGTAATATAACTTTCAGATGTGCTGGAAAACCAAATAATGCGAGTGGCTCCCTTTGTTGTGATATTTGCTTTATTGCAGTGGCCTGGAACTGAACCCACAATATCTCCAGGATATGTCTGTATTTACATAATGCTTACTAAGACCCAGGCACTGTTCTAAGTGATTTATTTAAATTCATTTAAGAGGACATTCAGGAGGCAGTAGCAAAATCTATCTCTGGAGGGCTTCTAGTTGGAAAGGCCCAGCCCCAAATTTTAATAGCATCAATAACTGTTGTAATAGTAGCTGCTATATTTTAAGATTAAAAAAAATTTTTAGCTTACACTGTCTTTTTTCCCCTCCCAAGCACTTTTACTAAGATACAATTTACGTACCATGAAATCTACCCATTGTACATCCACAATTCAATGACTTCGGTAAATTTTTAGAGTTATGAAGCTATCATAGCAATTCAATTTTAGGACCTTTCCATCAACCCAAAAAGTTATCTTGTGCTTGTTTGTAGTTAATCCCTGCTCCCACCCTTAGCTGTAGGGAATCACTAACCTTCTTTCTTTCTCTATAAATTTACCTTTTCTGAAAATTTCATATGAATGGAGTCTTACAATATGCAATCTTTTGCATCTGGGTTCTTTTTGAGGTTTATTCAAGTTATAATGTGTATTGGTAGCTCATTCCTTTTAATTGGTGAGCAGTATTCCATTGTGTTGATATACTACATATTGTTCATATATTCACAAATTGATAAGCATTGCATTGTTTCTGTTTTGGTTTATTATAAATAATGCTGTTAGGAACATTCATGCATGCATTTTGTGTGAACAAGTTTTCATTTTTCTTGGGTAGATTCTTAGGTGCAATGGACTGAATGTTTATGCCTGTCCACATGTCATATTATTGAAATTCTAGCCCCCACATAAGGTAGAATTTGGAGGCTGGACCTCCAGGAGGTGATCCATTTTAGTAGTTTTCCTTTGGATTCCTTGGGATTTTTAACATGCAAGATAATGTCATCTGGGAATAAGTGCAGTTTTAATTCTTTTCCAATCTGGATGCCTTTAATTAATTAGGTGATGATGATTCATAATAGTTTTGTCTTAGCTTGAAACTCCATTACAGCATTGCATAGAAGTGGCAAAGGCAGGCATTCTTGCCCTGTTCCCCATTCTAGGAGGAAAGCATTCAGTCTCTCACTATTTATGCATTATTGTTGGCTGTAGGTTTTTTAAAAAGACTGATAGATGCCCTTTATCAGGTTAAAGAAATTCCCTAGTTAACCTTGCATTCCTGGGATAAATCCCCACTAGGTTATCCTGCATAACCTTTTTTATATGTTGGTAGGTAGGGTTGACTAGTATTTATTAAAAATTAAATTTTTCTGTGATGTTTTTGGTTTCATAGATTGAGTTGGAAGGTAGGATTTACTAATATTTTGTTAAAAATTAATTTTTCTGTGATCTTTCGGTCTCATAGAATGAGTTGGAAAGTGTCTCCTATTTTCTGGAAGATTTTGCAAAGGATTGGTATCATTTCTTCTTTAAATATTTAATAGGATTCACCTGTGAAATCATCTGAGTTTGTGCTTTTCTTTGTGGGAAGATTTTAAGTTACGAAATAAGTTTCTTATTACAGACTTACTCAGATCATCTATTTATTCTTGAGTCAGTTTTGGTAATTTATGTATTTCTGTAGATGTCCATTTTATCTAAGTTGTCTGATTTGTTGGCATAAAGTTGCTCTATAGGATTAGTAATGGTGTCCCTTTTTTTCATTCATCATTTAATAGTATTTGTCTCCTCTCTCTCTGTTTTTCCTCTTCCTTATCAGTCTAGTCAAGGATTTGTCAATTTTTTTGATTTAGGAAGAACCGACTTTTTGTTTCTTGTTTTTTCTTTAGAGTTTTTCTGTTTTCTCTTGAATTGATTTCCACTATACTCTTTTTGATTTATTTTCTTCTGGTTGCTTTGGATTTCAGTTTGTTTTTCTATGTCTTGTTTCTTAAGAGGGAGATCAGGTTATTTGTTTGAGATTCTTTTTCTGATGCAGGCATTAACCCTGGGTGACGATCAAGTGCTCCTCTGCCTGTGCAGCTTAGCGGGCACATCACATATGTTTCAGATCTTGGTTTGCTGTGTGAAATGGGGAAAATGTAGTACTCAACTCTTACGGTTCTCAGGAGGTTTGAATCACCTAATCAGTGTAAAGTGCTGAACACAGTAACCCAGTACATAGGAAGTGCTCAGTGGATGTCAGCATCATCATTATTTACTATTACTGTGTGAAGAAAATAAGGCTCAGAGAGGAAGTGACTCAAGATCACACATCTGGTGAAAACCAGAGCAGAGCTTGAACTCTTGTCTGATGCTGTTCTACCAGGCTGCCCTGCCTAGTTCTGAGAGGTCTCCATCAGGTTAAATCACAAAGTATTTGAGTTAGTGCTTGATGGAGTGAGTATTGGAAGAAACTACTCTCTCCAACTCCAAGATTCTGTGATTCTGAGACAGTGCACAATGGACAGAAGTGGGAGCAAGCATGTTTGGCTGTTGAACCTTGAGATGAATAGTTGAATGGGCCCGTATAATCACCCAGTGCTGGCTGGCAATCAAAGCCTAAGATTCCTGGGGGTCTAAAATCAGAAAGACCATGTGTACCCAAGGAGGCATCTTTGGGAAGTGCCTGGCAGGGTTTATTTCATCTGTGCCTTTGCAGGAGTCTGGATTTCTAGAGAGGTCCCTGGGGCCACCATACCTTACGTCACTGTCTGCCCAGCTTAGGAAGTGAGCGGAAACTGCAGAAGAAAGTTTGCATGTGAGATATAACTGTTGCTGGAATACATGTCCCTGTGGCCCTGCTGCCACAGTCTTTTCCAGCCAACACAAAAGATTGTTTCGGTCTTGCTTCCTGGATTTCCTTCCCCAAAGAGTAAAAGGCAAGTCCTACATTTGCAGCTAGCTGGCTAGAGACTGTTTCTATTAACTATAGCTTTGGGAAGCATGCTAATATAATTCTGTCCCTTAGACTTTTTTCCTGTTTAGAAGTGGTATCTCTGAAATCAAACCTTTCCTAGAGTCAGGAGTTTACTCTTCTAAATTTAGAACCAAGGAAGCTAGTCAAGGCGTTAGTTGAACTTGTGTCCTTGGGATGTATTTAATATCACAGTGACTTTCTTTGGTAGGGCCTTTGTCAGAGAGAAAGAATTTGCCCTTCCTTTTTTTTAATTGGGAATAAAAGCTTAACAGTAAACAAGGATACATCTTTGAAGTGTTTAGTAAGAAAGGGAAGTTTTAAATATTTCCTGGCATTCATCGAATTTACAAGTGCACAACTTTGTTAATCATATCCAGACATGTCCTTAGCCCAAGTCTTCCCATAACTTAAGAACTTGTTCACTGGAATGCAGCCTGCATCATTTACTTCTGGCTACAAATGAAAAGTTCCAGCCAACTGAAATTCTACCTCAGTTTGCGTGCAATGCAATTACAACCAGAGAAGCTTAGTGGAATAGCTTCCAGAGGTGGAAGCCCATTTCTTTCTCCTTCTGTGCTCCAGCTCCTGAGTCAGTCAACATTAGGTCAAGATACTGGGGGAGACTGCCTCTCTGATTGACTGTCTTATAGTTCCTCTTAGTGCTACATAGATAATCTGGAATTTCCTGGAAAAGTTGAATGGCGTAGTGCCTAAGGAGAAGATACTGAAAGAGGGAACACAGTAGAGGAAGTTGGGGGAATGAGAAGGAAAACTTCAGCCAACAAAGACTGTGAGAGAACTCAGGCAGAGGAAGGAGCTGCCGCTAGACTTCATTTCCTCACTCATTTAGTTGAGACTTACTGAATTCCAACTGTGAGCCAAATCCTGCTGTAAGTGCTGGGGTCCAGGGGTTAGAAAAACAGATGTGGCCTCTGACCTCATGGGGTGCACAGAGCAGACATGTATGAATCAGATAACTGAGCAGGTGGTTCATTCATTGCCATTGTGATAGGGGCAGGGAAGGGAGCTGCGGGTGCTGTGTTAGTGGGGATTCAGGGTGTGTGTTTTGGGGTGTGTTAAGAATGACATTTAAGGTGAAACTGACAGATGGGTGAGACTTAGCTGGGCTGGGAAGCAGAGCAGAGGGACTACAGTCTGGGAGCATAGAGGAAACAAAGGCTTTGTGGGTGGTTGTGCCCTAAATGTGGAGGCCTGATCAGTGTGGAGCTGCAGACCAGGGCTGGAGGGGTGGGTGGGGCCAGGCCGTGCAGGATTGAGAGCTGGGGACTTTATCCTGGAGACAGTAGTGTTTGGGACCGTTGATGGAGTTTTCAGGAAGGGGTAAACGTGGTTTGCATTTTCGTCTAGTGACTTAAGTGCTTTTCCCTGCATTCTTCTGTGGGGTGGACCAGAGAATGGCCTGAATTTGAGGATCCCCACAGAGCACATCAAAGTCCAGTGAGAAGTTCTCTGTGGCATGTGGTCGGGGAGCCAGCATTGGAAGCTTTTGAAGAGGACGGCGACGTAGTCTGGGGAGCAGTCCCGCGGTGGCTTTCAAGTTCCAGGGAAACAGAGTGTGCTAGAAGGCAGCCGAAGAAGCCAGTGCGGGCGTTCAGGAGGGAAGTGGCTTGGAATGTACAAGCAAGGCAGAAGGTTAGCGGGAAGGCGTCAGAGGGGACAGTGGCGCTGGAAAGCTCAGGTTTCAAGTCTTCAGAGGCTAAGGGGCGAGAACGCCCTCATGGGAGAGTGACGAGATCACAGACCTGAGTGAAAGTGACCAAGGAGAGGAGGGAGGCAGGTGAGAGGGGCTTCTGGGCTTGTTGTGAAGGGAGAGGTGGGTTGATAGGTGCAGGGAGGACGGGAGCTGCCGGTGAAGGGAATGAGTCAAGGCTCACTTTGAATATTCAGGAAGGACCTGAAGGAAGACTGTGAAGCTACCGTCCCCACCATGCCCCTCGGCATCTGGAGGGTGGGGGTACCTGTCCCTGTGGCCCGGTCAGCCCAGTCCTGGTAACTCCATGACCTCAGAGAGGAGGGCCACAATCGTTTGTGCCCCAGCGCTAAAGCCAGAAAGCTGCTTTATATAAATTAGCACAAATTGACCTCATTACCCATGGTCATTAAGGGACTTCAGAGACCAAAGTGAAAAAAAAAAGGAACAGATCGAAAACTCCTCCAGAACACAGCTTTGCACTGGCAGCAGGCTCCAAAGGTTCTAGCGGCTGACTTTCTGCTCAGGTGTGTCTGACGTCCCGGTGCTGGACCTGGGCACGGTCCCGGCCAGGCTGTTACTTCTCCCAGCTCCCTGCAGGTGTGCGCAGAGCTTTGTGTTCTGCGAATCACATGATCATGGTGGACGCTTCCCCTCACAAGCTGCTTTTATCCATTTCTTATTCTTCTGAGACAGTGAACCTGGCTTGCTCTGTATTTCTTAAAACAGTCTTTTTTCCTTAATACTCCAGGGCTCCCCGTCCTTTCGTTCCTTTCCCCCTTTTTGTTCTTTCCTCTTCCCTTCTTTTGCTTTAACTGGAGTGAGGTCATTTGTGAAGCTGTTGCTACTCTGTGGAAGGGTGGCCAGAAGGGGCATCGAGCCCTCCTTGCACTTCTGATTTGTCCAGCCTGTAAGGTGAGCCATACAAAATAGGCAGCATTTGAGAAAATAAAGCCTAAGAATTGTTTAAGGTGCGGGAATATATAAACTCTTCTTTTTAATGGAGTCCATTTTCTTGGTAAAGATGAGTAACATGACATGAGGGAGGAGCCTTGGATTTTTTTTTTTTTTTTTTCCTTAACTGAAGTCTAGACACTTCCTTCAGGAATGGTAATTTCCTCAGAATATTTTCTCAGCCCTCAGCATCCGTGATAATTTGAATATTGGAAGTTTTACAAGCTGTGTGAGAGTGTGAGGGGGTTGTGTTGATTGTCCAGGGAGACCTGAAGAGGGAGTGGCCTTGTTTCCGAGTAAGGAGACCCAGATCAGAGAGACTCAGCAGGTTTTCTTGAGAGCAGGCGTTCTTCTGACTCATTTTGAGGGTCTTCCTACACTTTCAGAATTAGGCCATTTCTTGGTCTGAAGGTATAGTGATAATCACTGGGGGCAGTTGGGATTTCAATCATGTTTTCAGCTTAAAGGTAAAGGCAGGAACAATGGATGCTGTTCTCTTAGGCCCCTTGTTATGATCCAGTGGCATTTGACAGTTTAAAATCCAAAAGGAAATTGACTAAAGTGTGGAGGGCTTCATACACTGTGTTAACAGCCAGTGCTGCACTCTACTCTTAGCATTTTTGGGAAGGTGGTATCTGAAAAATTCTGTAGGTGTAGTCTGTCATTGTGGAAATGAAGCAATCACCAAGCTTGTTGTTTGCCCCTTGGCCCTGAATTAACTCACTGTTAACAGAAGAACCCAGATGGGCTGCTCCGTAGGTGGCCTCGGCGCAGGGCTCATCTGTGTATCTTGCTCTGACTATCCCTGCTGGACCTCATGGGGGGCCATCATGGAGATTAAATACGTTTATGTACGGCCAGGGAGTGTTGCACAGAGTAGACCATTAGTGTTTATCCTTCTTTTTCTCCTCCCCCTCTCTCAATGATAAACTCAGTCTGTCTTCTTACAGAAGATTTTTATTCCAAGATGTAGGATGATGGCTTCTCTCTTAAAGTCAGATGTCTCACAGATGACCCAGGGCCGTCAGGCAGATCACAGAGCTCTTTGACTCTGGGAAGTGTTAGGCCTTCAACCATCATACAAGTTCCCTTCAACAACTGGGGTTTTGAGGGCTGGGATCTGAGTTGGTTCCAAATTACCCCTTTCCTGGGCACGAGGGTAACAGCTAGGTTCTGGGCAAGTTTACTTCCTCCTTGTTCACAACCATAGCAGAGCTGTGACCCCAGTCTGGAGGGACTTGAATTCCCTGGCTTTCTAGAATGACTTGCCTTTCTTCAGTAGCTATAGCAGATGAAAGCCAGTTTTTCAGAGAGCCCTGTGTGTGTTAAGTTGCTTCGGTTGTGTCCGACTCTTTGCGATCCTGTGAACTGTAGCCCTTCAGTCTCCCCTGTCCATGGGGTTATCCATGAAAAGATGCTGGAGTGGGTTGTCATGCCCTCCTCCAAGGGATCTCCCCGGCCCAGGGATCAAACCCATTTCTCTTCGGTCTCCTGCATTGGCAGGCAAGTTCTTTACCACTAGCGCCACCTGGGAAGCCCATCAGAGAGCCTCAGAGCAGGCCAATCCCGGTCTGAATCCCAGGAGTTAGTTCAGTGGGAAGCAGACAGTAGGTGGAACACAGTGATAAATTTAGACTTCCCAAACCTGAACCTCAGCCTAGCTTTGCTTCACTGGTTATGTGAATATCATCATTTATTTGTCATGCCTGAGTCTCGGCTTCTTGATTTGTAAAATAAAGATGATAATATGTACCTGACAGGGCTTTCTAGATAATAAAGGAGATGAAATGAATGAAAACATGATGTAATCTTTAATGACATGGTTAATTTTTTTCTGCTTGCTCTCTAGATGGGGGCGTTCCCTTACCCTCAGTACATAGTTTAGCACCAAGGACATTAGAAAATTCTCAGTAAATCTTTTTGGGTTTAGGAAGTTGTTTTAGCAGCCCTAGCTTAATGGTTTAAAATTTGACCTTCTATAGGGAGGTCGTTGTTATTGTTGGGAGAAAAAAATAGATTTCACATAAAGGGATGAAAAATGTGTAAGATCTTTTGTTCCTTTTTTTTTTTTTTTTAAATTTCCTTCCTTCCACCAAGACTTTTCTTATTATCTTCACCTCTTAATGGTGAAAGCAGACCTTGGCTTATTTCTTGGTTTCCAAGAAGAGGAAGGAGACGGAAAAACAAGCAGGATGTTTTCTCCTCTGCAGAACTGTTTGCAAGTTTTGGCCGTGGGAGTAACACACCCTCCTCCTCTAGTGGGTCTGGCTCTGTCTCCTGAGGCTTGGCCACTTACATACAGGGCTGGCTGATTTATTTGGAGAGTGATTTGAGACTTAGAACCTTTAGAATGAAGTTTCCAGTCCTTTCTAGAGTAAAAGCTACCTTTATTGCTTTGATAGATAAATAGGTTGCTTTATGTAGTTCTCATTGTCTGCTAATAGTGGCAGCAACAGCAGCAATAGCTGACATTAACTGAACGATTACCAAATACTGGCCACTGCTCTCAGAGCTTTGAGTGCTAACTGCTAATCCATACAGCCACTGTGATAGGTACTGAGTTTTCCATCTTAAATGTGAAAAAGCCCAGCACGGAAAGGTTAAGTGCTTTGCCTATGAGTACATACCTGGTTGAATGGCTGGCACGATATTTGGGAAGATGATGACTAACAATCAGGGGATTTGGATTAATTAATGTTCTCTTCACAGTGTCTGACACAAGGCAGGACCTCAACATTTGGCCGCATTTAGTCATACTGGTCTGGAATTGGCCTAGAGAAGTGGGGTGTCCCTTGAGATAGAAAGTGTGTTTGCAGTAGGCCACTTCACCGGAGATCTTGGGGCCAGGGCGATCAAGAAAAAGAGTACAGGTCCTTTGGAACTGGCATCAGCATTTAGCCTGAGAGCTTAACCATTGTTGGTTAATTAGGCAATTCCTTGGCCTCCCCCTTCTATTTCCATGTATAGCTCATTGGATAGGGTATGGCAATGGAGGAGAACTTTGGTGGTTCAGACTCTAGCTTTGCCAGATACCTGTGGACACATAACCACCCCAGGGCCAGATTCCTCCTTTGTGAAGGGAAGGTAATAATAACATACCTATCTCCAGGTTTGTTGCGACAACCAAATGAATATATGTAACAGAAAGATCTTAAAACAATATCTGCCACATGGTAGCCATTCAAACAATGATAATGTACAATTATTGTTGATGTTTATCACCATGTTCTTACATAACCCCTTGCCTTATTCCTCATAGTGTCTGTGGTATTCACTACAGTAATACAAAGTTTAAAAAATAAAAGCGAATAGAGACTCAGGACCAGGAAGTAAATGTATAGAAAATGAAAGCTTAGGTGTCATAGTAAAAGATATAAAGACATGCATATTTGCAGAAGTGGCTCTTCGGTCTGGTGGCCAGTGGCTGAAGAGGGAAATTCAGTTCCCTGGTGGCAAAGAGGGAAATTGTCCTCATTCACATAGGCATTACCCTCATCAGAGGGGCACAGGCAAAGCTTCTCCAAGCATTGACTTATGAATGAAAACTTTTATTTCTCTTTTATTAGAGAAAATGAACTCTAACTTCTAAACATTTGGCCCTTTAGATGGGCCCATCGGACACAAGGGAAATCTTCACCCCAGGTCTTTTGTGTAAACTTTAACTCTTTAGAATCAATTGCACATTTTATATTTTGGTTTGTGATCAACTCTCATTAGCCAAGCAGGGATGAATCATGTCACTTACATTTTTTACAGCTGAAGTTTTATATCACCTTGAAAACCTCTTATGAACAAAATCCTGTGCTCGCAATAGGGATCTGTGGTTTCTTCTAAGGGGTGCCTGTGTTGCTTTTGCTCCTGGTGAGCAGATGTGCAGTTGTGGACGCCTTTCCAGTCTGCTCTTGGTGCGTGCGGAGCCGTTGGACCGTGAACTTGGTCACGTTTGCAGTGGTGCGGGCTGCTCCCCTTGGCCAGACTGGCCCATATCGTGCTCTGGGGCCGGGAGGGGCCTCAGGGACTGTCCCCAGAGGCTGACCCTTATCTGTTTGTTTGCTTGTTTCCAAGGGCTACAGAGCCAGGAAGAGGAATACAGACCCCATAGAAAGAAAAAGGAACAGGAAATTGTTCAAAAGGGAGTGATGAAATGAGAAAAGCAACAGGAAACGGCTCGGGAATCAGGGGAGGCATCAGTCAAAGGAAAGAAGTCTTGAGGACCAGGCGGGCCAGAGGAGTAAATCCTCCCCAAACCTCTGGGACTCCTCCTATTGCCGACCCTGACCAGCCAGGTCTCCAGGGTGGAAGTGGTGTCACTGGTTACTGAGGGACTGTCTGTGCCATTCCCTGCCCTGGCTTCAGTGCAGATCTGGGGGTCTGGAGTTAGAAACGAATCTGTGTCCATCTGAGCCAGACCCTCCCAGACATGCTGTGTGTCCCCCTTCCCTCCATGCACCTCTCCTGCTCCCCTCCTCCCTCTGAAAGGTCAGGAGTGCTTTCCCGGGGACCCCCGGAGTCCCAGATTGCTCCTTGGTGCTGCTCAGAGATCCCTTCCCCTCACCAGCAGCTCTGTCTCTCCACTTCACTCCTGTCCTGTTCTGTCCTGGCCTGGGGCTGCCCTGTGTGAGGGAGATGAAGCGGGAGGGAGGGAGAGTGAGGTGCCGCATGGGGGCACAGCGTTCTCAGAGGTGCATACCAGTCACCCAGCATGAAGGGTGCCAACACGGGACTTCCTGGGGCAGAAGCCACACAGGAAATCGTTGGTAATTGTGGCTTGCTCTGAAATTTGTACCACATCTTCGGTACTCTGAGTGAAATTTGGGAAATCACCTTTTAGTGTTTCCGTCACAGGAGGGGTGAAATTGGGTCCCCATTTATAAAGAAACTGCTCTCCTTTGGCCATGTCAGACTAGTTTGTTTCTATTTCTTGGGGTTGATTATCCATTTGTGACCTAATAGTATCTACTCTGGGGATTGTGTCTTATCACCATTTATCCTCACCCCTTACCAACTCCCATGAGGATGCACATGCATGCGTGATTGCGCGCACACACACGCACATGCACGCACACACACGCACGCACACACACACGCACGCACACACACACGCACGCACACACACACACACAGATCTAACTGATTCTTTGGCCAAGATTCAGGTTCAGTTTAAATAGGATGTGACTGCAAACTAGTCCTTGAACTTCACTATCCTTCAGACTATTGAACACTGCAGTTTTTAGCAGACATAAGGGAGTAGTTATGTTGGCTCAGAGAATTTCAGGGTTGGAAACTGGTTTGATCCCTTCGTCAGTTCTTGAATCTCCCACGTGGCATCCCCAGAGCGTGAGGTTGTCCAGTGCAGCCTGCTTGGACTCCTAATGATAGGGAGCTGCCGGCACCAGGAGCAGCCTCTTTCATCTTCAGACATGTTTTGGTTTTAGAAAGTTCTTTCTTACATTGTCCAAAACCTGCTTTTATCTGTTGGTGCTTATACCAACTCTTGACCTCAGTGAAGAAGCCTAGTTCCTTTATTTTAGAAATTCAAAGGAGGCTTTCAATCAGGGGAAACAGCTCTGGTTTCCTAGTGTGCTCCCCACAGGAAACATTTCTAGACTGCTCACGGTCCAGGTGCCTGCTTCTGGGGTGCTCCCGTTGGTCTCTGCCCCCCTCCAAATATGGGGCCCAGGTCGGAACACAGTTCTTCAGAGGTGGGCACTGGGAGAGGGGCAGATGCAAACCAGAGGAAGGAGCAAGGTGGTATTCTCATTCGCCTCTGTGGATGGAGCTGCGGGAGGTCTGTAGCTGCGTCCTGCTGGGAATGCAGTGCTCACAGACATAGCAGATCTCTGTATATCCCCTCTGTTGTGGTCGGCCCTGTACCAGAATAGAACCCCCAGATCTGAGAGCAGATAGTGAGACTTCCTGGGGAGAGCAGGGCAGGCTTACTGAACTGGTCTAAGAGTGACTTAAGAGAGTAGGGAAAGGAGACAGATGTGGGGTTTTATGATGGTTGTGGGTGCAGTTGGAGTGAAGACTGCACAGGCCAGGACTAGTGTGGTTTGAACATCCCACCAGCATCAAAGGAAGGAACCTCTGGGCTTTCTTGTCTGCTTGTCCCGGTGTGGGGGTGGAAGAGGAAGATGAGGCTTGAATGCTGTCCGCACTGAAATATTGAAAAGTGGAGCTACACAACCATTCTTTGCTTCCTGACCTCGAGCCTGCTGGGTTTGCTGCCCTACCTTCTAACAAGTCCTTGTGGAAATAGTTAACACAGGAAGTCTGCAGAGAGAATCCTGACCTCATGCCCTTGAGGTCGTCTTGCAGTCAAGGATCTCCTTCAGACCCTGTTCCCTGGGCTGGGGATGGAAGAAGGGTGAGACACAGCACATACCCAACAGACACATGGTGCCTAATTCATGCCATGAACGTATGGGAGAATTACATCGACAGATACTGTACGGGAGCAAGTATTTCTGCACAGACACGAGGATGAGGGGTTTGGCAGGACACCTGCTCCAGCCTGCAGAAGGGTTGGAGCCTGAGGAGGTGGCACGGTGTCCCTGCTGTGCTGGAGAGGGGATGTCAGCAGTGAAGGGTTTGAGAGCCCCTTCCCACTGGTTCTGAGTAGCTGGCCATGTCCTACATCACATTTCAGCAGAAAATGTAGGCATGTGTCCTGTGAGGTAAGGAGTGTTGCCGTAGGAATGGTGACTTGCCTCTCCTTGCTGAGCTACCCACATTGTTGGTTCCAGCAGCAAACTTCTCCCTTTTGCCTGCTGAGAGTCTCTGGGTGGGCACAGGGGAGGCAGTGCACGCAGGCTCTGCTGGGAGACGCAAACTGACATCACTGTCCTCCAGGTCTCCAGCCTCCTCAGTGTCGGCTCTTCTCTGAATGTGAGGGGCTGGGGAAGCCGAGGGAGCTTCACAGGCGTGAGAAATTAATCAAGTGATACCAGTGTGGCGGAGAGCTGGTGCGTGCTGATGGTCGACAGGCAAGGAAACCGCAGTCGAAAGAGACACATGTACCCCAACGGTTATGGAAGCACTGTTTACAGCAGCTAGGACATGGAAGCAACCTAGATGGCCATCGGCAGAAGAATGGAAAAGGAAGCTGTGGTACATATACACAATGGAATATTACTCAGCTATGAAAAGGAACGCGTTTGACTCAGTCCTAATGAGGTGGATGAAACTGGAGCTTATTATACAGAGCGAAGAAAGTCAGAAAGAGAAACACCAATACAGTATATTGCTGCATATATATGGAATTTAGAAAGGTGGGAACGATGATCCTATAGGCAAGACAGCAAAAGAGACACAAAGGTAAAGAACAGACCTTTGGACTATGTGGGAGAAAGCGTGAAAGTGAAAGTCACTCAGTCTTGTCCAAATCTTTGTGACCCCATGGACTGTGCGGTCCATGGAATTCTCCAGGCCAGAATACTGGAGTGCAAAGTCGTTCCCGTCTACAGGAGATCTTGCCAACCCAGGTTTCCCGCATTGCAGGTGGATTCTTTTCCAGCTGAGCCACCGAGGAAGCCCAGGTGGGATGATTTGAGAGAATAGCACTAGAAAGATGTGTGTTACCACATGTAAAATAGATGACAGTGCAAGTTCGATGCATGATGCGGGCACTCAGAGCTGGTGGTGCTCTCAACCTAGAGGGATAGGAGGGATAGGGCTAGGGTGTTCAGGAGGGGCGGACACATGTGCACCCGTGGCTGATTCATGTCGATGTGTGGCAAAAACCACCACAATGTTGTAAAGTAATTATCCTTCAATTAAGATGAATAAATTAATTTTTGAAAGAAGGAAATCCCCATCTGAATACCTACAGATACAGCAAAGTCAACACACAGCCCAGAGCTGTCTTCCTCTCCCGAAATTTGCCCTTCTTATCTTGGCAAATGATAGGTTGCCTGAGCCAGAAACAAAGGGTTCACCTTAGATTCCCTTCCTGCCTTGTTCCCCCTTAGATTGTCACAAAGCCTCACCAGTTCTTTATACTTCTATCCCTCTCTCTCTTTTTCTAGGTATTGAATGAGTTTACTTGTTTGGCAATAGGCAAAATTATATGTACAGTTTTCCGTTTTTCTTTCAGTTTTATTGAGATATAATTGACACATAGCTCTACATTTAAGCTATTGCGATGCACAGCATCATAATTTGACTTACATGCCTCATGAAATGCCTTACACGTGCCTCTTGCTGGCTTCTGCCCCCTGCTCCTGTCCACAGGGCTGGGGCTCAGTCAGTGCACACTGCATGGCCATCCTGCTTTTAAAAAATTTTAAATACTTTCATTCTGGTTGGTAAATTGACTCCCTTCCCTGCAAGACCCAGTGACTCAGTCGGCTTCCTTTGCCATTAGTTGGCCTTGCCTTGTGCTCTGTCCACCTGAGGCCCCTTTTGTTCCCAGTGAGGTCTTACCACTTGTCCTCTGAGGGCATGGGTTCAGTGTTACCTGCTGGGTGTCTTTCTCTGACCTTCTTCTCCCTAGCAGAATTCACTGCCCACCTCTGTGGCCCTGAGCACCCAGCCCTGCTGGCTTTGAGGACTGACTATTTTATAGTCACCCCCATGAGACACAGAGCCCCTTAAGTGAATAGCTCTTTCCCAGGTGAATCTGGTTCTGGGAAGGTCTTGTATTTCAAAATGGTAGTTGTTGAATGTGTTGGGTGCTGTGCTCAGTGCTAATGTTTATAAACCCTCATGGCGTCTACAGTCACCCTGGAGGGGCTGACCCTAAGTAAGTAAACAATTAAATGTATAACTGAAAATTGTACAAAAGTCCTAAGGGGACAGAGAATGGGGTGTATAGAGCAAGAGAGTTTAGGGCAATTCTTGGATTTGGTCTGCAGAGTTCTTCAGTCCAGGACCCTCCTCCTCAGCCCCTCATGGAAGTGAAAGGCTTATCCTCTTTTGAAGGTCTGGGGACTTGAGATGGAAATGGGGAAGGGAGAATGAGCTCTTTCTGGCTGCCAGTGGCAAGGCTGTTTCTTGGCTGCTCTGACTTGGTTTCTAAGAAGCTGATGGATAGGGTGATGCACATGCCTGCATGCTCAGTCTGACTCTTTGCAACCCCACTGATTGTAGCCTGCCAGGTTCCTCTGTCCATGGGGTTCTCCAGGCAAGAGTATTGGAATGGGTTGCCATTTCCTCCTCCAGAGGATCTTCCCAACCGAGGGATTAAACCCATGTCTCCTGCCTTGGCAGGTGGCTTATTTTACCACTGAACCACTTGGGAATCCCTGGGATGATCTACAGTCTGCATTAAAAAAAAAAAAAAAAATCACCAGAGCAGCATCCATGTGACCTGGGTCCTCTTTGTGCCATGGGTTTCCTGTCCTTCTGCTAAGCTGGGTGACTCTGCCCCCTGCAAAGTGAGAAAGCCAAAGGCTGTGTCGATAGCATCCCCGCTGACACGGGCTCTGTGGTCCATTCCCCACCTGTGGATGACACCACGAGAGTGACCCCTGGTCCCTTTCCTTCACGGGAGGGCGGGCGTGGCCTCTGATAGACGATAGGAGTGGCTCTGTGGCTGGAGCTGGCGCGCCCTGGTCAGCGAGTGAGTGCTCAGTAGGGAGGGGCAGTGCTGCACTCTTTAAACTGATTCCCTGGAGCCCATATGAGCCTGTGTTGTTTAACTGCCATGGTGAGGTGGTGAAGGAAGGTAATTGGGAGAAATGGGAAGCTCACTGGATATTTGAAAACCAGACAGAAAGTGAAAGAACGTTGAAATGATGCTTTTAATCATAGAGAATATAGAATCCAGCTAATAAAGTACAGTTTCATGCCAGGTCTTAGGCGCATATTGAGGGCTCCTTGGGAGATGGTCTTCTGCCGGCTCTCATAAACCTCAGTGTTGTTCGGTGTCGGGAGCCCCTGAGGTCAGCCGCCTCCCTGGCGTGTGTGCTGTGATGGTGCTTGTAGGGTGAGAGCCCACGGGGGCCTGAGGGGTTCTGCAGGTGAGGAGGTGGACTCCACCACCGCGAGGCGGAGCAGGCGCGACTGCCGCAGCTTCCCGGCCTCTCGGGAAACCGCAGGGTCTGGTCTGTGCTGTCAGGACTGCGGCCTGAGGCTCGCAGGGTGTGTCCAGCTCCCTGAGGCCTCTGGTGGCCCCTCCCTCTTCTATCCAGCCGAGAGCCCAGTGGAGAGCAGGGCAGCGAGTGGCTTGGGCAGCTCTCCTTCTGGTCTTGAGGTTTCCCCATCTCTGGAGTCAGCCGGGATGGACTTAGGGAGGTTTGATCAGGTGAGAGGCAGTTGACTTCGGCCTAGCTGCAGAGAGCGCCCATGTCTTTGGAATGCTTTCTTTGGAGCCCCGGGTCTTTGTGGCCACAGGTGGCTGTGTGTGGCCCACCTCCTAACTGACAATGTGTGCATTGCCCCCACTGGGCAGTTGAGAGCAGAGAAGTGCTTTTGTCAGGAGACTCGTGTGATTTCTTGGTACCCAGTGGGGAGTTTGGGGCTCACAGCCCCAGGTAAAGGGACCTCAACTTTGTTCCCCACCAAACTGGGTGAGTCCAGCCAGACAGTCCCAGAGAAGCTTAAACTCATGTGTCCACAGCAGCACACCATTTTGACCTGTGACGTTAAAGCAGAGACCTCTCCGGTCTCGCCTCTTGCCTCTGCCTTTTAACTGTCTCCCTCCCCAGTCTGGCTTGGGAGGGCCATGCCTTCTGCAGGCCTGATCTTGTTAGTCTTGTGATCAGTAACTTCTCTGGTTTCCTGCCAAGACCTGGCACCGGAATCTTCGGTAAAGTGTCCCCAGACTGCCTTTCCAGCCTCATCTTCCTCTGTGCCCCTCATATATCCTTTACTCCAGGAAACCTGTCTCACTTTCTGCTCTCCCAGCAAGCCTTCTAGGCTTTCATGTGCCTGCCTTTGCTATTGCTGGTCTCTCCTTTTCTAATGCCTGTTCCCACACAGACAGACTCTGCTTCGTATCTGCTTTTCAAAGTCTGTTGTGGACTGGACTATATCCCCTCAAATTCCTTAGCCTCCAATGTGATGGTATTTGGAGATGGGGCTGTTGGGAGTCATTAGGGTTAAATGAGGTTGTAAGGGTGGGGTCCTGGCCTCCTGATTGGATTGATGTCTTATCAAGAGCCACAGCAGAGCACTGTCTCACTGAGTGAGCCCAGAGGAAAGGCCCCATGAGTTCACAGAGAGAAGGTGGCATCTGCAATCTGGGATGAGAGCTCTCTTCAGAAACCAAATCTGCTGCCACCTTGATCATGGCCTCCAGGCTCCGGAACTGAGAAAGTCAGCAACCATGGTTTAGGCCTCCCTGGCATTTATTAGGCAGCTGGTGCAGACGAAGGCAACCTGCCTCCCTCCCCCCTGGAAATACCATCTCTCTGCAAAGTAGCCTCCTCACTGTACCCACAGCACTGCCTCTCCTTCCTGGACACTTGGCTCAGGCTTCCTGGGATCCTTATTGTTGTTAATTAATTTCCACCAATAGTCTGTCAGCAGTTTGAGGGTAGAGACCTTGTTTTGCTTATCTGATTCAGAGTGCCAGGTATTATATGTTTGGTCAGTTAATAATTGAATGAATTAATACACATGGACACTTACCCCCTACTCCTTGCCAGTTGGCTGTTAGACTGCAGATAGTCCTTTTGTGGCTACTTTTCAGGTATTTCTGCTCTTAGTGATCATTTAACCTGATCCCTCCAGGGTATTAACATATGGAAGGTGGAGGGGACTCTTGGTGTCATTTTCCCACCCTTATTATGCCTTGGTTTGCCTGAATGTGTAGCTTTTCTCAGCTCAGTTGGTGAGAGGAAAGGAATTGCTGTGATAGCACAGAGGAGAGCCAGGCCAGGGTCAGACCCAGTCCACCATGACAAGGAGAGAGAGCGTGTGTCCCTACGCCTTCTTGGCTTTGTCTTCTCCAGGAATAGGCAGCGAGTCCTCTGTCTCGACCCCAGCCTCACAGAGGCTAGGTGATGAAGTGGGTCCCTCATGGGTGGCGGTGGTTGAGCACAGCCCAGAGAGCCCAAGTGGCATGTCCCATTAGGTACCAGGACAGCTGGGTGGCGACAGAGCCACGGAGAGGAGCCAAGTCTACTGAGCGGTGCTTAGTCACTCAGTCATGTTCGATTCTTTGTGACCCCATGGACTGTAGCCCACCAGGCTCCTCTGCCCATGGGATTCTCCAGGCAAGAATACTGGAGTGGGTGGCCATTGCCTTCTGCAGGTTCAGTTCAGCTCAGTCGCTCAGTCGTGTCCAACTCTTTGGGACCCCATGAACCACAGCACGCCAGGCCTGCTTGTCCATCACCAGCTCCTGGAGCCTACCCAAACTCATGTCCATTGAGTTGGTGATGCCATCTAATCGTCTCATCCTCTGTCGTCCCCTTCTCCTCCTGCCCTCAATCTTTCCCTGCATCAGGGTCTTTTCAAATGAGTCAGCTCTTCACATCAGGTGGCCAAAGTATTGGAGTTTCAGCTTCAACATCAGCCCTTCCAATGAACACCCAGGACTGATTTCCTTCAGGATGGACTGGTTGGATCTCCTTGCAGTCCAAGGGACTCTCAAGAGTCTTCTCCAACACCACAGTTCAAAAGCATCAATTCTTTGGTGCTCAGCTTTCTTTATAGTCCAACTCTCACATCCATACGTGACCACAGGAAACACCATAGCCTTGACTAGACAGACCTTTGTTGGCAAAGTAATGTCTCTGCTTTTTAATCTGCTGTCTAGGTTGGTCATAACTTTTCTTCCAAGGAGTAAGCGTCTTTTAATTTCATGGCTGCAATTACCATCTGCAGTGATTTTGGAGCCCCCCAAAATAAAGTCAGCCACTGTTTCCCCATCTGTTTCCCATGAAGTGATGGGACTGGATGCCATGATCTTAGTTTTCTGAATGTTGCACTTTAAGCCAACTTTTTCACTCTCCTCTTTCACTTTCATCAAGAGGCTTTTTAGTTCCTCTTCACTTTCTGTCATAAGGGTGGTGTCATCTGCATATCTGAGGTTATTGATATTTCTCCCGGCAATCTTGATTCCAGCTTGTGCTTCATCCAGCCCAGCGTTTCTCATGATGGTGTCCATTGCCTTCTGCAGGGGATGTTGTTAAATCCAGCTGCTCCGATGCCCTGCCTGAAGCCCCTGGCAGGTTTGGTACCTGCTTTGCCCTTCGGCTCCGACTGCCACACTTCTCTCCCCTTTCTCTACTCACATGTGCTAAAGGTATTCCCTGAGTTGTCACTCGTACTCCTTTTGCCTTCTCTTCCCCCAGATCATTGCATTTCTGTTTCCCCATCTTGCAGGTCTCAGCTCAAGTGCTGCTTGTTCCAATGGCCCTCTCTGCACCCCCCCCCCCACCCCGTTTCAGGGCCTCCCACAGTGTCGCGTTGCCCCGACACTGAGTTTCATCCCCACAGCCCCTCCTGCTGGCTAAAGTCATCCTGTGCAGACTGACAGTGACACAGAAGTGGAGCCCTGGCCTCCCATTTCCCTGCTGTTGTCTGCAGTGGGGAGAAGTGCCTGGCATACAGTGGGGTATAATAAGTATTTGTTGACCCATCGAAAGAATGCTGATTTGTTTGTTGTGAACAGGGAGGTTTCTGGTGTCCTAGGACTGTGTGCAGGGGGCACTGGCTGTGGGTGCTGCTGGAGGGGCAGTCCCTCGGTGGGGCTGGTATGGCACTGCCCTGGCCCTGGAGGGAGTGCTCGGCTATGCTCATGCCAAGCAGTGCCTAGAGATCAGCTTCTTAGGGGAGCCTCTTCCCTCCTGAGTGGTTTGCTTCTAGCAATATTGAGTTTCCATTTTTATGACAGCATCTGAAGCCTCATTAGATGCAGAAGGAAAATTTGGTGCAGGTCCAGATTTTTCTTTCAAAAAAGAGAAAGCTCTGTCCTTGATTAGAACCTCACAGCTCTGCCTGAGCTCAAAGTGCTTTTGACAGTCGGGAAGACCCTAAAGTTGTAGAGACCTTGTTTATATTCAAGGAGTTTCAGTTACCAAGCATCATGGCTGTACTTCAGATGTAAGTGGAGGTGTAAGTATTTTAAAAAGAAGTAAAATCGCCCTCTCTTCCACAGAAAAGGAACATTCTTTTTTTCTTGGTATGTGTTCGCTGTTTCTGTGACCAGTCACAGACACTCCTGGCTTTATAGTTGAAAAATCATTTGGAAATAGTTTTAAGATTGTTCAAGTCTTCACTGACAGTTACCAGACTCTTTACTTGGATGTTCATCACTGGGGACTTGAATAATGTCACAGGTAACTGTTAGATGAATTGTTTAGGGGGAACTTCATCTCCTAATACTGGACTGGAATATTCATAAGGTACATTTGCCCTGACCCAGCATTCCAGGAGCCAGACCATAAACACTGACCTCTGAGTAGGGGAGAGAAGGGGCAGCCCATGGCCTCCCTGCTTAATGAGAGCAGTGCAGGTTTAGAGAACAAGCCAGCCTCCAATCACTGGACGCCCTCATGCCAAGAAAAGGTTAAAATGTCATATATTTCCGTAGGAATGCCGAACTTTTTCCTTGATGCAGGCATTCAGGAAATTAAACCACAAGAAAGGCCAAGTCGAATTTCTTAATCCACCCCAAACAATGAAATGTGAAGTGTGGGTTTATGGTTGGAAAGTGACTGGGTAAAAATAGCACCAACTGACTCAACACATCAGCCTCCTCAGGCTCCCAGAGCCTCTGATGCGTGTGGACTCTGCTCACAGACACCCGTGTGGTTGGCACTGGCCTTCCTTTGGGAAGCCAGGGCAGCCCAAGAACTCGGTGCCTGTTTCTTCTGCTGCTGCCTGTGTTCCCTGCTCTCTCCATACTCAATTCCAGAAGCGTCCGGTCCAGGCTCACCAGTGTCCTTTGGTGGACATGACTCAGAGGGAGGCCCCCTGGCTGCCTTTGGTGTTGGGTTTAGATGGTCTCTGTGTTTGGGGCTGTGGCATCTTATTGCCTTCAGCCATCACTGTCCACCGGAGGTTTACTTAGTTGCTCACCTGACCGGGGTGGGGAGAATTGCTCTGCCTCGGGCTATATCTCCCTTGCCTGACTTTCCTGTTTGTGCTCTCCCATCCTCATGTATCTTATAGCTAATCTTTTGGGGATTCCTCTAGGCCTGGAGCTCTGCTGCTGCTGCTGCTAAGTCGCTTCAGTCGTGTCCGACTTTGTGCGACCCCATAGACAGCAGCCCACCAGGCTCCCCCGTCCCTGAGATTCTCCAGGCAAGAACACGAGTGGGTTGCCATTTCCTTCTCCAGTGCATGAAAGTGAAAAGTGAAAGTGAAGTCGCTCAGTCGGGTCCGACTCTTCGTGACCCCATGGACTGCAGCCTACCAGGCTCCTCCATCCATGGGATTTTCCAGGCAAGAGTACTGGAGTGGGGCAATTTGGCCTCTGAGAGGCTCATCCCAATAGACCTGAGAGTTTTTATAAGCTGCTCAGATTCCCAGAGCACCTACCACTTGCCTGGAACTTCCAAGATGTCCTCAGCAAGAGGAGATGGGAAAATTATAGTATAAATGCAATTAGATAAATAACAGGAATGGCTGCCCGGGTGGCTCAGCCATAAAGAATCCACCTGCCAGTGCAGGAGACGAGGGTTTGATCCCTGGATCAAGAAGATCCCCTGGAGAAGGAAATGGCAACCTATTCCAGTATTCTTGCCTGGGAAATCCCATGGACAGAGCAGCCTGGTGGGCTACAATCCATAGGGTCGCAAAAGAGTCGAATATGACCTGGCAACCAACAAGTAATAGGAAAAAGAAACCAGATGAGAGTAACTCCTAGCTTATTGTCTCCCTTTTCTTTTTTAAAAACACGTATTTGGAAATCCAGAAAACCACCTTATGGTGAAGTAGGAGAAAGGTGGAAGTTTCTAGAAGGACTTGTCTTAGGAAAAAGAGTATAAAAATGAGTAACTCTGGCTACTTCAAGAAGACTCTTAAAGAGCCTGTATGTGTGCTGAGTTGCTTCACTCGTGTCCAGCTCTTTTGGGATCCTATGGATTATAGCCCACCACGCTCCTATGTCCATGGGAGTCTCCAGGCAAGAACACTAGAGTGAGGTGCCATGCCCACCTCCAGGAGATCTTCCTGACCAAGGGATTGGACTAGTGTCTCTTACCTGGATTGGCAGGTAGGTTCTTTATCACTAGCACCTGGGAAGCCTGAGGTCATGCAAAATGTCTTAAATCTGGTCGACTTTGCCGGAAAATGGCTATTTTCTGTGAGGTAGTTAATTAGTCCCTTAAGAAACATTTTTAACTTAAAAGCAATACATGTCCATTTTGAAAAGATGGAGAAGTATTTCAAAAATAACATTTTCTTCTAGTTGCATATGTGTGTATGCACACACACATATAAATGTATAATATAAACATGTATTTGGCATGCTGATTATGTATTATTATATTATATTTTAACATATTTATTTTGTCATTACAAATATATATATGGGAGGATATTTAGAGTATCATAAAGAAAATTTAAAATAATTTGTAGTTTACTATGGGGTGAGGGAATGTGATTGCTTGTCCCCAAAGATGACCTCCTAAGGAGCCACCCCTCCCAGCCTTCACACCTGTGAGCAGTCCCCTCTGCTGGAATGTAGGCAGGCTCAGCGGCTTGTTTCTGGTGGACAAGACAAAGTGGAAGTGATGCAGCCTGACCTCTGGGGCTCGGTCACTAGGAGCTCTGTGCAGTTTCAGCCTTGGTCTCTTGGGACACTGGTTCTTGGCAAGCTCCCTTTTGGAATCCAGCTGCCCTGCTGGGAGAAGCCAGAACCCCAGAGGGAGCCCACATGAAAGTGGTCTGGTTGACAGCCCCTGCTGAGCTCTTTGCTGACAGCCAGCATTGACTGCTAGCAATGTGTGTGATATGGCCATCCAGCCCAGCTGAGCCTTCGGAAGACTGCAGCCTTAGCTGCAGTTTCCTGGTGTCCACACAGGAGACTCCAGGTGAGCACAGCCCAGCTGAGCCTAGATGACCAACAGAACCATGGAGGAGGATCACACTCTGTTTTCAACCACTAAGTTTTGGGGTGGTTGGTCATGTAGCTATAGATAACTAGCATCAGTTCAGTTCAGTTGCTCAGTCGTGTCCGACTCTTTGCAACCCCATGAATCGCAGCATGCCAGGCCTCCCTGTCCATCACCATCTCCCAGAGTTCACTCAGACTCACGTCCATCGAGTCAGGGATGCCATCCAGCCATCTCATCCTCTGTCGTCCCCTTCTCCTCCTGCCCCCAATCCCTCCCAGCATCAGAGTCTTTTCCAATGAGTCGACTGTTTGCTTGAGGTGGCCAAAGTACTGGAGCTTCAGCTTTAGCATCATTCCTTCCAAAGAACACCCAACGCTGATCTTTGAAATGGACTGGTTGGACCTCCATAGCTGGTTTCAAAGTAACCAGGGTTAAAGGGAGCATGATGTGGCCAAAGGACTCAGGTTCTAGGGCCTGGAAGGCCTGATGTCCTGCTCTGTCACTCCCTAAGGCCAACTTTTGACCTTAGGCAAGTTGTTTCCAGTTGTTAAATGGAAATCGGGAGATAAAAGTATTCCAATGTCTGACACTTAGTAAGTACTAAGGAAGTGTTAGTTTCTATATGGTTGTATTGAATAGTCATGGAGAACGGTGATAAGGGAACATTGGAAACAGCAGTGGCAGCAGCAGCAAATATATAATTAAAATGCTTCTATAGTTACATTTTTTGCAGCTGTGAATAATGTCATTTGTTTCTGAACCTCTCCACACTTAACATAGTACTGGGTGCACAGAAGGGACTTTATAACTTGCCAGTCCATTCTGAAGGAGATCAGCCCTGGGATTTCTTTGGAAGGAATGATGCTGCGAAGAGTTGACTCACTGGAAAAGACTCTGATGCTGGGAGGGATTGGGGGCAGGAGAAGAAGGGGACAACAGAGGATGAGATGGCTGGATGGCATCACTGACTCGATGGACGCGAGTCTGAGTGAACTCCGGGAGTTGGTGATGGACAGGGAGGCCCGGCGTGCTGCGATTCATGGGGTTGCAAAGAGTAGGACACGACTGAGCAACTGAACTAAACAGGCATGGCTGAGGTCAACACAGTGAGGAGGGTCTTCCATGCCCAGTGTAATCTGTGCTATTCTGAGGACAAGCAGCAGGGCTATGAGTGAGGGGAAAAGGCCACTTCTGTACAGAATTGCAAGCAGGCAGGGCTGGGAAGGTTTGAAAGAGTAGCTGCTGCAATGTTCTTGTCTTTACAGTCTGGGAAAACTGACGTCCAGAGGGCAAGTGGCTCGTCCGAGGCTGGACACAGTGGCAGAGTCAGGCCAGTGCTCCAGGGCTCTAATTCAGTACACTGTCTACTCACACTCACCCAGAGTTACTCAGTCCACATTTCATTAAATAAGGCAGAGCATACTGCATTTTAAAAAACAGGGGATCAAAATGAACATCACCAGCAATGTGACAAATTGTGCCTCCTGGTATGATGGAGTGAGAAGAAACCAGTATCACTTCTGTGCTATTCCTAACAAAGATGAATAACCTGAATCTAATCAGAAGGAAACATCAGTTAACCCAGATTTAGGGAGATTTTACTAAATAATTGGCCTGTGCTCCTCAAATTGTCATAGGTCCTGGAGGCCAAGGAAAGACTGAGAAACTATTTCATATTGAAGAGATGTGATAACCAAATGCCATTCTGGGCCAGAAACTTTGTTTTTGGTTTTGGACAATTGACAAGTTTTGAATGGGACTGTAGATTAAAAGGTAGTGATATTTTAATTTCCTGCGTTTAATGGTTGTACTTTTATGATGAGAATGTCCTTGCTTTATAGGAAGTACCTACTGAATCTTTTTTTTTGCTTTCATCTGCAATGATGTCAATTTGGCATTATATTTTATGTCTTTCATTTAAAATTAAAACAAGTAATTTTATTGAAAACCAAAAACTAAATTGATTAAATTCAATTAAAATGAAAGAAATGAATCCGTGCTTAAGTACAATTTGGTAGATATTTTCAGTTGTTGGATCTGTGATGGGAACAAGTTACAAAAAGGATTTCAAATGAAAATTGGAGACTGGACTCCCAGCTTGGGGACCAGTCTTTTGACTTCTCTACATTTTCGGGTAATTCTTAGATTCATAGTAGGAGGGGCTCCTCTTAACCTTGGTACCAAACAGGGGTGAAAGCATTGAAACATAGACTGTATCTTGTATGGGAGAAAGCTACAAAATGGGGACCATAAACCCTACTTGTAAGGATTAAATTAGGTAAAAATATGTGAAAATGACCTAGTCCAGTTCCTAGTTCCCAGGCATATGAGAGCCTCACTGTTTTATAGATGATGGTAGATAGTTTATCTTTTTTTGAATTGAAGTATGGTTGATTTACAATGTTATGTTTCTGATAAATAGCAAAATGATTCAGTTTTATATATTTATGTATATGTGTATGCATATAAATGTTTCTTTTTCATATTCTTTTCTATTATAATGGAATATTAAATACATACCTGTTAATCTCAAATATCTAATTTGTCCCTCTCTCCCTCCCTTCCTTCCCCTTTGGTAACCCAGGTTGGAAAATATGTTGTGGGCGCTAGAACTTCCACAACAGTGAAAACTTCTTTGGTATACTTTTTCTCCAGTTTGTGGTCTGTCTGGGACACATGTCACACCTCCCAGGTCTGCTGCACCCAGGGCCCCTGTCCTTGCGGCAGACCACTGCTGACCTGCACCTCCGCAGGAGACAAACACTCAAAGGCAGGTCTGTCTCATTCTCTGTGGGGTCCCTGAGTCCTGGTGCACACTAAGTTTTGTTTGAGCCCTCCGAGTGTCTCTGGTGGGTATGGGGATTGATTCTAAACCTGATTTCACCCCTCCTACTGTCTTGTTGGGGCTTATCCTTTGCCCTTGGACATGGAGTATCTTTTTTTGGTGGGATCCAGTCTTCTCCTGTTGGTGGTGGTCCAGCGGTTAGTTGTAAATTTGGAGTTCTCACGGGAGAAAATGGGTGCACATCCTTCTGCTCTGCCATCTTGTGTGCCCGTTTGGAGGGTACAAACAAAACCTCCTGCATGCCAGGATCCAGGAGAAAGGAGCAGTGACCCCACCAGAGACCGAACCAGACTTGCCTGTGCGTGTCCAGGAGTCTCCGGCGGGGGCGTGGGTTGATAGTGGCCTGCCGTGGGGTTAGGGGCACTGAACACAGCAGCCCTGGCAGAAGCCCTTTGAAGGAGGTCGCCATTACTGCCATTAACCCTGCTGATTGAGGGCTAGCTACCTGTCAGGCTGTCAGTAACCGATAACAGGCAACTCTTCTGGTGCTTACTGTACTGATCATAGTGCTTAGAGTACTGGTCTAAGTGTTTTGCATAGATTACGTCGTTTAATCCCAAAAGCCAACCCTTGAGGTTATTGTGCTCATTTTATAGAGAAAGAGAATGGTTGTCTGAGGAGGCCTCAACAAATAGCTAAGAAAAGAAGAGAAACTAAAGGCAAAAGAGAAAAGAAAAGATACACCCATCTCAATGCAGAGTTCCAAAGAATCGCAAGGAGAGATAAGAAAGCCTTCTGAAGTGATTGATGAAAAGAAATAGAGGAAAATAATAGACTGGGAAAGACTAGAGATCTCAAGAACATTAGGGATACCGAGGGAGTGTTTCATGCAAAGATGGGCACAATAAAGGACAGAAATGGATGGACCTAACAGAAGCAAAAGATATTAAGAAAAGGTGGCAAGAATACACAGAAGAACTATACAAAAAAGATCTTAATGACCCAGATAACCACGATGGTCTGCTCACTCACCTAGAGCCAGACATCCTGGAGTGTGAAGTCAAGTGGGCCTTAGGAAGCATCACTATGAACAAAGCTAGTGGAGGTGATGCAATTCCAGATGAGCTATTTCAAATCGTAAAAGATGATGCTGTGAAAGTCCTGCACTCACTGTCAGCAAATTTGGAAAACTCAGCAGTGGCCACAGGACTGGAAAAGGTCAGTTTCATTCCAATCCCAAAGAAAGCCAATGCCAAAGAATATTCAAACTACTACATGATTGCACTCATCTCACATGCTAGTAAAGTAATGCTCAAAATTCTCCAAGCTAGGCTTCAGTAGTACGTGAACTGAGAACTTCCAGATGTTGAAGCTGGTCTTAGAGAAGACCCAGGAACCAGAGATCAAATTGCCAACATCTGTTGGATCATTAAAAAAGTAAGAGAATTCCAGAAAAACATCTGCTTCATTAACTATGCTAAAGCCTTTGACTGGGTGGATCACAGCAAACTATGGAAAATTCTTAGAGATGGGAATACCAGATGGCCTTCCCTGCCTCCTGTGAAACCTGTGTGCAGGTCAAGAAGCAACTGTTAGAACCGGACGTGGAACAGTGGACTGTTTCTAAATTGGGAAAGGAGTACATCAAGGTTGTATATTGTCATCTCGCTTATTTAACTTATATGCAGAGTACATCATGCAAAATGCCAGACTGGAGGAGGCACAAGCTGGAATCAAGATTTCCGGGAGAAATATCAATAACCTCAGATATGCACATGACACCACCCTTATGGCAGAAAGAGAAGAGGAACTAAAGAACCTCTTGATGAAAGTGAAAGAGGAGAGTGAAAAAGCTGGTTTAAAACTCAACATTCAGAAAATTACAATCATGGCATCTAGCCCCATAACTTCATGGCAAATAGATTGGGAAACAATGGAAACAGTGACAGACTTTATTTTCTTGGACTCCAAAATCACTGCAGATGGTGACTGCAGCCATGAAATTAAAAGAAGCTTGCTTCTTGGAAGAAAAGCTATGATAAACCTAGACAGTGTATTATAAAGCAGAGACATTACTTTGCCAACAAAGGTCTAGTGAAAGGTATGATTTTTCCAGTAGTCATGTATGGATGTAAGAGTTGGACTATAAGGAAAGCTGAGCACCGAAAAACTGAGGCTTTTTTTTAAAGTTTTTAAAACTTTTATTTTATATACAAAGAGCTAGTATTATTTCCGCCTAAGGTTGATGAAGAGGAACTAAAAAGCCTCTTGATGAAAGTGAAAGAGGAAAGTGAAAAAGTTGGCTTAAAGCTCAACATTCAGAAAATGAAGATCATGGCATCTGGTTCCGATCACTTCATGGGAAATAGATGTGGAAACAGTGTCAGACTTTATTTTTGGGGGGCTCCAAAATCACTGCAGATGGTGATTGCAGCCATGAAATTAAAAGACGCTTACTCCTTGGAAGAAAAGTTACGACCAACCTAGATAGCATATTGAAAAGCAAAGACATGACTTTGCCAACAGAGGTCCGTCTAGTCAAGGCTATAGTTTTTCCAATGGTCATGTATGGATGTGAAGAGTTGGACTGTGAAGAAAGCTGAGCACCAAAGAATTGATGCTTTTGAACAGTGGTGTTGGAGAAGACTCTTGAGAGTCCCTTGGACTGCAAGGAGATCCAACCAGTCCATTCTGAAGGAGATCAGCCCTGGGATTTCTTTGGAGGGTCTGATGCTAAAGCTGAAACTCCAGTACTTTGGCCACCTCATGTGAAGAGTTGACTCATTGGAAAAGACTCTGATGCTGGGAGGGATTAGGGGCAGGAGGAGAAGGGGATGACAGAGGATGAGATGGCTGGATGGCATCACTGACTCGATGGACGTGAGTTTGAGTGAACTCCGGGAGTTGGTGGTGGACAGGGAGGCCTGGCGTGCTGTGATTCATGGGGTCACAAAAAGTCGGACACGACTGAGCGACTGAACTGAACTGAAGGTTGATGTGGTGGATGAGCCATCTAAGGAAGTTCGTTTAGTCCAACTTAATGAAGCCAATGTCCTTCACATACTGGCGGAAACACTAGTGGCACTATTTCCGGATCAGACCGTGCCAGTTTGAGCAGACCTGGCAAGAGCAAGAACCCTGGCCGAATTTTCTTGATGGCTCCAGTGGAGCTGCTGGTGACCCATGTTGCTTTCTGGGCTGCAACGAGGTAAAAGACAGAACTGATGCTTTTGAACTGTGTTGTTGGAGAAGACTCTTGAGAGTCCCTTGGACTGCAAGGAGATCCAACCAGTCCATCCTAAAGGAGATCAGTCCTGAATATTCATTGAAAGGACTGATGCTGAAGCTGAAGCTCCCATATTTTGGCCACCTGATGCGAAGAATTGACTCATTGGAAAAGACCCTGATGCTGGGAAAAATTGAAGGCGAGAGGAGAAGGGGACGACAGAGGATCAGATGGTTGAATGGCATCACCGACTTGATGGACATGAGTTGAGCAAGCTCTGGGAGTTGGTGATGGACTGGGAAGCCTGGGGTGCTGCATTCCATGGAGTCCCAAAGAGTCAGACATGACTGAGCAGCTGAACTGAACCGAATCAGGTGTGTTCCCAGGACTATGACCGCTGGATCTTATGGCAACTCTATCTCAGTTTTTAAAGGAACCTCCATACTGTTCTCCATAACAGCTGGACCAATTTACATTCCCACCAACAGTATAGGAATGTAAATTTTTGTTTTGCTTGTCCCCACATCTTCTCCAGCATTTGTTATTTGTAGACTTTTTGATGCCGGCCATTCTGACTGGTTTGAGGTAGGACCTCATCAGGGTTTTGATTTGCATTTCTCTAATAATTAACAATGTTGAGCATCTTTTCAAATGCTTTTTGGCCATCTATATGTCTTTTTTGGAGAAATGTCTGTTTAGGTCTTCTGCCCATTTTTTGATTGGGTTGTGTGGTTTTTTGTTATTGAGTTGTATGAGTTGTTTGTATATTTTGGAAATTAAACCCTTGTTGGTTGCATGATTTGCAGATATTTTCCCCCAGTCTGTATGTTGTCTATTCATCTTGTTTATGGTTTCTATTTTTTTCTAATGTGTCATAAAAAAACAAAATTGTGTGACATATTTTCAGAACTTCTGGCTCAGGGGGTGGGAAACTTGGAGAGCCATTTGATCATTGGCAAGGCAGTTTACAAACCATCACAAGTGTTCCTCCTGAAAAGAGTAAAACCTTTTAATCTTTTAGAAAGAAAATCAGGTGTTTTTTTTTTCCCTCGTGTTTCAAAAGGTAAGAAGGTGGGTAGATCTTCACCTGCCTCAGAGAAGTATTTATGGATTCATAAAGTGGAGAAACTGATTTTCTTTCCCTTGCAGGTTGCCATGATGTAAATTTCTGGGCACAAGGGCTGTTGTGTGGGGCCTCTCTTTCCTTGACTCCTGCATGGTCTCAGGGAGAAGTCAGGCGTGTGCCCGAGAAGTTGGCTCTTCTCTTCCTGATCCACTTACCTCCTGGTGTAAGCATTTCGGTGGTGCCCATCACTTCCTTCAGGTCCTCCTGCTGTATCAGCTAGAGGAGGAGGCTAAAGGAGACCCGTGGCCTTGAGTCTGAGGGTGGTGGTGGGCTACATGACCCCATTTGAGAAGGATGAGTCTGCTGGGTGAAAGGGACTCAGACAGTTCAGCCCCAGAAAAGACTGATGAATCTATTGTTCACACCAGGAAGAACAGCTGCCAAAATACAGAAGCCTTCTCATTCAGTTCAGTCGCTCATTCGTGTCCGACTTTTTGCAACCCCATGAATCGCAGCACCCCAGACCTCCGTGTCCATCACCATCTCCCAGAGTTCACTCAGGCTCACGTCCATCGAGTCCGTGATGCCATCCAGCCATCTCATCCTGAGTCGTCCCCTTCTCCTCCTGCCCCCAATCCCTCCCAGCATCAGAGTCTTTTCCAATGAGTCAACTCTTCGCATGAGGTGGCCAAAGTACTGGAGTTTCAGCTTTAGCATCATTCCTTCCAAAGAAATCCCAGGGCTGCTCTCCTTCAGAATGGACTGGTTGGATCTCCTTGCAGTCCAAGGGACTCTCAAGAGTCTTCTCCAATGCCATAGTTCAAAAGCATCAATTCTTTGGCACTCAGCCTTCTTCACAGTCCAACTCTCACATCCATACATGACCACTGGAAAAACCATAGCCTTGACTAGATGGACCTTTCTTGGCAAAGTAATGTCTCTGCTTTTGAATATGCTGTCTAGGTTGGTCATAACTTTTCTTTCCCTCTTTTAGTTTCATGGCTGCAGTCATCATCTGCAGTGATTTTGGAGCCCCCAAAAATAAAGTCTGACACTGTTTCCACTGTTTCCCCATCTATTTCCCATGAAGTGATGGGACCGGATGCCGTGATCTTCGTTTTCTGAATGTTGAGCTTTAAGCCAACTTTTTCACTCTCCACTTTCACTTTCATCAAGAGGCTTTTTAGTTCCTTTTCACTTTCTGCCATAAGGGTGGTGTCATCTGCGTATCTGAGGTTATTGATATTTCTCCCAGCAATCTTGATTCCAGCTTGTGCTTCTTCCAGCCTAGCGTTTCTCATGATGTACTCTGCATATAAGTTAAATAAGCAGGGTGACAATATACAGCCTTGACATTCTCCTTTTCCTATTTGGAACCAGTCTGTTGTTCCATGTCCAGTTCTAACTGTTGCTTCCTGACCTGCATACAAATTTCTCAAGAGGCAGGTCAGGTGGTCTGGTATTCCCATCTCTTTCAAAATTTTCCAGTTTCTTGTGATCCACAGAGTCAAAGGCTTTGGCATAGTCAATAAAGCAGAAATAGATGTTTTTCTGGAACTCTCTTGCTTTTTTGATGATCCAGCGGATGTTGGCAATTTGATCTCTGGTTCCTCTGCCTTTTCCAGAACCAGCTTGAACATCTGGAAGTTCACGGTTCATGTATTGCTGAAGTCTGGCTTGGAGAATTTTGAGCATCACTTTACTAGCATGTGAGAAAGAAGTGGCCAAGGTGCTGGAACCTTGAAAGCAAAACTGCTTGTGCTTGCTTAGGTGTTGCTCAGAGACCCGTAGGTCAGCATTGTGCTCTAGCACACAGCCAGGCCGCGTGCAGAAAATGTGCCCTGAGTGTCAGAATGGATAGAGACAGTTTTGGGGTGTGCACTAGCTCACTGGGGTCTGGCCATGTCTGACTTGGCTCACCTCACTAGTGACCATTCCAGGTTTAGGGGAGATATACTGGGGCAAGGAGCCAGGCAGGGGGGAGGTGTGAGGCAGGCGATGGACAGGATTCCTGCACAATGACTGACCTGGACTGGCAGATACAGATCTCAGTGGTAGGCCAGCTCGGAGCAGCTGTCCAAAGAGGACTGCTTTCTACCACTGCCATCCCCAAGGGTCTGTGAGAAAAAGCCTACTCACAGAGCAGAGACCAGGAATGGTCACAGAGTTGGTGAACAAAGTGAGAATGTGGTCCTGCCCCCAGCAGGAAGGAGAGCTTACAGGTTTGGAGACAGGAAACAAGGTCTGTAGCAGATACCAGAGTGCGATAAGCTATGGGGAAGCCAACAGGGGCCAGGGACCTCCATACGATAGAAATGAAAGAAGCGGGGAGGGTTGGGCGGATAGTCTGCTATTCTGCTTTCCAAATCTAAAATTCAATTTCCCCTGCATATTGAACTTCATAAAGAAGTGCGTGAGCTATAATTTCATATTGGCAAGAGAAGTGAGAAGAAAATTGAGGCCGGATGTTTTATGTGTTGTCTTCTATATATGTCCCTAAAGTTTTTCAGCTGAGTTGGAAATAAATTCTGTCCTATCCTAAGGATGTGATTTATACCAAGTCACTGAAGGTACTCAGGCTGGAGACTCATGTTGCACTGTTGCTGAGGCAAAAACCATGTCTTTTCATAATGCTCTGTTTTTTCCACAAAATAGGAGCTGATAGTTGTAAAAAATGTTATGGCTGAGCTGTAGCTAACACTCCATGCTTAATTTTGAGAGGGGTGAATAGGGCTAGAAGAAAGAATTTGCTGTATAGTTAATACATAAAACTGACTGTGGTCATTAATTTCAACCTCTTGGCCCCAAAGCCTTTCACCAGAGCTGCTAACAGGTCGTATAAATCACTCTTATGAGCTGTTTCCTTTCTTTTCCCCTCTTCCCTCAGGGGAGGGGGCTGGCCCCTGATATGGAAGCATCGCTTAGCCCCGGGGACTTCTGAGTCAGCAGACCTGAGCACTGCAGCATCCTGGCTTCCAGGGACCGAAGGCCGGGGAACGTGGGGCTGAAGGGCAAGCATGGGGCTTCAGAACCTCCTTTCAACTTATTTTGTGGCATGAAACCTCTTTTTTTCTGAAACTTCTCCATTAGCCCTTGCTTAGTGAAGGGGAACCCCAAGAATCTTCAAGGTCCTTGAGGATGGGATGGGGGTGGTTTGAGGGAGGTGGCTGTGGGAAGCGGGAAACCCCTTCTTGGCCCATGGGAAACCTCGTGTCTGCCAAGATGCTCTGGAGCTGTTTGGTATTTTCACTCTTGATGTGGTGGCATGTCTTGTTTTTAAAGATAACAGAATTTGAGAAAGGGCTTCAGAGATGTCTGAAGGCTTTTCTCAGAAACCTGTGTGAGGCAAATCTGTGCTTGCTTTCAACTCTGACACTTCCTTCCTAGATCACCCTAGTCAAGTTGCCAAAGTTGTCTGAGCCTCAGCATCCTCCCTTGAAGATGGGAGGTCCTGATACCCGCCAGGCAGAGCAGAGTGGAGGTTCGTGAGCTGAAGCAGTGGTTGTAAAGCCCCAGCATGGGCCTGGCACAGGCGTCCCGAGGGAGGGAGGGAGGAAGTATTTGGCTGACCAGGCCGGAGGAGCCCCAGCAATCTGAGCCCTTGGCCCCTTGGCATGTTCCACTGTGTTCCTTTGTGCCAGCTATGCCCATAGTGAGCCAGCTGTCCTGCAGCTGGGCCCTGCATGGCAAAACGGATGGAAAAGGAGCTCTGCAGGGTGGGTAAAAACCCTGCTGGGAGGGGGCCCAAGTTCCCTGTTGGATGTGAGAACCACCTGTTGGATGTGAGAACCACCCCAGCCTGTTCCACTCTCAGGCCCCCTCAGGGACACAGCTGGGTCTGTGCAGCATGACGGCAGGCCCCTCCATCAAGCATGGCCTGACACCCTCTAGCAAAAGAAGCTGGGTTGGTGTGGCTGGTGTGACACGTGCAGACTCTCTCCTCCCCTCCCCGGTCAGGAGCCTCTTACCCTTGGAGGAAGTGTCCACCCCTTTGAGCTCCTCTTTGACCCCTGCAGGTCAGAGGTGCTGCTGAGCCGCAGTTAACAAGCTCCAGAGGGTGATAAAGCAGGTGGCAAATTGCTGCAATCTTGCCAAGCAGACAGTGAGAAAGGGCCCTCTTCCAGAGCAGCTGCTTCCAGGTCCCCAGCTCATGACGCCCTGAGTATCTCGAGCTTGTCATAATTTCCCTTCCTCCCCGAGCCCCCTCCCAGTTAGTGGAAAGCTTGGGCTGATGTTCTGAGGTGAAAGCCCTCTGATGTGTTGTAAATCTTTATCTCTGGGAAAGCCGTGATGCTCTTTCAGAGCTTTCAGAAGAGGAGAGAATGCACTTGCGTGGTTCATCTGCCCAGGAGAAGGCCTGTCTGCTGCCCAGGATGGGAGCCAGTGCTTACATAACCAAGCACATCTTATCTCTTCAGCATTTCCTGACCTCTGTTATTTTGTATGTGTTAAGATGTGTCTGTTGTTTCTGGGGATAGGAGAAGGGAGGGGAGAGGAAAGGAGGTTTTTTTTAAATCCTTTTGTTTGTTTGGGGCTATCCTTAATTACTCACCCTGGGTTGTAATTCCATCCATGGTCAGATGACATGCCTTGTGGCCGGCTTAATTGGAGGCGGATGCTGATCTGTCCCAAGCCAGTTTCCAGTGGGGAATGTTGACTTGGGAACCTCCCAACTGGTTGTAAGGCCGTGGACGTTGCCTTCTGCAGGCACTTGTGCCGAGGAATTGACCCTACTGTCCAGCCAGGCTGGTGCTCGGGACCTCCGACACAGAAGCAGGGGTGGACCTCCTGAACCCCAAAAACAACAATCGGAACCTCCTCAGTACCGGCCAGAGTCAGGGTGGTGCGGTAATGGGGATTTGAAAGTCTTGAAAGCACATTTTGAGCCAGCACTTGGGATCTTGTCTTTCCTTTTCCAGCTTGTTAGAACCAGGTGGTACCACTCTGTTAGTCTGTAACTGGATCATGAGAGGGTGAGGCGGGCAGACCTGTCCCCTTGTGAAGATGGCACCCCACTGTTTACTTTATCCTCTGGACTTGAGGCTCAAGAGGAAGTGTCTTAGACCAGAAAGCCACCCAGGTTCTGAGCATCTTTGCCCAGCTTGAGTTGACATATTCAGTGGATCCTGTCTTGTGATCACACGTTCATCAGTCCTGTGTGACCTTTGTACCACCTTCTGTCCCTTGTAGGCAGCAGTTCTTCCGTTCCCTGGAGTGGCCCAGGCCAGGTCACCGGGGCTGTCATCTTCATGGACACTAGCGTTTAAAGCTCCAGCTGCTGAGCCATCCTTTACGGAAAGGCCTGGGCCACCAGCCTCAGGGAGCTGAACTCATCTGAGGAGGACGACCAGCCACAAGCGTGTTTCTAGAACACGAGGTGCTCACACTGGCCCCTTCGTAACACACGAGCCAGGCCTCCTCCTACCTGAGAACATGACCTAGGCACACACTGACACTTCAGTTTTTGTGATTTAAACAGATACTAAGTCTGAGGGGCTGGTTGAAATGCCCTTCACCCAACTAATTGGATGTTGCAGCAAACGCATTCCCAGGGATGCACAGGTTTGATTGGAACAGAGGATGCTAGGCATGGAACAGACAGTGTTGGACTCCTGGTTGCTGTGTCTCTCACACCAGGCACTGAGTCAGGTTCCCGCCCCCCTTTTGAATTTAACACAGCTCAAGGTGTGTTTTTAGAGGAATGTAAAGATTTGTTTGCAAGGAAGGTAAAGAATCTGCCTGTAATGCAGGAGACCCAGGTTCAATCCCTGGGTGGGGAAGATCCCCTGGAGAAGGAAAGGGCAACCCACTCCAGTATTCTTGCCAGAGAAATCCCATGGACAGAGGAGCCTGGTGAGCTACAGTCCATGGGGTCTCAAGAGTCAGATGTGACTTAGCAACTAAAAAGATTTGTTTAAATTCCTGCCTAATGTTAATGTGAGAATACAGAGAGCCATTTTCCCATTCCCACAAGTTGGCTACAAACTGGGCATCATAGAAATCTCTCTTCTTTCATTGGCTACTGCTTATTTATCTTCAGGTTTATATTTTCATGGGATAATAGGTGAATCCTTCACGAGCTAATTGTGTGGGGTGCCTGGTGAGTCTTGTATAAAACCTTCTGGCCCATTACACAGTGACTTCTGCTCCCTAGAATTTCATGGCTTGTGCTGGGAGTCAGGGGAGGGGGGCTAGTTAACATGAGGGCATCAGTTAGGGAGTCAGAAGACCTGAGTTCTGAGATCAGCTTTGCCACTTAGCTGGACTGTGATCCCTGACGGGTCCTCCTCCTTCTTTGGTCCTCAGTTTCTCCATCTGTACACTGGCCTCAGTTATTATTGGGTTTTCTTTTCAAATCTGTTATGCTAGATTATTCTGTCTTCTACCTTTTTGCTGTCTTCTCATGAAATTCTAACATGGTGGACATTCAACCAGCCTTAGATGCTAGCCATTCTTTTGTGTTTTGTAGATGACTAGTCCTTCTTTCGGAGAAGGCAATGGCAACACACCCCAGTATTCTTGCCTGGAAAATCCCATGGATGAAGGAGCCTGGTAGTCCATGGGGTCGCAAAGAGTTGGACATGACTGAGTGACTTCACTCTCACTTTTCACTTTCATGCATTGGAGAAGGAAATGGCAACCCACTCCAGTGTTCTTGCCTGGAGAATCCCAGGGACAGGGGAGCCTGGTGGGTTACTGTTTATGGGTTCGCACAGAGTCAGACACGACTGAAGCGACTTAGCAGCAGCAGCAGCAGCAGCAGTCCTTCTTTGGGGCTCCCCTGATAACTCAATGGTAAAAAATCCGCCTGTCAATGCAGGAGACATGGGTTCTATCCCTGGGTCAGGAAGATCCCCTGAAAAAGGAAATGGCAATCCACTCCAGTATTCTTGCCTGGGAAATCCCATGCACAGAGGAACCTGATGGGCTATAGTCCATGGGGTCATAAAGAGTCGGACATGACTTAGCGACTAAGCAACAGTCTTCCTTTTGCTCAGGCATCCTCCCCCATGCTTTATAGATTGCATCTTCTCTTTGTTTTGGGGGCAATTATCTCATTCATTTGTACCTTAAATTTCAGTGGTCCTGCTGCTGTCATTGCAGCTATCCTCCAACCAGCATCTTCTCTGGGCCATCACTGGTTGCCACTTCCACGTATCACCCTAGTTTCATCCTCAGCACAACTTTCAACATTATGTGTAAAACCTTCTGGATGTAATTCCCATAGAGAGTTGACTATATCAAATACCAGAGAAACCAGGCCCTTTAAAAAAAATCAAATCTCATCCTAATGAATTCCAGCATTCCTGGTAAGCATCTTCCTCTTTTCAGCAGCGACATTTACAACTTGGCGTCTTACTTCACAATTGCATAAAAGGACAACTGCCTGGACAGCTGCCTACACGGTAGAGCGGGCTGTGCTCAGGGAGCGGCCGGTCTGCTTGAATAGAAGGGCGTGTCCTCCTGCCTCGATCTGAAAGGTGACAACCAGCTCAGCCTTTCACATTGGCGTGAAGGGGTCACTTCATGCTGGCACTGCTGTCTCTTTCCTTCCTAATCAGGCAACCTCATGTGGTGAGGGCTCTCTTTAAAGACGTGTTCCCAGTTTTAAGCAAACCCTTCCTGAAAGGTGCTTTACCAAGGCGGAGTTACAAAATATATTAAAGCATCTCAAATCCACGTATCTTATGGCTGTGTGTGATCTTTCCAAGTTCACTCCCAGTCATTCCCTGGACTGGGAAGGTGCTCAGATTTACTGAGGGGTGTATTAAGACAAGGCCAGGGCTCTGGCTAAGTGCAGGAACTGTGTCTCCTCAAGAGACACCTCATGTCCTTGAGCTCTGCCCGGGGAAGGAGGCATTTCCGGCTGCTTCAGGCAGATTAAGTGGGATTTAGATGATCTTGAAAAACCAGAGAGTACACACAGCACACGGTAGGCTTTCAAGGAAGAATGCTGACTGACAGACTGAATGGGCCTCTCTCAGGAATTTCTTTACAGTGAACTGCTTTTATGTGGGGGGCCTCCACGTAGTTCCCATTTGGCCAGGCTGTCACTCCGCAGGGTCTTTGGCACGTCTGTGTGCTCCCAGCCCCTGTGCGGGTAGCACTGGAGCCAAAATCTGCCTCCCTGGAGCTGCTCTCTCCTCAGAGCAGAATCAGGGGCTACTGGGGAGAGCATGCTGGGCTTTCAAGTCAAGCCAACCTAGGTTCAGATCCCAGCTCTGACACTTGTTGGTTGAAGGACTTGGGCTATGTTTTTAACCTTTAAAAGCGAAGACATCACTTTGCTGACAACATTCCGTGTAGTCAGAGCTATGGTTTTTCCAGTAGTCACGTATGGATGTGAGAGTTGGACCATAAAGAATGCTGAGTGCTGAAGAATTGATGCTTTCAAATTGTGGTGCTAGAGAAGACGCTTGAAGAGTCCCTTGGACAGCAAGGAGATCAAACCATTCAGTCCTAAAGGAAATTAACTCTGAATATTCATTGTAAGAACTGGTGCTGAAGCTGAAGCTCTAATATTTGAGCCACCTGATGTGAAGAGTCTACTCACTGGAAAAGACCCTGATGGTGGACAAGATTGAGGGCGGAGAAGAAGAGAGCTGCAGAGGACGAGATGGTGGGATAGCATTGGTTGGACTCAATGGACATGAATTTGAGCAAACTCTGGCAGATAGTGAAGGACAGAGGAGCCTGGCATGCTGCAGTCCACAGGGTTGAAAAGAGTCAGATACCACTTAGTGACTGAACTATAACAAGAGGCCTCTGGTCCTTCATCTAAACGTGGGAATAACTCCACTTATGTTGGGTGGTTTTGAGAACTAAAACCATTGCCTGTGTAATAATACTGGACACTCAGAAACCACGCGGAGAAAGTGTTGTTCTTTTGAGACCATCGCTCATATTATTGGAAGTCTCCTAGGGCCATGAATGAGGGTTCCTCTTCTTTCACAGCCCTGAGGACGCCATGAAACTAGCACCAGATCCTTGAGGCCTCCCCCCTCCCCACTCCCGTGATACTGTGCTTTCTCTGCTTGGGTGATGGTGCCCCCCTGCTCCTGTCTCATGAGGGCTGTGCTCTATCTTGTGAAAGAGCTGCCTGATACCTTGGGTGAGGGAACTTGGGGTGCAGGGGATGCACCAGTAGACAGGTGAGAAGTGGCTGGAGCGGGTGTGTGCGGCGGGACCACCCATCATGACGTCTTGATGGTTGCTGCTCATGCCTAGACATTCTCTCCTGGGAGAGTGTCCTTCCTGAAGATCACCTCTGAGAGCAGCAGGTGCCCCGAGACTCTGCCCTGTGGCCTCTCTTGTCCGTCCTGGTTTGGAGCAGCTTCTCAGGAGGCAGCCACGTCACCATAAGGGCTTCCAGCCCTCCAGGCTCCAGGGTCATCACCCTTCCCACAAGGGCTTCCTGCCCTCCAGGACCCTTCCCAACTTCTAGGTGGTGGTTATTGTGATTGCTGTGTTTAATGCAGGAGGCAACAGTTTTGCTCACATTTATGCGTGTGTGGGCAGTGAGAAGGAAAGCTGGTCGCAGGGTCCACACTGGCCTGGGGCCCATTCTTCTCCACCCACTTCCCACAGAGGCCCGAGAAGCAGCCCATTGCCCTCTGACCTGGGCAGCTGGATGCTCACCTACTTTTCTCAGAAAACTCACATGGGGGGAAAAAAAAAACTCACATGGGATGTCAACTAAGGTTTTGTTTCTGCGTCACAAAGGAAAATAGAACAGGGACTACTGAATCAGCTTTTCTTGGATCATAAGCTGTGATTTCTCCATAAACTAGGTAATGGCTGTTGAATTCCACAGCTGTTCCTGAGCATTTACTGAATGCCAAGCCCTGCACTATGAGTGGGTGGAGGCTGAGATGCCAAAGATGGAGTCCCTGTCTTTAGGGAGTCTCCATGGGTCGTGGGTCCTGACAGCCCCATACTCTGCATCTGGGCTGGTGAAGGGCTGGTGGAGAGCCAAGGCGGGCACCTGGTGTTCTTACTTCACCACTCCTCGTCTGCTAAAAGTCTTCCTTGACTGCCTCAAGCTCTAGCAAGTTCCCTCCTCTCCAGACCCTGGCTTCCTGTGGCGCCTACAGCCTGGGTGATGTTCCCTACCTGTTATGTAGTCTTCTCGGCATCACAGCCTCACCAGGCACATCACATCATATGCACGTCAGCAAATGAAACAACTGAAGCTTAGAGAAGTGAAATAATCCGCCCAGGATCACAGAGTTACTTGGCCGCAGAACTGGAATCTGCTCTCACATGGTCTGACTCCCAGGCCAGGGCTTCCCTTAGAAAAGGGTACTTACTGTCCATCCTCACTTGACCCTGAGAGGCCCCTCTTCCATGTCACATCAGCACTAGGTACCCTTCTCTGATTTTGTGTCCTTCCCCGAGGGCAGGGCCCAGTCAGCCTGGTGTCTGATCCCCTGCTGGAGCTGCCGGCCCAGACACTCCGATAGGCCCATTGGATGAAGGAAGGAGAATGAGCTCAGCACCTCTCTCCTCCCTTCTCGCTCCTCAGTCATCTGCGGGCAACGGGAGCAAACAGCTCTTATGAGCCAGGTGTCTGTCTAATTATAGCTGAGTTAGTCTTTCAGACAGTGGATTAAAAACAGGATCTGAGGTCTTTTAGCTGGTTCTGTCTGGGTCAGCATGCTAACCCCACACATATCTTGGTTTGCAAAAATAGTAAGAAGCTGAGGCAACAATGACTTATGGGTCATTTACTACCTGTACCGCAGAGAGAAGTACCAAAACAATCATCTAAGCTCGAGAATTTGGTCACCTAGTTTTACCGTGTGTGTCTGCGACCAGGAGGGAAGCTATAAGGCAGTTGTCTTCTTCTGTGAAGGCTTCTAGTGAGTCGGGTTGCTGGGAGATGAAGGGCCTTTGTTTCTGGTGGTGCCATTGCGTTATTTGGTGATAGCAAGAATAATCCAGGACCCTTTCTGCAGCTTTCACTTCATTCTCTGTTAATGACTGAGCCTCCCAGGAGGTATGTCCCTGTCTCATTGTTGTATTGTTCTTTCCTCCAGAGATCCTGCGGATAATTCAGCTGGACCTAGACCTCAAGTACAAGACCAACATCCGGGAATTGTTTGAGGAGTTCGACAACTTCCTGCCAGGCGCCATCATTGGCATAGCACAGGAGATGCAGCCGGTGTACAGGTGGGTGGGAACAGCTGGCCTGCGGCCTCCAGGAACCCTCCCTGCCTCTTACCACCCCCACCCCCCACCTTCCGCAGAGGGGATCAATGGGTCTCCGTCTTTCTGCACTGAACATCCTGGGGACACTTTTGTACTTATTGTTTATAGTAAATAGTTTGGGTAGCGGGGTCTGCACCAAGACCATAGATGCTTACTTACCTCATTCATTTGGGAGAGTTGGTGACATTTTTTCTTGTGGAAAGCCCAGCCATTTGGGTTCTGGTTCAGCTCAGAATTTTAAAATCTCCGGCTCTGTCTTACACTGGAGGTGTTGAGATGCAACTTTATCTTGCTTGTCTGATGATGAACTAAGTTTTCTTGGCCTCTGAGCCACCAGCAAGCCCTCCTCTGTGTAAGGGGGAGCAGGTTTGTCAGTGTTTTTCAGGGAGGGAGAGGCTGCACAGCTTTCGTGCACAGATTGGCATCGACCAGTCAAGTCAAGAGTGCGTTCTTGTTCCTCTATATAGTTTTTTCCTTATCAGGTGCTCAGCATAGAGAAACTCCAGCACTGAGAACCAGGAGACACGTTCAAGAGTATTCACTGTGGCATCATTTGTAGTAGCCCAAACTGAAAACAGCTCAATGCTCATGGACAGCAGAATGGATAAATATAATATATTCATCCAGTTGAGTACTTGAAATAAAAATGAGCAGACAGGTACCCACGTGCACTGATAGGCAAGACTAAACTGTGCTGTTTAGGGATGTATATGCAAGTGGTAAATGTCATAAGGAGCACCGAGGGATGATGGTCCCAAACGGCAGCGGGACAGCTACCTGCGGAGTAGGTGGGGGAGTGGGAGGGGCGTGGACCCGGGTGGGCATTGCCCCTGGTTGGCTATAGTGCTTTGCGCTCCACTTGAGGGGCTGTGCATGTGTTTGTGTGTATTCCTTTGTGTGTAATGTATGTCTTACAATTTAAAAACGTTTAAAAAGAGAAGGAAAGGCTGAAGCACCTGTAGGTTTTCATTATAAACCAGGCCTATGACCCTGGGTTCAGAGACTTCCACATTGCTGACTGTTCCTCTTTGCTGCCCCGTGAGCTGACCCACCCTTGGTTCTCAGTGCATACCCTCATGCTGACTCCCAGTGGGCATTCTCAGAGCCAGGCCCAGTCTTTGGAGAGCCGCAGGGCAACTAGTGACTCAAGAACATGCATGTCCTTTTAGAGGAGAGTGACAGCCTCGGCTTGGTTGTAGTTATTTGCAAGACCCTGATCACATAACAGGAAATTCCTGCAAGGCCTCTGAGTGAGTCAATAACTCCTGGGCCAGGTGGGCTGTTTCCCTTACATAATCCTCTCACAGGTTGCCCTGGAGTCACGCAGTAGAGCCCTTTACTCTGCTGTGCGTGGGGAAGAGGAGACTTTGGGCAAACCCCTGCCCTTGCACTCATAGCAGCATAGCCCCACCCCATCCCGCCCCCATCCTTCACCCTCACACAAGGCGTGTGTTAGGTCTGTGGGTGTTGTTTTAACCAGGGGAGGAGATGGAAGGAACACTGAGCCAGGAGTCTGATGGCCTATGTGCTAGTCCCAGCTTGGTCCCCACGCTTGGCCTTGCCATCTGAGGGTGGGAGCAGGTGCGCTCTGAGACCACCGTCCTCCAGCCCTGGCATTTGTGATCCTAGCCCTCTGACCCTCACCATTTCCGAGTCATCTTTGCTCAGCCTGAGGTTGCTTGTCAGCTGGTGAATTCCTCACTGCTACACAGGGCCCGTGACCCAAGGATCGTTAAACCAGGCCGACTATTAAGTACAATTAGAGCTGTGAGGCCTTCAAGCCCTGGTTTGGAATTTTTCTCATGTAATACAGATGAAAACCTGATTACGCTTAACTTAAATGGTATTGGCCAGACTTTATCTTTTCTGTACATCGAAGATTTCAGAAACAGTGAAACCGAAAATCAGTTTAATTAGGCTTTTCAAAGAAAACCTTTGAAAGATTTTAGATTCAAAATGAAATTGAGTTTTCCGCATCTTCAGAATCCTGTATTCTGCACCATGGCATGAGACAGAGGAGACCTATAGCCAGGCTGGTGATAAAGTCCAGAAGATGCCCTGTTTGTAGGGCCCAGTCTGTCAGAAGCAACAGAAATGAAAAGTCCTTTACTTGCTCTTCCCCTCTTCCGTCCCCTTCCAGCCGAAATGTTTCTTAAGACCTCTGATAATTAGGTCTGCAGTGACTGCCCTGTGCTGATCTGTCCCTACCGGCTCTGAGTAATTTGATGCTTGCTTTCTGTCTCATGCTGAGGCGGGGAGCATTTGGTGCTGGCCGGGGCAGGGAACCGTGGTTTTTTGCCATCTTCCGTAAGAAAACCAGAGGCTCCAGTGGCCCCAGAGATCGAGTGTTAGTTGTCTGCCACTCTGGAGTCTGTGCCTGCGTGTGAGTGTTTGTAGGGAGGCGGAATGCAGGCAGGGGGGTAAACAAGGCCTGAACCAGGGCCGGCAGAGCCAGGCCCCCGAGAACAGCTTTAGGCCCATCTCCGTAGACGCGGCTGGTGTAGCTGGTGGGGAATCCCCCGTGGCCGTCTGCCTTCCTCTGTAGGCACCTGGTCCTCCCCCAGGAACTGGCCTGTGGACTGTGAGGTGGGCAAGGTTTTATCATAAACAGAATCTGCTAGCATCTGTACAAAGAAAGGAAAATTTAGAAACCAAATGGCACAAAAGCAAACTTAGCTGATGAACAGAGCGCATTCGGATCTGGAAATTCACTAAGCAGAAATAAATCTAGACCTTCTCAGCTGTGTTATTTTTATAGTCACTTGTCCGAGAGTTACTATACTTCAAAAAAGGCACGTATTAAGTCATTTTTATGGCTGTTTCCCTTTGATTGTGTGCCATGAATGTTAGAAGATTGAGGGGCTGGAAGAGAAAGTATTTCCCACTGTACTTTTGACAAATAGCTTTTTTAAAAAAACAGCTCCCCCCCTCCATTCCGCCCCAAACATAGCACCACATCAGCTGTGTTTTCTAGAAAATGATGTCTCATGGGATGCTAGCATTTTGATTAAGGAGCCTTTTCCTCTTGGGCCCCTGTAAGATTTTGTTGAGTCAAACGTCTCATGACTTTCCTCATCTGAAAACTGGGGAGCAGTGGTCATCTTGGGTGGAACATTGTCCTTCCCTTTTTGATTCTTTCTCTTTTTCTTTGCTAGGAAACTCTAGTTAGTTGGGCAGTGTGATTAGCTGGAATAAGTGGAGAAGGGTCTAGTGCTTTCTAGTCATAAATAGCTGTGTTTCAAATATGTGTTAATCCAGGATGCCATTGAGCATTTTCTTCCTTATGAGTGAATTGGAAAAGTAAAGAAAACTGTTAGACCCGCTTTGTGCATAACCTATAAAAATCGTAAGGGTATATCACCTGGCAGAGCAGCCATACATAGAAGAAATGACTCAGATTATACTCAGAAACCATGGATTATAGTCCTGCCTTTCACAAATTACCCATGTGACACTACGTAAGTCAGCTGATTCTCTGAACCTCTGTGTTTTCACCTGTAAGTGGGGATAGATATGTCTAATACACAGAATTGCTGAAACACTCAAATGAAATAAAACACTTGAAAGTTTCTGGTGTAAAAGAGACTCTGGGTAGAGAACGTTTCCTCCTTCCCACCCTTAATCATCATAGCTCCGTTTGTGCTTTCCTTTCCAGCTGATTTGTTGTTCAGTATACCTCCTACTCTACCCCACCCACAACAGATATGGTTGCCAGTTAAAATACAGGATGCCCAGTTAAATAAATTTCAGATAAACAACAAACAACTGCTTTATGTAAGTATAACCCAAATGTTGTAAGGGGATATACTTACACAAAACAAGTATTGTTTATATGAAATTGAAGTGTAACTGGGTATCCTGCTGGTTTTCTTTCCTTTCTTCCCTTCTTTTTTTCTACATTTGGCAGTTCTGCCCCTACTCAAGTGTTCAGTTCAGTTCAGTCGCTCAGTCGTGTCCGACTCTTTGCGACCCCATGAATCACAGCACACCAGGCCTCCCTGTCCATCACCAACTCCCAGAGTTCACTCAGACTCGTGTTCATTGAGTCAGTGATGCCATCCAGCCATCTCATCCTCTGTCATCCTCTTCTTCTCTTGTCCTCAATCCCTCCCAGCATCAGAGTCTTTTCCAATGAGTCGACTCTTCGCATGAGGTGGCCAAAGTACTGGAGTTTCAGCTTTAGCATCGTTCCTTCCAAAGAAATCCCAGGGCTGATCTCCTTCAGGATGGACTGGTTGGATCTCCTTGCAGTCCAAGGGACTCTCAAGAGTCTTCTCCAACACCACAGTTCAAAAGCATCAATTCTTCGGCGCTCAGCTTTCTTCACAGTCCAACTCTCACATCCATACATGACCACAGGAAAAACCATAGCCTTAACTAGACGGACCTTAGTTGGCAAAGTAATGTCTCTGCTTTTGAATATGCTATCTAGGTTGCTCATAACTTTTCTTCCAAGTAGAACCCCGCTTTTTAGCAATGGAGAGTGATCTGGCTTTTCTATAAGATCCTTGAGTGAATGGGAACAAAGGGTATGAAAGCAGGAAACCAGTGGGAAGGTGGGAGGTTGAGGGGCAGCCTTCAGAGTCTTCAGGAGACAGCAGGCCTGAGGTTCACCCACCCCTCTGCAGGAGCCAGGGCCAGACTGCGGCCTGGGAAGTTGGGTAGGCCCCTGGAGCTAGGCAGCCCACAGTGGCTTAGCTTCAGGCCACAGGGCTCCTGCAGAGCCTGGCATGAGTGACTGAGAGTGTGTGTGTTGAGGAGCTGGGGTAGCAGCCGCTGGTTGTGGTCACTCTGTCTTGAGGCTGGCCGCCTGAGGAGCTGTTGGATGGTGGCTTTATTAACGGGGGCCACGGGCTTCTGGTTCATTCTCTCTTGGCTCCATTGGCTGGCTGTGTGCTGGTTTGAGCCCAAACCCACCATGAGGTAGAAGCAGCAGGCGAATCCTGTCAACTGCTGATAATGACACCAGGCAGGAATTTGCTTTTGTGGTTAGTATTTTAATGATGTCTACTCTACTATGTTTTTAGGTCTTGTGGTTTTTATTGATAGCATTTGTGCCAGCCTAACCTCTGTCCGGATGCTTGAAATAAAAATGTCTAACTTATTTTCAGGCCTCTTCATCCCATTCCTAGCACTGGAGAAGGGATGTTGGGAGGGAAGTGAGGACTAGCACAGAAGTGGGAGGGGAGGACGTGGACTGACATCACCTCGGCCACTCATGGCTGTATGACCTTGGGCAAGGTTCCTGACCTCTCTGAGTTTTAGTTTCTTTAGCTGAGACCTGGAGATTATAGCAATACTGTATAATACTATATATGGTGAAGTTGATTGAAGGCTAAATTAGACAGTGTTTCTGGCACAGACTAGGACGTCTTATTTGTGATAGCAACTTTATTCAGTCCCACTCATGCACTTAGTTCTGTGACCTTACCCTGTGAGGCTCAGCTCCCTCATGGTATGTAAAGCTGGAACAACTGATAATTTAGCATAATTAGCGCTGGCATTTTGGCTTCTCAGCATCTGTCATGGCTTCCTGGGTGGCCAGTGGTAAAGAATCTGCCTGCCATTGCAGGGGACACAGGTTCGATCCTTGGGTTGGGAAGATTCCCTGGAGAAGGAAATGGCAACCTACTCCATTATTTTTGCTGGGAAATCCCATGGACAGAGGAGCCTGGCAGGCTGTAGTCCATGGCATTGCAAAGAGACAGACATGACTTAGCAACTAAACAACAACAAAAACAGCATCTGTACCCTCTTCCTATGTTTGAGAAATTTCTGCTATATAAGCCTGCCTCCCTTTATGGAAGACAGAAAGGCTGGAGACTTTCTTTCCTGGACTCCATGCAGCTAGGGTTCTGTGTTCTTCTCCATCCCCTGAGAAAAGCACCATCAGGAATTTAGAATCTATGCAGGCTGGTTTTATACTTTCACTATATACCCTGAGCAATATAAAGTGAAAGTGAAGTTGCTCAGTTGTGTCCGACTCTTTTCAACCCCATGGACTGTAGCCTACCAGGCTCCCCTGGCCATGGGATTTTCCAGGCAAGAATGCTGGAGTGGGCTGCCATTGCCTTCTCCAGGCTCCCCTGGCCATGGGATTCTCCAGGCAAGAATGCTGGAGTGGGCTGCCATTGCCTTCTCCAGGCTCCCCTGGCCATGGGATTCTCCAGGCAAGAATGCTGGAGTGGGGTGCCATCGCCTTCTCCAGGGGAAGCAAAATAAAGTATTTACAAAACAGAAACTGGCAGTATTACCAGGAGAAAACAGTGAGTCCACAATAATGGAGTGAAATGTTAAGGTGCCTCTGTCAGAAACCAGGAGCTCAAAGAGGCGGAAGGTTTGTGTGCAGAAGATCACAGCAGAGGAGGAAGGGCGGGGGACACGAGGAGGACAGACCGCTGGGGCAGGCGCCTGGCCCCTGTTTCACGCCAAGAGCCTGCCTGGGGGCCTGGCGGGCATTTCAGTGCCCCACTGAGAGGGAACTTCTGACTACTACCTGCTTCTGGACGTCAGCCCTTGGCTCCAGTGGTTTCTTGTCCATGGAGATGTTTGTCTCATTTTTCACCCCTACTATTTTCCTCCCTCTGCTGCATTCCTTGAATTTAAAAAAATATGAGTAATACCTTTTCATTAAAAATTCAAGCAGTATACAAAGATGATTATTTTTCCAGAAATTTTCTACAGATTTATCAGTGGTGCATGTGTAAGTAGACTCATACTTTATATACCCTTGTGCATCTTTCTTTATTCACTAAACAGTGTGTCTTGGCCATCCTTATCCCTAACTCAGTATTCCTGTATTAAACATTGCTAGTCTCCCAATATGTATTTTTTTATGTTTTATCTTGGAAAGCTTCTAACATAGACAAAGGTAGACAGAATCATGTAGTACTCTAGGTGCTTTAGTATTATAATATTCATGGAGTTTTAGTAGTTATCAATCCTGAGCCAACCTTGCTTCATCTTTATCCCTATCTATCCTCTCTTACCGCCCCTTCCCAGGCACCCCCATTATTTTCAAGAAAACCCAGTCAGCAAACCATTTCATTGGTAAATATCATTTAAAATTTATCATTAAAAAAAAAAATTCCATGTGCTCGTTTCTGGATTTGGAGCTGAGAGGTTGTGTGAACTCATGGTGTCATTTTGTCTTCAAGTTCCTTGTCCTGAAATCAGTTTATATGAGGGAGGAAAACAGACAGGCGCAGCTCTAACTTCTAGCCAAGTGACATTTTCCATCCCTCTCCAGATTGTCTTATGTCAGGACGTTAATGTGGCAGTCTTGTCTGGAAGGTTTTAAAGCCCATATAAGTTCAGGTCCATTGTTCACCAGGCATGAAACGCTGTGTTATAAGGTAACTCTGCCACCACCATCATTTCAGGATGAGTAAGCTAGGACTTGCAGATGAAAGAGAGTAGATTTTCATCTTTCTGCTGACACCTGAGGATGAATTTCTTGGCTCTTGTTCTTGTATTTTTTTTAAAAAATTAACCAAGATTGAACCTGTCAGTTTCTATTAGAGTTAAATCTGAGTTAAGAGAGAAAAACCTGTGAGCTTTTAAAATAGTAGCTGATGAAGAAACCCTGTATTCCTTCATCCTTGGGAGTTAGAAGACAAGGCTGACTGCTTTTGCGGAGCCTGTGTAACCCAGCAGCAGTGATGTAGCCCCTTCAGGAGTCACTAATAAAAGGAGAGAAAAATATCTGCTCTGTGGTAGAGATAAAAATATTATAAGATTATTATTTTTAATGGCAACATTGGGAAAATGTATTTTAAAAGGAAAAAGCTGCATACAGAAAACCCGAGTGGAACTGTGTTACTGTAAATGTAATTATTTCTTCTCTGATGGTTGTGCCCCCTGGGGAAGTTGTGAATATCCAATGTCATCTGAAGGTCATGGAGTCAGGGAGGCTCCTGAAGGCTGAGCACCCAGGCTGAGATGACGTCCTGGTGGGGACCATGTGAGGGACTTACCTTCTCTGAAAACACGGCTCACATCAGCTCTTGCGTCACCTTGGGCAGTGTGAGTCCTCTGGCACTACTGAATCAGTAAGATCCGTGGCATGGTGCCTGACACACGTCATGGGAAGAATGAGTGAGGAAATGAGAGGGCAGATGGGCGGGGCCAGGTTGCATGCTCACTTTGGGCTGTGCAGTCCAGGTGCCAGGCACACAGTAGATTTTAACTGAATACATGACATTGTTTAATAAGAGGGGACTTTCTGAACAATGTGTTAACCAGTTCTTAAGTACAAGTCCATAGGCCCGTCGCTGGTGTTTTTATAGAAATCGCTTTTATTTTCTTTTTAGAGACACTCCGTGGCATTGTTATTCTCAGTTTTTATTGGGTTCATCCTGTGTGAACCACAAGATTAGGAGCTTTGAGGAATTATGAGGTCGGTCACATGGTTCCTGCTTTCAAGGAGATCATAATGTGAGGGAGATGGGCGGTTGGAATTCAGTAAAGACTCAAACATCCAAAATGCAAACTCCAAGTTGCTGCTGCTGTTTAGAGGTTTCCCTTGGATGAGCCTCAGAGAAGCTTTACTGTAGGGACTGGGAACTTTACTTTGCGCCCGTGTCAGCCTCAGTGTAACAGTCTGCTGTCAGAATTCTAAGGCGTGTGTGTGTGCGTGTGATGTTTCTGTCTTTCTTCTGAAAGGTCTCTTGGGAGGGCACTGGGGTTTGCTGTGCAGGTATAGCCTCCAGGAAGCATGTTTAGATGGACCTGGCCTTGTTTGCAGACGGAAAACTCCCTGGCAGGCTATGGCCGTGGGCCTGGCTGAGCAGGAGGGAGAAACTCGACCCTGTGCTCCAGAAGCTGGCAGCCTCATTGGCAGGACCACCACCCTGGATGGCTCCTCTGGGGGCCCTGCTTGGCAGAGGCCCAGCAAAGGATGACAGGCTGGGAGGACTGTCCTTCTTTGCATTACTATTTGTTTCTTTTGCCAGATAAACATCTTCTTGAGAAATCCTCCTTTGTAATCCAGGCAGCAAAAAAAGACTTATCTGTAAGCATCTTCCTGGGGAAAAAAGGCAAAATAGCATAGCTGATTCATGGTGACACACGTACAAGAGGGACTTTCTGTGACAAACAGTGTGTGAAAAGGGCTGAGTGAGGCGTGACTGGCTCCACGTGAGGGGAATTTCAGTATGGCTCCACAGCCACCTTGGGCACACATTTCAGCCACATGACTACATTTCTGCAGGTGGTTGAAATGGATAGTCAGCCCTGAGGCCCTCTGCCTCGAAGTTGACTGCAGAATTGATACTGCAGAAATATCAGGTATTTCACCTGGACAGGAGTTTAGAATGAACCTCTTAGCTCCTACCGTTGCATTGGGTGACTATGGGCCATTAACTGTTAATCATAGAGCATTCCTATGATCTTTTGTTTGGAGGCGGGCAGAATTGACCCCCCACATCCAGGAGCTACCCATAGGAGCACTTTGATCCAGGGACCTAGCCATCCCCAGCATTCCTGTCTTCAAGATTTTTTCTATCACTGTTTGTAAAAGAAGATGCAAGGAACCAGAATTGCTTCCCATATAAAAATCTACCTGTCCATGCCTCTATAGTGAACACTCATTACGAGGCTTGCTGTCCAGATGGGCTTCAGAAATGTGAGGTCAGGGAGCTGCTCATGGGGCTTCATTACTATCAGACAGTGTGGAGTGAGTGCCAGTCCATTAGGCTACTTCTCTGGTTCCCCTTGCTCCCCCTTGGCCCTGTAAGGAAACACTGCCTCCCTCAATAAATGAAGCCCAGGGTCTGCACACAGTATAAGCAAGGGAAACCCTTCCCTAACTGCTAGGACCATCTTATCTCATTGGATCCAAGAATCATGAACTTGGAACTGTAAAGAAAGGAATATAATTCTAGTGCTCTAACTTGGCTCAGCAGTGAATGAGATTTTCATGTTCCTAATAATGTGACTATCGTTCATTGGTATTCAGCTCTCAACATGGAAGATAGTGTCTAAGCATGGTAAAAGTGTAAAGGGGAATCATATTTTGTTTTTAGAAAGAATGACTGGAGCTGAAGCAGAGGTGGTGCATTTCTTCCACCTCTTCCTTCCTGCCAAGATGTCAGCAGAGTTTGGGTAGAGCACAGTGTGATCTTGGTCCTTCGGGCCACCTCTCTACTCACACCTCACATCCTCTCAGCTGCTTTCAGAGGTTAAAGGCATCATACAGATCAGTGGTCCCCAACCTTTTTGGCACTAGGGACCAGTTTTGTGAAAGACAATTGTCCCATGGCCTGGGGGTAGAGGGGGTGGTTTGGGGATGATTCAAATGCATCACATTTATTGTGCACTTTACTTCTGTTATTACATCAGCCCCACCTCAGCTCATCAGGCGTTAGATCCCAGAGGTTGGGGACTCCTGATACAGATGATCAAGCAATACATCTTGTATGAAAGGAGTATAGAGAACCTTTGAGGACTTGTTGGTGCAGAGGAGGCCACCACCCAGGAGAGAGATGTGGGTAAATGGAATACCTGGATCAGCTGCAGGTGTAGGTGCCCGGCAGCCACCTACAGGGACAGAGCAGAGGAGCCCCAGTCTCCAGTCCACGTGCCATGTCACATTTGGGATCAGATACTGAGTGGTTTTTATTTTAAAACGAGAGAACGTCTGATTAGGCTCTCAAAAGCAAAGAGGATCATCTAGTTAATGTAACATCTTGTAACAGGCACAAGAACCATTTGTGATTCAGGAACTCAGGATCTAGCCTGTAGCAGTGTAATTTCAGGTAATGCCTCCAGGAAGTAATACAAGGTTTTGAGGGTTTAAAAATGGATTGTGGCACAAAAAGATGGAGAACAGTTGATGGAACACCCATCTGCGTCCTGGTTCTTAACTGGTGTTTTTGATGATCTTGTTTATTTTGCATGAATATGAGCCCAGTGTTGCCAGGTGTTTGAATTTTTTTCCCCCAAGAAAAGCCATAAATCTATGTTGTTAATATATATAAGAGTTCCTGATTTTAAAATAGTGGTGATTAAGTCTGCTGGCCAAAAAACTCCAAATGGTACACCAGATTCAGCTCAAGAACTCCCAGTTTGAGACTTTGAGTCTGAAAGTTCATTGAGGCAAAAACTGAATGCCTCTTTTGGTCAGCCTGGACCATCCCAAGGTTTTGGTTATCGGCTGATCCTTGGATACAGACAGTTTTGGGGTGCTCAGACTTTTTCTCAAATGTTTTCTGTCTTTACCTGAAATAGTTGATTTTTGTTGATAATTCAGTATTCCATCAAATGATTTTCCAACTAACTTCACACTTACATAATCATAAAATGCCAGGGCCAAGCATAATTCTTATCCAGAAATGTAATTTGGGAAGAAAACAAAAAGATTCCCAGACTTCCATTTATCAGAGTGGGCAACAAATTTAATGTGTATGAGAAAAATCTTTGAACTCCTCTCAGTGTTTGAAGGTGCTTTTAAGAAATGAAAGGTCTAGATGGGGAGGAAAGGAGGAGAGAAGCCCAAGGCAAGAGGGAAGGGGGAGAGGCATGGAGTCATGTGGCAGCTGCACGTTCACTGCTTCCATCCACCATCCTGCCTGTTCAGTGCTACCTCATGAACAAGCCAGGGAAGTGCTGGCCCATGGATACCCGGGTCCCAGGCCTTGCTGTCTGCACAGGCATAGGAGTGAGGATGTTGGGATGCTGTCAACACACGCAGAGTGACCTCCCTGATGGCCCATCTGAAGTCAAATAGTCCTATTTTTCCTGGACAATAGATTGGTTTCCCCTTCTGTACAACTATTTAGATGTCCTCCTTTTTCAGTTGACTAACAGAAACAGATGGTGATTGCAGCCATGAAATTAAAAGATGCTTACTCCTTGGAAGGAAAGTTATGACCAACCTAGACAGCATATTAAAAAGCAGAGACATTGCTTTGTCAACAAAGTTCTGTCTAGTCAAGGCTATGGTTTTTCCAGCAGTCATGTTTGGATGTGAGAGTTGGACTATAAAGAAAGCTGAGCGCCAAAGAATTGATGCTTTTGAACTGTGATGTTGGAGAAGATTCTTGAGAGTCCCTTCGACTGCAAGGAGATCCAACCAGTCCATCCTAAAGGAGATCAGTCCTGGGTGTTCACTGGGAGGACAGATGTTGAAGCTGAAACTCCAGTACTTTGGCCACCTGATGCGAAGTGCTGACTCATTGGAGAAGATCCTGATGCTGGGAAGGATTGAAGGCAGGAGGAGAAGGGGATGACAGAGGATGAGGTGGCTGGATGGCATCACTGACTCGATGGACATGGGTTTGGGTGGACTCTGGGAGTTGGTGATGGACAGGGAGGCCTGGCGTGCTGCGATTCATGGGGTCGCAAAGAGTCGGACACGACTGAGCGGCTGAACTGAACAGAAACCTTAGAGCCAAGCTTGGGTACACCTGAATCTTGTGACTGTCTGTAGAATGCCTGCTGGTGTTTTTGCTAGCTTAAATAAGTTCTTCCACAACAAGATGAGGGGTGGTCAGATTTAAAGGGAAGAAGGAGAGGAAGCTGGATGGAGCCTGGATTAGTCTCCACTTTCTAGATCTGGCCGCCTGCTGTAATGAAAGATAAACATCGTGAGAAGTAGTCCTGGAGGAAGTGCGGTGTGGGCGGGGTGGCCATTTAACTTTCCATTAAACGATTGTTTGAGCTGGAACACTTAGAGAGCGAAGAGGGGATGCTGTTAATAAGCATGCCAGGACCACAAGGGTGAACCAGACCTGTCTTGGGCCACCCAAGGGTGTGTAATCACCCTCAGCTCAAGGCAGCAGGGCAGGGAAGGATGGAAGGACAAAGGCTGGGTCAGGGATGAGGCAGGGGAAGGAAGCTGTGAGAGCCTGATGTATTCAGGGTCAGAAATACTGCTGAGCTTGGCATTGCACAGGGATTCATCATTTGTTAGGACCAGGAAGGGGATGTTGGGCAGTTCTGGGGTCCAGAATTCAGCTTTTGACTGGACTTCCAAGGTGCAGGGTGAAGGCAGCTCTTCCCACTGAATGCATCTTACCAGGCCCCCCCTCCCCCCGCCCCCTGCGGCTCCTGGCTTTCTGTGTCAGTGTGGGACCTGTGGTTGGGTTTTGTTGAATGGGGGGATTGGGCGTCTCTGTTGGGTGGGCTCAAACTGTGTAGTCCCTGACTTGAGAACTGACCACTGGATGTGGAGGCGTGGTGGTGGTTTAGTTGCTAGGTCGTGTCTGACCTTTGCAATCCCATGGACTGAGGCCCACCAGGCTCCTCTGTCCACTGGGATTTGGCCATAATTCCATGTGGAAGGAGTCAAGAAAAATATGAAGGTGAGGTGGCTGCCTCTGAAAAGCGTAGATGCTTTGTTTTCACCGTTATTCCCAAGAACTGTTTTTAGTGCATGCCCGTTGCACATCAGAATTCCACCAGGGCTGCTCCCTTTCAGCCTGAGACTGGAAAAGGCTGCCCCTGTGCTTCTGTGCACTCCAGAGGGCCTCAAGATGGGGGTCACGGGGCTTGTTTCCTGAGATGAGGGTGGAGGGCTCAGGAAATGCCACCTTCTGTCTCCTGGGTGGGCTGGTGTTCTGTCTGGAGCAGAATCAGCAGAAGCTGAGAGGGTCCTGGTCTGGGAGAAACAGGCTGGGCTGTAGGTTAAGGCAAACTCTGGGAGCTGGGGATGGGTGGAAACTCAGACTCTGTGGATTTCACAGGCCTGGCCCTGGAGTCACCCAGGATGAAGACCTTAGGCAATTAAAACAAGCTGGGCATTTCTGTCTTGGTGTATTTTTAGGAGGTGGCTCTTGTCCTCTTATCCCTGGATATCTGAGCTTATCCACGCTAACCTGGTGATAATAGTTTAGCTCTGAAGGACTCCACAGGAATCGGTTGAGGGCCTGCCCCACACCAGGCTCAGTGGGCAAGCCACAGGCCCCACCCGCAAGAGAGTGCAGTGTGGATTGCTGGCCCCCACTGCCTCTGAGGGGCTGAGCACCCTGGAAAATGTTCTGTGGTTGCATTCCCATAACTCAGAGGTTGCTTCCTTCCTTGCTTGCTTCCTTCCTGCTGCTCTGAAGGCCCTGGTCCCCTCTGCCTCGCTTCACACCACTTTCTGCCTATTAGAAGCTCCTTAGCCAGACTGTCCACTTGACTTTCAGTTTCATTTCACCCTGGACACAGTCTTTTGACTCACCGACATCTGCGTGTTTCGCAGCCAAGGACAGCCTATCGCATCCCTGTCCTCCACCGTCCCTAAGTAACCAATGACTTCACTCTCGCAAACTCTCCTACTGTATGCTAGGTGCTGTGCTAATTCTAAAGTCCAAACTCCTTAACTGGCCACCTGGGGACCTTCTTGGTCTGCCCCTTCCCTTCTCCCTCTGCCCCCTCCACCTGTTCCCTGTACCTTTTGCACAGGAACCCTGACCCCCCACTATCTCCCAGATAGATGCTCACCTCATGTGTCACCTTTGGGGATGCTGTTCCCTCAGCCTAGCACACTCTCCCTCCATCCTGCTCTTCTGTTTGCTCTGCTTATCCTTTGAGGCCCCAATTTCCAGAGAGGCTCTGAGGGCCTCCTTGGTCCCAGCTATAACTCCCACTCCTCAGCACTAGCTGCCCTGAGTTATGAGCAACAGCTCATAACTCGGCAGCCAGATGCTTCCTGTGTGTGTGTCCCCCGACAAGGCTGTGAACTCTGAGGACAGAGCACTTGGCTGATAAAACGTTAACAAAAACATTAGCATCCTCTCTCCCCGTCTCACAAGTACAGTTGGGAAGCCTTGAACTGAAACCAGATCTCGAGCCATTATCCAACTCTGGTTCTCTGAGAACAACCTGGAGTTTTAAGACTTGGTTATTATTTTCAAATAATGACAGGAATGATCAAGAGGAAGTCAAAGGGACTGAACTTTAGCCATAGGGATAAAACCAAATCACTTGATTTTCTGGGAATATACATACTCTCATTGGATTGTGAACATAGATTAGAATGTTGGGAAATTATCTGTTAGACAGAGCTGGGTAGACTGCTGGGTCTACCACTCACTACTTATATAACTTTGCATAATATATTAAAACCTTTTAAAGCCTCGGTTTCCTCATCTGTGAAATGAGGATATGCCCAACTTATTCCTTATAGAGTGACTTCTGCTCCCTGCACCATGGCATATTTGACCTACGTGATTCACCTGTGACAATACAGATAAAAGCATCACTGGCCTCGTGCTGTGGGTGCTCAGTGAACAGTTTAGAATGATGTCATATACACATCACACAACTCCAGGCGCAGAGGCCCTCCGTGAACGACTTGCTTTCCCCTCTTCCCCCACCCCATCCTACACAATCCACACCTTTCCTTGGTGCTAGTCAGTAGTCAACAGTGTCCCCAGAGCTCAGAGGGGCTGCTGAGTGTGGGAGGTGGGGCCGCCTTTTGGAGCCAGAAGGACTTTGTCTGGGCTTGGAAGGGCAGCAGGCTGTGCAGGAAGAGACTGCATCCTGCCTGACACGAAGCTGCCACTGGCCTTTTTCTCTTCACAGCCTTTGAGGTTCCAGGCCAGTTGCATGCCCTTGGCCAGAATGAAAAACATGACTTTACTTTTCCTGTCCATGAGCCAGAAGATCAGTGTGGAAAGCCCAATGGCAAAGGGGCAGAAACTGGTCAGGTTGGAGCTGACTGTGAGCGGCCATCTGTGTTTTGTAAATTTCAGACTGAAAATAGCTCACAGCATACAATGCCAAGGGTTTTTGAGGTACCAGTATCAAAGCAGTTCAAGCTTCTCCTTGTTGTGTGCTTATCCCTGCATGCCAGTTGACCCTGGTGCCCCTAAAGGAGGCGAGATGGCAGATGCAGGCGTGGTCTCTGTGGTTCGTGGGCACTGTGGTCTGGCATAACCATGAAGCAAAGCCTGAGCGTATGGGACTTGACCAACTTGAAGTCTGTCCACGTCCTTCTACATACTTGTTCTCTGGGGTCACGTCTCAGTTTGAGAACCTGTCTTCTACATCCAGACTCACGTGATGGTCTGACCATCTCACACCACTTTTGTTCCAGAGGCAGAGAATACGCTCTTTACTGCCTCGGGTTTCCACTTGGTCCTTTCTCGTCTCAGCCCTTAGACAAACGTGCCATCACCTTACCAGCAACTCAGGTTCTGCTGTGAGCTTCCCGCTGCAGCTTCTTGGTGCCTGCCAAGGTGGTTGGAACGGCACTGCAGTCCCTTAGTCTTGAGCAGGGTTCAGCTATTTCCAGATTGGCTTCGTATCTGCTCCTTATACTAATTCAGCAAAGTAGGAAAGGAGATAGTTTATGCCAGTTTTGCAAAGAGACTGATTTGGGGATGGACTGTGTAAAGAAATCTGCCTGCAATGTGGGAGACCAGGCTTCCATTCCTGTGTTGGGAAGATCCTCTGAAGAAGGGAATGACAGCCCACTCCAGTATTCTTGCTGGGAAAATCCCATAGACGGGAATCTGGCAGGCTACAGTCCAGGGGGTTGCAAAGAGGTGGACATGATTGAGAGCCTAACACACACTAGATTTGCCTAGGGTCACTCAGTCACTTGGTCAGGAGTAGAACTCAGGTCCCTCTGCTCTGTGCTTGAGGTCCAGGTTGATGGTTCTTGGCTCTTGCCCTCTGTTTAGTGAAATGTGAGGCGGAGGATCTGGAGAGGTTTTGCAGCCTCATGCTCAGCACCTCCAGCCTTTTTAGGATTTACAGCATATACAATTGCCCTGTCCCTCCACCTACATGTAGCCCCAGGTTCCAAAATTATGATTCAGCCAACCACAGGTCAAAAAAAAACCCCAGAAATTCTCAAAAGCAAAACTTGAATTTGCCGCATACTGGCAACTATTTGCATTGTATTTACAACTATTTACATAGTATTTTCATCGTGTTTGGTATGTTAGTAATCTAGAGATGATTTAAAGTATATAGGAGGATATATGTTGGTTATATGCAAATACTACTTCAGTTTCTGTGAAGAACTTGAGCATCCACAGATTTTGTATTTCTAGGAGGTCCTGGCACCAACTCCTCACAGATACCCAGGAAAGACTGTACTGACTTGTATGTTAAAGACAATCACTGTCTTTCCGTTAGAACGTTTTAGAGTTCCTTAGTGTTTGAACCCTGTGCAAACTGCCCTCCCACCTCTGTCCACAGTTGTATCTGGCAAAGCCTGGATTTCTACTCTGACCTGTACAGATCCCTCCAGCAAAAATGGTTTTTATCATTTTTCCTCACAGCACAGTGAGATCCCTGGTGATGGGTGCTGTGATGAGTGTGTAATTATAGAGTCTTGTGGATGGCTGTTCTCAGTCTGTTTCTTGGGATTTTTCATTTTGGGGGAATCTCAGTGGTGCAGGTTTTAGTGTGAATTGTGTCCAGTCAGGCCACTCATAGCATTCATACCAGAGAGGGAGTGTTTTTAATAACTAGAAGGCCTGAGCATCATTTTCATGACAATCTGCAGCTTGACTTGGATTAAATTTCTCTTACTGTTTGGGAAGCTTTAGAGCATTTTCCTTTCTTCTTTCTTTCCTCTCCTGACCCCATCCATCCATTTCTTATCCACGACCCATCTAAAATGATAAGAAAGATTAACTGTGGGTGTCTTTGATGAGTTTCAGTATCTACCCATTAACTTAAAGAAATCCCATCCCGCTCTTTACTGCAAGAGCATCTTGTTTCTGCCATAGTGCCTTTCCCATGAGCCCTGAGCCTTGGAGTCTGTGTGCTGAGCCAGCCTAGGTGTGGAGGTGCTCAGCATGTCGCTGGTTCTTGGAAATTGAAACCACCTGTGCTTTCCCTCCTTCCCTCCTATCTTCTTGCTGCTCTTGCACTCTCTGTCTTGCTTAACACTCCTGCCTCATCCCACTGAGTGGTTGTTGGATGAAGGGATGGAGAAAGCCTTGGGTGGCTCGAGTCAAGTCACTTCCTCTCTATTTGTCCTGGGTTCCTCCTTTGTAAACTGAGAAGGATGAATTGAAGTGACTTTCCTGATTCGAACAGACAATTATAGACTCTGTTAAAATAATCAGAGAATCTCAGGCATAGAAGAAACATTTGAAGGCATCTTTTAACTTCCCTGTGGAGCATGCCTGACTTATTAGGTCTCAGCTTGATTACCTCCCATGATGGGGAACTTGCCGCTTCCAAAGCAGCCCATTATTTTATTGTTGGCTAAGTTCATAGGAATGTTTTGCTGTATATTAAATTTAAAGAAAAATCTGCTTCCCTGTAGTTTCCATCTCTTGTCCTCACTTCTGTACTCTGGGGTGGGCCACATGAAGATGTGTCTGTATTTGTGTTGTGTGTGTGTGTTGTGTGTGTGTGTGTGTGTGTGTATGTATGTATTCATCCCCACAGAAGTCCTTCAGATATTCAGAAAAGCTCTCATTTCCTCTGAATCATCTTTTGTGTTGCCCATATGCAGCAAGTTCAAGGTTTGCGTTTTGAAACTTTATGGTTATTTACATAGTATTTACATTGTGTTTGGTATCGTAAGTAATCTAGAGATGATTTAAAGTGTAAGAGAGGATGTGTGTCGGTTACATGCAAATACTACTCAAGGGCCTCTGCTCCCTGGAGCTTCCTGACAGCTGGATCCCATGGCCATGGGGCATTAGTCACAGCTGTGGGGGATTTCTCTTGAGCAGCTTTGAGACCATACTGCCTCTGTCATCACCTAAATATTAGCTTAAATTTTATGCTGGGATAAAAATAAACTGAGCCCCTAGACGTCTCTGGTATACATCCGGCCTCTAGAGGTTTTGAAAAGCTTGAGCTTCACACACACACACACACCGGGTTCTGGTGCAGGGCTGTTGTCCTGACTCTCAGGGCTGGGTGTCTGGCCTTCTAGGAGGTCCTGGGAGCAGGGGATCCCAGCATTTGCAGAGCAGAAGGGCCCAGCCTCTTGGGGTGGGGAAGCCGGGGTACTTCCTTCCTCTCGAAACTGGCCTGAGGGGATGCTAACAAGGCAGCAGTGTGGAGAAGTTAAGGGCACAAGCTGGCCTGGGTCTGAATCCTGGCTCCGCCACTTGCTGTCTCTGTGACCTTGAACTGGCCGCTTGACCTCACTGTGCCTGGGAGCATCATCAGCAAAACAGTGCCTGCCTTGTGGGTAGGGGCAGGGCTGTGAGCACTGAACAAGTTCATGTTTGCCCAGTGCCTAGTACAGCGCCTGGTATAAGAGCTCTGTGAGTATTTGTAAGTACGTAAAGCAGTCGTATCAAATATGCAGTCAACATGTGGTGATAGTTCACCAGGAAAATGCATCCGAGAGGCTTTAAACACCAGATCATCTCCTAGTGGTGGTTCTTCCAGCAGAGGTGATTAAAATATGGATCATTATCATTTGAGAGGCTGAAAAATCTGGTTTTCTCTGGACCAACACATTCTTTCTGAGCTGGGTGGATGCCATCTCTTATGGGACAATTTCTCCAGATGGTCTCTGGTGGCGTGTTTGCCTGCAGTCCTTATAAAACTGTCGGGTGCCTATTGGACCCACCATTTTTTCTTCTTCCTACTTTGTGAGAAAGGTCCCACCCTTCCTCTCCCTCCACAGAGCTGGCAAAGCTGTCCACCTGCAGACGTAGCTGCTGTGACTCTGGGTCGTGCAGGAAACGTTCATGTTCCACTCCTCATCACTGCCTGGCAGCCACCTTTGCATTTGGCAGGAGGTACATTTCAAGCTTCAGCTGCCTCTCTCTCCCCATTTCAGGCTCCTTAGTCTGCCTTATTCCTTGTCTTCATCGTCCTTGTTCCACCAGGCTCCAGAGACCATGCTGGTGTGAACACCTGCCCATCACCTCCACCCCAAAAAAGGTCTTTCTGGAAAGATGCTGTATGATTCTATTTTTCTAGGACTCAGTTAACTGGAGGATTCGGTAGCTACTTCTGCTTTTGTTAAATGAGCAGATCCAGTTTGTCAGAACATACAGTTTCGATAGAGGATTGTGTGTGGAATCAAGCACACTGCATTGTCTTCCTTCACTTTCTCCAGTGGCAGAATGAGAGTCATGTTGTGTGTCTCACAGAGTTTTTAGAAAATCTGCAGAAACCTTAAAGTGCTGTATCTCTGAAAGATTTTTGTATTATTAGACTTGAAGCCTCCAGCTTCATCGGGATCTCCTGAGTGGTGGTGTCAGCTGCAAACCTCCAAGTCAGGGAAGAACGGAAGTGTGGCGTCACTTTCTGGCTCTTCAGCACTGATTTGGTACATCAGGAAGGCTATACATCATCTCTCCAGTGAACACCAATGTCATTCATACCTCCCAAACTTCACTTTCCTCTGTTGCAGTTTAAATTCATGGTGAACAGAAACATACTATGTAATAGCAATAATTCATACTTAATGCATGTCATGTGCCAGGCACCATGCAAAATGCTTAGGTGTTTAATTTTCCCAGCTCCCTGAGGTCAGTACTATTTATGTCTCTATTTTACAGGTGAGGGAATAGAGGCCAGGAAAGGCAAAGGTCATGCCCAGGGTGTTACAGCCTGTAAATGGGGATGGCACTGCCCCAATCACTGCCCTTGTTCCCTGCGTGTGTGGCCTGGCACGGATGGGCCCTGGGTGGGGGCGTGGTGGTGGCCTTTTGACTGTCCATCCTGTATAGAAGGAATGCTCCCCTGATGATGATTCATTATGTTGGCCACCTGCAAGGGGATCAGTGTTTCTGGGAGGATGACAAGGAAGCTTCATGTCTGGTGCTGTTGGGTCTGTTTAGATAGGCACTGGCTGTGTGCCCCTAAGAATCAGCTGCCCGGCATCGGGTTTTACAGCTGCCCCCTTGCTGAACTATGGGGGAGGTCGCCCTCTTACCTGGGGCCCCAGGGTTGAGCCCTGGGCTTGGTCTGACACCCTGACCCTGGAGTGTGTGGTCACCTTTTGGCTGTGGTTCGATTAATTGCTGTTGTTCAGTCGTTCAGTTTACGTCCGACTCTTTGTGATCCCGTTAAATGTAGCCCACCAGGCTCTCATGTCCATGGGATTGTCCAGGCAAGAATGCTGGAGTGGGTTGCCATTCCCTTCTCCAGGGGATCTTGCAGGCATTGAGGAGAAGGCAATGGCAACGCACTCCAATACTCTTGCCTGGCGAATCCCACGGACAGAGGAGCCTGGTAGGCTGCAGTCCGTGGGGTTGCTAGGAGTCGGACATGACTGAGCAACTTCACTTTCACTTTTCACTTTCATGCATTGGAGAAGGAAATGGCAACCCACTCCAGTATTCTTGCCTGGAGGATCCCAGGAATGGGGGAGCCTGGTGGGCTGCCGTCTATGGGGTTGCACAGAGTTGGACATGACTGAAGTGATTTAGTGGCGGCGGTAGGCATTGAACCCATGTCTCTTGCACTGGCAGGTGGATTCTTTACCACTGAACCATCTGGGAAGCCCTGTTCGATTAATACCTGCTCCTTAAAGTTGAAAGAAGAATGAAGTGGATCGCTGGTGTCTGGGGCTCTGTCAAGGCAGCACCGGGAAAGGGGTCAGATGTAGGCCAGCTGCCCTTGGGGGTGGTGAGGTTGAGGACTTGGAAGGTGGGGAAGAGGTCCTGAGGCTGACTGTAGAAAGTTTTCAGCAGCAGGAGCAGCCAGAGTGAGGGGAGAGGTGGGAAGGGGCAGGGCTGGGTTTAGGGCTGAGGCAGAGGGAGGAGCCCAGGGGCTGCATAAGAGGGGAGGGAAGTTGAAGGCAGCCAGTTTTGAAAACCTCTAATGTTTGCATCTGTGCTCATCCGCTTGCTGCGGGCTGGCCCAGGGGCCATGTGATGAGCATGTGCAGCCCTCCCAGCACATCCCTGACCCCTCTGATACTGGTCCTACTGGCTCAGGGTGCAGACATGGCCCCACAACTGCACCAGGCAGGCCTTTGGCCTGTAGCCTCCGGCTCAAAAGCTTCCACCTTGGGCCCTGTGTCTAAGTTCCAGCTGCCTCAGCCCTGTTGGGTCCTTACTTCTTCAGGACAGAGGTCCTGGCTGGCTGGTTTCCCCATCTTCCTGTCGGCCCTCCCAGGTGCTGCCCACTTGCCTGGACTTTATCACCACATATACTCACTGAGCCCCTTAGGGAGGACCAGGAGAGACAGTATCCCCATCTTACAGAATCTACCTAAGATCACAAAACTAGAAAATGGAAGCACCTGGCTTTGAGCGTAATCTGGCATTCTTTTTACTACATTGTAGCATTGCATCCTGTGCGGTGTAATTAGCCCGCTATGCCGGCCCCCTGAGAACACTTACTGTAGAATTTTGTCACCTATCTGCTGCTTTGCCTGCCCAGCCCTGCCCAGCTCAGGCTCCGAGAACAGCCTTCTCAGAAGCAGGTTCTCACCTCTCACTTTGAACCATCACTACCTCGTTGACTTAGAACCATGGGGAGGAAAGAGAGTAGGGAGAGTGTTGTATGAGTAGAGTGGGGCTTTCGGGAGTCGCATTTTCCTGCTGCAGCAGATTCCAAGCCATTCTTCATGATTGCTGATGAGTGCATTTTGCTGCAGTGGCAGAAATAGCCATGTGAGAGCAAGCCAAATGTTTTATGTCTAATTTGCTCCAGGATGGCTAGCTGCAAAGTGAAAGCCTGCCCTTGCTTGCAAGGTGCTGATGGGAATGTGGACCTAGGACTGAAAAGCCCACCTGCATAGTGGGAGATCAAGCCAGAGCTCGTGTCTTGCTGGCAGTGGCCTGCATGGCCCTTTCATGGGCCACGACCGTGTGTGTTTAGAAAGGAGTGGAGAAGGGGGTGGGAGAGACTTTCTCCAACTGGTTTGGGTTCTGATTCTGGGGTGATTGAGCCACATGGGGGTCAGAGCTTTGGCAGGTAGGATGTTTGTGCCAGGAGAGAGGCTGCTGCTCCCAGCAGTGGAGGAGGAACAGGTCAACATGAGAGAGGACATTTCTGTGACTCATTTCTGAGAGCAGGTGGCAGGGGAGGGGGCCGGATGGCATCTTGGAGAGATGTGCCTGAGCGTTCCTACCTGCAGACCTTGGCTGGCATTGCATTTGCAGGTCCTGAACTGCACAGACCCCTGGGGATCCTGCCCCCATGGGGCCCTGCCCACCTGCCTTCCTTGTGACTTGCAGGACAAAGCCACATACAATATGGTGTGAAGGCCCCTTTTGATCTCGCTTTGACTGCTCTTTTAGGCCCATTTCCCTCCTCTCCCTGCACCCTTCCCTGAAGCTGCATGCTCAGGGAGCTGTGTGTGGGTCTGGGTGCAGCTGTTTGGACTTTCAAAGGTGCTGGCCTGAGTCCAGCCCCTCCAGATTGCCTGTTGTCTCTGTTCTCCTTCTCCTCTGAGACTTTACACATGCCTGTCCTCGGTATGGCATGCCCCTCCCTGGCTCCAGCTGTTGAAATACTACTTATTTTGTAAGCTGAGCTCAGGCATAGCTACTTCCATGAAGCATGCCCTGATCACTGCATTATCCCTGAGTTGGGGTCTTCCTTTCCCTTTGCTCCTAAAGCTCTTTGCTTATGGCTTTGATGGGACCACAGCACAACTGTAAAATTTTTGAAAGCAAGCAAGTTCTACCCTCACTCATTTCTGTAACTTTCACGCCTCGCCCAGCCCCTCCTGGCAATTTCCAGAAGACAACAGGCTTCACGGTCCCATCTATTGAGTGGAACCCTTGTCACTTCAAAGTCAGCTCCAGAGTCATCTCTAAAGGTGCTGCTGAGTGAGTGCTTCCCATTGAGGGGCTGCTGGAGCTGTACCCAGTGTTCTCAGACAGGAACCCGGAGATCTAGCAGGAGGTCCTGGGAAAAGTGCATTACACTGAGTATTTGCTGAGCCTGGCAAAAAGGCAGGAGAGATACACATGTGGTCAAAAGCACAAGAGAAGGTGCTCGACATCAACAGTCATTCAGGGAATTGGAAATCAGAACCACAGTGAGATACCACTACACACCTACTAGATGCATCTAATGAAAAAAAAGCAGGCAATGACAAGTGCTGGCAAGGATGTGGAGAAGCTGGAACCCTCACACATTGCTGATGGGAACATAAAATGGTGCCATCACTTTGGAAAACAGCCTGGATGTTCCTCAAAAACTTAAATATAGTTACCATGTAACTCAGCCATTCTACTCCTGTATAGGTGCCCAAGAAACTGAAAATATATGTCCACTCAAAAACTTGTCCATGAGAGCTCATAGCAGCATTGTTCATGAGCGGCACAAGGTGGAAGCAACGCTAATGTCCATCAACAGATGATGTATAAATAAAATGTAGTACCTCCCTATTGGGGAACATTATTTGGCCAGAAAAAGGAATGAGATGTTGACACATGCTACAACGTGGATGAAATGAAAACACTATGCTTAATGAAAGAACCCAGTCACAAAAGAGCACATATTATATGCATCCATTTGTATGATGGGTCTAGAATAGGCCAGAGTGATTGCTTAGGGCTGGGGTGGTTGGGTTCGGGAGGTTTGTGGGAGTGATAGCTAAAGGGTCTTGGTTTCTGTTTGAGGTGATGAGGAAAATGGTCTAAAATTGTTTGTGGTGATAGCTGCACAACTCTGTAAATATACTAAGGAACACTGAATTTTGTACTTTAAATGGATGGATTCTATGGTATGTGAATTATATGTTGATAAAACTGTTGTCCAAAAAATAAGGCTGGGAGTAGATATACTGCTACAGTTTAAATGTAGATGTCAATGTATGTGCTACACTCTGTTTTTCAAGGAAGGAGACATCTTTTAATGCTCTCCCTGTCTGCCTAGAGCCTACCACCTTTCCTCACAGTAACTGACAAATCTGGATGTATAGTGTCATTTTTTAAAGATGAAAATTTTAATTTCATTTTTATGATTGAGCTGCCCTTTTACTTTCCAAGAGAATTAAAGTGACTCAGCCTACATTTGGATTTCTTTGTTGGCCACTGGGGCAACACAACTCGACTGATCTCTTAGTGCCGGTGGTTCCTTTTGCTCATTCATTCATTTAGGCATTCAGTCACTCATTATTTCACTGCAAACGTTTATCGTGTGCCAGTGTTTTAGGATCTGAAGAGACAGAAATAAAAGTTTTCCCCATCAAGGAGCTTGTAGTACAACGGGGGAGACATTCACGTAAGCAACCGACGGATCAGTATTGTGATGGTGGACTCTGTAAATACGTGGAGAGGCTGCTGAACTCAACCAGGGGTGATCAAGGAAGGCATTAGGAAAAGATGACTTATTGGAAGACAAGTAGGGATTGGCCAAGAAGAAAGGATATCTTAGGTAAAGGGGACTGCATGGGCAGCAGCCAAGGGGTTTCAAGGAACTATGAGAGTTCAGCCTGGGGTGCCCAGGTGCACAGGGTAAGATCTGACATGACCCTTAGAAACCACGCAGAGGTCTTTGTTCTTTGTCATATAACCAACATATAATTCAGATACCATAGAATCCATCCATTTAAAGTACAAATGGGGAAGGCCTCTTTTCATTAGCATTTTCAGAAGATCAAGTTGGCTGTATGCTGGAGGTGAGATTGGAGAGGAGTGAAAACACAGATGACTGGGGTGAGGGAGAGATTTAGGGAGGGAGAATTGGGTAGGAGGGTAAGGGCACCACAGGACATTCTGGTGGGTGTTTGTGAGCCGGGAGACACTGGAGGACATGCAGGCGCTGGTTGGTTGTTTTCTTCCTGGGGGCTGCGCTGGATCTGAGCTAACGGTGCTGACATGCAAACCTGGACCTTATGTGTCCCTGAGTCAGCCAGCAGCCTGACTGTGTGCCGCCACAGGTCAGGTCCCCGTGGGCCCTGGGCCCCCAGCATGCCCAGGCATGCTGGACTCTGGGTTCCCTGATGATCTGTACATTAAGGAGGTGGATTTACTGATTCCTTCCAGATCTGACATTGTTCTGTGTGATGGGAGATTATACATTTGCATTTGATGATTTATAGAATCATCTCAGAGACAGTTCAGATTCATTTCTGATCAGCTGTCCACTCTGAGAGACTTGTAAAAGCTTAGATTTCAGTTTTTCTCTCCCTGCCTTCCTAAGGCCTCCCTTTCAAGCACTGATCTGTGACATTTAGATTTACCAGGGAGCTGTATTGGACGCTTTTTCCAAGGTCTCTTTCAGAAGGTGATGTGCATCACAGGCGGTTCAAGTTCCTTCCACCCTTACCTCTCAGGCCCTCCTCCTTTCACTTCTTAGCCTAGTCCTGAAAGTCACAAGGAGGACATTCTGTAAAATGGACCAGGTGTTGGTGGCTCTCTGCTTCGAATGGTACCAACGAAGATGAAAGGGCTCTTTCTTTTTCCCAGTGAGCGTGTCTTGGCCCTCGTGCTTTACAGCATCATAATTACATCACAACCAGGCAAGAAAATCAAATCACCTCCCACCAGATTTCCAGTGTTTTTCCACTAGGCGAACAGGGCAGGATGAGGACTTTGGAGAGGCTGAACCCTCCCCCAGTCCACCCAGCTGACAGACATGTGGCCTTGCTGTTGACTGTGTGTTTTCTCCAGGGAGGAGAGGGTGGGATCAGATTGAGGGAAGGAGGAGGAACCCTTCAGGGCTGTCTGTTTTTCTCTATCACCTCTTTCTCAAGAATGGACATTCTGTCCCTGCAAACTTCTTCTTTGGAAGTCACTTGTCCTGTGGGGTCTTTGCCAAGGGTGAACAGAACTGAGGCATGTCAGAGTTGGAAAGTCTGCTCTAAATCCACGAGCTCCTTCTAGAGAACAGGACTTGTGTCTTCACCACTTCTGTGTCTCTAGCACTCGACACAGTCCTGGGCACACAGAATCTGTGAGGACAGTCTCTCCGGATGAGGGAGCTGCGGAATGACCCATCTGGTTTATCCTGACCTTCCTTCGCCACAGGTGATGTGATCTGTTAGTGCCCATTGGACTGTGTGCTCCCAGCTGCAGATGGTGTCTCTGCACCTGTGGGCCAGCCCAGCACCAGGAGCGTGGGTAGATGAACAAATACCACTCCCTCCACCCCAGCTGCTATAGTGTGTGATGTGGCTTCTTCAGGTGAGCTCTGGAGGCCTTTGTGGGGAGGGGCCTTACCCTGCCTTAGGTTGACAGGGGGAGTGGGTTTCCACCTCCCTGAGTTAGGAGTGGAATGCAACTCATTAAAAAAAGAAAAGGAAAAACTGCATTAGCTTGCTCAAGGAAGGTCTTGAGTCTCCTCTGCGTCGAAGAGAAATTTAAAAATAACCTTATAGAGTGGGTATGTGATGTGGCCGTTTGTCACTTTTGACGTTTTTCATTTGCTGACTGCAGAGCAGTAATTCCTAGATGTGGTTTTGTGGTCCTCCCTGCTATCTTTCTCTGTGATCTCAAGGGTTGTCATGGGCTTGCCAAAAAGTTGCCTGAATCAAAAATTTAATTCACATATTTTTATTGATTTATGTATACCTCAGGTCCCATCCACTTGCAAAGATTTTTAAGGTGGCGTCTAATAAAGGAAATATTGGTAAAGTTAAAATAGAGAAAGAAAAGATTTTTTTTTTTTTAATGTAGGAAGAGAAAGCAAGAAGATATTTAATTGCTTTGATTGAGAATTCAGTCAGCACTTAGCTTCTTGGAGACCAAGGAAAAAAAATAGATTTGGCGAACCATGTAATGTATTTTGCAGCAGCAGCAGCCTTTGGAGTCAGATGCCCTCGGCCAGCTCGGATTTCAGCTACAGTTGTCGTGAGCATCTCGTGAGAGCTCAGAGTCAGCTGGAGGCATCTGTGGGGCATGGGAACCTGGGGTGAAGACGCCAGCCCTCTGCCTGGCTGGAAACCAGCTCTGGGAGGCCCCTGGCTAGTCCCCACACCAGTGCCTCCAGCTGCAGTCTAGATTCTGTACCCTTATGTGGGTTTCACAATGTCCCTTGTCTGCCTGGCCCCGCTCAGGGCCCACTGCTGTGGTTCCTGGGCAGACACTGTGTTCCTCTGCGTCTCTCCCTTTCAGGGAGCTCAGCGGGCATAGGCATATTAAAGGCCATCCTTAGTTGAGCTCAGGAGGCCCAACTATTGATTATATTAAGCCCTCAAGGAACAGCAGCCCCATTTTCATCTCCAGACCTCCTCTCTGCTGTTTTCACCGTAACTTTTCAGAAGAGACCATTTTGTGACAGGTCAGAACTCACATCAGGGCTCTCCGTTGTCTGTCTTGCCCAGAACTGCCCTCTGCCCACTCTCCCTTGTCAGCGGCGCTGCTGTCTCATCGAGCTCTGCTGTCGTGATGGATGTGTGTGGACGAAGCCACTGACTCCTCGGGCTGTTCTCACGTGGGGCTCAGCCCCTGCTTCCAGACTGGCGCCATCAGGACCTTGCCTGTCTGACCCCACTCCTGGCCACAGACTCTGCCAGTGGACATTTCAGCTTCTTTCAGATAGGGTTGAAAAGCAATGAGGTTTCTTTGTTGAGATAATTTGTATTCGGAAGCCTGGGGGTCACCCAGTACTCCTGGGGAGTCCACTGAGCTTGGATTCCCGCTGGGGCTCACTCCCCACCCAGGAGGTTTGAATCAGGTGGCCAGCTTGGAAGACAGTGGCCACAGCTCCACTCTGCTCACCCCAGCCTCTGCTGTTCCCCACCTCCTTGAAGGTCCCTCCCGCACCCTGCTGGTCAGGGCACTTTACATTGGCTAGTATCTGGAGGCTTCATGGAGCTTCCTGAGGAGGCTGCCCTGGGCTTTGTCCTCCCTGCTGAGCCCCCCAGAGGAAGATGATGGGATGAAAGGAGTCCAGGCCCAGGCTTTTCTCACCTTTCCCCCATCCTTTACATTCTGGAGACTGTTCTAGTCAAAGGGAGGAGTGGTGGCTGTAGGCATCCTTTTTCAGGCCCCAGATTTAATGTTGCTGCAGCTTTCTATCAAAATCAGGCTCTTCGTCTTGTTCTTGGGCAAGAGTTTCCCTGTGTATCTCTGGTAACACTGCCTTCCTTGCTCTGTGGTTACTTCTATATGCATCTTTTCTCTCATTCTAGGCCATGAGCTTCTTGAGGGTGGAGACCAAGCCTTTCATTTTTTTCTTTTTTCTCATGAGTAATTGCTCAATAAATATGTAATAAGTGAATGGATCCTGAATTGGCTGGAAAGAATACCTTTTATTCTTTCAAGGAATACCTTTTATTCTTACTACATCTGTTTTCTCCCACATACTTCAGATAACTCATGGCTGCCTTGCTCACCCTGCACTGTAATGTTAGGAAATACAGATGTGTCTTGCATCCCTGGAAAAAACGGTTTTAGTGCTGGCTCTGACTCCAGCCTTTCTGGAGCCAAACCCTTTCCGTGCTCTGATCGGCTCTAGTGGGAGCCTGGCTGACCACGTCCCCAAGCAGCAGGGGCAGCCCCATAGCGCTGAGGAGCTGTCTGTATCCATTACTCCATGGGGCTTTGTCTGGAGGCAAGAGGACTCATTATCAAAGTGTCTTGGGTTCCTGGAAGTAGATAGTAAGACGTGCTCATTTGTCCATCAGTCAGCAGATATTTACCGAGTATTGTCTGCTTGCCAGGCCTTGTGCTCGGGTTGGGGCTGCATTCATGAACAAAGCAGATGTGGTCCCTACCCCCATAGAGTTTGAATTCTAGCAAGGTCGACATAGAAGCATTAGGCAAATTATTAACAGGAAAAAAGAAAAAAGTGTTCTGTGCCAAGCCAGAAGTTCTCAGAGCTCTCTTATGCTGTTACTGCAAACCATGTCCGTCCAGGTCAGTCCTAGGGCTTGCATTCATACCTATCATTTTCCCAGAAGCGTTTCAGTCTCCGGCTCTCTTGTCAGTTCCTGGAGAAAGCCTTGGCATGTAGTCCAGAGCGGCTGCCAAGCACCTGGAACATTACCACATAGCACAAGGGGCTGTACTCAGGCTCTTGCTCACTGTGTGCCTGCTCTGGTCTTCAGTCTTTCCATCTGTAAAATCAAGGTTGTGGGGTCTGGGGCCACACTGCTCAGGCTTAGCTCCACAGAAAACCAATCCTAGAGCATGTCTGGAGAAAAGGATTTCATGAGGAGATAAGTTTGGGAAATTGAACATTTTATTCCCCTCTTCTCAATTCACATAGCACAGTAAAGGCTCTGAGGAGTTCTGGAGTACACACTCTGGGCTGGTTTTGTTGAGGGTAACTTTCTGAAACTTTAAAAATCATATTCCGTTTGTCACATGGCCCCTGCTTTGCTGAGGCTTTGAGACTCCGCAAGGCCTGCTCGTCCAGAGACCCAGGGAGGCCCTGTTGCTCTAGTTCTCTGTAACCACAGCTCTGGTGATGCTCTGGGTCAGAGGACAGAAGTTTGGTGTAGGGCAGCGGTTCCAGAGCCTGTAACATGTGGCACCCCTTCCTCTACCATTATCATGCCCATGTCCAAGGAGACGGCTGACCAAATTTCCTGCAGCGGATTCTGGAGACGTTTTAAGACACTCGCTGTTGGTGGCACTGCCTTGGAATCCACAATCATTTCTTAATTGGCCTCGGAACCGTCAGTTCGCAAAACCCGTCTGTCATGGGAGACTTGAGCAGTATTCAGCATTTCATTAATAATTCTGTGGATGAGCTTCCTCAGATGAAGGCCTTCCAGCCCTTGGGACTCGCTTGTCTTCTGCCTCCAGTGATGCTCTGGGGAGAGTTCTCTGTTATGTTACAGATGTTAATGACTCAGGCAGTAGTACCTCCATGCTCTCCCAGAATCCCCAAAGCCTCATCAGTCGGAAGACGGAAGATTGATACAGGTTAATCCCACTCTAGCTCTGTCAGCAAGCTCAGAGTGGTGGGTGGGCTTGCTGACAGAGAGGCCCTAGGGAGTGGATGCCAATGGCAGGCTTCAGGCAAGCCTCTTGTGCTTCAATGGCGGGGCCGGGGGTGGGAGGGAGCGGGTGTTAGCTATTGCAATAGACTCCTCCTTCTATCTGTAGCATCCCCAAGCATTTAGGAAAAAAATATGTAGAATCTTTTTTTTTTTGGCAAGTTAAAGATACCTAAAAATATTGGTTGAATTCGTTCTAGCTGATTAGATCTGATTCTCATTCCCATTTAGGAAAATTATAGAACATCACAGCTGAATGGGAACACTGAAATCTTCTCACCCACCTCCTTCATTTTTCAGTGTAGGGAAATGAGACCAGAGGAAAGTGACTGTCAAGGTTACCCAGCTGGTTCGTGCAGAGCCTGGCTGGTACCCGGGCCTCCTGGCTCATAGCCCCGTATCCTTTCCAGCGTGTCACACACCCCGCCCTGAGCACAGTGAGCACAGCGCTCTTCTTGGAGTGCTGCAGGCAGTCCCAGGCCCAGCAGTGCTGGGACACCAGATGCTCTTGTCCTTCTCAGGCGCTGTGACACCGAGGGTCGCGTGGCTGTCCTAGCTGTCACGCTGGTAGGGCAGGTTTATGTGCCAGGACTCTGCTCCCTCCTTCTCTCAGCTCCCCTGCTAGTTTGTGGTGACTAGTGCTGGCTGTCACCTCTTCAAGGCCCCTCTCCCCTTGGAGGGACTTGCCTTCAGGGGAGTTGAGCCTGGCTGCTCAGGGGAAGTGGGGAGCAGCCCTCAGGAGCCAGCCTTCGCATCCTCTTGTGGGCTCTGCTGGGCCTGGCTGCCGGTGCTCAGCCAGGGGCTACTTCCTGGCTAGACACTGAGCTGGTTTTTCCACCTTCCCCTGGAGCCTGGGGAGAAGGGGCTGGAGCAGGGAGATCAGAGTGCCTCCCTTCCCGATCTGCACAGTGTAGGGGTGGAGTAGAGGATGATAAACAAGGGCCCAGGAGTCTTGAGTTTTCAGGGACCTCAGGGCTAGAAGTGCCTTTGGAGATGACCGGGTCTTGCCCTCAGTATTTATAGATGAGGAGCCTGGGGCCTGCAGAAGGGGCAGCCTTATTTAAGTTCTCATGGTCAGTTGAAGGCAGAGCTGGGGTGAAGCTTAGGTTTCTACCCCATTTTTCATGGAGTCTCAGCTGCAGGCCTTCAGCCTTTCTAGTTCAAGGTGTCATTTTCTGGCGTATGATCAACATGTCTCAGCCCCAAGCCCCATCGGTTAGAAAATCCAGAGAAGGTTTAGGGACCAGAGAAGATGGAAGAGTGGGTTGGGCTGGGCAGCCAAGGGGCCTTCAAGGGCTATTCAGCAGAGGAGCAAATGCCCAGAGCATCTGTGCCCTGCAGGGTCTTGGGGAGGGTGTGCAGGCTCGTAGAAAGTGAAGGAGCAGAGATGAGATGAACAGGGGGTCCTGGGGGCCTCTCTGTACCTGCTCTGATGCAGGGACCCAGACTTCCTTCACTTCCTCTCTGCACTAGAGGGAGCCCCTTCTTTCCTGTGCTTAGTCACTCATCAGTTAATGATACAGTTACTATTTATTGGTACACATCCTGGACCCAGGCACTGTGCTGAGCATTTATATGCAATTGTTAGGGGAAGCATAGTGATTGAAACCGCCCACCCTGGCCAGGCACCACAGTAACCATTTGCATGAGTTGTTTTACGACAGGAGGTTCTGGTAAGGAACACAACTAATAAGCCTCCACCAACCAGAAGAGTTCGGGAAGGTCAAAAGGGTACACCACATGTCCAACCACCTCCCAGAATCCTTCTCTCCTGGCTGAACAAGGCGTGCACCACCAGGAAGGACTCTGAGTGAGAATGATTGGCTAATGACAACCGGGAAACTAATCCCATCACCATAAAACCCTAGACTGAAAGCCACGTGGCAGAGCGGTTCTCCTGGCTTCCCTTACCCTACTGCTCTCCACCCGGGCACCCTTTCCCAATAAAATCTCTTGCTTTGTCAGCACGTCTGTCTCCTCGGACAATTCATTTCCGAGTGTTAGACAAGAACCCAGTTTCGGGCCCTGAAAGGGGTCCCCCTTCCTGCAACAGAATGTTATTGAATCCTCACAGCAGTTCTGTTCAATCCCGTTTTCCAGATGAGAACACTGAGGCGCATCGTCAACATGCTCATTCAAGGTCAGCCTTAGAGCCAGGAAGTAGTGGAGCCATGTTTCCACGCACAGTCTGAGGCTCTTTACCAAGCTGTCCTTCTCTGTGGTCCATGAGGGGACATCTGGGCAGCAGAGGGGTGAGAGAGGTATTCGGACAGAGGACACCCCAAGAGGAAAGAACAGCAGCAGCAGCAAAGTGGGAGGCGTGAGGCCCTTTCCTGGACATCTAAGCTCTTCCCTTCTTGGAACAGATCACCCCCTTCCTGGGGCCTTGATGGAGGCCTTAGCAGATAGAGTAGAAACCTAAGCTTCTCATTTTCAGAGAGCAGGAGGAGACCACGTGAGTTTTGACTGGAATCTGATCCTGGAGAAATCAGCAAGGGCCCAAGGCATCCTGCAGGAATCCTGCAGACCCAGTGGGAGCTCCCCTTCCCAGGGGGAGCTCAGGGGCAGGGCTGCACCCCACCGGTCCTGCCTGGGCCCCTCGGCCAGCCTTCTCTCCTTCAGCCAGAAACCCTCAGCCTTGTTGTTTCAACTGCACAGAGCAGGTTACCAGCTATTGTTCTTGGAAGCCTTTCTGTGATCTTAGGACCTTTGAGAAAAGAACAAACAGCTCAAAAAACCCAGGATAGTTAAAAAATGTTTGTGATTTTTGTGCTGCACGGAACAAAAGAGGCATTCAAGAGACTCAGCATTGTTCCAGGGGAGTGGGGATGAAACGGCCCCTTCTCTCTTGGGAGCATCCAGCTGATGGCTGTGGAATGTCCTCAGACCATCTCCCGGTGGCAGGCTCCTCCTCTGTGCAGGGCCAGGGCTAGGGGCCCGTTTGTGCTTGTCATCAGCTTTCATGCTCACTGAGTTTCCATCTAGTCCATTCTTTTCATCTCATTGAGGAAAGCGGCTCAAAGTTATCACCCAGTCACCATAGTTTCATGTTAGTTACTAGCTCCCCAGTCTCTTACTGGATACTTTCAGCTGCCAGTCACGCCGCAATCTAGTGTACATAGTAATTTCCCCTTATTGGATCCGTATTTCTGTTTTGTTACGTGGAAGCAATTTTTATTTTTATTGAAGGCAGAACTGAGGTTCTAAGCAGGTAAGTGACCTGCCCCCCCGATATTGCTCAGCTGATAACTAGCAGATCCCTGAGGAACACAGTGCTCTTAAAACCCTACCAAGATTCCTCCTTCAAGGAACAAAATTTTGAAGCCTTACTGCCTCCACCTCTTGGGAAATTCTAAAATGCTGTGGACCCACTGTTGTTGTTATCCTTGATAGCTCTTTCTAAGATTGAGGCTCTAAAATACCAGGTCTCCCTAAATTCTGAATTGGTTCATGTATCCCACGGCAGCCCTGTGCCCACAGCCAGCTGATGAGCCTGGCATATCCAGCGCACTTGCCCCCAGCCCTTCAGCAAGCAGCTGTAAGGGAGCCAAGATGCGCATTGCCTTCTCCAGGACACACATCTTAATTGCCTCTCTCGGTTCCTCTGGCCTTGCTCACCCCCGATTTAGTCTGTGCAGCCTTCCCTGTGTAAGTCAAGACCAGACAAGCTTGGAGGGATGAGCTTGGGGATGAGCCCGGAAGCTGGGTTGCAGTGATTTGTGTTGGAACACCAGTGGTGGGCTTCTTTCGCGTTCTTCAGAGGAGAGCTCTTGGGGAACTGGAAGGGCTTTTGGAATCGCCTTCCTCCCCAACCTGCTCTGTATCTCCTTCAAGTTTTTTCTGCCAGAGATGGTGCAGAGTCATTCCTTTGGACCGCTTGGGCACGTGGGTTTTTTGCCAGTATCCTGTCTGTCAAAATCCTCAGGCTTGACTGGAAGAGTAACAGCTTGAGCTGCCATCAGGAAATTCCTGAGATGTATGCTCAGCACCAGTCTAAAGAGCGGGGGATGTTTAGTCAAGATAAGAGAGAACCCAGGGGGGCATGATCCCTGTCCTCATGTAAGAGAGGAAATGCGCTTGTTCCTTATGGCTCCGGAAGGTGGGGCAGGGCTTAGACCAGAGAGTAGAAACTCGGACAGGCCAACAATCACCATGATGTAAAGAGGAACTCATTAAAAAGCAGAGTTTTCAGAAAAAAAAAATATGTTGTCCGAGGCAGGGTGAATTTTCTCTCTCTGGAAATGGTGTGTTCCTCTGATGAGGAGGGGGGAATGACCCCCCGGGTGGGGAATGAGATAGCCATTTCCCTTTACACCTACTGGCCTCTGATGGCGCCTTCCATGGTGGCCTTTGGGGACAGATGTCTGCAAGGACTGAGCAAATCTAGGACGGAGCTCTGGGAAGCTACCCAAAGGATGAAGAGGATCAGAGAAAGAGCAGGCCACTGGCCTCTCTGCCTACATGGGGCCTGTGCTTCTGGTCTTAGCCTTCATTTCTCTGGGTGGGGAGGATAGTAGTGGTGGCGATAGTAACAAGGGCCTTAAAAAGACAGGCCTTTTCTATAGAAAAGGAAAGCTTAGTTTGTGTGCAGCTGAGCTCTTGTGACTCGTAGCTGTTCTAATGGGTTCTCGGGAGAGGGGAGAATATACAACATTTCATTTCCAGATTCACACCTTGCAGGCGGTGGGAGAAGTTTGCTGGAAACAGCAGCGTGCGGAGTGGCAGGTCTGCCCTTCTAGCCGCCTTGTAAGTTGGAAGCGTGGATGGAGGAGAGTGTGAACTGTGACCTTTTCATACTTCATCATTCTTCAGTGCGGGAATGTATGTGTGTGTGTCTGTCTCACACACTCATAGGGAGGACATAGGGAGAGAGGCACTGGTTGTTTTGGGTTTTGTTCCATTTCCCTGTGCGAGTTCCACACTAAATAACTCATTTTAATAACTTGGAATTTTTCCATATTTTATTTATGCTTATAAAAATTATACAGTTAAACCCACACACATGAACACATAGAGTTGTGTACAAGATTTTTTTAAAGAAACCGTTTTACAAAAATGGGACCATAATCATCGCAGTCACTGTACACTGCTTTTCTCAACAGTACTTCATAGAAAAACCCCCCAAGTCAGCCAGTGTACCTCTTATTTCATCCTTTTTATTCCCTAGAAGGGATGGACTTAATTTTATTCAACCATTCTTTTATTGATCGGTATGCACTTTGTCTCCAGCTTTTTATTTGCAAATAATTATCTCTATAAACATCCATAGGCTGCTTCCATAAACATCCTTGTATATGTGAACTACTGCTTTTATTTCCCCTGGGGAGATTCCCAAGAGTAAAAGTGCTGAGCTAAAGGGTATGGTATTTTTATTTTTGATAGATGCTTCCAGAAGATGTTCCCCAAAATAGTTCTCATCCCCATTAGCAGGTGGGGAGAGTACCTGTCCCTCCTCCCCTACAGCATGAGTTGTTGCTTCCTCGTCAGTGTTGGCCCTCTGATGGGTAGACAGTAATAGCTCACGGTTGGCTTGATTTTCATTTCTTTGGCTCCCGTTGAGTCTGAGCATCCTTTCCTATGACTATCTGCCATTTGCATTGCTCTGCCATGAGGGGCCTCCTTGGATCCTGGCGGGCAGGGACCAACAAGCCTGGGTCAGCTGGCAAGCAAGGGTCTGTTTCCGTAACAACCTTCACCTGGTCCCGGGTGACAGTTGGCTCTTGGTGCCCTTCCTCTCCTCCCCCACTTCTCCCCAGCTCTCTCTTCCTGGCACAGGTTTTAGAGTCCGCAGAAATGAGAAATTAAATCACATTCTCCCAAAGGCCTCAGGGTAGGGTGAGGGGAAGCAGAAAACAGATCTGTCAGCAGTGAGAGCTGGCAGGCTGGTTAGTTGTTCCTTACCCCTGTGTGGCCCTGGGCTAGTTCCTCAACTTCTTGCTGATGTGAAATCTGCATCTGTGAAATAGGGAACAGACACACCTGGCACCTGGCAGTGCATCTGGAAGTAGTTCCCATGCTGACTGATGCTTACAAAGCTTCAAGTCTGGCTACTCACAGTGTGATCGGACCGGAAATGCAGAATCTTGGACCCCGGATCTACTGAATCAGAACCTGCATTTAAGTGAGGACCCCTGTCCCCAAGTGAAAGATGCACATTCAAGCCTGAGAAGCACTGGCTTAAAGCACCCTGATTAGAATTATGAGGGGAAAAAGTACTAGAATTGCCTGGAAGTGTTGCTGCAATCTCAAGCTTTTTAGATGCATCAATTGGTCCAGTATAGTGTGGGGCTTCCCTGGTAGCTCAGCTGGTACAGAAACCGCCTGCAATGCAGGAAACCCTGGATTCAATTCCTGGGTCAGGAAGAGCCTCTGGAGAAGGGATAGGCTACCCACTCCAGTATTCTTGTGCTTCCCTGGTGGCTCAGATGATAAAGAATCTACCTGCAATGTGAGAGACCTGGGTTCAGTCCGTGGATTGGGAAGATCCCCTGGAGGAGGGCATGGCAACCCACTCCAGTATTCTTGCCTGGAGAATCCCTTGGACAGAGGAGCCTGGCAGGCTACAGTCCATGGGGTCACAAAGGCGGACATGACTGAGTGGCTAAGCACAGCACAGCATAGTATGGATTAGGCTCCTAATTAGCACATATTCCTTCTCTTGGCCTTGAGGTCTCTTAGTGATGTCACCTAACTGAATGCAGCATTCCTCTCCCTTGGTGGGCCTGGCAGACACTGGATGCTTCAGCTGCCTTGACTCTCAGCCCCCTGCAGTCTCCCCCAGCTCCTCACCACTGGCCCCGTCATCAGCTTCAGCCTTTCTCTCTGAGTCTGGCTGCAGGCCCCACTTCTCCAGTGTTCAGACCTTGTTTGTCACCCTCTAGGTAACCGAGCTCCGGCCCTGGCACTGACACACTCGCCTGTTCCTTGCCCCGTCTCCCTCCCCACAGGCATGCTCCCCCATTCTTCCTGTCCTGCAGCTCAGTTCCCAGGTGAGCACACCCAGGGCCTTCCCCTGAGCTGCCCTGGGGACCGGCTCTTCTGTCACTTGAGCCCTGTGATCCTCCTTTAAATGGTGGCACTTTTAGGAGTGTTTCTACTGTGGCTCCGTGGCATTTGAGTTTGCTTGGTTTATCCAGATGGTTTATCCACCAGAGGTCAGTGCTGGAAACAGAATCCACTCCAGATCTTGTAAGCAGAAGGGGTTTAGTATTGGGAATTCAGTGCTTATAAGCTTTGGTGGAGGGGCTGGAGGGCAGGCTCTAGACTGAGCCTTTTGAAAGACTTCTAGATCCCTACAGCTGCCAGCCTCACAGCTGTTACTGGACTCTCCAGGAAGCTGAAGAATCTCAGCCCTAAGTTGTAGACCAGGCATTAGAGTTTGGACAAGAAGCTGTTCTGATACCTGGAAGCTCCAGCGTGATGGCTGGGCTTGGGGTGACCACTGAGACAGCAGGAGCTGTGTTCCCTCCCCCAACATTGCATAGGCTTGCTGGCGAACCCTGACTTACATGCAGACCACCAGCTGCCGGGGAGTTTGGGAAACATAGTTCCCACAGGTTTGATCTCCCGACAGGAGAGTGAGGAGGGGGTTTGGGGGGAGCCAACCACACACCTACCTTAGACAGGTAGGATTTGACAGGTGGGCATGGACATGAGTAGGGCATTCTGCACACACACTCCAGAATTCAGTGTCCACCCAGCCCCAGGGGGTGACATCACAGAGGCCAGACCCTGGGTTCCTCCCAGACTGGGCTGTAGCCCCTTCTGCAGGTGTCGCCCCCTCTGTAGAGTACATTCTTCCCTCCCAAGGGACAGGTTTCCACCGGGCCCGCAAGGAGAGTTTCTTCATGTCTCTCTGCTTTTCTAAACTCATAAGCCATTGCTGCTTTCCTGAGAGTTCCAAAAGCTTTATATTTTTTATCGAGTTTTACCTGATTCTGGAGTGACAAGCTTGATGGAGATTCAGGAAGTATTACTGAACTAAGTCCTGCTGGCTTCAGCATAAGATGGTTTTGTTTTGGGTCATTAGGATTCCGTGTCCAATCCTGGGCCTCGTTATTAAACTGTAAAGGGAGGTTCTCCTGGCACTATAGTTGGCAAGAACTTTTTCCTGCTCATAACATGCTTGTGGAACATGGATGCTTGGGGGCTTTGTGGGGGAAATGTGTTTTCGGCATCAGTGCATGTGTGCTCAAGTCGTGTCTGACTCCTTGTGACTCCCGTGGACTGTAGCCCTCCAGGCTTCTCTGTCCATGGGATTTTCCAAGCAAGAATACAGGATTGGGTTGCCATTCCCTTCTGTGCCTTAGGTGTCAGGAAAATGACAATGACCTGGGTCTCAAAGAGGCCCTGGGGGAGAACTCTGAGTTGGGGGTGTGGAAGCTGGAAGCAGTTTGTGCCTGAAAAACTTATGGGGGTCTAGTGCCTAGAGGCAGGGGCAATTTGAAATAGGGGTGAAGTGGAATTCAGGATATTGTGTGTTCTGGACAGAGGCCTCTTGGCCTTCTCGCAAATCCTGACACAGAACCTTACGCAGAGGAGGTGCTCAAAATGGTTTATTGATTACATGGAAGAAAATAAAAAGAGATTAGGTGTGGGTAGGAGTTGGGAGGCTGGTGATTCTCGGCTTCTCCCGTCTGTTCAGGCAGGAATCATCCTGCAGGCGCTCTGTTTGGGGGAGCACGAGTTGGGGCAGCTGTCTTTAGGGCTCCAGGTAGAGGAGAGAGAGGGTGGCTGCTCCCATGGTTTTCCTGGGGAGCATTTGACGTGGGGCGCAGTTTCTGCAGGATGTTAGGTTACCAGCCTAATGGCGCAGAGTCCACAGGGAGTTCTCCAGGGGATCCTCACCTTGATTCTGTAACTGGTCTTGGATACGTTCTGAAATTTGGTCGCCAGGGGCTCTGGCATCTGAGCCCTTTGTGACGGCCCAGTCACTGCAGCCAGGCTGGATGCTCACGCTCCCTTGTTGCTGTGCCAAGCACTCACCTTCTCCTCTCTGCTTGTACTGCCCTGTCTCTGGGGAGGTTTCTCCTCACTTGTCTCCACCTTGAGAAACCCCTTCTGTCTTTCTCAGCCAGCTCAGTCACACCTGCTTCATAGCCTCTTGTGGCCATCAGCTGCAGGAGCCTGCGCTCGCCCTGCCTGAACCCCCAGAGCACTTTTTTTTTCTCTCCTCCTGGCCCTTGCCCCTTTCTGCCCATTCACTAGTCCTGCAGGTTTTAAGAATAATTACCACCACTTTTTCTCACTTCAGCTGATGTGGTTTGCCAGTTTACCAGCTGATAATAGCACCCACATCATTTGCACATTTATTCAGTGATAGTAATGCCAAGTAAACTGTGGAAGAAGTGAGTTCCAGTGGCATTTAAAGCCCATCTTAATGTATACTTGCCTATACAGCATGCATGCTAGCTTTCATCACTGGGGTGTGCAAATGATGTCTTATATTTACATAGTTTTTCCCTGCAAGAGGCATGGGAGAAGGACACCTTACCTTCTATTTTAGATCGCTGTGTTTGTTTTTTTGAAAATTCTATTCTGTTATAACAAGTAAGATCACCCCAAGGTTCTCTAAGGCAGTGTGTATTTAAAGGCCATCAGTCATCCATACCGGCTTGAAGGCAGCAGAATTTCGTGGGACAATATATGATTCAAGAATCACTACCAGTAGTGGAGGGTGGGTGGCTAGAGATGGCACAGTGATGTTCAAACATGTTCACAATTAACATGTTCCTTACCTACTGCTCACAGTGACAGGGGCACCCTGTCATAAGAAACACCTGCACCATCCCACACCCACCCACCAGAAGCATTCTGGCAGAGAGCTCACACAGCCTCGCCAGCCCGGCCTGTCCTCTCCTCTCCTGCTCTCTGTCCCTTCCCTGCTCCTCCTTCTCTTAGTCTCTCCTCTCTTCCCTCCCTTCCACCCTCAGCCTCCCCTCCCGCCACATGCATTTTTCTCTGTCTTTTGGTGTTATGAGTTGAATTGTGTCCCCCCCACACACACAAATTCATACATTGCAGTACTAACCGTCAGTGCCTTAGAATGTGACCTTATTTAAAAATAGGGTCATTACAGAAGTAGTTAATTAAGGTGGGATCAGGAGGGTGTGCCCTAATACAATATGATTGATGTCCTTATTAAAAGGGGAAATCGGGACCCAGACATACTCACAGGAGAGAGCACAGTGCGGAGATGAAGGCAGAGATGAGGCTTTGCTTCCATGTGTGAAGCACACCAGAGATCACCAGCAGACCGCCAGAAGCCAGGGGACAGGCAGGGAGCAGACGGGCTCTCAGAGCCCCCAGGACGAGCACCCCTGCTGACACCCTGGCCTCAGAGCTCCAGCCTCTAGAACTGTGGAGCAAGAAATTCCTGGTGTTGACGCTAGTCAGTGTGTGGTACTTCGGTACAACAGCTTTAGAGGACCAACACACATGCACACACGCACACTTGGGAGACCCTGGCCTGGTTATCATCACCTTCTCACTGCCTGTTCCTTGGCAGGGTGGAGAGGAGGGGGTCAGGTGAACAGGGACTTTTTAGTTGTAATGAAAGTGACTGCGGGGGTGTTGGGGCTCGTTTGTGAAAGCACCATGCACACACCTTCCTTTTCAAAATTGTACTCCTGTTCAAGAGTGCATGCATGCTAAATTGCTTCAGTCATGTCCAGCTCTTTTTCCACCCTGTAGACCTAGTGGAGGTCTGTAAAAACAAAGAGAAAGGATCTGGTTAGGATGCAGAAAACACATATTTTGTGGATAGATGGACTGTCATGATTAGAATCCCAGCTGTGCCATTTGCTAGTTTATTTCACTCTCCTGAGACTTCGCTACTGTATTGATAGATTGGAAACAATAATAATACCTTTGGGGTGGTTGTGGAAAATTAAAAAATTGCAGATAAAACTCTGGGTCTAATGTTTGATTTATAAGATGATAGCTGCCTAATTATTATTATTGATAAATACTTTGCGGGAAATGACTCTAACAGTAGCATGGGATTTGCTTTGCTGAAATACCCTGTGTGTGTATGAGAAAGTGATTGTTACGTGTGTTATTCTTTATGGTTCATAGAGTTTTCCAGCTTTTTTACTTTGAGCAAACAAGAAACTTTTTTTTTTTAAGAAGAAAAATGCTACTAAGTCTCAAATGAGTGAAACAGTTAAATTTAGCCATTTGATAACAGTTGAAGGTTTCTGAAAAAGGTTGCACTTATACCTAGTTCTTAGCATTTTTTCATCTCTCGCTCAGATGGCATGTTTTTGTAAATCTAGTGGCTTTCATTTCTAATTAATGTTTATGCCTGGTAGGTTATATTTAGTAAAGAAAAACAAGGGTGGATGGAAGAGCAGTATGCTGTGGTTGGCCTGGCCCAGAACTGGCGACCGAACTGGAAGCCCCTGCAGGCCTGTGAGTTGAGGGGCTAGGCTCCCCCATGGGTGGGACTGGGGGTGAGGATGGCTGCTGAAGACTGGTGGGAGAGGGATATTTTATCTTACTTCAACTGGGACATAGTTTGATTTTGTGAGAGGTGAATGGCGTTAGAGCTATGTCACCAGATAGGGTTGTTTTTGTTTGTTGTGTGGCTGTGGAAGGCAGGCGGCCTGGAAGAAGAGGTCTGCTGTGCAGGACGCCATGGCTGGGGGTGACTTGTCCACGTAAGATGCGAAGTGGCCATCTCTACTGCACTTGCCTCCTAAGACCGGGAGACTTAAAGCGCCATCTGAGCTTGATCATCAAACTGGTTCCAAGTGGGAGACACCAGGGAGGGGTTAATGGTGGGCAAAGAGTACAGATTGTTGTTGTTATTAGTTTTGCCCCCTGGCACTCTGTAGACCCCTTTGAAAGGGATTTGGAGGCAGCTTTTAGTCTTGTTGGAAGGCAAGCTGTAAACTGAAGGTGAAAGGTTGTTCTAGGCAAAACAAAACAGATGCTCTCTTTCCACAAGGCAAAGGGTGGGGGGGAATGTATGTTTGGGATTTATTTCTATTTTCTAATTCTGTTAGCAACAGAAAAAAGACTGAGGAGCCCCTGATTTTATTACCGCCGGGAGCAGTAAAGGGGTGCAGTTTATCTGTCAATCTGTGGGCACCCTGGCCAGATATCCAGGGCTCCAAGTGTCTTCTCCCATCGCCCTTCCCCCCCCCCCCCCCCACCTCACCGCCTAGGGGGTGGGCTGGGAGTTCAGCTGAGGCCTAGGAGGGGGTAAGTGCTCTTGGTTGGTTCTGTCTCCTGTCAGGTGGGCTGTCCAGCCTCTCGGCTGACAAGGGGTAGTGGATTATATCCTGAAAAGAGGGTATGATTCCGCTGACTGTTGTGTGACGCCCTCAGAGCTTCTTTGCTGGATTCCCTAAGGGGCCTGGGTGCAGTTTCACGCCTCACCAGCAGGGGTCTCACCAGTGTCACACCCAGGGCTGCGTGAAGGTTTGGGGGGCTTTCTCACAGTTCCTCCCCACAGCAGCTTAGAATCACTGAGCTCTGGAATGTTCTAGCTGATGAGACTTAAGCACCATTTTGAGGCTCTGAGAGAGGAAGTGGCTGATCCCCTGCGAGAGGGTGTGTTTGGGTCTCAACTGGGGCAGAACCTTCTTGGGGGTGGGGTAGCAATGAGAATAAAGCAAGACATTAGAATAAAGCAACCATGGACATTAGTCAGCAGGGAAGGATGGTATATATCTGACTTCCACAAAAAGATTCTATTGTTTTCCTCAGTATGATAATATGAAATAATTTACTGGTGTTTGATTGTCACTTTATTCATGATAGCCAGCTGGGCACTTTGACATAAAGAGCCCACATTTAAAGAATCTTTTCCATAGGAATCAACACCTGTGGGATTCAGATGAATAGTTAAATGCTACAGAGCAGTGAAATGCTGCTTGAAATTAATCAGAGATTCTCGCACTTACTAAAATGCAATATCTCCAGGAAAAGGTAAGACTTTATGCTTACTAAGAATTAATGATATTAGGGTAAAAGAAGGTTGGAAAGCAGGAGTGTTGTTATGGAATAACGCAAGTCTGTGTGCCCGATGTACAGTAAGGCCAAACAATACTAAAACCTTGGAGTTTGGAGCAGAGAAAGGGCCATGCAAGGAGATGTGAGGCTCTTGCCCTAAGAACTCCAGAGGTACTGAAAGCTTTCATCAGAGCCCTTTTAAAAGCAAAAGGTGAGGGAGGGGCGTGGTTAGTTGTGCAAACTTGGCTTCAGATCCTTTGTTCTAGAGGTCGGGTCACGGTCAGGTAACAATGTTCCTGTACATCTCTATAAAACTAATGTTATTCTCTGTCCTGACAAGAAAGGGCAAGGTCCCAAGGCATAGCGTTCACCATCCGAGGTCCCAGTCCTGGTTAGAGGAGGCTGTGGTCTCTGAGGGAGCTAGGCACCCAACCCAGCTGGCCCTCAGAGTCCTCCGGCCACCCGAATGGGGAAGACCAGGTCCCACAGACTGCGACTCAGGGAGATGACCACTGCTATTAGCTCACAGAGAAAGGAATGGGGGAGAGGTTCTCCGCTGCCTCAAGGCCTGGGCTAAGGCTAGTCGGTGGCAGTTGGAAATGTCACCAAGAAAGGAAAAGCTAGGCCCCGCGGGAGTACCTTGGTTTCTGTGCAACCTTATGTGCAGACACGGGCAGATGCCTGAGGGGTAGGCATCTACAGTGGCCAGATGAGAGACCTGTAGTTAGCGCACAGGACCCTCCCACCCTAGTGGGTGAAGAAACAGGTCTTCAGGCCCCTGCTCTGAGGCCTGTGTGTAGGCAGGAGTATGCAGGAGGCCAGAGCTTCCTGGATGGATTGTTATTTCCAAAGGTGTGGCTCACACCACAAAGCTGCACCGCGAGCAAATCCTCCAAAGGTGACCCTTGCTGCCCAGACAAGCAGGGCCTTTAGAGGAGTTTAAGCACTTCATTTCCTTTGACTGCTTCTTTTTCAAAAATGTAAATAAACCACTCTTAGACCATTAACGTTTGAAAGCTGTGTGTTGTTAAAGGATGATTTCTTGTTATTATGTCATCATTTTCTACCCTCCCCAAGACATTTCTAACACACACGTGCCTTTTTTTTTTTTAGTAGAAATTTAAATAGAGTCTTAATAGAAGCCAAATAATTTTGCATGTGAACTTCATATGGCATTTTGCCAGTGGGCTTAGATCAAATGGAATATTATGTATCTAGATACGTTTGTGTTCTTGCCTGGAGAATCCCAGGGACGGAGGAGCCTGCTGGGCTGCCATCTATGGGGTTGCACAGAGTCGGACATGACTGAAGTGACTTAGCAGCAACAGCAGCAGCAGCAGATATGTTTGTGCTTCTCACACCTTGGTAAATATCCTGGGACACTTGTTCTGGAGAAATACTTGGGGTTATTCCAAATTATTGATAAATATACTGCATCTTCCTGAAGAGTTGGTTTTACTCAAAGATTTGGTAGGGGAAACATTTAATATATTAAAACATATATGGATACATTACAGAGTAGAATGTTAAAGTTTTATAAATCTTTTAGAGAAGACAATTTTGCACACTTACACAGTTTTATGCAGCTGTGTCCCAAGTCTCCCGTTGTAGCTGTGTCCCAAGTCTCCCGTTGTTGGCCTCAGTTCTTTCCCCAGAGAGAGAAGTCTCAGAAGCCCTGTTTTTTTGTGTGGTGTTATCATTTTATTATTCTTATTATTTTATCATTATGAACTGGAGGCATGAGATGAAAGTGTTTGGTTACACTTATGAAGCCAAGGAAAGTAATATGAACTTGTCAGTGGTTCCTCAAAGTCAGTGCGGTCACATCATAATCACAACCTCAAAATGCAGTGCCTAGGTTTCTCCCAGAGGGATTCTGATTCGGTTGGGATCCCTATATCTGCATTTTTGACCTATACCCAAAGTGATTGTGGTAACTAGATTTGGGAACCAAAGAACTGAATAGTTTATTCTGACTGTAGGCCCTGGGAAAGGGACTGCAAACTAATATCCCACTGATTGGGCAGAAGAAGGGTTGTTTTTTTTTTTCCCATGTAACATTTTTTAAAAAAAAAAAATGTATTAGTTGCCACCATTTCAAATCAGGATACTTTATAGCTTTTCTTTAAAATTCAGAAGGCGGGACAATACTTGCTTGCCTTCTCTCCAAGTCTCATGGCCAGAGCTAAGCAAGCGGTGGTGGCTGTTTTGATGACCTGTACTCTCTAGCCCTCCCTAGCATCCCCTCCACACACTGTACCAGCTTCACTTGCTCACAACACTGTCTGGCCCTCTGGGCACTGGAGGTTTTGCTCCTGCTCAGTGAACACATGGTCCTGCATAGTGTTGTTTAATCATAATGAACAGCTGAGTCAGACATCCTGGTTCAGCGAACAGGAATCTATTGCTGCCTCCTTTCTGGCCTCAGTGGAATAGCTCACCTTTATCCCCACCTAGGAAGTGAGTCATGCTAGAGAGAAAGACTTCCACTGTGAAGTTACAGGGACTCAGAAACCTCACCTCAGCCTGCTGCTGCTCCTTGGCTTTCAGTTACTTCTCTGAGCTTCGTTTCTGTTTCTAGAACCCCCTTTTTCTCTCACAGACCTGCTCTCACAAAACGCAAGCACAGACACATGGATCCCTCCTGACTGTGATCCTGGGACTGTGGCCCGAGTGCCCGTGCTGACCGTCAGTCTCGTGGCCATGAACATGCCTTTCCCTTCACTACTGGCCCCTTTCCAAACGCTAGGTCATTCTGTGTTTCATGTAGAAAAGGAGCCCAAACGCCATGAGGATATAGTTTGTATAGGAAATTGTGTTCAGAATTCCAAACAACAGGCTTGAAGCCATGAACCTTTAGAGCGTGGTATTTCTGTACCTTTGTTGGGAGGCCGTGTCTGAACACAGGGTTTGGCAGGAACAGGAGGTACCATCGGCCTGCGCTGGCTCTGCTCAGCTATCAGAGCGTGACCCCCACTCCTGTTTTCTTCTGAGATGTCACAGGGGCTCTCTTTTATTCCGTGAGGTCAGAGGATGCCCCTGGAGTAGCTGCTTGACAGGACTGCATCACTGCTCTTAGTTTTTGTTCTAGTGGCCCACGCGCTGAATCACAGTTCTCTTGCCTAGCAGCTGGCTCCTCAATGGAGTCTAGAGGTCTCACAGAGAATTGCCTCTTCCGTCTTTTATCTGAGTAGGTAAAAGTGCAGAGATGGTGAACATCAGTGATCTTTGAAAAGCAAAGAACATTTTCCTTTTAAAATCTAACCCCTCTCTTGCCTTACCTGGATGATTCTCTCTGAGGCCTGAGAGTGTGTATGACTTACTGTTCCAGCAGTGATGACTATAGGCTGCTGGATGGATCTGCGTTTCTATACTCTTTTTTTTCCTTGCAACCAGCCCCTCAATGGCCGACACTGAGAAGTGAGGCCCAGCCTTATGGCCCCAAATCCCAGTCTTGTCCTGACCAAATGGCCATTTCCATGTAAGATTCTCAGCCTTGCCTGCCATCTGCTGCCTGGAGCACAGACGGTTACTAGCTTTAGCCCTGACTCTCCCCATCATGTGCTGGCTTTTCATTCCTCAGAGACGTAAAAAGTAGCCAAATCAGAAAACATTCAGTCTAGCTTCTGATGTTCGGAGAAGGCAATGGCACCCCACTCCAGTACTCTTGCCTGGAAAATCCCATGGATGGAGGAGCCTGGTAGGCTGCAGTCCATGGGGTCGCCAAGAGTCGGACACGACTGAGCGACTTCACTTTCACTTTTCACTTTCATGCACTGGAGAAGGACATGGCAACCCACTCCAGTATTCTTGTCTGGAGAATCCCAGGGATGGGGGAGCCTGGTGGGCTGCCGTCTATGGGGTCACACAGAGTTGGACATGACTGAAGCGACTTAGCAGCAGCAGCAGCTTCTGATGTTGTAAGTTAGTTGGAAATGTTGGAAGACTGCAGAATCAGAATCAGACCTGCCAGGCATATTTTCTGACACATTTCCATTTTCAGATATTTCATCTTAATTAGAGCCAGGTGCTCTCATGTTCATTCAGAACATAATGTTTATCAGAGATACATGTATAACCACCATATTTTGCCCAAATCTCACTGAAATGTATAGTATACAAAAGGACTATCCCTGGGGCTAATTAACATTTGCAAGTATTTACTCAAGGAGATGGCAACCCACTCCAGTACTCTTGCCTGGAAAATCCCATGGACAGAGGAGCCTGGTAGGCTACAGTCCACAGGGTCGCAAAGAGTAGGACATGATTGAACGCTTTCACTTTCACTCAAAGCAGATGAAAGTTGTATACATTTCTAGATGAATTAATAAGAGGGAAGCGGGGAGAAGTTTTGAGGAAGGGGGAGTGTTTACCCGTTTCACCATGGCGATGCCCTGAGAGTGTAGGTGCCAACCTGCCAGGGTTTTTCCCAGTGGGATTCGAGTGGCTTGGGTGAGGGCAGCAGTGGGACTGCAGTGTGTACGCTGTGCTGTAAATCCATTAAGTAGATTCCATTCAGTCGGGGGAGAGGAGGGCAGGGAGGGCATGTCCTTGGCACATGGCCCAGCAGGCTCTGAAGTTAATGAGATATTTATTGGTTGCAGCCTCACTATCATATGCTGTGAGCTGCTTTGTGGAGTCCCACCAAGGCTGGGGGTGGCTGGAGTTGCTCCCAAAGCCCTTCATAGGCTCTGAGCCTGGGCTGGGCTGGGTAACCACAGTGTGGTGTCTAGCTGTTTCAGAAAAAGCAGGTTTTAGCCTTACAATTTGGTGGTGAGAGTATCTTTGTGTAGAAAAGTTAATAAAGTTAATAAAACCAGACTTGAGTCCCTACTTCCCACCAGTCACTGGGCTAGGCAGCAGGGGTTCAGATATAAAGAGACGCAGACTCACAGTTTCATAGGAGAGAGGGCACACGGGGTGATTACAGACACCGCAACCACGGACAGTGTGGTGGAGGCTGGAAGGAGAGAACTACGCAGGGGATGGGCCTCCAAGCTGAGGACGCTGGAGGTCATGGCAGGTGGCGCTGCAGGGACTCCAGCTGCTTGGGCTGAGTGAACAGGCGGGGCAGGGCTGGGGGGCAGCACAGGATGTGGCTGGACAGGGGCAGGGGCTGGCTGGATCGTGGGGGTCTTGTGTGTGGTGCTGGGAGCTGCAGTTAATTCCAAAGGCAGCGAGGAACATGATGTCACCCTGGGGTCAGCGTAGAAGGCTCTGTAGACATCTACCATCTGGGAGAAGGGTCAAACCCTGACCCCCATCCTAGCTAAATCACGCCATCCTGTTACTCTGGCAGTCAAAATGCTGAGTTGTAACTCACTTCAATGTATGGGTATAGGCCACACCTTCTGAGTAAGACCCCAAGCTAGTTGCAGATCAGAGATTCAGAGATGAATAGGAAACCAGCCCTGTCCACCTGTCCATCAGAGGTCCACACATGGTAGGTGGAAGAGAAGACAGACATGGCTAAACCACTCATCAGCAGTGATATAGCTTGTTGTAAATGAAGCAGTGGCAAAGATTCGTTTCAAATGCAAGCTCTCAGAAGGTTTTATGCAGGACTTGGAAATTCCAGATTCCCCCAAGTTTGTCTTCAGGAGAATTATTTATACTTTATTTAATTGGAACAGGTTTATTTCTTTTCCTCTGAGAGGTTTACTATTTTGATCTCTTGGGAAGGGAGAAGGAAAGGAGAAAAGAGTCTTCCTGCAGCAGAAAGCGGTTGTTGTTTGAGAGCCTGACCTTTGTCCCGCATGTCCTCAGCTCCCTCGGAACATTCCTCGTTAATTACACACTCTGCCGCTGCCACAGCTTTTCCTTTGGCATCCACAGCTTTGGAAAACAGACGGACTGTGCTTGCAGAGCCTGAAGAAGTGAGAAAGGGAGAGCCACGGCCCCGCGGGACTGAGGGCCTAGAGGCGGCTTGAGACCCACAGCCTGCGGGTAGAGAGGCCTGGAGTGGGCTCCTCGAGCTGCTGGCCTTGGGGACGGACCCAGGCAGAGAGCTGTCAGGCTGTCCTGTTCTATGCCAGCCACTAGGGTTCCAGCTCTCAGATCCCAAAGGGAAGGAGTGGCTCAGCCTTGGCACCTGGGCTCAGCAGGCCAGTGCGGTGAGAGGATGCTTCCCAGTGCCTTGCCAGTCTGGGCCCACTGGCTGCTTCCTCTCCACTCACGCGCGCGTGTGCGTGTATGTGTCTACTAAATATGTATAATGTAAAACCTGCCATTTTGACTGCTGTTAAGTGTCATTGGCATTCATTCCACTCACAGTCTTGTGCAACCAACACCACTGTCTGTTTCTAAAATGTTTTCATGACCCCAAACAGAAGCTCTGTACTTGTTAAGCAATAACTCCCCATCCCCACACCCTCCACCCCTAGTATCCTCTAGTCTACTTCCTGGGTCTGTGAAGTTGCCTCTTCTAGGTGGTCTATATGTGTGGACTCACAATATTTGTCTTCTCTACACTGCTCTTGGTTGCCTCCAGGCCCTGGAGCATCCTGTCCCTCACTGGAATCTCTAGACCAGTCCTTCTTCTTCATTCATCCCTGATGCTGTACTCTGCATAGATCTTTCTTTCTTTTTTAAAAAATGGAAGTATAGTTGATTTGCAAGATTATATTAGTTTTAGGTATAGTGTTTTTGTTGATGATACTCCATTATAGATTATTAGAAGACAGTGGCTATAATTCACTGTGCCATGCAGTATATCCTTGTTGTTATCTCTTCTTCTGTGGGCCTTTCTTGCATGCATGCTCGGTCACTTCAGTTGCATCCGACTCTGCAATCCCATGGAGATAGCCCGCTAGGCTCCTCCATCCATGGGATTCTCCAGGCAAGAATACTGGAGTGGGTTGCCATGCCCTCCAGGGGATCTTCCCTACCCAGGGATCAAATCCTCATCTCCTGCATTGCAGACAGATTCTTTACTGCTCAGCGACTGGGGAAATTACTCCGATCTTTCTCTGTCTGGAATGTTTGGTTTGAAGTAGCCTTTCAACCCAAGCTTTCTACTCTGCATGGGGTAATATGTGTAAGGGTTTCTCCTGCACTGTCGCTGCACTGCTGAACCAGGAGACCCTGGAGGGAATGGCAGGGTGGCACAGAGTCGATGCTCAGGGCTGTGCTTGTGGAGGCGGGGCCATCCCAGAGAACTCCTGTCCATTGAGGATGGACCGTCAGAGGGCTCTGGGGCCTGGCTGCCTAAGTTTGAACCCAGGTTTCACTACTTACTAAGCAAATGGCTTTGGCTAAATTCCTTAACTTCTGTAAGTCTCAGGTTCGTGACCTATATAATGAGGATAGTAATAGTGCCTTCACAAGCATGTGAAGAGTAAATGAATCCAGGTGTGTGAAGCACTTAGAACATGCTTACATCTGCCGACGCGTGCTACTTTATAAGTGTTTGCCATTTAAATTGCCATTGTTGTAACCTCCATCACAAAGCTAAGAGGATGAAATAATTCATGAAAGTTGTTTTGAAAATGACCGGCATGTAATAAGCATTTAGCCAGCTACCAGTATATGTGTGTGTGTGTTTGCATACATGAGCGTATGTATGTATGTATGTGTTTTTGCATCAAAACCAACTAAGCTCTGAGACTAGTCCCAGGGGCCGAGGCTAACTTGAAGCTGCACTCTTCTGATAAAGGGGACTGGACCACCCCGGGGGCGGATGAACAAACCTGCTGGCATTTCCTGTTCTTTTGAAGACAAGCACAGAGAAATAGGAAGCCTCAGAAGATGGACACCAAGGACAGGTCCTCGTAGGTGTGTGGCGAGGTAAAAATCAGTACAGCCTACACTTTTAGAGGTGTCATCTGAGTTCACAGCAGTCTTAGCATTTTCACCTTTAAAAAAAAAGTTTGGGGAAAAACGATGTGAACTTGCATTCCTTCTAACCTCGGGCAAAAGATTCTCACACTCTCTATCCATTTGGAAGACGGAGTGGGCCTTAGTGTTTATGTGGGTAACTCCAGTTTCAATCAAGATTCTCATTTTTTTAAACCCACAGAAGAAAAGTTATCCTCTATGGAAACCAAGCTTTACAAAACTTGTCTCTTTGCTCTGATTTTAATTGCCAGTTAAAAGAAACCTTAACCTTGCTCATGAAATTGCCATGTGAAATGTTATCAGGGCATGGATAAGCGCTGGGGCTGGAGAAGGAATGGCCTCCTGGAAAATTGGTACCTCTTTCTGAAGAAAGGAGGACTGAAAACTAGCTGGGAAGTTGAACCTCAGCTTCCGAAGGCAGAGGAAATACACGTGTGTATGTGTGCGCATGTGTATGTATGCATGTTAGGGATGCACTCTGGGGAAGAGCATGGTTTCTGGGACTCACATGTCATCTCTCCTGCTCAGTTCAGTTCTGTCGCTCAGTCGTGTCCGACTCGTTGCAACCCCATGGACTGCAGTATGCCAGGCCTCCCTGTCCATCACCACCTCCTGCAGTTTACTCAAACTCATGCCCATTGAGTCGGTGAGGCCATCCAACCATCTCATCCTCTGTTGTCTCCTTCTCCTCACATCTTCAATATTTCCCAGCATCAGGGTCTTTTCAAATGAGTGAGCTCTTCATATCAGATGGCCAAAGTATTGGAGTTTCAGCTTCAACATCAGTCCTTCCAATGAACACTCAGGACTGATCTCCTTTAGGATGGACTGGTTGGATCTCCTTGCAGTCTAAGGAACTCTCAAGAGTCTTCTCCAGCACCACAATTCAAAAGCATCAATTCTTTGGTGCTGAGCTTTCTTTATAGTCCAATTATCACATCCATACATGACTACTAGAAAAACCATAGCCTTGACTAGATGGACCTTTGTTGGCAAAGTAATGTCTCTGCTTTTTAATATGCTGTCTAGGTTGGTCATAACTTTCTTTCCAAGGAGTAACCGTCTTTTAATTTCATGGCTGCAATCACCATGTGCAGTAATTTTGGAGCCCAAGAAAATAAGGTCTGCCACTGTTTCCAGTGTTTCCCCATGTATTTGCCATGAAGTGACAGGACTGGATGCCATGATGTTAGTTTCCTGAATGTTGAGCTTTAAGCCAACATTTTCACTCTCCTCTTTCACTTTCAACAAGAGGCTCTTTAGTTCTTCTTCACTTTCTACCATAAGGGTGGTGTCATCTGCATATCTGAAGTTATTGATAATTCTCCCGGCAATCTTGATTTCAGCTTGTGCTTCTTCCAGCCCAGTGTTTCTCATGATGTACTCTGCATAGAAGTTAAATAAGCAGGGTGACAATATACAGCCTTGACATACTCCTTTTCCTATTTGGAACCAGTATGTTGTTCCATGTCCAGTTCTAACAGTTGCTTCCTGACCTGCATACAGATTTCTCAAGAGGCAGGTCAGGTGGTCTGGTATTCCCATCTCTTTCAGAATTTTCCAGTTTATTGTGATCCACACAGTCAAAGGCTTTGGCATAGTCAATAAAGCAGAAATAGATGTTTTTCTGGAACTCTCTTGCTTTTTTGATGATCCAGCGGATGTTGGCAATTTGATCTCTGGTTCCTCTGCCTTTTCTAAAACCAGCTTGAACATCCGGTAGTTCATGGTTCACATATTGCTGAAGCCTGGCTTGGAGAATTTTGAGCATTTACTTTACTAGCGTGTGAGATGAGTGCAATTGTGTGGTAGTTTGAGCATTCTTTGGGATTACCTTTCTTTGGGATTAGAATGAAAACTGACCTTTTCCAGTCCTGTGGCTGCTGAGTTTTCCAAATTTGCTGGCATATTAAGTGCAGCACTTTCACAGCATCATCTTTCAGGATTTGAAAGAGCTCCACTGGAATTCCATCACCTCCACTAGCTTTGTTCATAGTGCTGCTTCCTAAGGCCCACTTGACTTCACATTCCAGAATGTCTGGCCCTAGGTGAGTGATCACACCATCGTGATTATCTGGGTCATGAAGATCTTTTTTGTACAGTTCTTACGTGTATTCTTGCCACCTCTTCTTAATATCTTCTGCTTCTTTTAGGTCCATACCATTTCTGTCTTTTATCGAGCCCATCTTTGCATGAAATGTTCCCTTGGTATCTCTAATTTTCTTGAAGAGATCTCTAATCTTTCCCATTCTGTTGTCTTCCTCTATTTCTTTGCACTGATCGGTGAGGAAGGCTTTCTTATCTCTCCTTGCTGTTCTCTCTTGCTGTTCTCTCCTGCTCGGAGCCCCTGAACTCCATGTTTGTACCACCATCACTTTCAGCGCTCCCTCTCTGGCCTCGTGTGTCCCTCTGCACTGGATGCAGGCTGGTACCATGCTAGAGGGATCCCCCAGTCTCAGCCAGTATCCTCTACAAGTATGATGAAATAGCATATTTTTTTTAGTTGAAGTATAGTTGATTTATAATATCATGTTAGTTTCAAGTTATATATGTATGTGTGTGTGCTCAGTTACTCAGTCGTGTCCCACTCTCTGCGACCCCATGACTGTAGTCCCCCAGGCTCCTCTGTCCATGGGATTCTCCAGGCAAGAATACTGGAGTGGGCTGCCATTTCCTCCTCCAGGGGATCTTCCCACCCCAGGGACTGAACCTGTATCTCCTGTATTGCAGGTGCTTTACTCTACCACTTGAGTATCAGGGAAGCCCGATATAGATATATAGATGTATATAGATATATACATATATTTATATATATTTAGATTCAGTCCACCTCATGCGAAGAGTTGACTTATTGGAAAAGACTCTGATGCTGGGAGGGATTAGGGGCAGGAGGAGAAGGAGACGACCAAGGATGAGATGGCTGGATGGCATCACTGACTCGATGGACGTGAGTCTGAGTGAACTCTGGGAGTTGGTGATGGACAGGGAGGCCTGGCGTGCTGCAGTTCATGGGGTCGCAAAGAGTCAGACACGACTGAGCGACTGAACTGAACTTATATTTATTTTTTCAGATTATTTTTCATTATGGATTTTTAAAAGATGTTGAATCTAGCTCCTTATATTGTATAGTCCTGGAGGAACTATTCCCAGTCCCAGGGGAACCTGTCAGGCTACAGTCATGGGGTTGCAAAGAGTTGGACACGACTTAGCAACTACACAGATACTCTACAGTAAATCCTGGTATGTGTATGAATAGTATGTGCCTATCTAGTGTATGAATAGTAATTCGTATCTGCTAACCCCATGCCCCTGTTCCCTTGCCTTTCCCCACTGGTAACCATAAGCTTGTTTTCTATGTCTGTGAGCCATTTCTGTTTCGAATATAGATTCGTTGGTATTATTTTTTAGCTTCTACATATCTATAATATCATACAATACTTGTCTTTTTCGGTCTGACTGACTTCACTTAATATGATATTTTCTAGGTCCATCCATGTGACTGCAAATCGCAGCATTTCATTCTGTATATAACTGAGTAAACTGAGTAGTATACCACTGTGTATATACACATCTTCTTAAGCCAGTCATCTGTTGATGGGCACTTGGGCTGTTTTCATATCTTGGTTATTGTAAATCATGCTGCTATGAACTTTAGGGTACGTGTATCTCTTCAAATTAGAGTTTCCATCTTTTCCAGATACATGCCCAGGAGTGGGGTGCTGGACCATATGATAGTTATATTTTTAGTTTTTTAAGGAACCTCCATACTATTTTCCATAGTGACTGCACCAGTTCACATTCCCACCAACAGCGTAGCAGGGACCCCTTTTCTCCACAGCCCCTCCAGCATTCATTATTTGTAGATTTTTTGTTGATGGCCATTCTGAGGTGATGCTGTATTGTGGTTTTGATTTGTATTTCTCTAATCATTAGCAGTGTTGATTTTGTATGTCTTCTTTGGAGAAATGTCTGTTTAGATCGTCTGCCCAATTTTTGGTTGTTGGGTTTTTTAATACTGAGTTGTATGAGCTGAAACAGTGTTAATTTTCTTACTAAGATCAAAGGGGTTTGCTTTAGTATGTGTGTAGGGAGCAAGGGAGGCCAGGATGCAAACTGTCTGTGAGTAAATGCTTGCTGAAGATGGATTGGCCATCAGTTCAATTTCTCCCCTTACCTCTGCCTTAAACCTTAGAACTGCACTGCTGTATATCACATACTGAGCCTAGATCCCTGGGCGCCTAGCTTTTCCTGGGAAATAAGCAAGACCTCTGAGGTTGCTTGAGCACCTACAGGTGAGGAAAAGTGACAGGGGAGAGGGGTTCTGACGATGCTTCCTTTCCCAGGTGCACCTATCTGTCTTCTGTTGAACTGCTGACCTGCAATGAGAATCAGACTAAGTAGGGGTGTGCAGTCCCCTCCAGTCGTCACTGCTCCCACCAAGAGGCAGTGGGGCTTGGGGCCTTCCCCAGGGCTCTCCAGTCAGGCTGCTCGCTCTGTATGGCTCCTTCCATGTGTTGGCAGGTGTCCATGTGTGCGTGCACACACACATACACGCCTCCCCACCCCCCACCCCCAAGTAACAAAGTCACTTGAGGAATCACCCATCAACATGATATGAGCAGCACTACACGCACAGGCACCCAGAACTGGATGTGGAAACCCTTGGTCTGAGAGACAGGCCTTCAGGCCCTCCCACCCTCTCCCCCATCATACAGGGCCCAGGTTTTGTGGAAGACCCAGGACCAACAGCAGAAGGAAAGCAGGGAGCGCTCTCATCATCCGTCGCCTGCCATGCACCAGATATTAGTTCATTTAATTCTCTGGCAATACTTCTCGCGAGGCACCACGTTCCTGCTATTACAGGGAGGAGACTGACGCGAGAGGAGGAGGAGTCGCATCTGTGCATGTCTGGGTCATCGGGGGCTGTCGGCTCTGCACTGCCTCGTGCCATCCTCACAGCAGTCTCTGGAGGTGTGATGCTTGGTTCTAGTGGGGCTGGTGCCAGGACAGTGGGACTGACTCCCAGGTCTCTTTCCTCTTCTCTCACTCCCCAAAGTGTGTCCCTGTGGACCACAGCAGCAGCACCACCTGGGAGCTCATCAGAAGTACAGGAGCCTGCCGCCCTCACCTGCTAAATCCCAGCTGCACTTAACTGGGTCTCCACACACACATTTTGTGCACTCTGAAGTTTGCACAGCTGTGGCATTCACTGCACAGCTCTGAGGAAGACAGGTCTGAGCAGGGAAGAGGAAGAAGAGCGGACCTAGCTGAGAAAAGCTTCCTAAGGTAGACTTGAGCTGAGTCACCTGGGAGTGCCATGGAGGAGAGGCGGTCCCGTCTGCTCAGAATGGCATCAGCAGATACCTGCCCCCCCTGTGCAGGAGGGTCCCTGACTGCAGACTCACAGTTCCTGCCCATGTGAACAGGCGGATGGCATGCGTGAGGAGGGGAGGATTGGCACCTGCGCAGGCTGCCTGGCCCCACGTGCTGGGGATTGCTACCCTGCCAGGAAAGGGGGGCAACTCAGAGCTGGCTCTGCAGGATGTGTGCACCTGGACAGCCTCTCAGGAGGAGAGCAGAGGCTGGAAGGGCTTCATTTGGTGAAAGTTTCCTGAGATTCCCTCGAGGCGTCAGTTCTGAACGAGGGAGGTGTGGGGTCATCCTGTGTCAGCAGCTCCCCACGCAAGCATGTCCAGGCAGAATGAATGGCAGGAGGCCTGGTTGGGCCCCTGTGGGCCTGAGTGCATGTGAGGAGGTGTCTAGGTCTTGGGCAAGGGCCAGGCGGCTCTGAGGAGGGGAGAGAGGAGGCCGGCAGGGGCGGGAGTGTGGAGGATGCAGGCCTACCTGCAGCGTGCGTGCAGGTGTGAGCAGAGTGCTGGCGCTGGGCTCCAGGGGGCCTGGCTGACTCTGCTGCGCGGGTTCATTCTTTCTCTCCTTTGCCTCCTTCCCAAGGTATGGCCACATCCCAGGTTTCTTCCTGCTTTTTCTCAGGCTAAGGACTATTTGGGAACTCGTGGCCTCCCCACAAGACAGCCTAGCAGGTTCCATACAGGACGGACAGCAGAGCAGCTCAGAACCTCCCCCTGACCCTTGGTAGAACCAGAATTTTCAGAGTGAGGGCCCCCATGGGTATGGGGGTGAAAATAAGCACCTGATGATTTTGGCTGTGGTTCCCCAGTCAGCAGTTGCGCAGCCTGAATGGCCATGGGGAGAAAGGCATGGAGAGGGCAGCCAGGAGCCCTGGGAGAGGCATGGCTCCGGGAGCAGCTGTTGTTTTCAGAGGATTCTTATTACTCTCCGCAGGTGGTGGCTTGGGCTAGCCTCTCATTTTAAGGCCTGGACTTACTGCAGTGGCTTCTCTTGTTGCGGAGCATGGGCTCCAGAGAATTCAGGCTTCAGTAGTTGGAGCCCGTGGGCTCCGTAGTTGTGGTTCCCAGGCTCTGGAGCACAGGCGCTGTAGTTGTGGCACATGGGCTTAGAGGTCCCAAGGCATATGGGGTCTTCCCAGACCAGAGATCAAGCCTGTGTCTCCTGCATTGGCAGGTGGATTCTTATCCACTGAGCCACCAGGGAAGCCCTAAAATTCCACTCTTAATGTTCATTCAGATCCCAGTTGGCTATTCTGGTTCAGCCCAGGCCCCAGCTCTCTGACCCAGAGAGAGCTGAGAAGCCCCAGGCCCTGTATGTTCTTCTGACTTCTTCTCCAAGGTGTTCCTCCAGCTACAGGAGCCCCAGGCACACCTGTGGGCATCTGAGTGGAAAGCTGGGTGTGGAGAGAGGGACGTGAGTGGTTCCCATTGTTTTCGGCCTTGAGAGCCAGCACCCTGGGCTCAGCAGAGATCCTGGTGATGTGTCTAGAAGGTGTAGAGAAGAGACGAGCAGAACAGATCCAAGGAGGCAGCTAAAGGGCACACTTCCAGTTTGGAGGGAGAATATCTCCCCAGGGAATCAGCCCCCCACCGCAGGGAGCAGGGGGGCTCATGAGTGCTGGGTGAAGGTAAGGGTCATCTGGAAGGAGCAGGGGGAAGGCAGGTGTGCTCCAAGTTGTCTGCAGAGAAGTCAGTGCATAAATGGGCCACGTAAGCCAGCATCTCGTGGCTGTCCCTTCCCCATCCTCCCAGCTGGGGCCTGTGTTGGGAGAAATGCACAAAGGCAGGAGGCACAAGCGAGGTGCCAGCACTGAGGCAGTTGTGGGTGGCACAGAGCCACGTGAATCTGACCTGGGAGGGTCGCCTTGTTCAGGTGGGAGAGTGAGCCTCGGACGTGGCAGTGACCTGGTCGGTGTCCCTGTGCCCGTCGGTGACCATGGTTAAACAGCTATTGCTGTTGATGCCATGCCCAAGGCAGAAATCTGGGCCTGGAGCTCCTGCCTTCTTCAATCCCTCTGTCCGTCTGTCAGTCCTGTCCTGTGCTTGCTACTATCCCAAGTCCTCCACTTCCCTCCATTCCCGACCCCACCACGTTCCCCAGGCCATCTCCACCTATCTGCTTCCAGCCTTGCCTCCTCCCAGCCATCCCTCACCCCACCAGGGACCGTCCTAGTCCGCAGGCTGTGTTGCTTCAACCCTTTGTTACCCGCAGCATCAAGGTAAGTCTCCCTAACCTCCCTGACGAGGCCCTTCATGGGCTGGCCCTGCCTGCTGCCCATCTCGCCTCCAGCAGGGCTGGACCACACTCAGTTCCCCGGGCTAGGCACACTCTCACCGCCCACCTCTGCTCTTCACCTGCACTTTTCATGTCTGAGCTCACAGGCCAGTTTCTCCAAGGTTCAAGCCTTCCTTGAACCCCTCAAGACTAGCTGAGGAGCCTCTCTTTGGGGGACTTAACGTTCCCCATTGTTATGCTGGCCTGTCTCTTAGCACCCGGAGTTGTGACTGCCTGTTGGCTGGTCTGCATTCTCCCCAGACACTAAGCTCCACGTGGGTAGAAGTGATACATATCTTTCTTGGTTATGGTTGTCTCCCAGGGCCCAAATGGTGTGCAGCACACAGTAGGCTTTCAGTAAGTATTTCTTCAATTAGTGAATGTGCCAGGTGGTCCCTGGCACTTTGATTGAAGCCCTTATTCTCTCAGGCTTGCTATGACCACACTCAAGGGTTAAGTGACTGGTGGAGGCCCCGCCTGTGCGAAGTGACAGCCCTGAGTTACAGACTGGGCCCGACTCCACAGCCCCTGCTCCGAACCCTGTGCTTGTGGGGTGGAACTGCAGTTCCATGGTCTCTGCCAGAGCCCCCCGGCATGTTTAGAGACCAGGAGGGGCCCCAATTGCAGTGACCAGGACACAGAGTGTGGCTGAGATCCCAGGCCACCTTTGAGGAGTTGTTTACTTTCTGAGCCAGGCAGTTCCGATAACCCCCTGTTAATGCTGTTCTTTGATTCAGCCTGGCTCAACTGCGATCTGAGCCAGCCCATCAGGAGGATAGATTATTCTGTGGAATTTCTTCCTTTTCTTCTTTAAAAGAGAGAAAACAGAGAAGACAGCACCGTGGAATGCCGAGCTGCAAGGCTTCGGGGCACAGCGTGCAGCCAGCTGCGGGGGGGACGCTGGTAGGCCAGGGACAGTCTGGATGTTTGGGTGGGCTGGAGGCCAGGCGTGTGTGGCTCAGGTGTGCCCTGTACAGATGACCCTGAATGCTGCCACCCGGCACACGGGTCCCAGGCAGCCTTTGGGGGAGGAGAGGCTTTAAAGTGGAGAGCGGTCTTTCAGAATCTGGGGCACCACGGGGCTGCAGGAGGCCTGTGCAGCATGGGTCGAAGGGAGAGCCACCTCCAGGCCAGCCCTGGGGTAGAGGGGAGGAGGAAGCTGGCCCAGCCCACGATTCCGGGCCTCTTTCCTGGCACAGCGCTAGTGAGGGTGGGACTGTGCAGCGCCTGAGAGCAGGAAGTCAGCCCTGGGCCCCACTGAGGGAATCATCAGAATGAGCCCAGGATAAAGTGGTCTCCCTTCATTGTCCTGGACTCTGCCAAGTTGTCCCCATATACAGGTGGTGGCTCGTGAACACAGCCCCCAGGCAGGGCAGGGTGTGAGGGGCACATGGAGGTAAATGCCTGCTCCCCTTCTCTCTGACCTCACTGTCAGGCTGGGGATGAGGATGAAACTATCTGACATTTGTCCCAAGTCACTGTCCCCTGCAGAGAAGCCACAGAGGGGTGGAGCCGGGGCATAGCTGGATATTCTGTTTCCGAACACACATCCCTTCCCTGTACCATCCTGTGGGGACCCTACTGAGCCTCCTCTTGTCCTCAGCTTGAACTTTCAGATGACGATAGTGTCCTTTCCTACTTGACCTCATACACAAGGATTTAGAATGCCTGAATAATTTAATCCCATGGGGATGGCCCTTTGCTTTAGAGGTTTCATCCACATGAAGACACTGGCCACACAGATGAAGCAGGGACTCTGGAGGGTTTCAGTGCTTTGATAGAATTTGGGAGTGGCTCCCTCCGTGGCCTCCCTCCGTGGCCTCCCTCCGTGGCCTCCCTTTCTTACCCTGCACTCCTATGACTGGCAGGATCCCGTCTCAGGCATCACCAGAGGTCTTCCCAAGGTGGACCACCCCCAGCGTGGTGACTGGTTGCCTGTCCTTGGTGGGTCCTGCAGGACAGCGGTCTCGGTGTGATTCCCCTTTGTGTCTTCAGTGTATGGATTGCTGCAGTTTGGTTTCGAAGGCTGCTGGGGTCCTGGGGTTGTGTACAGGGGCAGGGCTTTTGCAGAGAGCATCCTTGGGTGGTTAAACTCACTCAGTGATGGCAAGGCAGCAAAGGCTGACCTAAGAATTTTAGGGAAATAACTGATGTACTATGACCCTAAAGGAGAGTGTGATTTTCCTTAGTCAGAATCTGAAAAGCATGAGACAAAGCATGAGACAAAGCGGAGGCAAAGCCATCCTGTTGGTATGGGAAGGCTTTGTGGTGCCGGGGCATGTGACCTCTTAGGTCCCAGATGGGTGATCTTGTGCAAGCTGCTTCCTCTCTCTGTGCTCCCGGGTCATCTCTAGGTTTTTTTTTTGGTGGCAGGATTTTGGTTCTAGGGCCAGAGTTATGAATTGACCTGGGATTCCTGCCTCCAAGCACACCTGGGGCGGGGAGTGCGTGGGCTCTCTTCGGTCCTCCTGCACTTACGTAGCCTGCTCCATGGTTCGAACTGGCCTGATGGAACTCACACCCCACCCCAGTCTTGGTGTGTGGAATCCCCTCTCCTGTCTTCTGCTCTGCCAACCAGTCCTCATCTGAGCAACACACTGCTCAGAAAATCCATTCTGTGAGTTCTCTCTCACTGCTGCTCTGAACTTGGTGTGAGCACCCCATAGGCTCCGCTCATTCCCAGGTCCCGCTGGGAACACAGCACTAAGCAGGGAGGGCACTTCCTGGTGCTCCACAGCCTCACCTCTGGGCTTAGTCTCATAGGAGGGTTGTATGACCACAAGGACATAACTTAACTGCTCTGAGCTTTCATTTCCTTATGTGTAAGGTGGAAATAGCACTGACCAGAGATGCTGTCATGAGGGATTGAGAGAATGTGTGTAAAGCTGAGTGAGGGCTGTAGTGAGTGGCAGCAGCTAATTCCCTCCTCCTTGTTATTCCCAGTACAGTCCGTGGTCTGCACTAGGCTTTGAACAGGTATTTACTGAATACTTAGAAGTATGGCTGATCCTCACTTCTGAGAGGAGTTGATGAGGGCAGAGACCTCTGGGGAAACTGGAGGAGAGATCCCAGGTGTCGTCTCAATGGGGCAGGGGCAGGAATGCTTCCTGATCGCCTTGCTGGCTGTGTGGGGCTGAGGCCTGCTGTCTATGCCCATGACCTGCAGGAAAGCTGGCTACCAGCTTGTGTCTATGTGTTGAGGACAGTGTGCCCTGTGGCTGAGGGCAGATTTGGAGGTGGTCTGGCTTCAGGGTCCCTCACTTTCTCTTCTGCTTTGATCCCCACTTCCATGGCAATTCCATGGTAGCTGGTAAAGAATCTGCCTGCAGTGCAGGAGATCCGGGTTCAGTTCCTGGGTCAGGAAGATCCCCCAGAGAAGGGATAGGCTTCCCACTCCTGTATTCTTGGACTTCCCTGGTGGCTCAGACAGTAAAGAATCCACCTGCAATGCGGGAGACCTGGCTTCAACCCCTGGGATGGGAAGGTCCCCTGGAGGAGGGCATGGCAACCCACTCCAGTACTCTTGCCTGGAGAATCCCCATGGACAGAGGAACCTGGCAGGCTGCAGTCCATGGGGTTGCAAAGGGCTAGACACAACTGAGCGACTAAGCACAGCACAACTGATGGCATAAGGTCCTGGGGAGATGGGGAATTTTCTTGCCTTGCCTGCTCCTGCACAGCTGCTCAGACAGTGCACCCGGAGAGAGAGGAGATGGGCAGGTTTCAGCAACATCCAGTGAGACATCAGGAAGGGAGGGAAGGAGGGAGGCAAAAAGATAGGAACAGTCCATCCCTATTTCCTGAAAACTGTATTTATGAGCATCCACAAAGGACCAAAGAATAAGGACTCAGCAGAAACAAATACTGTACAGCTATTGCCCTGTGTGCTGCCCTATCCCATGCCCTCCCCTGACAAATAGCACATTGCTGGAGCTGCCCCTAGCAAATGGTGGGGCTTTGCTGGTGCATAGAAATGGGTTTTGAAACAACAGATCCCTGTTGTACTCACGGGGTTCTGCTGCATTTAAAGAGGGATTGATTTTTGGAGTTTGGTGATTACTACACTGTCTTGAAGTTCATTCCCAAAGTTTCATGGATGGTGAATCCTAGTCCTGGCTCAGAACCATAGGCTTTCAAAGAAGAAAAGGGTCCAGACCTGATGAATCCACTTAACAGGCACAGGAATGAGGCTCTGGTAGGGAAGTGACTTGCCCAGGGTTGCCTGCTGGTGGGTCAGAGCCAGTGAACCAGGTTTAGGGTCCCTGCTCACCACACACCCGGCCGGGGTGGTGGGGAGTGGGAGAGTAGGGGTAGTGTGTGCATGCTACAGACAAGCTACACTGCTTCTCACTGAACATGATGTGTGTCCTTGGCTTTCATCATCTCTGATAGTATTGTTTTGCCTGCCTTATTTCATAAAATCCTCACAACCTGTTTCCATAGGGGGAGCCTGAAGCACAGAATGCTTTAATGCTTTAGCACCTTGCTCAGGGTAGTAGTAAGCAGAGGACCAGGATATGAATTCAGACTGTCTGCCCCAGAGCCTGCATTTTTTTCTTTTTTTAAAAAAAATTTATTTATTTTTAATTGAAGGATAGTTGCTTTACAATATTGGTTTGATTTCTGCCATACATCACCATGAATTAGCCAGAGGTGTACATATGTCCCCTGCCTCTTGAACCCTTCCCACCCCTCTAGATTGTTACAGAGCCCCAGCTGGAATTCCCTGAGTCACACAGCAAGTTTCCCTTGGCTGTCTGCTTTACATATGGTAGTGTATGCTTGCCTAGCACTCTCTCCATTCATCTCACCCTCTCCTTCCTCCGCCCCTCAACCCTTGTCCACAAATCTGTTCTATGTGTCTGTGTCTCCACTGCTTCCCTGCAAATAGGTTCATCAGTACCATCCTTCTAGATTTCATATATATGCGTTAACATATATTATTTGTTTTTTTCTCTTTCTGACTTACTTCTCTGGATAGTAGGCTCTAGGTTTGTCCACCTCACTAGAACTGACTCAAATGTGTTCCTTTTCATGGCTGAGTAGTATTCCCTTGTATATATGTACCACAGCTTCTTTATCCATTCATCTGTGGATGGACATCTGGGTTGCTTCCATGTTCTAGCTATTGTAAATAGTGCTGTGATGAACATTGGGGTACACGTGTCTTTTTCAGTTTTGGTTTCCTCAGGATATATGCCTTGGAGTGGTATCGCTGGGTCACATGGTAGTTTTATTCCTAGTTTTTTAAGGAATCTCTATAATGTCTTTGGAGAAGGCAATGGCAACCCACTCCAGTACTCTTGCCTGGAAAATCCCATGGACAGAGAAGCCTGGTAGGCTGCAGTCCATGGGGTCGCTGAGTCAGACATGACTGAGCGACTTCACTTTCACTTTTCATTTTCATGTGTTGGAGCAGGAAATGGCAGCCCACTCCAGTGTTCTTGCCTGGAGAATCCCAGGGATGGCGGAGCCTTGTAGGCTGCCGTCTATGGGATCGCAGAATTAGACACGACTGATGCGGCTTAGCAGCAGCAGCCATAATGTCTTCCACAGTGGCTCTATCAATTTGCATTCCCACCAGCAGTGCAAGAGGGGTCTCTTCTCACACCCTCACTAGCCCTTGTTGTTTGTGGATTTTTTGAAGATGGCCATTCTGACCAGTGTAAGATGGTATCTCATTGTAGTTTTGACTTGATTTCTCTAATGCTAAGCGATGTTGAACATCTCTTCATGTGTTTATTAGCCATCTCTATGTCTTCCTTGGAGAAATATCTGTTTCGGTCTGTTGCCCACTTTTTGATTGGGTTGTTTGTTTTTCTGGTATTCAGTTGTATGACCTGCTTGTGTATTTTGGAAATTGTTTGTTTTTTAATAGTTCTGTTTATCTATTTCTGGCTGCACTGGGTCTGCACTGCTGTGTGGGCTCTCCTCTAGCTGTGGAGAGCAGGGGACACTTCTTAGTTGTGACGTGCAGGCCTCTGATTGCGGCGGCTCCTCAGTGGGCTTCTCTTGTTGCAGGGCACTGGCTCTTGACTCAGGGGCTTCAGTGGTTGCAGCAAGGACTGCACGGATTCTAGAGCAAGGACTCAGGAGTTGTGCATGGGCTTAGCTGCTTGGCAGCATGTGGGATCCCCCAGGACTAGGGGCCGAACCCACATCTCCTGCATTGGCAGGCAGATCCTTACCACTTAGCCACCAGTGAAGCCCCAGAACCTGCATTCTTAACCCCATCATGAACTGGAACATTTTTAAAGTCAGGGGACGACTGATACATACCTGCCTCCCTCTCCACCCCAGACTAACTTCTGACCCCCGGGGAAGGAAGGTGGCAGACCTGGGCCCTCCCTCCTGGCATCTTCAGCACTCTGCTTCCAGGAAGCATCTCCCCAGTGGTCCCTCCAAGACCCTGACAAAGTGAGAAAGCTCAGCAAATACTAGCATCAAATTTGCAAGTGGCCATGCCACCTATCTCATGGCCATTTTTAGGATAAAATAATATCACTGCTGTTCATGTGGTTTTCATTTCTTTTAAAATTATTTAAAATACCCTGTTTCTTTTGAGTACAATCCTCAGCCTCAGCATCACCTGGGAGCTTGTCAGAAATACAGCTTCTGAATGAGGATCTGCATTTTAACCAGATCCCAGGTGAGCCCTTGGGACAGGGACATCTGAGAAGTACTGTTGGCTATGACAGGTACCTGAGGGGTGGTCCTGTGTCTGGCCCATTGCTGTCCCCCTGCCCTCCCCAACCCCAGTGCCTTGCTGTGTGCCTGACAGGTGGGACATCCCCATGTTTGTATCAATATGCCAATCACTTGTTCTACCCTTGGCTTTGGGTATGCCAAAGTCAAACCTATGCCACAGTGTGCAGGAAGGCAAGCGGGGCAGGCGCAGGCAGTGGTCAGCCCAGATGAAGTGGAGGGCTCACAGGTTGCTTCTGGGCTTGAGAAATAACACATTTTCCTGGATCTCAGTGGCCTTTACACTCCTGTCAGCCATGCCAGGGTGTGAAGGGTACTCGGCTAGATTGAGCTTAATTCAGACACAAGGTTAAATTCCACCCATGTTCCTCCCCATCAGCCTTACCACACACGCCTCCATAGGTTCTGCTTGGTGTCCTGGAAAACACCCAGCATGTGTTTTCCTGGCATCCTGGGCACTTCTCTCCCATGTCCCCTAGTGCCGCGGGGCTCTCGGGAGCAGTGAGCCACTTCTGAAGGTGACTCTCTCTGGCTTAGTCTTCACCCTGATGAAAGCCCCTCCCTCATCAGACTTCTGGGAAAGGGCAGAATTGTGGAGCTGAGCTGAGGCCCCCGGAATGAGTCATGACCAGCCCAGCCTGCTGGCTGCAGGCCAGCAGTCACCTGGTTGGTTCCAGGGCTCACACCAGATTTGAGTTGCTCCCTAGCAGTGATGTACAAGCCCCACTACTTGGAGGCCAGGGCTCTTCTGGGGTCAGCATTGGGAAGGGCATTGTCCATAGCATGGTGGGCACCACTGAGTCATTTTACCATCTGGGGGTCTTCATGGCTTACCTTTGTCATACTGGCATCTCATCACAGGTGTGGATTCCTGAGCTCATGAGACCAACTTTTCTCCCTTGCCTTCTCTGTCCTCACACTGAGAGGGACCTGGCTCCCCACAGAGAAGACCCCGCTGGCCCCACTCAGAGGGCTAAGGGTGCTCTCTCCCTGAACTGCCTTTCTGAATTGTTCCACCAACTTCATCAACATCCTCCTCCTCTTTTAAGTTTCAGCCATCTGATTTTACAGTCTCTTGGATGTTGCAAGAGGGCATCAGAGGACAGACACACTGAAACCATACTCAAAGAAAACTAGTCAATCTAATCACATTAGGACCACAGCCTTGTCTAACTCAATGAAACTAAGCCATGCCCTGTGGGGACCACCCAAGATGGGCGGGTCATGGTGGAGAGGTCTGACAGAATGTGGTCTACTGGAGAAGGGAATGGCAAACCACTTCAGTATTCTTGCCTTGAGAACCCCAAGAACAGTATGAAAAGGCAAAACGATAGGATACTGAAAGAGGAATTCCCCAGCTCGGTAGGTGCCCAATATGCTACTGGAGATCAGTGGAGAAATAACTCCAGAAAGAATGAAGGGATGGAGCCAAAGCAAAAACAATACCCAGCTGTGGATGTGACTGGTGATAGAAGCAAGGTCCGATGCTGTAAAGAGCAATATTGCATAGGCACCTGGAATGTCAGGTCTGTGAATCAAGGCAAATTGGAAGTGGTCAAACAGATGGCAAAAATGAACGTTGACATTCTAGGAATCAACAAGCTAAAATGGACTGGAATGGGTGAATTTAACTCAGATGACCATTATATCTACTACTGTGGGTAGGAATCCCTTAGAAGAAATGGAGTAGCCATCATGGTCAACGAAAGAGTCTGAAATGCAGTACTTGGATGCAATCTCAAAAACGACAGAATGATCTCTGTTTATTTCCAAGGCGAACCACTCAATATCACAGTGATCCAGGCCTATGCCCCAACCAGCAACACTGAAGAAGCTGAAGTTGAACGGTTCTATGAAGACCTACAAGACCTTTTAGAACTAACACCCAAAAAAGATGTCCTTTTCATTATAGGGGACTGGAATGCAAAAGTAGGAAGTCAAGAAACACCTGGAATAACAGGCAAATTTGGCCTTGGAGTACGGAATGAAGCAGGGCAATGGCTAATAGAGTTTCGCCAAGAGAACACACTGGTCATAGCAAACACCCTCTTCCAACAACACAAGAGAAGACTCTACACATGGACATCACCAGATGGTCAACACCGAAATCACATTGATTATATTCTTTGCAGCCAAAGAGGGAGAAGCTCTATACAATCAGCAAAAACAGGACCAGGAGCTGACTGTGGCTCAGATCATGAGCTCCTTATTGCCAAATTCAGACTGAAATTGAAGAAAGTAGGGAAAATCACTAGACCATTCAGATATGACCTAAATCAAATCCCTTATGATTATACAGTAGAAGTGGGAAATAGATTTAAGGGCCTAGATCTGATAGATAGAGTGACTGGTGAACTATGGATGGAGGTTCGTGACACTGTACAGGAGACAGGGATCAAGACCATCCCCATTGAAAAGAAATGCAAAAAAGTAAAATGGCTGTCTGGGGAGGCCTTACATAGCTGTGAAAAGAAGAGAAGCGAAAAGCAAAGGAGAAAAGGAAAGATATAATCATCTGAATGCAGAGTTCCAAAGAATAGCAAGGAGAGATAAGAAAGCCTTCCTCAGGGATCAATGCAAAGAAATAGAGGAAAAGAGCAGAATGGGAAAGACTAGAGATCTCTTCAAGAAAATTAGAGATACCAAGGGAACATTTCATGCAACGATGGGCTCAATATTGGACAGAAATGGTATGGACCTAACAGAGGCAGAAGATATTAAGAAGAGGTGGCAAGAATACACAGAAGAACTGTACAAAAAGATCTTCACGACCCAGATAATCACAATGGTGTGATCACTCACCTAGAGCCAGACATCCTGGAATGTGAAGTCAAGTGGGCCTTAGGAAGCTTCACTAGGAACAAAGCTAGTGGAGGTGATGGAATTCCAGTGGAGCTCTTTCAAATCCTGAAAGATGATGCTGTGAAAGTGTTGCACTCAATATGCCAGCAAATTTGGAAAGCTCAGCAGTGGCCACAGGACTGGAAAAGGTCAGTTTTCATTCCAATCCCAAAGAAAGGCAATCCCAAAGAATGCTCAAACTACTGCACAATTGCACTCATCTCACACGCTAATAAAGTAATGCTCAAAATTCTCCAAGCCAGGCTTCAGCAATACGTGAACCGTGAACTTCCAGATGTTCAAGCTGGTTTTAGAAAAGGCAGAGGAACCAGAGATCAAATTGCCGACATCCGCTGGATCATGGAAAAAGCAAGAGAGTTCCAGAAAAACATCTATTTCTGCTTTATTGACTATGCCAAAGCCTTTGACTGTGTGGATCACAATCAACTGTGGAAAATTCTGAAAGAGATAGGAATACCAGACCACCTGACCTGCCTCTTGAGAAACCTATATGCAGGTCAGGAAGCAACAGTTAGAACTGGACATGGAACAACAGACTGGTTCCAAATAGGAAAAGGAGTATGTCAAGGCTGTATGTTGTCACCCTGCTTATTTAACTTCTATGCAGAGTACATCATGAGAAACGCTGGGCTGGAGGAAGCACAAGCTAGAATCAAGATTGCCGGGAGAAATATCAATAACTTCAGATATGCAGATGACACCACCCTTATGGCAGAAAGTGAAGAGGAACTAAAAAGCCTCTTGATGAAAGTGAAAGAGGAGAGTGAAAAAGTTGGCTTAAAGCTCAACATTCAGAAAACTAAGTCATGGCATCCAGTCCCATCACGTCATGAGAAATAGACGGAGAAACAGTGGAAACAGTGTCAGACTTTATTTTTTGAGGCTCCAAAATCACTGCAAATGGTGATTGCAGCCATGAAATTAAAAGACACTTACTCCTTGGAAGGAAAGTTATGACCAACCTAGACAGAGTATTAAAAAGCAGAGCTATTACTTTTCCAACAAAGGTCCGTCTAGTCAAGGCTATGGTTTTTCCAGTGGTCATGTATGGATGTGAAAGTTGGACTGTGAAGAAGGCTGAGCGCCAAAGAATTGATGCTTCTGAACTGTGGTGTTGGAGAAGACTCTTGAGAGTCCCTTGGACTGCAAGGAGATCCAACCAGTCCATTCTAAAGGAGATCAGCCCTGGGTGTTCATTGGAAGGACTGATGCTGAAGCTAAAACTCCAGTACTTTGGCCACCTCATGAGAAGAGATGACTCATTTGAAAAGACTCTGCTGCTGGGCGGGATTGGGGGCAGGAGGAGAAGGGGACAACAGAGGATGAGAAGGCTGGATGGCATCACTGACTCGATGGACATGAGTCTGAGTGAATTCCGGGAGTTGGTGATGGACAGGGAGGCCTGGCGTGCTGCGATTCATGGGGTCGCAGAGAGTCGGACATGACTGAGCGACTGAACTGAACTGTTAAATATCTGATTTCAGATTGGATCTTCTCAGTTCAGTGTGCTCTCTGTTGTTCCTGCCTGTCTCACATAGGACTTGGAGATGTGGACTTCAAAGCAGACTTCAGGACATCTCTCTGCTGACTGATCAGTGCTGATAAGGGGCCCCTGTCATTCCTACCCCTGACAACCTGTATGACTTTGTGGACATTTCTTACACTCTCTGACCAGCAGGGTTAGAGACCTACCTGTTTCAGGCCTTGCTAGCAGGAAATCCTAACGAGGTCACCTGTGAGTCCTGGTAGTAAGAAGCACCCTGGGGAGACAGGCAGTTTAAAGCTTCATGGGGCCCACAGCTCCCAGCGGTCCATGTCCTCTCCAGTTCGACCCCACAGGGTGGTTCTCCTGGAGAATGAAGGGTGAGTGCCCATCCCACAGAACCTCAGCTCAAGGCTGAGAGGCTGTGCCACCGCTCTGAGGCCAGTGCTGCATGCCCCAGAACTGTCCCCTGTCACCTTGCAGACTGGGGCTGGGGGAAACACTGGGCTGCTCCTGAGCACGGGTCTTTCCTCTCAGAGGACTGGAAAATAGGGCCCCTTCCAAGTCAAACAAGAGCGGACTGACCTGGGACACAAGCAGAGGCATGAGGAAGGTATGATAGAGTTTCCTGACCCAGCCTTTGCTGATTAGGCGGCGAGCTTCTCCACGTGGAGGCCAGCCCCTTGTGTTCCTTAGAGACTTTGCCCTCAGCTTGAGGGACGCTTGGCGGTGGGAGGGGGGATGGGATGCGGGTGGGTGAGCCACGGTGAGATGTGCTGTGAGTGGGGCCATCCTTGTGAATCCCCAGCCTACAATGGAGCCTTCTTGGCCTGCAAACCTATGGCCTAAGCTCAGCCTGTCAGCACAGGCTTCTCGAACCTTCTGGGGGGGATGTTGTGCAGACTCTCTGGGCCTCATGCGTGTCCCCATCTTTGCTTCTCCCCTCTTGGAAGTTAAAGTAGAAAACTGAGCCTTAGGAGATGAGAAGGGCCAACCCAGGAGACAGCAATCATGAAGAAACAGGGAGGCAGAAGGAGCTGTGATTTGGGGTGGTGGGAGGAGGAGAATGGGGCGACTCATGGCAACTGGGTTCTTTTCTGGAGAAGGTGAGCTTCAGGTTCTTAGGCCAGGGTCTCTGGTTGACAGATTTGTTGGAGTAACCTCAGCAGTGATTATCAGGGGCAAGATCCGAGGGAAGAGATGGCTCAAAGTTACTTCAAATGCTCCTTCCCATAAAGATGAGTTTTCCTCACTACAGTTAGTCCACTAGCTTTTAATACTTCTTTTTAGGATTATTAATTAGGATGTATTTGGTGTAAAAATTTAGAAAATGCATCTCCCATAAACTAGAAGAACGTGCTTGAAGGTTCCTCATTTGTGCTTTCCCAGCAAGCCTCTTTGGCTTCTGGAAGGACTTGCTATTTTCAATGGACCATCTGCCCCGGGGCTCATTTTACAGTTAGGATTACTTCTAAAAGGGAAGAAACCTTATCCCCTCCCTTGTGGGTCTCCAGGTGACCATGTGAGGAAGGTGGGGGGACAAGCCTCTGCACAGCCCCAAATGCAACAATTAGGCAGTGTAACACGGCTGGGTGTGGGCATGGTGGTTATCCTGAGAAACTTCTGGAAGCTTTCAGAACCCATCCCTTCATTCATATTGAGGTTTCCTGAAGCCTCAGCAGGTGTCACTGGCAGTGCCTGTGAATATATGTGGTCAGCCCAGGGCCTGTGAGGAAGGCAAGGGTCTGGGGGGCTCTCCAGTTCCCCCCACCCCAAGTCAATGAAGCACCAGCAGCAGCTGCATCACCTAATGGCCTGGTCCCCAGCACCTGTGGCCTTGGGGCGTGCTGGCCAAATTGAGAAATAAGATTGCAGTCCATGTGCTGCTCCTCGGAATATCAGCCCATGGTAGAGTCCGAGACACAGATGAAAAGGGACTTTGGAGACAAGAGGATCCAAGTCGGGGCCCTGCACCAACAATAAGGGCCTCTGCTACCCCTTGTTAATGTGAAGGCGGTGATGCCTCTGTACTCCTGGGAGAGGAGTGAGGTAGAGAATTGTCAGAGGGCTCTGCAGCCCTGGTATACTGTGGCAGGTGAGGAACTGGGGACCCCACCCTGTCAGGCCGGTCCCTGTGGCGAAATCAGACCCTTTCTGTGAGTGTTCATCCCTCCATGTCCCTGGATCACTCTCCACTCCCAGGCTGGGGCAGTTCCTCCACAAGAACCAGCTGCCGTAGAGGCCAGAGAACTCCATTATTGCCCTAAGCAGCTGCTCTGCTTTTCAGGGTTCATCTTGGGGTAGCACGAATGCTTTAAACAAGGGCAATAATTTTCTACTTAGAGGGCCACTGGTTCATTTTCAGGCTGTGTTTCTGCTTCCCCCTGGGTGGCTTGTATTTTCAATTTCCTGTCCCTCCCTTGCTTCGTACATATCACAATGCTCTATATCCCAGACCTGGTTCTTTCTGGCTCTTTCTTAGGAAGTGCCTCTTTGTCTTGATTAAGCAGCGGTGCTAGGTGGCATGTTCCCAAAGAGCCACTGGAGTTATGGTCTCTGCCTGGAAGAACGTTCTGTCCATCTTTCCACCTCTGGTCCCACCCTCCTGAGCCAGCAGCTTCAGTGCCAGGTTACTCTGGTATAGACAAGAAGAATTGGGCGAGCTTCCCTGCTGAGGTTGGTAAGGGTGCCCCAGGGCTACTGCTGGTCCCTCTGCTTCCCAGCTTGCTCGAGAGTCGAAACCCTTCTGAATCTTAACATCCAAGAACCCTCTCGTGGACCCCTGCTCCTCACTCTCCCCCAAAATAGACCTGGCAGCAGTGAATCCAGAGAAGCAGCAAGTTTTTTCTCGGCAACAACAGCTTTGTGTCCTGACTTTGTTTCCCTGCCCCTGGTGCCAGGTGATATTGAAGGCCACAGAGCCTGAGCTGCCCTGACCTTTCCCTCAGTCCTGGTACAGCAGAACCAGGGCCGTGCTGGGTGCTGAGGAGGCAGAGGCGATGGTGGCCACAGAGGTGACCCTCATGCTCACACCACCAGCCCGAGCCACGCTCCCCTGCCCTGTCCTGTGGGAGTGGAGGACAGACCTGTGTGGGAAGGACAGGGGACCGGTGAGCTTGATGGGGTATGAGGTGTCCAGGGGCTGCACAAGCCCTGGCTCTGCCTCTCCACTGCTGCCTTCTCCCTTCCTCCGGGTGTCTCCTCTCTGGGAGGTAAATCTTACATCTTGGCAAGATAACAACCCTCACCTTAAAAAAGACAGAGGGAGAGAAAAGCTCTATACCCAAAGTGACATGTAACTTATATCTGGAACCCAAACGTTTCAATGGATAACCAAATATCCTGGTTTGCCTGAGACTGGGACTCAGGGTTTCTCAGGACATGGACAGCTGGTCACCCTGCTTTTGAAAATGAAAAGGTACATGACTATCCATTCAATTTGCAATGCTTCGATTTTCCTTACGACTTCTTCTTTGACCAATGGATTGTTTAAAGGTGTGCTGCTTAATTTCCAAATATTTAGAAATTTTCTCTTTTTTTTTATTTCAAGCGCAATTCCATTTTGGTTAGGGAACATTCTTTATATGACTTTTAACATTTTCAATGTATTGAGACTTGTTTTGTCATACATCATACGGTCTATTTTGGTGAATGCTCCATTTGCAGGAGAAAAGAATGTGTGTTCTGCTGTTGCTGGGTAGAGAGTTCCACAAATGTCGACTAGGTCAAGTTGCTTGATAGCTTTGTTCAGATCTTCCACATCCTTTGTCTTCTTGCTCTACCAGTTACTGAGAACGGGGTAATAACATTTCCAGCTAGAATAGCAAAACAAACCCAAACCCTCTCCTGATTGGAGGGTTCCTGAAATTAACCATTTGGAGGAAATATGGTAAAATGAACTCACAGTTGTCAAACTGCATTCTAACCTCGCTATGATACTATTACTGCAGGCTTTAGTGCCTAGAAAGATCTAGCATCTCTGTTTGCTTTGGAAGCTTATTTTTGCGGAGGTTGTTATCACCAAGCAGGCGCCAGAGCTCTGTTCCACTCACAGTTCAACTACAGTGAAATTCAGACAATGAACTTGTATAATCCCCTTGTAAGAACGTCCAAACGGAATGCTTTGCCCTAGCCAGGAGCAACGTCTTGGCCCCTTTTGATATGTGAGACCTCAAGGAAGCTTTCTCTATTCCCAGACTTGGAGAACTGTGTTGAACTGGAAAATGGATCAGGGAGGCCCACCCCAGGCCAGGCGTCTGGTTTTCTTTCCACTGCACTGTCCACTTCACCGCCCAGTTCCTCCCTGTGATTGGTCGGGGGAGCTGCTAAAAGGGAGGCCAGAGGGTGGCTTTGTCCTGATACATTCCCCACCCTACAGACTC